>NC_067476.1:71898906-72518490 GCF_947179515.1 Apodemus sylvaticus
ACACAGGCTTATGGGCCCACAGGAGGGACAAGCTCTGCCAGAGACAGCAAGACCAACTAACACCAGAGATAACCAGAAGGTAAAAGGCAAGCACAAGAACCCTATCAGTAGAAACCAAGGCTACTTGGAAACATCAGAACCCAGTTCTCCCACCACAGCAAGTCCCGGATACCACAACACACTGAAAAGGCAAGAGTTGCATTTAAAATCTCATATGATGATGCTGATAGAGGACTTCAAGTAAGATATCAATAACTCCATTAAAGAAATACAGGAGAACATGGGTCAACAGGTAAAAGCCAGTAAAGAGGAAACACAAAAATCCCTTAAAGAATTTCAGGAAAACACAAACAAACAATGAAGGAACTGAGCAAAACCATCCAGGATCTAAAAATGGAAGTAGAAACAATAAAGAAATTACAAAGTGAGACATCTCTGGAGATAGAAAACCTTGGAAAGAATTCAGAAGCCTACAGAACTCCAAACAGACTGGACCAGAACAGAAAGTCCTTTCTGCACATAATAATCAAAACACCAAATGCACTAAACAAAGAAAGAATATTAAAAGCAGTAAGGGAAAAAGGTCAAGTAACTTATAAAGGCGGGTCTATCAGAATTACACTAGACTTCTCCCCTGAGACAATGAAAGCTAGAAGATCCTGGGCAGATCTCATATAGACCCTAAGAGAACACAAATGTCAGCCCAGGCTACTATACCCAACAAAACTCTCAGTTACCATATATGGAGAAACCAAGATATTCCATGATAAAACCAAATTTACACAGTATCTGTATACAAATCCAGCCCTACAAAGGATAATATATGGAAAACACCAACACAAGAAGGAAAACTACACCTTAGAAAAAGCAAGAAAGTAATCTTCCAACAAACCCCATAGAAAATAACCACACAAACATAAAAATAACATCAAAAATAACCAGAAGCAACAATCACTATTCCTTAATCTCTTAACATCAATGGACTCAATTCCCCAATAAAAAGACATAGACTAACAGAAATATTTTTCATGTAAATCTTCAATTTTATCAGAAAGTTTTTGTAATTCCTCTTTCAATTAATTTATTAATGTTTTTATGTCTATCATTTTATCTGTATTATTTTCCATGATAATCTTCAATTTTAACATGTTTTTCTATATTTTCTTCAATTTTATCAGAAATATTTTCCATGTAAATCTTCAGTTTTATCAGAAAGTGTTTATAATTCTACTTTCAATCAAATTAGAAATATTTTTAGGCCTACCATATTATCTGTATAATTTTCCATGAAATAATGAATTTTAACGTGTTTTTCTATATATTTCTTGAAATTTATCAGAAATATTTCCCTTTTAGATCTTCAATTTTATCAGAAGTGTTTATAATTCCACTTTCAATCAACTTAGAAATATTTTAGGCCTACCATTTTATCTGTATAATTTTCCATTAAATAGTAAATCTTAGCCTGCTTGTCTATATATTTCTTGAATTTTACCAGAAATATTTTTCTTTTAGATCTTCAATTTTATCAGAAAATGTATATAATTCCACTTTTAATCAACTTAGAAATATTTTTAGGCCTACCATTTTATCTGTAATTTTCCATTATAATGCTTCAATTTTAACATGTTATTCTATATTTTCTACAATTTTATCAGAAATATTTTCCACATAAATCTTCAATTCTATCATAAAATGCTTCTTCCTTTTTCAATTAATTTAGCAATGTTTTTATGTCTACCATTTTACTCTTTAATTTTCCATGAAAACTGTCAATTTTAACGTGTTTTTCTGTATATTTCTTCAATTTTATCAGAAATATTTTCCATGAAAATCTTCAATTTTATCATAAAATGGTTTTACTTCCTTTTTCAATAAAAAATTAATGAAAAGAAAGAAGGAAAGAAACCAGTTGTTCTACCATGGCAAGCCCTGACTATCCTACCATACCTGAAGAGCAAGATTCTGAGCTAATATCCTATCTTATGAAAATGATAGAGGCCTTTAAGAATTATGCAAATAACTTCCTTAAATAAATAGAGGAAAGGGGGCCATGGCGGCAGCAGTGGCGGCGACAGTGCAGCAGTGGCTGGTCCAGCTGAAGGGCCATCAGCAGTGGAACCAAGGCGACACAGGGTCCAGTTAGGCCCTGCGCCCACAACCACTGACCTTCGCTGACCAGCCGGGCTGCAAGCAGCTGTAGTTTTGCGGTGCCTTTCGCTGCACGGAAGCCACTTCAGAACTCGGCCTCCCGCCAGTCAGGAGAGGCTCACCTCCATCTTGGTTTCGGACTCCAGAGAGATCGGACAGACTGAGGTACACAAACATAATCTGAGGCCAACACCGCGGGGGTCTGAGCCCGACGGGCGTTGGCCTGCACCCAGGCCCTGGGCTATTCGGGGGGCCATCGAGGTGCCAACCCAGCCAGGAGGTTTTGCCTAGAGGATGACAGAGAGCTCTGGCGGGCAGAGCCTTAACAGGCATAGCCTGAGGCTAACAAAGCGGGGGGCTAGGCCCCAAAAGGCCCAGGACTGACCCCAAGAACTGGGCGGCTTGGTGGGCCATCTGTGTGTCAACCCGCCCAGGAGGTTGCTAACACAGCAGACTCTCCCTGCGCTTTCGGGGAGCGCGAGCATGCACGCCCGCCATCCTGGTCACCTGGCAGACCCAATTAACAGTCATAGCCCTAGGGGAACTTTGCTCGGACCTTGGCTTCCCAGGCTTTTGCCTGGACTCAGGGCCTGGGTGGCCAGGCTAACCTTGTGTGGGCCAGCCCAGTTAGGGGATCGGCTGCCCAGCGGAGTGATCAGAACACAGGGGAGGTCCCGGCAACATACATGGTTGGCACTCCCTGGGGGTGCACACGGGCTCCATCTGGTCCACAGACACAATCTGGGGCAAGGCCTCAGGCGGGAGCCCTCAGCTCAACTCTCTCCACTTCCGGATCCAGATCAGCCTGGGCGGTGGCACCACATCTCCAGATCCTACAAGAGGCTAGAGGGGCTTCCGGGCGGCCAGCAGTGAGAAGTCTGTGTGCTCCTGTGAATCCAGCGGGCCCCAGCGAGAGCCTTCGAGTGCCTGCTTCAGGATCTGAGCAGCCTGGGCAGCAGCACCCTGTCTACAGGCAGTGCAAGAGGTAAGCTGTGCACCAGAGGCCAACTGGGAAGGGGCAGCTTGCACTGGTGAGTCCAGCATTGACAACAAGACCAACTAACACCAGTGAGAACTAGATGGCAAAAGGCAAGCACAGGAACGTCACTAACAGAAATCAAGGCAATATGGCAACATCTGAACCCAATTCTCCTCTACCAACATGTCCTGGATACCCCATCACACCAGTAAAACGAGATTTGGAGTTAAAATCACTGGTCATGATGCTGGTACAGGAACACATGAAGGACATACTTAAAGAAATTCAGGAGAAAATGGATCAAAAGTTAGAAGCCCTTGCAAGGGAAACACAAAAATCATTGAAAGAAATCCAGGAGAATACAAAAGCCAACAATGAGGAAACGCAAAAAACACTTAAAGAAATACAGGAGAACTTTGGTCAACAGGCTGAGGTCATGAAAGAGGAAACACAAAAATCTCTTAAAGAATTACAGGAAAGCACAAACAAGCAAGTGAAGGAGCTAAGCAAAACCATCCAGGATCTAAAATCAGAAGTAGAAACAACTAAGAAAACTCAAAGGGAGACAACTCTGGAGATAGAAAGCCTTGGGAAGAAATCAGGGGACAGAGATGCAAATATCAACAACAGAATACAAGAGATAGAAGAAAGAATATCAGATGCTGAAGATTCCATAGAAACGATGGACTCAACAGTTAAAGAAAATGCAAAATGCAAAAAGCTTGTAACCCAAAATATCCAGGAAATCCAGGACACAATGAGAAGACCAAACCTTAGGATTATAGGCATAGATGAGAGTGAAGATTTACAACTTAAAGGGCCAGCAAATATCTTCAATAAAATTATGGAAGAAAACTTCCCTAACCTAAAGAGAGAGATGCCCATGAATATACAAGAAGCCTACAGAACTCCAAACAGACTGGGCCAGAACAGAAATACTTCCCGTCACATAATAATCAAAACACCAAATGTTCTAAACAAAGAAAGAATATTAAAGGCAGTAAGAGAAAAAGGCCAAGTAACATATAAAGGAAGACCTATCAGAATCACAGCAGGCTTTTCACCTGAGACTATGAAGGCTAGAAGGTCCTGGGCAGATCTCATGCAGACTCTAAGGGAACACAAATGCCAACCAAAACTACTATATCCAGCAAAACTCTCAATCACCATAGATGGAGAAACTAAGATATTTCACGACAAAACCAAGTTTACCCAATATCTATCCACAAACCCAGCCCTAAAAAGGATAATAGGAGGACAACACCAATACAAGGAGGGAAACTTCACCCTGGAAAAAGCAAGATAGTAACCTTTCATCAAACCCAAAAGAAGATAAGCAATCAAATTTAAAAAATAACGTCAAAAATGAGAGGAAGTAACAATCACTATTCCTTAATATCTCTTAACATCAATGGACTTAATGCCCCAATAAAAAGACACAGAATAACTGACTGGATACATAAACAGGACCCTACATTTTGCTGCTTAAAGGAAACACACCTCAGGGTCAAAGACAAACACTACCTTAGAGTAAAAGGCTGGAAGACAATTTTACAAGCAAATGGTCTCAGGAAACAAGCTGGAGCAGCCATTTTAATATCAGATAAAAATGACTTTCAACCCAAAGTCATCAAAAGAGACTCTGAGGGACACTTCTTGCTGGTCAAAGGAAAAATACAACAAGAAGAACTCTCAATCCTGAACATCTATGCTCCAAATGCAAGGGCACCCTCTTTCATAAAAGAAACTTTATTAAAACTCAAAGCACACATTGCACCTAACACAATAATTGTGGGTGACTTCAACACTGCACTTTCCTCAATGGACCGATCAGGAAAACAGAAACTAAACAAGGACACAATGAAACTAATTGAAGCTTTGGACCAATTAGATTTAACAGATATATATAGAACATTCTATCCTAAAGCAAAAGAGTATACCTTTTTTTCAGCACCTCATGGTACCTTCTCCAAAATCGACCATATAATTGGTCACAAGACAGACCTCAACAAATATAAGAAGATAGAACTAATCCCATGCCTCCTATCTGATCACTATGGAGTAAAAGTGGTCTTCAATAGCAACAGAAACAATAGAAAACCCACATACACGTGGAAATTGAACAATACTCTACTCAATGATACCTTGGTCAAGGAAGAAATAAAGAAAGAAATTAAAGACTTTTTAGAACACAATGAAAATGAAAACACAACATACCCAAATCTATGGGACACAATGAAAGCAGTGCTAAGAGGAAAACTCATAGCCCTGAGTGCCTCCAAAAAGAAAATGGAGAGAGCATACATTACCAGCTTAATGACACACCTGAAAGCCCTAGAACAAAAAGAAGCTATTTCACCCAGGAGGAGTAGAAGGCAGGAAATCATCAAACTCAGGGCCGAAATCAATCAAGTAGAAACAAAGAGAACCATACAAAAAATCAACAAAACCAGGAGCTGGTTCTTTGAGAAAATCAACAAGATAGATAAACCCTTAGCCAGACTGACCAAAGGGCACAGAGAAAGTATCCAAATTAACAAACTTAGAAATGAAAAGGGAGATATAACAACGGAAACTGAGGAAATCCAAAAAATCATCAGATCCTACTACAAGAGCCTGTACTCAACACAACTGGAGAATCTGGAGGAAATGGACAATTTCCTTGACAGATACCAAATACCAAAATTAAATCGGGACCAAATAGACAATCTAAACAGTCCCATAAAGCCTAAAGAAATAGAAGGAGTCATAGAAAGTCTTCCAACCAAAAAAAGCACAGGACCAGATGGCTTCAGTGCAGAATTCTACCAGACCTTCAAAGAAGAGTTAACACCAATACTCTTCAAACTATTCCACAAAATAGAAACAGAAGGAACACTACCCAATTCCTTCTACGAAGCCACAATTACGCTGATATCAAAGCCACACAAAGATCCAACAAAGAAAGAGAACTTCAGACCAATTTCCCTTATGAACATCGATGCAAAAATACTCAATAAAATTCTTGCCAACCAAATCCAAGAACACATCAAAACGATCATCCACCATGATCAAGTAGGCTTTATCCCGGGAATGCAGGGTTGGTTCAATATACGGAAATCCATCAATAAAATCCACTACATAAACAAACTCAAAGAAAAAAACCACATGGTCATTTCATTGGATGCTGAAAAAGCATTTGACAAAATTCAGCATCCTTTCATGCTTAAAGTCTTGGAGAGAACAGGAATTCAAGGCCCATACCTAAACATAGTAAAAGCAATATACAGCAAACCGGTAGCCAGCATCAAACTAAATGGAGAGAAACTTGAAGCAATCCCACTGAAATCAGGGACCAGACAAGGCTGCCCCCTTTCTCCTTATCTTTTCAATATTGTACTTGAGGTACTAGCTCGAGCAATTCGACAACATAAGGAGGTCAAAGGGATACAAATTGGTAAGGAGGAAGTCAAACTATCATTATTTGCAGACTGCATGATAGTCTACCTAAGTGACCCAAAAAACTCCACTAGAGAGCTCCTACAGCTGATAAACAACTTCAGCAAAGTGGCAGGTTATAAAATCAACTCAAGCAAATCAGTGGCCTTCCTATACTCAAAGGATAAGCAGGCTGAGAAAGAAATTAGGGAAATGACCCCCTTCACAATAGCCACAAACAGTATAAAGTATCTTGGGGTGACTCTTACCAAACATGTGAAAGATCTGTATGACAAGAACTTCAAGACTCTGAAGAAGGAAATGGAAGAAGACCTCAAAAAATGGGAAAACCTCCCATGCTCATGGATCGGTAGAATCAATATAGTTAAAATGGCCATTTTGCCAAAAGCAATATACAGATTCAATGCAATACCCATCAAAATCCCAACTCAATTCTTCACAGAGTTAGAAAGAGCAATTATCAAATTCATCTGGAACAACAAAAAACCCAGGATAGCTAAAACTATTCTCAGCAACAAAAGAAAATCTGGGGGAATCAGTATCCCTGACCTCAAGCAATACTACAGAGCAATAGTGTTAAAAACTGCATGGTATTAGTACAGTGACAGGCAGGAGGATCAATGGAACAGGACTGAAGATCCAGAAATGAACCCACACACCTATGGCCACTTGATCCTCGACAAAGAGGCTGAAAACATCCAATGGAAAAAAGATAGCCTTTTCAACAAATGGTGCTGGTTCAACTGGAGGTCAGCATGCAGAAGAATGCGAATTGATCCATCCTTGTCTCCTTGTACTAAGCTCAAATCCAAATGGATCAAGGACCTCCACATAAAGCCAGACACTCTGAAGCTAATAGAAAAGAAACTGGGGAAGACCCTTGAGGACATCGGTACAGGGAGAAAGTTTCTGAACAGAACACCAATAGCGTATGCTCTAAGAGCAAGAATTGACAAATGGGACCTCATAAGGTTACAGAGTTTCTGTAAGGCAAAGGACACCATCAAGATGACAGATCAGCAACCAACAAATTGGGAAAAGATCTTCACCAATCCTACATCAGATAGAGGGCTAATATCCAATATATATAAAGAACTCAAGAAGTTAGACTCCAGAAAACCGAACAACCCTATTAAAAAATGGGGTACAGAGTTAAACAAAGAATTCTCACTTGAAGAACTTCGGATGGCGGAGAAGCATTTTAAAAAATGCTCAACTTCATTAGTCATTAGGGAAATGCAAATCAAAACAACCCTAAGATTTCATCTTACACCAGTCAGAATGGCTAAGATTAAAAATTCAGGAGACAGCAGGTGTTGGAGAGGGTGTGGAGGAAGAGGAACACTCCTCCACTGCTGGTGGGGTTGCAAATTGGTACAACCACTCTGGAAATCAGTCTGGCGGTTCCTCCGAAAACTGGGCACCTCACTTCCAGAAGATCCTGCTATACCACTCCTGGGCATATACCCAGAGGATTCCCCACCATGTAATAAGGATACATGCTCTACTATGTTCATAGCAGCCCTATTTATAATTGCCAGATGCTGGAAAGAACCCAGGTATCCCTCAACAGAAGAGTGGATGCAAAAAATGTGGTATATCTACACAATGGAGTACTATTCAGCCATTAGAAACAATGAATTCATGAAATTCTTAGGCAAATGGATGGAACTAGAGAACATCATACTAAGTGAGGTAACCCAGACTCAAAAGGTGAATCATGGTATGCACTCACTAATAAGTGGTTATTAACCTAGAAAACTGGAATACCCAAAACATAATCCACACATCAAATGAGATACAAGAAGAAAGAAGGAGTGGTCCCTGGTTCTGGAAAGACTCAGTGAAACAGTATTTGGCAAAACCAGAATGGGGAACTGGGAAGGGGTGGGAGGGAGGACAGGGGAAGAGAAGGGGGCTTACGGGACTTTCGGGGAGTGGGGGGGGGCTAGAAAAGGGGAAATCATTTGAAATGTAAATAAATTATATCGAATAAAAAAAAAAGAATTGACAAATGGGACCTCATAAGGTTACAGAGTTTCTGTAAAGCAAAGGACACCATCAAGAGGACAGATCGGCAACCAACAAATTGGGAAAAGATCTTCACCAATCCTACATCAGATAGAGGTCTAATATCCAATATATATAAAGAACTCAAGAAGTTAGACTCCAGAAAACTGAACAACCCTATTAAAAAATGGGGTACAGAGTTAAACAAAGAATTCTCACCTGAAGAACTTCGGATGGCGGAGAAGCATCTTAAAAATTGCTCAACTTCATTAGTCATTAGGGAAATGCAAATCAAAACAACCCTAAGATTTCATCTTACACCAGTCAGAATGGCTAAGATTAAAAATTCAGGAGACAGCAGGTGTTGGAGAGGGTGTGGAGGAAGAGGAACACTCCTCCACTGCTGGTGGGGTTGCAAATTGGTACAACCACTCTGGAAATCAGTCTGGCGGTTCCTCCGAAAACTGGGCACCTCACTTCCAGAAGATCCTGCTATACCACTCCTGGGCATATACCCAGAGGATTCCCCACCATGTAATAAGGATACGTGCTCTACTATGTTCATAGCAGCCCTATTTATAATTGCCAGATGCTGGAAAGAACCCAGGTATCCCTCAACAGAAGAGTGGATGCAAAAAATGTGGTATATCTACACAATGGAGTACTATTCAGCCATTAGAAACAATGAATTCATGAAATTCTTAGGCAAATGGATGGAGCTAGAGAACATCATACTAAGTGAGGTAACCCAGGCTCAAAAGGTGAATCATGGTATGCACTCACTAATAAGTGGTTATTAACCTAGAAAACTGGAATACCCAAAACATAATCCACACATCAAATGAGATACAAGAAGAAAGGAGGAGTGGCCCCTGGTTCTGGAAAGACTCAGTGAAACAGTATTCGGCAAAACCAGAATGGGGAAGTGGGAAGGGGTGGGAGGGAGGACAGGGGAAGAGAAGGGTGCTTACGGGACTTTCGGGGAGTGGGGGGGCTAGAAAAGGGGAAATCATTTGAAATGTAAATAAATTATATTGAATTAAAAAAATTAAAAAAAAATGTATGTGACAGCAGATGCTAGTGAGGATGTGGAGAAAGACGTACACTTCTTCATTGCTGGTGGGACTGCAAGCTGGCAAAACCACTGTCTTAGTCAGGGTTTGTATTCCTGCACAAACATGACCAAGAAGCAAGTTGGGGAAGAAAGAGTTTATTCAGCTTACACTTCCACATTGCTGTTCATCACCAAAGGAAGTCAGGACTGGAATTCAAGCAGGTCAGCAAACAGGAGCTGATGCAGAGGCCATGGAGGGATGTTACTTACTGGCTTGTTTCCCCTGGCTTGCTCAGCTTGCTTTCTTATAGAACCCAAAACTACCAGTCCAGAGATGGTCCCACCCACAAGGGGCCCTCCCCCTCTTGATCACTAATTGAGAAAATGCCTTGCAGCTGAATCTCATGGAGGCATTTCCTCACTTTTCTCTGTGATAATTCCAGCCTGTGTCAAGTTGACACAAAACCAGCCAGTACAAACCACTTTGGAAACAGTGACTCTCTTAGCCATAGCTTTACACTGGTTTTTCTGATCAAACTGCAATGTTTTTCAACTCTTGCTCCCAATTCAATTTTTACTCCCAATTCTCACATGACCTTGCTAAAAGCAACTAGCAATAATATCTTTCCAGGCTATAGCTAGACTGCCTTAATATTTCCTCTACCAGATCAATATAGCCATCACCTTCAAACTCTGCCCTCCACAAAGTTTCATGACACAGACTTCATGTACACAAAATCCTCACCAAATGTAATATGAATGGTCTCCACTCCAATTCCAAGTAGAATACTTGTTGCTATCCAAAATTCTATTGTGTAAGTATAGTCTTTAGGCATTTCTCTTTTTTTTATGATCTTGGTTTATTTTATTTATTTTTTTAATATTTATTTATTTATTTATTATAGGTAAGTACACTGTAGCTGTCTTCAGCCACCATTAGAGGGTGTCAGATCTCTTTACGGATGGTTGTGAGCCACCATGTGGATGCTGGGATTTGAACTCATGAACTCATGACTCAAGAGCAGTCGGTGCTCTTACCAGCTGAGCCATCTCTCCAGCCCTCTTTAGGCATTTCTAATGCATTCTTTAGTCCCACCAGAATTATTAAGCTTTGGTTACAACACCCTATACTTATTTTACTTACATCCCCAAACTCTCCCAAGTTCCTCCTGCGAGCTAGTACCAAAGACTGAAGCCCACATGGTCAGGGTGAGTCACAGCGGTGACCCCATTTCTTTGGAACCAGAATTCCATGTTAGTTGGTTCTCACATCACCTTGATAAAATATATAACATTAGCAACCTAAGTGAGGAAATGCTTATCTGGGTCCATAGATTGAGGGGTCCATTCATGATTCTTGACTCCATGCTCTTGGGTAGAACATCAAGGCAGCAGAAACATGTGGCAGAGGCTGTTCTGCACTTCTTGGTAGACACAAAGCTAAAATTATGGAATCCCAATGCTTGGCTAGCTTCTTTTTTACATTTTTACCCTGCTCACACTGCCAGCCTATGGAGCAGAACTACCCACAATCAAGGTGGGCTCCCCCTCAGTTAACCCTCTCTGGAAATGCCTTTAAAGATACACTTGGAAGCACCTCACAAATCTCTTAGTTGAATCTATTTGATTTTATGTATGTATAGTCTATGTCTATGTCTATGTCTATGTCTATGTCTATGTCTATGTCTATGTCTATGTCTATGTCTATATCTATGTCTACGTCCATGTTTACACCTATGGATATTTTGCCTGCATGTATATCTATGCACCACATGCCTACCTGGTGCTTGTGGAGGCCAGAAGAGGTCATCAGATCCCATGCAACTTGAGTTACAGATGGTTGTGAGATACCATGTGAGTGCTAAGAATTCGAGGGCCAGGAAGTGGGAGTGGGTGGGTGGGGGGAAGTCTTCTCAGAGAAGAGAAGACACCAAAGAACAAGATGGCCAAAGAACACCAGCCATCGCCACAAAGTAAGCCAGGCACAAGGCCTGGGCACCAATTCAAGTGGATAATGAATACTAACCAAAACCCCATGTAACCCTGCATAAATGGCAGATGATAAATATGCAGGGTATGCTAAATAAACAAAGAAAATCAAAGTGATGCTAACACCATTTATCTTCATCATCTGGAAATTGTTTGGGCCAGATATGTCATGGGGAAAAGGAAACAATTTTCTTGGGGCTTACCTTTGAGATATAGAAGTCATGTTAATTATCTTATCTTGCAATGAAAAGTTAGCAGCTTCATAAGCTATTTGGAAATTCCCAGCCACCAAAAACAATCACTTGGATTAGGTTTTAACTGTAATAAACAAAATATGAAAGAATATAGAACTCAAGAAGAAAACAATTCACTATGGAAATGCTATCATGTTTCTCCATCCCTAATAACACTGCTTCCATTTCTGTGTTCACTCACAGCCCAAGATGAATATTGGAACTCTGGTCACATTGGCAGCATTCCTGTTACAGAGAAAAAGAAAAAGACAAAATAAGTGCATATCCCCTCCCTTGAAGGGAAGCTGAATGGTCTAATTTTTATTACAGGGAACATGTACTCTAATAAAATTCTGGTGTTTAAAACATTGTGGGAGAGAACAGAAGACACCAAAGAACAAGATGGCCAAAGAACACCAGTCATCGCCACAAAGTAAGCCAGGCGCAACACCTGGGCACCAATTCAGGTGTTCTGACTCCCAGGACCAGTATTTCTCTCCACGTGAGCACAGTCCTGTTCAATGGCTTAATCTTCACCAGCTTAGAAGTATTAACCTGTCATAACAAACGCAATGTACACATTTTGGAGAAAAACATCATTTTTCACTACAAATATTTAACAAATAGTTTCCTACAACAAGAAATCATAGACACACATTTTGAAATCTACCTTCCTGGTGCTAGAGAGATGACTCAGAGGTTAAAAGTACTTGTTGCTCTTGCAGAGGACCTGGGTTCAATTCTTCTTCTTTTTTTTTTTAAGCTTCTTTTTATTTGATATTTTCTTTTTATTTTATTCGATATATTTTTATTTACATTTCAAATGATTTCCCCTTTTCTGGCCCCCCACTCCCTGAAAGTCCCATAAACCCCCTTCCCTCCCCCTGTTCCACCACCCACCCCTTCCCACTTCCCTGTTCTGGTTTTGCCCTATACTGCTGCACTGAGTCTTTCCAGAACAAGGGGCCACTCCTCCGTTCTTTTTGTACCTCATTTGATGTGTAGATTAGGTTTTGGGTATTCCAGTGTTCTAGGTTAATATCCACTTATTAGTGAGTGCATACCATGATTGATCTTTTAAGACTGGGTTACCTCACTTAGTATGATGTTCTCCAGCTCTATCCATTTGCCAAAGAATTTCATGAATTCATTGTTTCTAATGGCTGAATAGTACTCCGTTGTGTATATATACCACATTTTTTGCATCCACTCTTCTGTTGAGGGATACCTGGGTTCATTCCAGCTTCTGCCTATTATAAATAGGGCTGCTATGAATATAGTGGAACATGTATCCTTATTACATGCTGGGGAATCTTCTGGGTATATGCCCAGGAGTGGTATAGCAGGATCTTCTGGAAGTGAGGTGCCCAGTTTTCTGAGGAAACGCCAGACTGATTTCCAGAGTGGTTGTATCAATATGCAACCCCACCAGCAGTGGAGGAGTGTTCCTCTTTCTCCACATCCTCACCAACATCTGCTGTATCCTGAATTCTTAATCTTAGCCATTCTGACTGGTGTAAGGTGAAATCTCAGGGTTGTTTTGATATGCATTTCCCTAATGACTAATGAAGTTGAGCATTTTTTAAGATGCTTCTCCGCCATCCGAAGTTCTTCAGGTGAAAATTCTTTGTTTAACTCTGTACCCCATTTTTTAATAGGGTTATTTGGTTTTCTTGAGTTCTTTGTATATATTAGATATTAGCCCTCTATCTGATGTAGGGTTGGTGAAGATCTTTTCCCAATTTGTAGGTTGCCGATTTGTCCTTTTGATGGTATCCTTTGCCTTACAGAAACTTTATAATTTTTGAGGTCCCATTTGTCAATTCTTGATCTTAGAGCATACGCTGATGGTGATCTTTTCAGAAACTTTCCCCCTGTACCGATGTCCTCAAGGGTCTTCCCCAGTTTCTTTTCTATTAGCTTCAGAGTGTCTGGCTTTATGTGGAGGTCCTTGATCCATTTGGAGTTGAGCTTAGTACAAGGAGACAAGGAAGGATCAATTTGCATTCTTCTGCATGCTGACCTCCAGTTGAACCAGCACCATTTGTTGAAAAGGCTTTCTTTTTTCCATTGGATGTTTTCAGCCTCTTTGTCGAGGATCAAGTGGCCATAGGTGTGTGGATTCATTTCTGGATCTTCAATCCTGTTCCATTGATCTGCCTGCCTGTCACTGTACCAATACCATGCAGTTTTTAACACTATTGCTCTGTAGTATTGCTTGAGGTCAGGGATACTGATTCCCCAAGAATTTCTTTTGTTGTTGAGAATAGTTTTAGCTATCCTGGGTTTTTTGTTATTTCAGATGACTTTGAGAATTGCTCTTTTTAACTCTATGAAGAATTGAGCTGGGATTTTGATGGGTATTGCCTTGAATCTGTATATTGCTTTTGGCAAAATGGCCATTTTAACTATATTAATCCTGCTGATACATGAGCATGGGAGGTTTTTCCATTTTTTGAGGTCTTCTTCCATTTCCTTCTTCAGAGTCTTGAAGTTCTTGTCATACAGATCTTTCACATGTTTGGTAAGAGTCAGCCCAAGGTACTTTATACTGTTTGTGGCTATTGTGAAGGGGGTCATTTCCCTAATTTCTTTCTCAGCCTTCTTATCCTTTGAGTATAGGAAGGCTACTGATTTGCTTGAGTTGATTTTATAATCTGCCACTTTGCTGAAGTTGTTTATCAGCTGTAGGAGTTCTCTAGTGGAGTTTTTTGGGTCACTTAGGTAGACTATCATATCATCTGCAAATAATGATAGTTTGACTTCTTCCTTTCCAATTTGTATCCCTTTGACCTCCTTATGTTGTCGAATTGCCTGAGCTAGTACCTCAAGTACAATATTGAAAAGATAAGGAGAAAGGGGGCAGCCCTGTCTAGTCCCTGATTTTAGTGGGATTGCTTCAAGGTTCTCTCCATTTAGTTTGATGCTGGCTACCGGTTTGCTTATACTGCTTTTACTGTGTTTAGATGTGGGCCTTGAATTCCTGTTCTTTCCAAGACTTTAAGCATGAAAGGATGCTGAATTCTGTCAAATGCTTTTTCAGCATCCAATGAAATGACCATGTGGTTTTTTTCTTTGAGTTTGTTTATGTAGTGGATTGCATTGATGGATTTCCGTATATTGAACCAACCCTGCATCCCTGGGGTAAAGCCTCCTTGATCATGGTGGATGATCATTTTTATGTGTTCTTGGATTTGGTGGGCAAGAATTTTATTGAGTATTTTTGCATTGATGTTCATAAGGGAAATTGGTCTGAAGTTCTCTTTCTTTGTTGGATCTTTGTGTGGTTTTGGTATCAGTGTAATTGTGGCTTCATAGAAGGAATTGGGTAGTGTTCCTTCTGTTTCTATTTTGTGGAATAGTTTGAAGAGTATTGGTGTTAGGTCTTCTTTCAAGTCTGTTAGAATTCTGCACTGAAACCATCTGGTCCTGTGCTTTTTTTGGTTGGAAGATTTTCTATGACCCCTTCTATTTCTTTAGGGGTTATGGGACTGTTTAGATGATCTATTTGGTCCTGATTTAATTTTGGTATTTGGTATCTGTCAAGGAAATTGTCCATTTCCTCCATATTCTCCAGTTGTGTTGAGTATAGGCTTTTGTAGTAGGATTTGATGATTTTTTGGATTTCCTCAATTTCTGTTGTTATAGCCCCCTTTTCATTTCTAATTTTGTTAATTTGAATACTTTCTCTGTGCCCTTTGGTCAGTCTGGCTAAGGGTGTATCTATCTTGTTGATTTTCTCAAAGAACCAGCTCCTGGATTCGTTGATTCTTTGTATGGTTCTCTTTGTTTGCACTTGATTGATTTCAGCCCTGAGTTTGATGATTTCCTGTCTTCTATTCCTCCTGGGTGAATTGGCTTCTTTTTGTTCCAGGGCTTTCAGGTGTGTCGTTAAGCTGCTAGTGTATGCTCTCTCCATTTTCTTTTTGGAGGCACTCAGGGCTATGAGTTTTCCTCTTAGCGCTGCTTTCATTGTGTCCCAAAGATTTGGGTATGTTGTGCCTTCATTTTCATTAAATTCTAAAAAGTCTCTGATTTCTATCTTTATTTCTTCTTTGGCCAAGGTGTCATTGAGTAGAGTATTGTTCAGCCTCCATGTGTATGTGAGCTTTCTGTTGTTTTTGTTGCAATTGAAAACCACTCTTACACCATAGTGATCTGATAGGAGGCATGGGATTAGTTCGATCTTCTTATATTTGTTGAGGTCTGTCTTGTGACCAATTATATGGTCGATTTTGGAGAAGGTACCATGAGGTGCTGAGAAAAAGGTATATTCTTTTGCTTTAGGGTGAAATGTTCTATAAATATCAGTCAAATCCAATTGGTCCAAAGCTTCAATTAGTTTTACTGTGTCCCTGTTTAGTTTCTGTTTTCCTGATCGGTCCATTGAGGAGAGTGGAGTGTTGAAGTCACCCAAAATTATTGTGTTAGGTGCAATGTGTGCTTTGAGCTTTAGTAAAGTTTCTTTTATGAATGAGAGTGCCCTTGCATTTGGCGCATAGATGTTCAGAATTGAAAGTTCTTCTTGGTGAATTTTCCTTTGACCAGCAAGAAATGTCCTTCTGTGTCTCTTTTGATGACTTTAGGTTGAAAGTCAATTTTATCTGATATTAGAATGGCTACTCCAGTTCGTTTCCCGAGACCACTGGCTTGTAAAATTGTCTTCTAGCCTTTTACTCTAAGGTAGTTTTTGTCTTTGACACTGAGGTGTGTCTCCTGTATGCAGCAAAATGTAGGGTCCTGTTTCCTTATCCAGTCTGTTACTCTATGTCTTTTTATTGGGGAATTGAGTCCATTGATGTTAAGAGATATTAAGGAATAGTGATTATTACTTCCTGTCATTTTTGATGTTATTTTTATATTTGAGTGGTTATCTTCTTTTGGGTTTGATGAAAGAAGGTAACTTATCTTGCTTTTACCAGGGTGTAGTTTCCCTCCTTGTATTGGAGTTTTCCTCCTATTATTCTTTGCAGAGCTGGGTTTGTGGAAAGATATTGTGTAAATTTGGTTTTGTCATGGAATATCTTGGTTTCTCCATCTATGGTGATGGAGAGTTTTGCTGGGTATAGTAGTCTTGGTTGACATTTGTGTTCTCTTAGAGTCTGCATGAGATCTGCCCAGGATCTTCTAGCTTTCATGGTCTCTGGTGAGAAGTCTGGTGTGATTCTGATAGGTCTTCCTTTATATGTTACTTGGCCTTTTTCTCTTACTGCCTTTAATATTTTTTCTTTGTTTAGTGCATTTGGGGTTTTGATTATTATGTGACAAGAGGTATTTCTGCTCAGGTCCAGTCTGTTTGGAGTTCTGTAGGCTTCTTGTATATTCATGGGCATCTCTCTCTTTAAGTTGGGAAAGTTTACTTCCATAATTTTGTTGAAGATATTTGCTGGCCCTTTCAGTTGTAAATCTTCACTCTCATCTATACCTATAATCCTTAGGTTTGGTCTTCTTATTGTGTCCTGGATTTCCTGGATGTTCTGGGATACAAGCTTTTTGCATTTTGCATTTTCTTTAACTGTTGAGTGAATAGTTTCTATGGTATCTTCAGCATCTGAGATTCTTTCTTCCATCTCTTGTATTCTGTTGTTGATATTTGCATCTATGGCCCCTGATTTCTTCTCAAGCTTTTCTATCTCCAAAGTTGTCTCCCTTTGTGATTTCTTAGTTGTTTCTACTTCTGTTTTTAGATCCAGGATGGTTTTGCTCAGTTCCATCTTTTGTTTGTGTTTTCCTTTAATTATTTAAGAGATTTTTGTGTTTCCTCTTTCATGACTTCTGCCTGTTGACTCAAGTTCTCCTGCATTTCTTTAAGTTTTTTTTTTTTTTTTTTTTTTTTTTTTTTTTTTTGCATTTCTTCTTTTTTGGCTTCTATCTCTTGAACCTTATCCTCCTGAATTTCTTTAAGTGATTTTTGTGTTTCCATTATACGGGTTTCTAGCTTATTCATGTTCCCTGTATTTCTTTAAGAGATTCATTTATGTCCTTTTTGTGTTCTTCTAGCAGCATCATGACCAGTGATTTTAAATCCAAATCTTGTTTTTCTGGTGTGTTGGCATAACTAGGACTTGGTGATGTTGGAGAGTTTGGTTCAGAGTCTGCCATATTGCCTAGATTTCTGTTAGTAGCATTCCTGCGCTTGCCCTTTGCCATCTTGTTTTCTGGCGTTAGCTGGTCTTGTCTCTGGCTGGTGTTTGAGCCTCCTGTGAGGCTGTAGGGCTATTTCCACAACACTGGATGGCTGGGTTTCCCCTGTCGCAGATTGCTGATGTGCTGTCCTCCTCTTGGGTGCCCTTGCAGTCCTAGTGTGCCTTGCCCCAGATTGTGTCTGTGAACCAGATGGTGCCCGTTTGCTCCTTCAGGGAGTGCTGATGGTGTATGCTGCAGGACCTTTCCCGAGTGATGATCACTCTCCTGGGCAGCCAATCTCCCAACCGGGTTGGTGCACACAAGGTTAGCCTAGCTGCTCAGGTCCTGAGTCTAGGCAAAAGCCTGGCAGGCCAAGGTCCGAGGAAAGTTCCCCTCAGGCTATGAGTGTTAACTGGTTCTGTCAGGTGGCCAGGATGGTAGTGTGCCTGCACTCCCTGTAAGTGCCAGGAGAGTCTGCTGGGCTAACAACCTCCTGGCCGGGTTGGCACACAGATGGCCCAGGTCCTGGGGGCAGTCCAAGGCCTGTCAGGCCTAGACACCCTCCCCCCGCCATGTTAGCCTAAGGCTATGACTGTTAGCCGGCTTTGCCTACTAAAACTCTCTGGCGTCCAGTAGCCAAAATGGTGGTGCGAGCTGGGCCGAGCAAACAAACTCCTGGCCGGGTTGGCACACTGATGGCCCCCCAAACAGCCCAGGGCCTGGGTGCAAACCAACGCTGTCGGGCTTAGACCCCTGAGATATTGGCCTCGGGTTATGTTTGCGTACCTCAGTCTGTCTGATCTCTCTGGCATCTGAGAACCAAGATGGAGGCGAGTCTCTCGTAACTGACTGGCAGGAGGCAGATTTCTTTTTTTTTTTTTTTGAGATTTCAAAAGACTCATGCAATTTTTTTTTATTCGATATATTTTTTATTTACATTTCAAAGGATTTCCCCTTTTCTAGAGATTTCTGATGTGGCTTCTGTACAGTGAAAGGTGCTGTAAATCCGCCGCTGCTTGCAGCCCGGCTGGCCAGCAAAGGTCAGTGGTAGTGGGCGCAGGGTCTGCCTGGACCCTGTCACCTTGGTTCCACTGCTGATGGCCCTTCCTCTGGACCAGTCACTGCTGCTGTTTGGATATTTTCTTTATTTACATTTCCCCTCTCCAGGTTCTCACCCCCAAATCCTATATTCCTTCCCCCTCACCCCCTGCTTCTATGTGAGTGTTCCCTCACCCTCCCACTCCCACCTCCTGGCCTCGAATTCTTAGCACTCACATGGTAGCTCACAACCATCTGTAACTCAAGTTGCATGGGATCTGATGACCTCTTCTGGCCTCCACAAGCACCAGGTAGGCATGTGGTGCATAGATATACATGCAGGCAAAACATCCATAGGTATAGACATAGACGTAGACATAGACATAGATGTATACATATATAAATTCCAAAATTAAAATTAATAAATTAATAAATAAAATATCTACTTCTTTAAACTTATCAATCAGATCCTACAATACAGAAAATATTGCTCTCACTAGACATGTCATTGTCACCCAAAGTCTATAACTTATTTTGATCTATTCTAGGTGTTGAACAGAGGCTTGTCCACACACAAGTGGATAATGACATATGACCATCATGAGAGTATATTTCCACTACCCTAAAACTCTTCTGTTTTCACCAAACATGGTGGTGTACAACCTTAAACCTAGCACTTTGGAGGCAGAGACAGGGGAATCTCTGATTTTGAGACTAGTCTGAACTTCATAGAGTTTCAAGCCAGCCAGGGCTACAAAGAGAGACCATTTTTGTTTTTTTAAACCTTATCACAGGAAACACCTAAAATGCCAAATTTAAATGGTTATCCTTCCAGGGAAATTCTTGTTTGTCAATAGCAGGGCACCATACCAGCAAGTCTGTGGAGTCCTTGGGTTAGAATACTGTATTATACAGGAGTATCCCACGCATTGTAGGATATGTCACTGAATCACTGACCTCTGCCTCCTTAATGCCAGTGACACTGCCCACCTGTCCCTGATGCCTGCAGCCAGGTTAATCAAAGGAAAAATGTTCCTAAGCATTACTAAATACTATACAGGCATAATCGTGCCCCATTGAGAAATACTAACACGTCTAATTCACCACATGCAGTGTCCTCTCTTCTGTGGTTCCAAACTCCCTGAACCATCTTAAAGGATGTAATTTTCAATGAAGTTATATGACTAAGTTCTCAGTGTGCAGGTGAGATCTCCCCATACAATAAGTGCCCTCTGAATAATGGGTGAGTTCTACTTTCACACATTTCTCGATGATTTCTCAAGTTGTTTCCCACGGGGACTTCAAGGTCCTGCTTCCAGTAAGCCATTCTTCCTAATTAGGAAGGGGTGAGGATGAAGATCCCCGAGGGCTTCCCACCTCTCACCATGACTTCTCCCCTGGCTTCTCTTGGCGAGAACTTAAAGTCGAGCTTCCTGAGTTCTTAGTTCTCTGAGGAACAGCTGAGAGACGAATCTGCTTTGTTTTTGTTTCTAATTCATGGGAAGGTGAGGCTGTGGATCTCGCATTTCCAAGTCTGTGGGGACATATCCTCATGCTGCGATTCCACTGAGGCAGGAATCTGGGCCATAGCAGGTCTACACATCTCCATCAGGTAACTGGGAAGCCATCATGAGCCGGGCCTGTTTCCACAGAGTTGTCTGTCTGTGTGTTTAGCATATGAAACATCTCTGTGCTCAGAGCAACAAAGTGATTGCACCACTGGTGTGAGCTTTGTAACCACAAGCTTAATTTAGCTGTAATCGTTTGTTCCACATGGAAAGTAAAGGGACCGGTGCTGGGAGACGTGGCGTTTCCCAGAGCATGCCTGCATGAATAGTTGAGAAAGGCACTGTACTAGACTTTGGGTGGGACTCTGAAATGAACACAGTGTAATATCATAACTCAGGGAATTTTGTTCTTTTGGTATTTACTGCACACTTACAGTGTACAGAACTCCAGACTAAGAAGACTAAGGTAGAAGCGATTCACTTGTTCTCCTGACCTGTGCTGAATGCTATTTCAACTTTGACTTCCTTGAGCATTAGAGATTAAGGGAAGACCAAGGCATACTCTATCCTCAGGGAGCTCGCACTGCAATAGGCGATATAATTCACAGTGGTAAGTGCTATGGTTGCAGAATGTCCCGAGAGAAGGCCAAGCCGTTGCCGGAACTATGAACTGGGGAGAGGGATTTCTCATCTCTGATGTACGCAAGACATCAAGGGCCAGAACATAGCTTGTGACAGAACAGGACCCCTAGGCTTTGTGCTACCCTCCTCTGAGGCATATGCCGCCTACAAACTACAATTTACATCTGAAAACTTACAGAACCGTGTAAACATTACAGAAGTTTCTACCTGAGAACAACCGAATATGAACCCAGGACTTTGGCTGTTTTCAGTGCTTTCTTCTACAAGTAGTATCCTGAGAGAATTTTCTAATAATCTAGGAATTTAAGTCTGCTCTCCACCTTCTCCGTTTCTATCATTGTAAGGTATATTTCCTGAATTCCCTCTGCCCTGGACAGGTCTTTCTCACTTGTCTGGATCAGCGAGGGAGAAAGATTTTGTGATATGTGCAGATTCATCTGGCTCCAAACCTCAGGTCTCACTGGAAGAAACACTGAGTTAATGCAGTCTCAACTACCTTGGGGGGAAAAGCATAGTTTTGAAGTGAGAATGGAGTCTGGGAGGGGTTATGCAACTAGGCACTGAGGAAGGATATTGGATCATTGCTGCCACATTGCTCTGAGTGTAAGAGTGGAGGAAATCAATGGGCCAGGAGAGAAAAATAAATGCTTTAAAGTGAAGGAAATGGAAAAGGTCAATAACTATTCAAAGATAGAATAAGGACAAGAATTGGAGAAGAAATAGAGTCACAGGGCACATTTGTAATGAGCTCTGGTCCCCTTAAGGGACACAGAGCATCAAGAGACCTACACCAGTGTTATCTATTCTGAAAACATTGATATTGTGTATAAAAGGACAGGAAACTTTGTTCTGCAAACAAGAGAACCTTTTCCTTGTTATGCCAAGGAAAGGCATAACAAAAGAATATTGCAAGGGAAAGAATACTAAAAGTATTCAAAACAAGAAAAAGACATGCAACACAGATGAAAACAGTGTCCTGGCAGCCCCCTTCTTCATGAGGAAATACAACTTTTTAATAAATCTTGCCTTCTCTGATCTGTCTTCAAAATTCTATATACTGCATACAAAGTGATTTATTCACCAGATAACAGACATTCTAGCTGATGTCCTTTTGGCTGCAGGCTAAAACCCAAAGTCCCTAACAGTCCTTTACACACTAGTGGTTGTCTCTCCTATAGCTTGATACTTTGCTATTTCCCACACTATTCCAGATATTTGCACTCTCTGTCTTCAGGGCACCCTCTTCCTTCTCGGTGTTACTAACGCCTCATCTTTCGTATCATTTCAGATCACAGCACCCAACTTGCTCCCTCATGGCTGACATACGCAATGTGACTGAGTTCATTTTTTCGGGACTCTCTTCCAATCCAGAGGTGCAGAGAGTCTGCTTTGTGATATTCCTGCTCTTGTACATGGCCATTGTGCTCGGGAATCTTCTCATGGTGGTCACTGTGGCAGTCAGCAGAAATCTTGGATCTCCCATGTACTTCTTCCTCAGCTCCCTCTCCTTTGTGGAGATCTGCTACTCTTCCACGACCGCCCCCAAACTCATCTTGGATCTCCTAGCTGAAAAGAAATCCATATCTGTATGGGGCTGCATGGCACAACTCTTCTTCATGCATTTCTTTGGTGGCATTGAGATGTTCCTGCTGACGATGATGGCCTATGACCGCTATGTGGCCATCTGCAAGCCCCTGCACTACACCAGCATCATGAACCGACAGGTGTGTGCAGTCCTCGTGGGAATGGCATGGATGGGAGGCTTTGTGCATTCTCTTGCCCAGGTTCTTCTCATCTTCCGCTTACCCTTCTGTGGCCCCAATGTCATTGACCATTATTTCTGTGATGTGCTTCCTGTGCTTAAACTTGTCTGCTCAGACACCTTCCTCATTGGCCTGCTCATTGTTGTCAATGGGGGAACCCTGTCTGTGATCAGCTTTGTGGTCCTCTTAGCATCCTATGTGGTCATCTTGTTCCATCTGAGAACTCAGAGCGCTGAGGGACGACGCAAAGCTCTGTCCACCTGTGGGTCCCATGTCACTGTGGTGGTCATATTCTTTGCACCCTGTGTCTTCATCTATTTGAGACCAACAGCCACTCTTCCTATAGACAAGATGGTAACTGTGTTCTACACAGTGATAACACCCCTCCTCAACCCTATCATCTATTCCCTGAGAAATGCAGAAGTGAAGAAAGCCATCAAGATTCTATGGATCAGGACAACAAAAGTAGATAAAAAATAGAGGCTGAACTTGTTTATTGTCATGAGTCTGGAATAATGTTGAATACAAACTCATGGGACAAAATGAGTAGAAAGGGAATTCTCAGGGTTTATTAGTTCTAGAAAGTTGTATATGGTCCACCCTAAATGTTTTATTTTAAATACCTATAAAGTGTTTCTGGCTATGGAAATATTATAATACACCTAGTCATTCTAGAATGTTTCAAGTTTGTATCCCTATAAATAATAATGTGAAAAATATGCAAAGGGAAGTATCCAACTACACACTCACTACAGTGAATTTACCTTGTTGAAGAATATAAAGGCCTTTGCTGCTCTGTGGAATTGAATTGCAAAGTGCTCCTCACAGAATCAAGACATTGTAATTAAATGCAGTAGAGAACTGGAGATGTAGCTCAGCTGCTAAAATGCTGATAATCATAAAGCCCTGGGTTTGGTTGCCAGCACCCATAAACTTGGCATTGGTGCTGTGATCCCAGCACCTGGAAACTGGAATCAGAAGATCCAGGACCTCGAGGTCATCCTTGGTTATGAAGACAGTTTTAAGTCTGCCTGAGATATAAAACCCTTATTTATTCTATATACATTTTAATTAATAAAGATATTTTATTTGAGATCATAACATGTATTTTTCTCTTTCCCCACTCTAAACTCTCCGCATATCTCTCCTAATTCCCCCTCAAATTCATGGCACCTTTTTTCACTAATTGCTATTGCATGCATATATGTGTATGTATATACATATATATTCCCATAAAGAACATGTTCAGTCCCTATTGTATGTGTATTTCAAGACTGATAGTTTGGCACTGGACAATCTATTAGTGTGCTTTTCCCTGGAGAAGACCACCTCTCCTACTCCCAGATTTCCTCAATTGTCCACAGTTCTTTGTGCAAGATTCAAGAGCATGTGTGTGTGTGTGTGTGTGTGTGTGTGTGTGTGTGTGTGTAGACATGTGTGTGTGTGTGTGTGTGTGTTTTAAAACTGTCTCTAGGTATCTCCTAACGATATATTCATTAATTTCAAGGAGAAATGTACCATTCCCCAACCCCTTTGCAATTGTCCAAAGTTTACATACCAAAATGAGATAAATTGACACCATGTGCCTCCTGACAGCCAGCTAGAGAGTCATAACACCTCCTTGGTGAGAAACTTGGCCTGAATAATAAATAACTCTGTAAAGTTGTTATCTTTTACTCTCTAGAAGTATGACAGCTTTTGATGAATTCTTCCACATATTAACAATAATTGATCATAATATAGGAACTTAGGTGTGAATCCTGTATTAAATCAAGGCACCAGTGGTAGTATGGGGTAGGAGGACTCTATAAGAAAGCCATACAAATGCTGATTTTCTTATTTTGACTATTATGTGTTTCTCTCCTGGGGTTTAAGAATGTCTCATTGACATGTCCAGATGTTGATGTCTTCATGTCAACAGCTTTCAAACATTTCAAAAAGATATCAATATTATTTTTATTCTATATATCTGTGGTATACAAAATGAATAATATATATACATATACATGCACAATGAAATAGTAGTGCCATGAAGTAAATTGGCATATCCATTACTTCCATAGTTAGCTTATTTTGTTATAAGTGCTTAAAATTCACTCTTGTGGCAAATTTTCAGTATACAATAGGATCTTGTTTGGGGAAATAGATAGATAAATAGATATATAGATAGACAGATAGATAGATAGATAGATATTGATATAGATATATAGATAATATATAGATATATTCATATATCTATATGTGTGTATATATAAAGACATGTGGATCTGTATATTATGTATAGATACACAGGTATAGGTATAGATAAATATATTATAGAGAGATAGATGATATATAGGTAAATAGACAGATGTAGGTAGATAGATAGATAGACAGATGATAGATAGGTAGATAGATGATAGATAGATAGATAGATAGATAGATAGATAGATAGATAGAGAAAGATGTTGTCCAAGCTTGCCTCAGACTTACAGAAATCCTCCTGCCTCAGATTCCCAAAGACTTGTATTGAAGCATTTGCTTCTGCATACAGCTATAATAATTTTGAGTATAGTTCTCATGTTGTGCATTATATCTCCAGACCTGTGTAACTTATATAACTATAAGTTTATATTCTTTGGCCTAATTCTTCCTGAATCCATTGTCTACATATCTATTTTACCTATTGAAAAAATTTATAGCAAAGAAAATATTCACAAATATTCTTAATGGGGAAATATGATTAAATGAATTATAAAATTATTTTTGTACTTTTTCAAGATTTTTTATATCATTTAACTTTAAATAAAAGTTTATATCCAGTAATCTTATCCCTAAACTACCACAGAACACCAGAGGCAGCCTTCTGTCCCTCTACCCACAAAAGTCTCTTATGGCCCCTAAAGAAATTCTTGCAAGCCCCAATCAATTGCCAACTCTACACCCTGCCTCAATTTACCCTGAATGTCAAAGCTGGTTTTTACCATTAGATGCCTAGATGTTAGCATTAAAACACACACACACACACACACACACACACACACAATAACAAATAGCCAAGGTAAGGCAAGATGTCCCCACTAAAGCCCAGCTATCCTACCACAGCAGGTCCTGAATATCCCAACATAGCTGAAGCACAAAAAAATTACCTCAAAAACCAATTGTATGAAGATGGCAAAGGTCTTTAAAGAGGACTTGAGCATACGTGCAGGTGAAAGTGAGAAACCCAGTAACTGAACTAGAAAGCTCACAGTAAAGCCTTTTAAGTTGAAAGAATCAAGCAGAAGACAGAATACTTGGTCTTAAATAGAAGACCTAGAACAGATAAGCAAGGAAAATGAAAATTTTAAAGCACACAGAGAAGCAACATAAAGGAAATGAAAAACCACCAAATTGTAGGCATTAAGGAGGAAGAAGAATCCCAAGTCAATGGCATAGACTCAATCTTCAATGAGATCATAGAAAAATTTCTACAAAATAAGGAAAGGCACACTCATTCAGATAGAAGAAATGCACAGAACACTAAATAAAAAGACGAGAAAAGAAAATTTCCAAGGCATATCATAGTTAAAACACTAAGTACACATAATGAAGAAAGTATATTGAAAGCTGCAAGAAAAAAAAACTCAAGTCATATATAAATAAAAAGCCATTAGAGTGAAAGCTGAATTCCTAATGGAAAGCTTTGAATGTCTGAAGAGCCTAGAGCAGTCTATTCCAACTCCTAAAAAAAGAGAATCCTCCTGGGCTAGAGAGATCTCAGGATAAGGGTGCTGGCTGTTCATCAGAAGTCTCTATTCACTTCCTAGCAACAATATGGCAGCTCACAACACTTATAACTGCAATCCCACGGAATCTGATGCTCTCTTCTGCTACTCAGACTCGGTTTTTAATGTATTTGCAAGAAAACAAAAGATACCACAAGAAGCATGATTTGGGACTGACGAGGTAAATGAGCACAGCAACAAGACAGTGAAAAGAGATATAAAGCCGTAACTATTAAAACACAAAATGCCACTGAAAATGAAAACAATCCAAAGATGGTTGGGGTTAAGGAGTCACACACAAAGCAGACAAGCACCAATCTCAGTCAGAGATGGTTTATTGTTCACACATCCTAATACTGATCGATCAGGGCCATAGCTAAGACTTCAGGGGCTGAGCCACAACATCGATCATCTTCCTCTATCAGATTATCTTCTGCAAAAACACAAGAAGCTCATAGGCAGGTGCAGGAAGTGCTGCCCAGTGGTCAGCCCAGACTCAAGCCATTTTAGACACAACAGCTCATTTTGATCTTTAATTTGATGGGTCCTACATAAAGCTTTGTGGAAATTCTTAAGATTAAAAAACCTCATACAGAACACACAGAATATAACAAGATATGTAGTCACTATAACCTTGCTTTGAGCAAAGTTATTTTTCTGTGTCAACGACTGGCAAGCATATTACAGCAACAATATAAAATAGCTGGAAGACATGGAATAAAATGCCTGGGGCTATTCTAGGGGGCAGACCTCAACAAAACATCAATGACACAATGACCACAATTAACACACACATTTTTTTTGCTTTTTTTTTTATTCGATATATTTTTTTATTTACATTTCAAAAATGATCTCCCCTTTTCTGGCCCCCACTCCCCGAAAGTCCCATAAGCCTTCCCTCCCCGTTCTCCCACCCACCCGTTCCCACTTCCCTGTTCTGGTTTTGCCCTATACTGCTACACTGAATCTTTCCAGAACAAGGGGCCACTCCTCTGTTCTTCAGGTCTCTGAAGAAGGAAATCGAAGAAGACCTCAGAAAATGGAAAAAAATCTTCCATGCTCTTGGATTGGCAGGATTGATATAGTTAAAATGGCCATCTTACCAAAAGCAATACAGAAATTCAACACAATCCCCATCAAAATCCCAACTCAGTTCTTCATGGAGTTAGAAAAAGCAATTCTCAAATTTATCTGGAATAATAAAAAACCCAGGATAGCTAAAACTATTCTCAACAGTAAAAGAACTTCTAGAGGAATCAGTATCCCAGACTTCAAGCAATGCTACAGAGCAATAGTGTTAAAAACTGCATGGTATTGGTGCAGGGACAGGCAAGTGAATCAATGGAATAGAATTGAAGACCCAGAAATGAATCCACACACCTATGGTCACTTGATCCTCAACAAAGGGGCTGAAAACATCCAATGGAAAAAAGATAGCCTTTTCAACAAATGGTGCTGGTTCAACTGGAGGTCAGCATGCAGAAAAATGTGAATTGATCCATCCTTATCTCCTTGTACTAAGCTCAACTCCAAATGGATGAAAAATACTCAATAAAATCAAATACTCAATAAAATTCTTGCCAACCGAATCCAAGAACACATAAAAATGATCATCCAACATGATCAAGTAGGCTTCATTCCAGGGATGCAGGGATGGTTCAATATACGGAAATCCATAAATGCTATCCACTACATAAATAAACTCAAAGAAAAAAAACACATGGTTATTTCATTGGATGCTGAAAAAGCATTTGACAAATTCAACATCCTTTCATGCTTAAAGATTTGGAAAGAATATGAATTCAAGGCCCATACCTAAACATAGTAAAACCAATAAACAGCAAACCAGTAGCCAGCATCAAACTAAATGGAGAGAAACTTGAAGCAATCCCACTAAAATCAGGGACTAGACAGGGCTGTCCCCTTTCTCTTTATCTTTTCAATATTGTACTTGAGGTACTAGCTCAGGCAATTCGACAACATAAGGAGGCCATAGGGATACAAATTGGAAAGGAAGAAGTCAAACTATCATTATTTACAGATGATATGATAGTTTTGGGTCAACCTAAGTGACCCAAAAAACTCCACTAGAGAACTCCTACAGCTGATAAACAACTTCAGCAAAGTGGCAGGTTATAAAATCAACTCCAGCAAATTAGTAGCCTTCCTATACTCAAAGGATAAGCAGGCTGAGAAAGAAATTAGGGAAATGACACCCTTCACAATAGCCACAAACAGTATAAAGTGCCTTGGGGTGACTCTTACCAAACGTGAAAGATCTGTATGACAAGAACTTCAAGACTATGAAGAAGGAAATGGAAGAAGACCTCAAAAAATGGAAAAACCTCCAATGCTCATGGATCGGCAGGATTAATATAGTTAAAATGGCCATTTTTCCAAAAGCAATATACAGATTCAAGGCAATACCCATCAAAATCCCAAATCAATTCCTCATAGAGTTAGAAAGAGCAATTCTCAAATTCATCTGGAATAACAAAAAACCCAGGATAGCTAAAACTATTCTCAACAACAAAAGAAATTCTTGGGGAATCAGTATCCCTGACCTCAAGCAATACTACAGAGCAATAGTGTTGACACACACATTTTAACAATAGCATTAAGTATCAGTTCTCCAGCTTGTGAAAGACACAGCTGACTTAATGGACCAAGAAACAAAATGTTTTCCACAAAAAAATCACACATATAAGATTTAATAATAATCACTGCATCAAAAGTAATCCAATCAAATGAGGCCAGAAAGCAAATAGGCATTGATATCTTAATATGTGACAAAATAGAGCCCAAAGTAAAACTAATCAGAAGAAATAAAGAGGGACACTTCATCTTAATCAAGGAAACAGTTAACCAAGAAAACATCACTATCCTGAGCATATATGCACCAAAATCTGGGCACCCATTTTATTTATTTATTTATTTTAAAGGAAGCATTTTTTAATATTTTTATTTTCTATATTCTTTGTTTACATTCCAAATGATTTCCCTTTCCCAGATCCCCTCTCCCCATATGTCCCATAAACCTTCTTCTCTCCATCCATTCTCCAACCACCTCCCTCCTTTTTCTCTGTCCTTATATTCCCCTCCAATGCTAGATCAATCTTTCCAGGATCAGGACCCTCTCCTTACTTCTTCATGGGAGTCATTTGTTATGCGATTTGTGCCTTGGGTATTCAGAGCTTCTGGGCTAATTAATATCCACTTATCAGAGATTGCATTCCATGTGTATTCTTTTGTGATTGGGTTACCTCACTTAGGATAATATTTTCCAAATCAAACCATTTGCCTAAGAATTTTGTGAATTCATTGTTTCTAATTGCTGAGCAGTATTCCATTGTGTAAATATACCACATTTTCTGTATCCATTCCTCCTTTGAGGGACATCTGGGCTCTTTCCAGCTTCTGGCTATTATAAATAAGGCTGCTATGAACATAATGGAGCATGTGTCTTTATTGCATGATGGGGAATCCTTTGGGTATATGCCCAGGAGAGGTATAGCAGGGTCCTCCGGAAGTGTCATGTCCAGTTTTCTGAAGAACCACCAGACTGATTTCCAAAGTGGTTGTACCATCTTACAGCCCCACCAGCAGTGGAGGAGTGTTTCTCTTTCTCCACATCCTTGCCAACACCTTCTGTCTCCTGAGTTTTTGACCTTAGCCATTCTGACTGGTGTAAGGTTGAAATCTCAGGGTTGTTTTGATTTGCATTTCCCTAATGACTAATGATGTTGAGCACTTCTTAAGGTGCCTCTAGGCCATCCGAATTTCTTCAGGTGAAAATTCTTTGCTTAGATATGTACCCCATTTTTAATAGGGTTATTTGGTTCCCTGGGGTCTAACTTCTTGAGTTCTTTGTATATATTGTATATTAGCCCTCTATCAGATGTAGGGTTGGTGAATATCCTTTCCCAATTTGATGGTTGCCGTTTTGTCCTTTTAAAAGTGTCCTTTGCCTTACAGAACCTTTGTAATTTTATAAGGTCCCATTTGTCAATTCTTGATCTTAGAGCATAAGCTATTGGTGTTCTGTTCAGGAACTTTTCCCCTGTGCCCATGTCCTCAAGGGTCTTCCCCAGTTTCTTTTCTATTAGTTTCAGTGTGTCTGGTTTTACATGGAGGTCCTTGATCCACTTGGAGTGAAGTTTAGTACATGGAGATAAGAATGGATCAATTCACATTCTTCTGCATGCTGACCGTGCCGTTTTTAACACTATTGTTCTGTAGTATTGCTTGAAGTCAGGAAGCCACAATTATGCTGATACCAAAACCATACAAAGATCCAACAAAGAAAGAGAACTTCAGGCCAATTTCCTTTATGAATATTGATGCAAAAATACTTAATAAAATTCTTGCCAACCAAATCCAAGAACACATAAAAACGATCATCCACCATGATCAAGTAGGCTTCATCCCAGGGATGCAGGGATGGTTCAATATAAGGAAATCCATCAATGCTATCCACTACATAAACAAACTCAAAGAAAAAAACCATATGATCATCTCATTAGATGCAGAAAAAGCATTTGACAAAATTCAGCATCCTTTCATGCTAAAAGTCTTGGAAAGAACAGGAATTCAAGGCCCATACCCAGGATAGCTAAAACTATTCTCAACAACAAAAGAAATTCTGGGGAAAAAGAAGCATTTTTATCCAGCATCTGGCAATTATAAATAGGGCTGCTATGAACATAGTAGAGCATGTATCCTTATTACATGGTGGGGAATCCTCTGGGTATATGCCCAGGAGTGGTATAGCAGGATCTTCTGGAAGTGAGGTGCCCAGTTTTCAGAGGAACCGCCAGACTGATTTCCAGAGTGGTTGTACCAATTTGCAACCCCACCAGCAGTGGAGGAGTGTTCCTCTTTCTCCACATCCTCTCCAACACCTGCTGTCTCCTGAATTTTTAATCTTAGCCATTCTGACTGGTGTAAGGTGAAATCTCAGGGTTGTTTTGATTTGCATTTCCCTAATGACTAATGAAGTTGAGCATTTTTTAAGATGCTTCTCCGCCATCCGAAGTTCTTCAGGTGAGAATTCCCTGTTTAACTCTGTACCCCATTTTTTAATAGGGTTGTTTGGTTTTCTGGAGTCTAACTTCTTAAGTTCTTTATATATATTGGATATTAGCCCTCTATCTGATGTAGGATTGGTGAAGATCTTTTCCCAATTTGTTGGTTGCCGATTTGTCCTTTTGATGGTGTCCTTTGCCGTACAGAAACTTTGTAATTTTATGAGGTCCCATTTGTCAATTCTTGATCTTAGAGCATACGCTATTGGTGTTCTGTTCAGAAATTTTCTCCCTGTACCAATGTCCTCAAGGGTCAACAGAAGAGTGGATGCAAAAAATGTGGTATATCTACACAATGGAGTACTATTCAGCCATTAGAAACAATGAATTCATGAAATTCTTAGGCAAATGGATGGAGCTAGAAAACATCATACTAAGTGAGGTAACCCAGACTCAAAAGGTGACTCATGGTATGCACTCACCAATAAGTGGATATTAACCTAGAAAACTGGAATACCCCAAACATAATCCATACATCAAATGAGGTACAAGAAGAAAGGAGGAGTGGCCCCTTGTTCTAGAAAGACTCAGTGAAGAAGTATAGGGCAAAACCAGAACGGGGAAGTGGGAAGGGGTGGGTGGGAGGACAGGGGGAGAGAATGGGGCTTATGGGACTTTCGGGGAGTGGGGGGCTAGAAAAGGGGAAATCATTTGAAATGTAAATAAAAAATATATCGAATAAAAAAAAATAACAGGAAGCAAAAAAAAAAAAAAAGAAGCATTTTTATTACACAGTTTTACAGAAAGTGATGTCAGCATACAGAGAAGGAAGAAGTGGCTGGTGGTGTGGATTTGGCAGAGAATGGTGGTTTTTAAAATTCTCCAGTCTTGAGAAATTCCTATCCTCATTTCCCATGGGTCAGGACTAATGAATAATTTAGGGTTCTGACTACCCCCTTTCTCTAATCATGGGTTAAGTTACATGGAACGTTACTTTTTTTTCATGGTATGCAATCACTGATAAGTGAACATTAGCCCAGAAGCTCAGAATACCCAAGAAACAATTCACATATCAAATGATTCCCAAGAAGAAGGAAGGAGAGGCCCCTGGTCCTGGAAAGGCTCAGTGCAGCAGTGTAGGGGAATACCAAGATAGGGAAATGGGAAGGAGGTGATTGGGGGTGAGGGGGAGGGAAGAGGGCTTATGGGACGTTCAAGGAGGGGGGGTCCAGGAAAGGGGATATCATTTTAAATGTAAATAAAGAATATATCGAATAAAAAATTTGATTTTATTAAAATAAAATAAAATTTACTGACTTTAAAGACACAGATTACTATCAATCTAATGTCAATCTACTAATAGTAGATAATTTCAATACCCCACTTTCTTTAATAGGTCATCTGAACAAAACAAACAATAAAACAAATGGAGAAGCATCAGAATTAATAGATATCATATTGCAAATGAACTTTACAGATATCTACTGAGTTTTCTATCCAAATTTCATAGAATGCAGATTCTACTCAGCAGCACATGGGAGGTTTTCTAAAACAGACCACATTCTGGGTCACAAAGCAAATCTTTACAGATTCAAAAAGATTTAATTCACTCCTTGTATCCTATCTGACCACAATGCAATTGAACTTAAAATTGACAGCAAAAACAAAAGCAAACAGAAACAAACAAACAAACAAAAAAACTTCCAGTAAATACATAAACTCATAGAGATTCAACAACTCTTTTCTGAATGGTGAATGCAGTAAAGAAATCAAGAAAGAATATGAAAAAAATCCTCTAAAACCCCCACAGAAAGGAAGGCAGGAGGAATGTAAGAGGCAGAGGAATGGAGGACACCAGGAGAACGTTTTATGGAACTCCTGAATGTGTGAATGAGTGGATCTCTTGGTTTTTGTTTTGTGTTTGGTTTTTTTTGTAGTTTGTGTGTGTGTGTGTGTGTGTGTGTGTCTGTCTGTCTGTCTGTCTGTCTGTCTGTCTGTCTGTTTTGAGGCTGTGTAGGCCTGGTTTTCCTGGGCAGCCTGTAGACAAAACTGCCCTCCAACTTACAGAGATCTGCCTGCCTCTCTCTACCTCATGGGTGCTGGAATTAAAGGTGTTTCTTGTTCCTACTCTTGGTGATCTTTTTCTCTGTTCGGTGGCCTTGTCCAATAGGATATATATGGGTTTTCTTTTAACCTATTACATCTTTTTGTCTTTTTCTTTTATTTTCTATATTCTTTGTTTATATTCCATATGATTTTCCCTTTCCTGGTTCTCCCCTCCCCATAAGTCCCATAAGCCCTCTTCCCTCCCCTGTTCCCAAATCAACCCCCTCCCACTTCACTGTCCTGGTAATCCCCTACATTGCTGCATCAAGACTTTCCAGGACCAGGGTCCTCTCCTCCCTTCTTCCTGGAAATCATTTGATATTTGAGTTGTATCTTGGGTATTCAGAGCTTCTGGGCTAATATCCACTTATCAGTGACTGCATTCCATGTGTGTTCTTTTGTGAATAAATTACCTCACTTAGGATGATATTTTCCAGTTCCAACCATTTGCCTAAGAATTTCATGAATTCATTGTTTTTAATTGCTGAATAATATTCCATTGTTTAAATATACCACATTTTCTGTATCCATTCCTCCATTGAGGGACATCTGAGTTCTTTCCAGCTTCTAGCTATTATAAATAAGGCTGCTATGAACATAGTAGAGCATGTGTCCTTATTGCATGCCAGGGAATCCTCTGGGTATATGCCCAGCAGTGGTATAGCAGGGTCCTCCGGAAGTGTCACACCCAGTTTTCTGAGAAACCACCAGACTGATTTCCAGAGTGGTTGTACAAGTTTGCAATCCCACCAACAGTGGAAAAGTGTTCCTCTTTTTCCACATCCTCACCAACACCTGTTATTTCCTGAGTTTTTTTTTCTTAGCCATTCTGACTTGTGTGAGGTGAAATCTCAGGGTTGTTTTGATTTGCATTTCCCTAATGACTAATGATGTTGAACATTTCTTAAGGTGCTTCTCGGCCATCCGAAGTTCTTCAGGTGAAAATTCTTTGTTTAGGTCTGTACCCCATTTTTAATAGGGTTATTTGCTTCTCTGGGGTCTAACTCCACATGAAATATATTTAAGAAAGGACTTTCTAAATAGACTCCACTTGCCCAAGAATTAAGATTACATACATTTATGTAAGTGTGATGGTTTGGATGAGAATGGCCCCCAGGCTCTTGGATTTATATACTTGGTCAATGGAAAATGGAAATATTTGAAAGGATTAGGGGGTATGACCTTGTTGGAGGAAGTGTGTCACTGGCAGTGGGCTTTGAGGTTTTAAAAAGCCCACTCCAAGTCCAGAGTCTCTCTCTTCCCGCTGCCTGTGGGTCAGGGCATAGAATCCACAGTTGCCTCTCTAGCACCTGTGTGACACCAAGCTCCTTGCCACAATGCTAATGGACTAAGCCTCTGAACCTGTAAACAAGCCCCAGCTAAATGCTTTATAAGAGTTGCTGTAGTCAGGGTGTCTCTTTACAGCAATAGAATATTAAAACAACATGTAACAACAATTTTTTTAAAGGACACAAATTTAAAAGACAGCAAGGAGAATTTTATGGTGCAGGGAGGGGTCTGGAAGGAAGAAAGGGAAGGGAGAAATAATGTAATTATATTACAATCTCAAAAACAAAAGAAAAATATTTTAATTTTTTAAAATCTATATTCCATATATGAGAGAAAACGTAGTATTTATTCCTAAATCCGGCTTGTTTTTCTTAACATGGTGATCTCCAGTTCCATTCATTGTCCGGCAAATGATCCAAGCTTGTTCTTCCTTGTGGTTGATTAAACTCCATTTGGGGGGCTAGAAAGGTGGTTCCACAGTTAAGACCACTTGCTGTTCTTGTAGAGGACTAGATTTGATCCCCAACATCCACACAGCGGTTACAACTATCTGTAACTCCAGTTCCAGGGGATCTAGTGATCTCTTCTGACCTCAGTGAACACTGTATGCAAACTGATACATCTAGTATAAAAATAAGCAAAAATAAAAGAAATATATAATCTGTATATATCACATAGAGAGAGAGAGGTACTGAAATATATAGTGAGAGGCTGAGATATACCCAGTGATCTGTGATAATACCTAAGCCAGTTCTATACCTTGGCTTTTATGGGTCACACAGCAATAAACACAGGTATGCAGATGTCTCTTTAGCATATGACTTAGATTCCTTTGGGCGCACACTCAGATGTTTTACAGCTGGATTATCTATCTGCTAGTTCCATTTTCAGTTTTTGGAGGAAATTCCATTAACATTCATACTAGCCAAGCCAATTTACACCTATCACAAAAGTATATAAGGTATACATATACATACTTAATGATATGCACAAAATAAAATATTTGCAATTGTTAAAAATAATTAATATGTATTGCCTTGTCAACCCTACAGAAAAAACTACAGGCAACTAAAGAATGCTGAGAGTGGGAGAAATAGTCTTCTCCTGGGAAATGCACACCAACTGGTTATCCAAAATCAAGTGGTCAACTCTGAAAATATAAGTAACATTATATAGACTAAGAAAGCTACATTTAGTATGTAATTATATGCATAAATGTATGTAACAAAAATTCACAAAAAAGACAGGATTTTGAGGGAAATCAAGACAAGTATATGGGAGGCTTTGAATGGAAGAAAGAGAAAGAAAAATTTATTTTATACTTTCAAAAATAAAAAATAATTAATAGGCCGGGCAGTGGTGGCACACGCCTTTAATCCCAGCACTTGGAAGGCAGATGCAGGTAGATTTCTGAGTTTGAGTTAATAGGACCAATATTAAGTAAAACAAAGATTACTTGAAAACACACACATACAAATAATACATGTATGTGCCTTTTCATATTGACCTTGGGAAAAGTCCCAAAATGCATTGTTATAAAGAAAAAAGCAAGTTGCAGAAATATGCATGTGATATCGCTATAGATAGAAAGTACTTGCTGCTTCCACCAGCCCTCCACAACCCAGACACCAGCCTCTGAACTCCGTAGAATATGTGCTCTGCCAATACAGTGGTCTCCAGGGAGAGGAAGGACCAATTAGTCCTCTGTTCTCTGAGGTCAGCCATCCATCTTCTGCTTCTGGTCCTGTGCCCAGGCTTTGTGAGGAGGCAGCAGGCTTCAGCAGTTAATTACACCCAAAGGAGCTGAGGCAAAGAGTCAAGAAAAGTTTGAAAAGAAGCAAATTAATGCCTTGGAGGCTCTTCAGAGCTGAAAACTTCTAGATTCCCAGGAGCTTCAGATCTGTAACTAAGGGCACAATTAGAGAACAGAAGCACAGACTCATAAAATGTATAAGTCACTTCCATACCAGCCTGAGCAATGGTGTCAGGCTTCTCTCAAAAACACCAAATGAAAACAAATCCTATGTTCAAATCATTAATGAGACAGAATGTGTGGTTCCAATCTTCATCTGTAACCACAGTACCAACCACATGATAGTCTACCAATGCCCCCATTAGGTCCCTAACAATACATTTAGAAGACCTGGATCACCATGACAACCTAGGAAAACAAGCTATTTGCCTCCCTTCTACTTCTTATCCAACCAAGTCAAATGAAAGATAGGGTACTGTCATTTATAGAATCTGTATCATGTGTAAACACCAAAACAACTGCTTAGCCAATGCCTTGGCCAATGTGACAGATAATATCAACACACACAGTCCTCTTCTTTCTGGACATGCAGCCCAATGTTGCATGGACTGTGTGAATGACACTGATGAAATTTCTAAAAGAAAACTAATGTTCTAACTAGCCATTGCTGTGACTCACTGTCATGTAGGTTCCATTTGATCTGGTGAACACGGCTGTACAGCTGCAGCAATGCTGCTGCAGTCTGGACCACCATTACTTCATAGTTGGTCTTCACACTTGAGCTCCAAGGTCACAGTTCTCCTGTTCATCTTAACATGTTCAACTATTAATTCCTCCAAAACACAATGTTCTAGGGGGGGCTGGATCCATATTCTACACATAGCCTCCCATATACATCAGTATTGCACGTACAGTACAAACAGGTCTTATGGAAAATCTATCTGTTCCCTCATTGAAAGATCCCTAGTGAAACAACCAACGTTCCTTTAAGAGGCCAATTCTACTCTGAACCACGAAAGTCATTTTCCTTACCTGAAAGCTAAACCAAATGTTGAGAGTCCTTTAGATATTGAAGAAAAAAATGGGGATCCCACCTCCTTCATTTCCTGAATACTTTGGTTCTGTCTCAGAAAAGTGGGATAGATACCTCTAATGACTACATCTACATTCTCAAGTAGGGCACTTAGTTGATTTCCCATAACAAAGATAGTTACCCAAATGCAGATTTCTGTCTCTAACTAGCATTTAATCTTAAATTTAGCGCGTCTCCTTTAAAATTGTGAGTAGTCATCCCTGTTTATTGAGCATTATTCACAATAGCCAAGCTATCCATCAATAGGCAAATGGTTAAAGAAATGGAATACATCTACACAATGTAGCTTTACTCTGTCATAAAAATGAAATTATGATGCCAGGAATGATAGTGCATACCTATAACAATGTTTGGCAGGTGGTGGCAAAAAAGTCTCAAGTTCAAGGCTATCCTGGGATACTTGTGGAGTTCACAGTAAACCTGAGCTATGTGCAATACTCTCAACTTAATAAATAAATATATCATTCCCCATTTCCCTTCCTCCCTCCAAAACTTCTCAAGTGCTCCCTGCCTTCATCTCTCTTTCAAATTCATGGCCTCATTTTCTTTAACTGTTTTGTTGTTGCGTGTGTGTGTGTGTGTGTGTGTGTGTGTGTGTGTATTATAGGTATATAATGTATGTTTTATTATATATACATATATGTATATACTATAAATACAATTGGCCTTTACAGGTACCAGCACTCATGGACACATACTCATGCACATAAACAATTTTTATTTTAATGAAAGAAAATTATTTTCAAAATAAATAAAATGGTGTCATTTTAGGAAAGTAGATGGAACTATTGATCATCATGTTAAATAAAATAAAATAAACTTATAAATATATATTTTTTCTTTCATATGCAGACTAGACATTTAAAATAGGTGACAGATTCTATAGATGATAGATACATAGATAGGAGTGAATGATGGATGGATAGATGGATGGATAGATGGATGGATAGATAGATAGATGGATGGATAGATGGATAGATGGATGGATGGATGGATGGATGGATGGATGGATGGATGGATAGATGAATAGATGGATGGATGGATGGATGGATGGATGGATGGATGGATGGATGGATGGATGAATGGATGGATGGATGAATAGATGGATAGATGGATGGGTGGATAGGGATCTGCAACATGAAAGTAGAAGGTTAGTACTTGTGAAGAGGAAGGGGACCATCAAGACAGGGGAGAAGGGCGAGCAAAGTAGAGGTAGTACAATTAAAATACATGATATAGATGTAGAAAATGTCATCCTGGGCAGAACCTTTTAAGAAGCCAGACAGACTGACCATCTGGTAAATCTAGCTGTGAAGATTGCACACTAATCATTTCTTCTTTCCTAATAAGCATTCTCCAGAAGATTAGATTGATAGGTCACTATCCTTATTCACTGCCAAACCAAGCTGTCTTTTCCATTTGTCCCACCCATTGCATCACTGTTAGGAGGTGTGGCCTCATTGGAATAGGTGTGGCCTTGTTAGAGGAAGTGTCACTGTATAGGGAAGCTTTGAGGGCTCCTAGTGCTCAAGCTCCACCTAGTGTGGAAAAAGGTCTCCTTGTGGCTGCCTGCAAAAGATAGTCTCCTTCTGGCTGTCTTTGGATCAAGACATAGTATTCTTGGCTCCTCCAGCACCATATCAGTGTGTATTCTGCCATGCTTCCCACCATGATGGTAACAGACTAGCCCTCTGAAACTGTAAGCCAGCCCCAATTAAATGTTTGCCTTTCCGCATAGACTATCATGTTTGAACAAGTCTATGGGGGCCAGAATGTGATGGTTTGTATATGCTAGTCCCAAGGAGTGGCACTATTAGAAGGTATGGCCCTGTTGAAGTAGGTGTGGCCTTGTCAGAGTAGGTGTGTTGCTGTGGGTATGGGCTTTAAGACCCTCATCCTAGATTCCTGGAAGTCAGTATTCTGCTAGCAGCCTTCAGATAAAGATGTAGAACTCTTAGCTCCTCCTATACTGCGTCTGCCTGGATGCTGCCATGCTCCTGCCTTGATGATAATGGACTGAATCTGTAAGTTAGCCCCAACTAAATTTTGTCCTTACAATAAAATAAAATAAAATAAAATAAAATAAAATAAAATAAAATAAAATAAAATAAAATAAAATAAAATAAAATAATAAATTTTTGCCTTTATAAGAGTTGCCTTGGTCATGGTGTCTCTTCAAGCAATGAACGCCCTAACTAAGACACCCATCAAATCAATGGATTTTATTATTTCATATGAGGTGATTGGCTGCTAACAACAAAGAGAAAGACCTTTTCTACCAAGCCTGACCACCTGAGTTTGAGTCCCAAAACTCACATAGTAGGAGAGAATCACCTCCTGTAAGTTTTCCTTTGGCTTTCTTACATACACCATTACATACAAATGCACAAAAGAACACATATGCATAGATACACATACATAACCCACAGAAACATACATGCATTTACCCACATATCAAAATTAAATTTAACACATAAAAAGCTACTCTTTCATATAAAGGGCAGGTTAGCTGTGAATTGTTCTGGCTTGGTTTTGACTACTAACTTATTTTAGAGGTTTTTGCCACAGGCAGCTTGCTCTACCACTGTGGGCCTGTGGTAAGGCCAACCATAGTGATAGAAGGTATGGGGGGACCAATGCTGTTCACCTTATGGCTGCCAGGAAACAGAGGGAGAGGAATTAGCTAGCAACACATTACACCTTTCCTGGATACTTCCCAAATAACCTACTCTGTTAAAGTATCCCCAGTTCTAAAACTGGTATATGGTGGCAACAGGCAGAATAGTGAGTGGCTTTACCAAAACATGCCTGGAAGAGTCGCCAGGAGGGTTACTATTCTTCAAACCACAGACTTAAAAATGAAACCCCGAGCTCTTCTGTGCAGACTCAGTGAGGTAGGCGTCTGCAGTGCCATGGGGCACAGAAAGAGACTTCCTGCTATTCTCCTACACACTAGTGTGAAGGAAGCTGAAACTCCTATCTCAGAGGGCTACTGAATTAATGGACTCCCCAAGACCTGCTCAAATTATTGTCTGTTCCTGGGTTATATCCCCTGTTTTGTGACCATTATAATATTTTGTTTTAAAAAAAAACTCAAATCATTTCTTTGATTTTTATGATCTTGATGTCTAAAACACCTCTCACCTTTCCTTGCTTTCAATGCTTTCTCATATTCCTCTTGGACTCAGGGCTCAGGGAACTATGTGGGAGAGGAAACAGAAAGATTGTAATAGGCAGAGGGGATGAATGACAAGGAAACAGTGTCTTCCAGACACAACAGGACTCATGGTCATCTGATCTCACAGAGACTGTAGCAGAATGGCCAGGGCCTGCCTGCACAGGCTCAAACTAGCCTGGGTCCTAGGTCGCACCCCCAACCAAGAAGCTAACTGTAACTGATACAACTAGAAAGGGTTTTTCTCCAATGGAGTGTCACTGGGTATATCAGGCACACTCCACAATAGGCCCCAAACCTGGGAGTATTTAGCTAACACAAAACAAACTCCATGGGTTGGGTTGGGTTTTTTGTTTGCTTGTTTGTTTGCTTGTTTTTTAGGGGTTCAGGGATTTGGTTTAGGTTGGGTTGGATTAGGTTTGGTTTGGTTTGGGGTGGGTATTTTTTGTCTTATTGGTCTTTTGCTTATTTGTTTCAATTTTCATGTTTGTGGGTTTGTGGGTTGTATTTGTGGTTTGTTCTTTTTTATTTTTTGAAGGTAGGCAGAGAGATGGGAGATCTGGGAGGAGTTAGGGACGGGGAAAGAACATGATCAAAATGCACTGTGTGAAATTTTTTCTTCTAATTAAAAACAATAGGAGTTGTAAACTTCTGCGATATCAACATGTTTCCTTTTCAGCTTAGGAAGAGCAGTCATTCCATGGTTTTGTACATTTTGTACATTACAAACTTTTGTATACCCCTTCCAGGAAAGTATTAGTAGTAAGTCTGAATATGACAGTAAAATTACTGTAGCCAAGATGCGATATTTGGAGTAGAACACATTCACAGAGAATAAAACCATTTCAAAACTTGCCATCGTCAATAATCCACACTGAATTATTAAAAAGTGGCAAATGTATTTCCCATTCCAAGCTGGTGACCAGCAGCCATGTTTTTCTATGGTGCATGCCGTTCTTGGTTACTCTGGAAGCATTCCTTTGATGAGTCATCTTTGTGGAGCTTTCTGCTTAGAAGCACAGAAACTGTTCCAGAGAAGGAACAGTGCATTATGGAAGATTGACTTCCAAAGTATGCTGTAAGACCCCCAAAAACCGAGGGTGCCCCAGCACCCCACGCCTCGGAAGGCGACACCCAAATCACTCGCGAGAAACGGTCTCGATGCAATAGCATGAGGATTTCTTTATTCCAGAATTCTGGATTCCACAGCCGTACACCACGCAGGGGTAGAGGACTGAGGACCACGAGTGCCGAATTGAGACAGCTTGGATAAGTTTACAACAAAGCCCGAGAATCACAAACCAATCATTTTCTAACATGGAGAGCCTGCGAAATGTGAGCCAATCTCGACAGCTTTTATACATTTACAACAAAGCCTGCAAATCACAAACCAATCATTTCTTAGCATGGAGAGGCCGCGAAATGTGAGCCAATTGATTTGTACCACTCCATAGTTTTTAGGCCAATCAGTTTAAATTATCAGAGCTCGCGCTCAGTGGACCAATTAGTTTCCTATATTCTTGAATGTTTACAGCTGTGTGAACTCCTACATAGGGGTAATGGTGTAAGCAGTTTACAGAAGCAAGATAAGCTTAGCCCATTTCCAGTTACCTTGTGGGGCCAGGATCACCTAGTCAAGGCCTTTCTGCTAGGTCTAAACAAAGGGTGGGCTCTGGAATGTGACCTTTTACCTAGTTTCTAACAAAGCGGGATAGCATTTTAAACTTCTGACTTCTTGGGGTCATTAGAGTTAGGCTGCATTATTTTCTATCCTTTCACTGCCAGTTTCTCTCAATGGGGGTGGTGGAGGGAGTGGGGATTCACCCGACCTTTGAAGTTCCCAGATTAAAAAACACAAAACCTTTAGATGTATGATAAGCCTTTAAAGCACTAGAGCTGGGCAGATATCTACCTTCTAAGCTATTAGCAGATACTACCCTATCAATAACTCCCAGCCTTAGCTTGCCATGGTCCATCTGGGCCAGTCCTCAAGTCCATGTGTTCATGACCCACCTACCTACTATGGTTTTATATTTTGCCCCAGCGCTGGGTTAGAACGGCTGGGCAGGTGAATGTGGAGACACTGGACTGCATTTACCCTATGCTTGCTGTCAGGGGATAGGATTACAGGAAGTGCAGATACACCACTGCTCAGGGGGTAGGAGAAGGCAGCGTTGGGTGTGAGGGGCTGAAGCTGGAGTTCCCAGACTCCTGAGCATCCAGTCGCTGCTAGAAACCGAGCAGAGGAGTAGGGATGGAGAGTCAGGGGTCCGTGGGCCTGATGGAGTGACATCCAGACACTGCTAGGTCATGGGAAGTTGGGAATGGAGTCGGGTCCACAGGCCTGTGAGGAGGCTGGGGCCAGGAGTTATCAGACTCTTGGACATCCAGACGCCACCGGAAGTCGCAGAGGAGCCAAGAATGAAGGATGCTAGCGGGCTGAGGACGATCCCTGGACCTTCTGCAGGAGACATAGACTACACAGCTCTGTAGACAAGGCTTCCTCCGTGTTCCCCACAGTGGTTCTTGATGAAAGAGACAGTCCTTGGTTCCAAACTGCTTACTGATTGTTCATCGTGGAAAATGGGTGCATACCACCTCCTCAAGGTGGACCAGAGATTAAATACCTTTTGCAGGAAGGAATGTTCAGGAAGGCAAGCTTATTGGCTAACTCTCAGGGCCTCCAAATACCCCATTAGCATAGAGAACACTGTTCTGATTAATGTGACCATAGGTCAGGGAGTGTGGTCACATGACAGGGGCCTGGTCGGAAGCAGGTGAAGCTCCCACTGTCCTCTCAGAGCTTCCTTCTCGGAGGTTCTGGGGCTTCCAACATGCTCAATTCTACCAAGGTTCCCGGCATGGGCCACTGTCCCAGACCCCAAGCCCTCTTCTCTTTCACCTTCTTCTCTACCCCAACCTTTCCCACCCCCCATCCCCCACCACCACCCCCACCACCACCATCCCCCACCACCACCCCCCACCCCCCCCCCACTCCCCCCACCCCCCCACCCCGCAACCACCATGGTCTCCTGTCTCAGACCCCAAGCCCAGGAACCAAAACAACATCTCTCTCTCTTCTGCCCAGCTATAGACTGGAGGCATCTTTATTCTCTAAAAAGGAATAACTTGGGGGCAAGGTTACATAATGTCTCTTGAGTCTATGTGAGCATCTCCATATCCATGGGGACAACCAGGGCCAGTATTTAGCATCACAATAGGCAGCAACAGACCAAACCCCTCCGGCTTCTTCTCAGACTAGTTTTCTTATCTAATGGAATGTCACTAGCTCAATTATTTGTTGGGAAATTTTAAAAGAACCCTTCGACATTGGATGGGAGGTTTATCTATGGAAAAAACATCAATAATGCCCTACCTTCCTCGAAAACTTTCCTACGGATAAAAGGGAAAGTTATACGGAGTTGCACTGCTTGTGTCACAGCTGCACACTGTTCTAATGACAAACAACAGCTCTGTTGTAGCTCCCGAATGGCTTCTCCCCCAACATCATACATCAAATTGAGTTGAATTTATAGTAAAAAGGCAAGTTTATTGGGGCAGCTCCCAGTGAGTCCACTGACCTCACAGGAGGGGATCAGTGAAGTTGGAGGGCTGGGCTGGGGTAGGGGCTTCTTAGAGGGAAGTTGGGGTGTCGTAAAGTGATGGTGAGGTACTGGCGCCTTAGGGGCCTGTAGGTGGGTCTTAGGTCTGGTGGTCACTTCAGAATCCAGAACTGGGAGCTGACTTTGTCCAATGCTTCTTATGGGCTTTTGCAAGCACAAGCTCCTGGTCAGAAGAGAAGGGCAGGACCTCTTGGCGCAAGCCATCTTTCCTTTGTCCCCAAACCTCCAGCCTAAAGATCCAAATTAGGAAATGGAAACTAAGGTTTCATTCAGAATCTATTTGGCAGCTAATCTGGTTGTCTTGAAAATGTGACAGATTTAAACTTTATGACTTTATACGTAGTGAGGCTAAGAAGTTAATGGAAATAATTCTAATAATCTCAGATGGCAAAGGCTCCTCTGGGCATCACCTCGAGCTGCAGCTGTCAATTATGTAGAGCTGCATTTTATTTAAGAGTTCTCTTCCACGGCTTCCTGTCTCAGCTGTTGTGTGGGAGGGGGGAAGGCTGTGGGAGGTAGGGGTTGGCACAGAAGCCTTCCATGTCCCTCCCTCTCAACTGTGCGTCTACAGTGATCAACAGCACAGCAAATGCAGCCTGCTTGCTCTTCAGTCAGCAGGAACACAGATCAAGGCCTCCACACAGTTTCTGGTGACAGAACAGACAACAAACATGGCCCCCGGCTAAGGCAAGGCTCTTGGAGGCATCCTAGACCATGGTCATCCATATGGCATTTGGTGGTAACACGGGTCACAGACATCAACACAGACCCCAGCTGCCATAGGACCACGGGCCCAGGCCCTCTGGGCTGCAGTTTAATGACCTGATCCTGGACTTGAGATACTATCACCATTTTGTAGGTCACAATTTTGTCAAGTTGTGGGAAGGGACTCTTGAGGTGTGAATGAATACTAAAGTAGTAAGTCATTGTTGTATGATATATTTTTATTTTGTTATTTTGTTTTCCCTTTTGATTTTTTTTGTCATGAACATATTATGTAATAAGTGGAATTGGAAAGGCTACCACATGCCAGCGAAGGCACTTCCTCTGCTCGTTGACTGGCAGGTTTCTCAGGTGTGAACAAGTTTCTTTTTCTGGATCCTCTTTTGCCTTACACAGGCCTATTGCTTCTTCATCCCAGTGCTCTGGCTCCATCTAGTGGCAATATCTAACACTGCAGCCTTCAGCGGGACAATTTACAAGTTAACTTAAGGGAGTTTCCTGGTTGTCAGCTACCATTAAGAGTCTAGATCTCCTGTCCTCCAAGAGGCCTCACAGATATAAATTCAGCCCTAAAAGGCCCTGTGAGCCCAGGAGGAATATGAGAGCTGCTATGGAAACCTAAACACCTGTTCTCCCTACTTACATCTCCCCAGAAATCAACAAGGCCCTGGATCCTAGCAGACCAGCAACAGCCAGGACCAAAAAAGAGTTTCCTTCAGTTTTCCAGCTTAGAACCCAGCATCTGAAACCGCTCAGATGTGGATGAAACAACAGAGTCACACTCAAGAAACTCTGTAAAGCAAGGCCAACACATTTTAAAATATGTTGCAGTTTTCTTCCATAAATGCTGTTAACTGGATTTCTTTTTTAAAAAATGGTCTCAGGTAACCCAAACTTGCTATGTAACTCTTCCCTCCTGACCAAATCACCTCCCTAAAGTCCCCAGTCCTGATCATTTTAATGTACTGATACTTTCATCAGGACACACGAGTATCCCAACAAGACACAGAGGAGGGCCTATATCCCGCCTACTTCCTGTTCATACCTCCAGACAGCACATGCACTATAACCACCAGCAGGCTCTCCCACCGCTGGAATGAGCTATAACCCCTCCAACTGTTCCTCTGCTTCTAGTCTGATACTTTTGTCCGGATACCGAGAAATGTAACTAATACATCAAAATTACCCTCAGCTGGGTTCCAGGGCCATAGGCAGGAGACTAGAGGTGATAGCTTGGTGTATCAGGGACCACACCCACAGGGGAGGGCTCCCAACCGGAAGCTTGAGCCTAAACTTGTTTGGCTTTAGCAAGATGTCAACCCATGCCTTCCTGAGCAGACCCAAGTCTTGCAATATGTCTGTGTTCCTCTCTCTTGTGACAAACTTCAGCTCTCTGCCAAGTAACGCTGACCACAAGGAAAAGATGAGAAAAGCCTGGCATCTGGACTGCTATACTCTATGTCCAGTCCATCAGAAGGAACATACGTCCTGCTGTCTGACAGAGAGCAAACCTGTGGAGTAAACTACATTATCAGTTGTCCCCAGTGTGTGCTTTTGCCTAATCAGAAAAGTGATTTAAAAAAAAAAAAGGCCCTTGAGTCAGTCACCTCAGACATACTAAAAAAAATTACATGGAAATGCTATTTCCCATTAAATAACTCAAAAGAAGGTGGGGGATGATAGCACATGCTTATTCCCGAATTCAGGAAGTACAGGCAAGAGGATTAGAGGCCTCCATTGCATGAGCCCTCTCTCAGAACCATTTTGCATCAGGAGGACACAAAAGACGAAATTAAAGTATTATCACAGCGGTTCTCAACCTGTGGGTCACAACCCCCTTGGAGGGGTCAAATGATCTTCTCACACGATTTGCCCAAGACCATCAGAAAACCCAGATTCATAACAGTAGTAAAATTAAAGCTATGAAGTAGCAGCAAAAATAATTGTATGGTTGAGGGGGGTCACCACAGCATGAAGAGCTGTGTTAAGGGGTTGCAGCATTAAGAAGGTTGAGAACCACTGGTCTATCAAATTGTCACAGTACCCCAACAATTTTGAGATTCCCTAAAGCCTCAATAGAAGACCCTCTAAGAATTCTGGGGGCTTCCTAAGGTGAGCATATCTCTCTACCAAACAGAGAACCACACAATTAGCCCCACGCGCTCACGCAGCCATGTCTTAAAATATAAACCTCCCATTCCTCAGAATGTGACTCTACTTGGTGAAGGGATCTCAGTAGTAATTAAGGCAAAATGAGGTGCTGTGCCTACGGCCATAACCAGCATCACTGGGATCCTCAGACCTGTGTAAAGGAAAGACCATATGTGGACAGGGAGAGGCCGTTCTAGGAGGGAGTCCTTTCCTTTTTTGTTTTTTCAATTTTATTTATTTTGATTTTATGCACATTGGTATGTTTTTGCCTGCACTTATGCCTGTGTGAGGTTGTCAGATCTTGGAGTAACTGACTGCTGTGAGCTGCCACGTGGCAGGTGCGGGAATTGAACCAGGGTCCTCTGGAAGAGCAGTCAGTACTCTTAACCGCCGAGCCATCTCCCCAGCCCCAAGGGAGCCCTTTCCACCCCTTGATCTCATATCTCCAACCTCTAGATGATAAAAATATCATTTTTTTTTTTGCTTAAACTACCCAGTCTGCTGAAAGTTAGCATAAAAAAAACCAATATGGAAAATTCCAATGGAAACATGATCTTGCTAAGGATTCCCTGGTTGAATATAACAAACCAGTGAAGTACACAGTAAACAGTACAGCCGTAAAAGAAGGAAGGAAGGGAGGGAGGGAGGGAGGGAGGAAGGAAGGGAGGAAAGAAAGAATCAAAGACATAATGTGTTGACATATTTTATATTTGGTATTTGTAAGTCCTTTAAAAAAGTTTTTCAGGCCATTTTTTCCTTTAAAAAAAAAAGCAACCAACAGTAATACTCTGTACAAGTATAACAGACATTAGAAATGTGCATCATTCCAAAATAGTTACAAGAAAAGTACAGCTTAGAGTCCACATCAGCACTTCTATTCGTGCCCCAAGGAGAAAAAGCTACAGTTGTTAAACACAGAGCCGCTACGCAGCAATCTGAAAAATGCAGAATTCCAACTCTGTTTTGAGGTGAATCACCTTCAATCACCGGGCTTGTTTAGCTCAACAAGCACAATCAAGCATTGCAAAAAAAATTTAAAAAAAAACATAATAATAATAATAATAAACCCGGGCTTCTCCATCCCAGAAACAAGCATGAATGAGCCAGCTGCATAGTTGACCCCGCCCCGCCTCCTCCCCACCCCCACCCCCCAGCACCTCCAACTTCACAAAGCACAAAGTCAGCAGGTCCATTGTGCCAAAGTCTAGCTGGAGATCACAAAGTGGCCTCAGAGTACAGTCAGCAAATGTCCCGCTGGTGTCAACTGTTGCTAAATTCAGCTCTGGTGGAAAAGCCCTTCTCCTTAGAAGGCATCCATCAATGGCTCAAGTCCTTCAAAGCAGTTGGCCACCTGTCGGTCGCCCTTTCACTGACAGCGAGTCCCACACTGGCTGCTTTTCTCCGTGCTGCCATCGTATCTGAACAGCGAGCTCCGTCGTTCCAGTGTCACCAGACTCTTCCAACTTTTGTTCTCAGTTCCACTGAGGGCTTGCAGTGAACGGTGAGAAGGCCCCTCCCCCTCACTCCACCCCTGCCCAGCCCCAGCCTCTGTCATTAATCTTCCCTTTCCAGTGGCTGCGTGCTGCAAATTCCACCACACAGTCCTCCTTCGATGTAGGATGGCGAGGTGAACTTCTCGTGACCTGCCCATTTGGAACTCCAGACCTCTCGGCCACTAGCCTTCCTCCGGAGTCTGGGAATGGCTTGCTGGGGCTGATGCCTAAAGACTTCCCAGACCCATACAGGCAGGAGTGGAAAAGGTTGCTGTGTTTTACAGTTTTATACAGTGTGTTTACGATTATGTTGCTTTGATTTTTTAAGGGCCTCTAATCTTCTACAGGACTATTTTAAGGGCAAGTCCTTCCTCATGCTTTCCTGACAGCTGAGGCAGGGCATAGGCTCTGCACGGGATTGCACCCCTCACCACCCACTACAACAGTTCCTAACAAACTGAAGAGGTGTGTACGTGGTGCACACAACTACTGCCAGAACAAGCCCCTCTTCAGCACCCCCAAAGTCAGTGCCTCCTATTGGGCAGACCAGAGAGGGCATTTGGAAATAATCAGCATCTCTCCACACCTGAAGACAGCATGGCTTCCCTGATTCACAACTGCAGAGTCAAGTTCCCCAGTGAAGTTGAGTCAAGGGGCCCAACCTACCCTGGCCAGCCCATTCTCAGTAGGACTGGACACTAAATGAACATCAAAATGCAAAGGATTTAGCAAAAAGTGCAGTTTCCATGTGAGAAGTCAAATTCTTCCCCAACGCATTACAGCGCCATGACCTCTTCTTTCAATCCTTTCAGTACCGCAAATGAAAAGGGGGCACACAGCACAGCCATGGCAGGACAGTGCTACAGCGCTGGGCCACAGCCAGGGCTCCCAGTACATCGTGGTGCGCCCTCTCTGAGCCTACACATACTCATGATCAGGTCCAGTCAGCCATCAAAGTGCTGGTGACTCAAGGAACAGAGTGCAGAACATGAGAAGACGGGTTACCCCAGGCCCACGGTGGCCAGGTCCTTGGAGAAGACCCTGCCCTCCTCCTTAACACGATACCATAGCCCCAAACATACAGCAGGGTGTGTTGCTGCAGAAAACAGCCACTGGACTCCAGGAACTTGGTCATTCCTTCATAAGACCTTATATTTTCTTCATTGCCTACTAGAAAATAAACTTGAAAGTTCTTCACATATAACCTGAGCCACAAGATAAAATAAAAGACACAAATCTTGTCATGTTAATGCCTTGAGAAGTTTACAGATTATGTACCAATAAAATAAAACCACATAAATTCTGAAATTCTTGGTGAATACACACCTGAAGCAAAAAAAAAAAAAAGAAATCTACATTTTCTTTAAAAATTTGAAGTAATTACAGCAGCAGTGTAGTGAAAAGAGGTTTTAAAAATAATAATTACATCTTTGATACAAATCAAGCTTTGTACACCTCAATTCATAGGAATGACTGGTGTAAGAGTTTAGTATTTATATATACAGTAGATACTGATGTGTGTCACTGCAGATAGACTAAAGCCAGTGGACTTGGGGTGGGGGGTTAATCTGAGTTCACACTGAAATGTTCACAGATCACCACGCTATAAAACACACACACATACACACACACACACACACACATACAGAGACACACAGACACAAACACACATAAAATGACAACCTGAGTAAAACATTACTAAGAACCCAGAGCATTGTGAACCACTACGTCACATATTGCACCTTTAAATAATCCTTCTTACCAAAGACAGAAATGAGAGGAAGTAGGAGCCGGGATGAGAGGGGGTGCACACCCTGCTATGCTGATTCCTCTGTTCCTCCCCTCTCCCACCCACAGGGAGTCTCATGGTGATCGTTTAAATGTCTATTCTCACCCAGCCAATGGGATGAAAATTTCACCAACAGAAGTCTTTGGCGGAAAACTGGGAGGGGAAAAAGAAAGCAAGCAAAAGGAACGTGGAGCACACATGTGTCAATGGTGGGCCGCAGAGAAGGCCTCCTCTCATCAAAGGGAACAGGAATGTTACTGAGGAGGCGAGCCTCTGATACTAAGCTACTGCTTAAATATTCTGTATATTCCAATTCTGAGATTCAATATAAAAATAGAGATATCTACTGAGTGTTGCCCGTGGAAGCATAATTCAGAAAAGGCACATGTTCAAATAGAAACCCACGCAGAAGAGGCACCACGGGCCCCTCCCTGCATGAGAAACACCCACAGTCCACAGTCGTGCGTTTCCATCGGCTAGATTCCAAGATACAGTAGGTAAAAATAGACCTCTGATACTTAAAATATATTCAACCCAACATAATCCTGGCTTTAGCATGTGAATCATATAAAAGTCTTAAAAAAAAAAAAACAGAGAGGTAGGGGAGGGAGAGGGAGAGGAGGGGGAGGGAAAGAGAGAACAAACCTGTTTGCAAGACAAAAACATAAGCTCACTTTTCCTGGTTGTCCACAATTCTCAAGGAGAAAACAGAAAGTGAAGCCATCCCATTGGTAATCAGGAATGCAGCTGATTTACACGCCACCTGTCCACAGCCCGACAGCCCCGCTGCCCATCTGCCATGCACACAGCCCCATGCCCTGCAGGTAGTTCTAACAGAACAGAACAAAGAACTGAGAAATGAGACATATAAAACATGTCCCCATCGGGGCGCGCTCCTCCACTGTGGGTGTGACGTCCGTCTGGTGAGCTGCAGACAGGGTTTGCTTTGGAACTAGGCGATGTACCCATTAGTCTTTCCAAACATGCTCACTGGCTCGAGGTTTTCATAGATTGTCATGGCGGTTGTGTTCTGATAGATGAGATCAACTTTTGAGTCTTTCTGGGCTCTGATAATATCCAAAACACACTGATTGAGGAAAACATACTGGTCCTAGTAGAGAAGGAAATGAGAGGAGAATGAGCACCAGCCCCGGGGATGAGAAAACAAGATGATGTTCAAACAAATAATCACCGTGATATCATCCCCCAAACCCCATCTGACCAGCAGCAAACGCGTCCAAATCAACACATCCGTGATCCAAGAGCATCCTAACTCAAAATCTCGCATCACAGCTTTCTTTATCAGTGATGCGCAGCCAGAGGGGGCATCCTCACTTTTCCTGATCAAGGAAACATCGGAACCCTGGAGAGGGTGGGATGAAGACAGGAAATAAAGCATAGATACGATGGGGCAGTGGACGTTAAGGAATCCGTGTGGAGTGAGAGTAACCCAGAAAAATTCTCTAAAGAGGAGAAGGGTTAAAGGATATCAGGGGTCGGACCTGAGTGGGGACCACCCAGCTGGATGAAATTGAGAATCACCTAGAAGACACTCCTCTGGGCGAGTAGGAGGTCATTTCAGGAGAGGGTCACCTGAAGAGGGGCGGCACGTCCTGATCGTGGGGCTGAGCTTTGCACAGAGAAGGGAAGTGGCTTGAGCACCAACAATCATCGCTCTCTGCCTTACGCAGACAGAAGGTGGCCAGCGTCATCCTGCTGCCGTCACAGTTAGAGACACTGGTACCCTGACGGACGGTACCCCAAACCATGAGGCAAAAGAAACTTCCGCACAACAAATGTTTTTTCAAAAAAGTAATTAATACAAGTGTATCAGAATCTGCAGGCCTCTGTTTAGAGGAAACATGTGCTGTTGCAGAAAAAAAAACTAGGTGTCATAAAAGAAAATTTCTTTTCTTTCATAAACAAATTTTGTTTATGAAACAAACAAAACTTGTCTCTTTATGAAAGTGCATCCAATCTTTTCAAACTATTCCACAGATGTACGTATGTGCATATTCGAAGAGTTCTATCGAGCCCCCTCCTGGGCAAGTTCCTGCTGTGACCAAACCTGACAAGAAGGAACTTCTTTTGACTCACAGCAGAAGAGATACAGCCCACCCACAACCGAGGCTGAAAAGGGATGGTGGCAGGAGCCTGGGGCAGCTGGTCACACTGCATCCACAGGGAGGAAGCAGAGGGCAGACAGGAAGTGGGCCCCAGGTATGAAACCTTAAGGCCCACCCACAGTGCTCCACTTCCTCCAGTCCGGCTCTACTCCCTGAAGGTTCCACAACCTTTCAAAGCAAGGCCACTGTCTGGTGACCAAATGTTCAAACACATCAGGCTGGGGAGGTGGGGAATCCAAACTACTACATAAGCTAAAGGTAACTAAGGCCTTCCTCTAGGTCATAGAGTCTAGGAAGTAGGGTTAGAGAAATAAAAAGGGGAGAAAATACATTCTGTGAAGTCCTGTAGTGTTAATTTTAATGTATTATTTTAAAATATGAAAAAGTGATCAGGAGGCAGGAGAAGTAGATCAGCAGTTAAAACATTTGCCACAGAGCAGCAGAACTAAACAGCAGATCCACAAACCATGGAAATGCTGAGTGGGTGTGGCCTCAGAACAGTGTGTGACCTCAGATCAAGCCAGCTAGCTAGCTAGACTAGCCATATTTTCAAGCTCTGTGTTTGACTGTGAGAACCAGCATCACTGAATAAAGTGCAAAAGCAATCTCTCTCTCTCTCTCTCTCTCTCTCTCTCTCTCTCTCTCTCTCTCTCTCTCACACACACACACACACACACGCGCGCGCGCACGCACATGCACACACAAACACAGAATCCGCAGACACGAGATTTCTGTTCTTCTGTAGCAGAAAAATGAAAATCTAACACAGAAGCAAATTTTCACTCTTTCTCCCACAATCATGCATGTCACCCAAAAGCACACGATGTCCCCAGAGCTCTAACATACCATGTTAGACTCAGACGCAGCACACAGTCATAAGTTTCTAAACTGGTACAGGGCAATAGCCTGAGACAAGATGAATACTCTGTCTCATCTTGGTCTGGGAATATCCACCCCTGGAAGCCACTTCCTGACACACTCTGATAAGAACATGCCTCAGAGTCAAAGCTTACAAGGGACACGTCAGGCAGGGCCAACCCAACAGCTTTACACACATTACAGTACATGCTGAGCACGCGTTTTCTGCTCAGTCACGTCTGTGTTCTTTGACATCTTCAAGGCTGGGTAAGCACAAGTTGCATTTCTGCTTCAGTGGCAACGTGATATGCTACTTCCTACCACTGACGTTTCATGTGTCTTCTGTTGGCTTAAAGATGGGCAGATCTTAGCAACAAACACCAAGCTACCATATACGTTTTTTAATAAACAATACATTTATTAAATTTAAAACCTAATTTTATAAATTTAAAATCTAGGAACCAAAACAAGTCTTAAAAAAGATTGATCTGAGGGCTGAAGAGACAGCTTAGTAGCTGAGATCACTGCAGAGGCCTTACCTTGCTGTGATTCCCACTACCTACATGGTGGCTCACAACTACCTGTAACTCCATTTGCAGGGGAGTCAGTGTCTTCTTCTGGCCTCTGTGGGCACTGAATGCATGTAATACAAACATGCAGGCACAAAATAAAAATAATCTCTTTATTTTAAAGAAGACTGCTTAAAAAATGAGATGCAGTAAAACAAAGACTCCTGACACTATCTGCACGTGTAATTCTATTGGTACTTTTGCATCAGGTAATTTAATTACAACTGAAATTCACAGTCAAGAGCAAGAAAGCTCTAGAAGAGTCCAACACATGATTCTGTGTGGTCTTTTATAGACAGACAGGAAGTCTGTCTGTAAGTGTCAAGCACAGATCCAGCCTCACCTCTGTCTGCACCATCAAAGGCCTGTGCATCCGAAGATCATAGACAATCCCGTACACATCCACGGTGTTTTCATTCTCTATCTGATAGATCAGGCGATCGATAGCAATGAAAGTGCCCGTCCTTCCAACCCCAGCACTGGAAGACAGAAATGAGCACATCACCATCAGTTGCCTCTCCACAGACCTCCCAGCCCCTCCATTGGTACCCACATCTTCATTATCACTGAGGCCAATACACGGCTCCCTAACTGCAGCTTCAAGAGAGTCAGGGCACTCACTTGAGTTAAAAGTCACAAACTAAACCTCTTGCTAACCTTCTCACTCCCGTGCCAATCAAAGGGTCCTGCAGCCTAAGTCACAAAGTTGCATCTAATTCTTCCTGTTCTATCATAGGCACGGTAGCACCCTTTCTGTAAAGGACCAGATGGCCAATACCCTCAGCTGAGCACATTACACCACTGCAGTAAAAAAGAAATGCAAATGAGCAAGCCAGTGGGTGTGGCTGGGTTCCAGTGAGGTTTTATCTATAAAAGGAAGCAGTGTCTGGCCCATGGGCTATCTATCTCACCAACTCCTTTCCACAGTCTCCTGGCTCAGGGACGAAGGCCACAGTCCCCTCTTGAATTTCCAACTGCCTATTGCATTTCCTCTTGGGCATTGCTTTGGTGGGAAGGGGGGTGTTCATAAATATATACATTTTAAGTTGTCACACACACATGCACACACTGCCAACTGTGCATACCTGCAGTGCACCAGGATTGGTGACTCAGGAGGGATCTGCTTCATGTAATCCCGGACCAGGTACCGGAAGTTGATGAGCAGGTCGGTGGTGTCAGGAACACCATGGTCAGGCCAGGAGGTGAAATGGAACTGCCGCAGAGGATGACTCTCACTATTCTGCATCTAGAAGCCAACAAAACAGGTTAGAGAACCAGAGAGTCGGGACACCTAACAATAGCACCACAGTGAGTGAAATCAAGCAGGCCTGAAAACTGTACTGCATAAAACAGAACACAGGCAGCCAGGCAGGAGTCACTCCCCAGAAATTCCTATTTGATCCCCCTCACCAAATCCCCATAATGTTCCCAAGAAGGAAGGGTTTCATCTTCCCTACTAAAGATGGACATCAGAGGCTCAGAGGAAATGGCAACAACCACCTGAAGGTCACCCTATGTGGAGACAACACACCCAGTTCAATTTTGAGATTAGATGGCTTCTGTTCTCGGATACCAGCCAGTAACAGCCCCACACCCACACGCCTGCTCCTCCTGGGAACTTCATGAGCCCCATTCTACAGCCCACCTGTAAATGCCACTCCCCTTAAAGCCCAAAATCATTTCCTTAAGTATGGGCAGGAGGTCTACACCTGTGGGCAAGAACCACCTGGTAAGTCCTGGGCTCTCTAGATAGTATGTGGTACTATTACACAACTGGCAAACACCAAGCAACTATTTAGAACTAGAGTGGTCTAAGAAAGGAATACACATTCACACACAGAGAGAGAAATACACTACACACACCACAAATGCACACACAAACACACACACATACATACACACTACATACACACAAACAACTCAGTCTGCTACTTTAACATCTGGCAGGCAGGAGACAACAGACACTATCAGACAAAACTAGTCAATTACACAGTTTGTATTCTACCTTAGACCAAGCATGTGCCTATAATTACCAAAACTCTGTCCCCTGGGGTCAGTCCTGTCCCTGCCTATCCTTGACTCAACTATATTCATTGGTCTGTACCTGACCTTACCATATGTTCCCTCAGGAGGTCAATGGGCATCTCTATCACTAAAGCTAATTTTTTATCTTTATTCATTATAAAAGCAATAAATTTACACTATTCAAAATTTGAGAAATAGGAGAAAGGGCACTGAGGAGCTTCCTTGCAGATAACTAATGTCATAAATGTTATCATTAGGATTTACTGAGAGAAGAAATCAACTGGGAAGGAAGAGTACGGAAGAGAGGAAGAGACACAAAGAAACCATGGAAAGTAGAACTTTTCAGAAGCAGTTCTGCAGAGGAGTAAGAAGCAGGGTGTGGACAGAGGGCAAGGAGCAGGGGACAGGAAGCCTGAGGTCAGGGGACAGGAAGCAGGGAGGCAGGGAGCAGAGGAGCAGGGGGCAAGGGAACAGGGGACGCGGGCAGGGAGGCAAGAACGAGGGTTGGGGCAGAGACTAAGGGTGGTAGTCAAAAGAAATGGTGCTCTATCTGTAATGTTCTCACTCTATAAAAGGGAAATGTATGCATGTATTTCGCATAATTATAAAGCACTATTTTAGAAAATGCCATGTGGAAGCCTATATATGCCCAAAATAAGAAAAGGCTTTGGTAGGGATCATGAAATCTCTAGAATCTGTAGAGTTTCATTAATACAAACACAAAGAGAGCAATAGCATTCTCTGTATTTCATCCTGGCAGGCAAGAGACAGCTGACACTATCATAACAAAACTAGTCAATCACACAGTTTGTATCCTACCTTAGACCTATGCACAAAAGGTGAACTCCAAGCAGAAGCCGATAGGGATAGTAGACATGCCAGTCAACTTAAATGGGCAAAGCCTGCAGAAATAAGCCTGGCATATCTCTAATGTCCCTCACTGTGACCTTACGTATACAAGTGGTCATGTCAGTGTGTGCTGAACATCCCCAAAGGAGGACCTGAAATATTCCTGAGACCAGAAACTCTGAGACCCAGTAAGTAGTAAGAATCAGTATCTCATATACTGTCTCACCTATCTTCATCTTACAAACTAGAACCCAATCTACCAGTCCCTGATAAAATGTGATACCACAAAGCCTATATATGGGCTTTTCTATGGTTCACAGTCACATAAAGGCTAAGCTTACATGGCAACACAGACCTGTAATTCCAGCACTGAGGCAGAAGCAGAGGCCCATGAGTTTAAGGCCAGCCTGGGCTACCTAGTAAGACACTCTCTCAAAACTTCGTCTCCTAGTACGTATCGATGGCACTACTGTTCACATCTCCTCAGCATCCATAGGGATTGATCCCAGGAAAATCTGTGGATGCTCAGGATCCCAAAGTAATACCAGCATGTGTGTGTCCAGAATGCGCACATACTCCTGTGCACAGTCATACAGACATACATTACAGCATACCCTACACAGCCCCGAAGCATAGTAGGCTATACCATCCAGGTTTGTGTAAGTACAGTCCATGGTGTTCACACAGACACGGAACACACCTCATAACACAGCCCTGCTGGTCAACAACATGTGATTATACTTTAGATCATTTCTAAACTCTATTACCTAGTGTGTTTTAACTAGCTGTTATACTGTATGGCTTAGGGAATGATGAACTTAAATGCACATGTTAAATACAAACACAATTTTTACTCTGAGTACTTTCAATCTGGGTTGGTTGAATTCACGGTCAAATGGCACAGCAGGGGTAGGAGGGGCTGGCCAGCTGTGGGCTCCATGGTTGTCATCTAAAAGCTTGACGTGAAGCTGAATGCACACAGTCTCAAAAGTTAGCTAGTTGCACATGTGGCTTCCAAACTGTTCTACCCCCACGAATGATCCTGCCAGTACGATTTAAATGTACTGTGAGCATGTATGAAATACCAAAGAACAGGTGACGGTGATAAAGGAGACGACGACAACACTGGACCCGTGCCCAAGAGAAACGGGAACAAGCGCAGAGACTGCTCATCTCTTAAAGGAGCTTCTGAATAAACGATCTTGTGAAGATAAACAATGCGAGTCTGAGCTCTCTGACCCGCGAGCCCATTCCTGGACTCCACAGCACGTCTTCATGTCAGAGACTCAAGCTTGAGCTCACCAGATCAAAAGCGATGACCATTTAGGTCCTCAATGTGAGCTAGAAAATGTTAAACCATTTATTTCCACACTCAGTTGATGTCAATGTTAACTCAGGACGCTTTCTCTACTTTTAAACACTCACTAGAAAAGAAAAATAGGCTCAGCTTTCAGAATGTCTATATGATTTAAGTGGATTCCGCCTTCAGCTTAAGGCGGAAAGGGAGGACAGTGCATATGTCCTAGAATCCAAATCCTGGAATCAATATAAACTGTTCCTAGCAATAAGCACGCCCCCATGCATATCCACACCCAGATGACCTAAAGGCCTCCTGGGAAGTGTCACTGACTCAGTCATGCTCATAAGACTCATTTATTCAGAAAGGACACCAAAGGTCCCTCAAGAAAGTAAAGCTAGAGGCTCCTTAGAGGGCACGTAGATATGGGCACTTTAATTCTGAAAAAAATAAAAGAAGCAAAAATGCTTTTCTCATGCATCAAATATTAGTTATTCTCAATATTACTATCCATTGCATTTCTCAGGTCAATCTTGACTTACGTTTTTTACCACGAAATCTCTGATGGTCCATTCTGGAAGAACGACTTCTGATGTCATTGCCACCGTGATGTCCCCATAGTCATGAGCCTGCTTGGAAGGCCAATACTCCTCACACTTGGTCTAGAATACAAGATTTAGATGTATAAAATCTCAGGGGTCACACACCCACCGTCATCAAAGCCTCACAAGGAAAAACAAGTCATGAAACTGTCATGGGGGGGGGCGGGGCTGGAGAGATGGTTCAGCAGTTATGAGCACTGACTGCTTTTCTGAATGTCCTGAGTTCAAATCCCAGCAACCACATGGTGGCTCACAACCATTTGTAATAAGATCTGAATCCCTATTCTGGAGTGTCTGAAGACAGCTACAGTGAACTTACATATAACAAATAAATAAATCTTCAAAAAAAAATGAAAAAAGAAACTGTCATGGGGGACTGCTCAGTCCCTTATCAGGGTCTGTTTGACCCAAACACAGAGATACACACATGTCCTAACAACTCAAAATAACGTAAGTGGGACTTTAAGAGAAATGATTCAGGTCTGTGAGGTCATTCAGCAGTAAGTCACTAGCTGTGCAAACCTACAGACCTGAGTCCAGTACTCACACCCCATTTCCAGACACATCACACGGACCGTGTATTTGACCACGTATTTCCTGTGGCATATATATTCTCTCACACACATATATACACATCATACACACAATATAATAGATTTTAAGGAATTATGTCCAACAGGTTTCAGTTACCACCTGGGACAGCGGCACTCATGGAGAACACCCGGCCACCAGCCACACCATCGAGCTGTCAGAGCCTCCCTTCTCAATCAACAAGGAGCACTGAGACAGAAACATCCCGCAGACAACTCTGGTGGATAAGGAGGTGTGAGAATCACTGACTCAGGGACTCAAGAAAGGAATCTACACTTAGGGGGGTTGTAGAGGGAGAGAGGGAGAGAATGAATACCTTATTCTAGACATGAGAGTTCATGCCAAAAATCTCATTATTTAGGAGGCTGAAACAGGTGAATTGCTCTAAGTTCAAGTCCAACCTAGGCTAAGAGTGAAACCCTGTCTCAAAAAACAAACAAACAACAACAAAACGTAAGCCACTAATAGCTGGGGTGTTGCTCGGTGGCAAGGCATGGCACACTGAGACATGTAACATGGACTGAGCCAAGGCCCTGCGTCCAATCCCGAACACTAAATAATAATAGTAATTAATAACTCCCCATAAAGTAATATTCATTCTCATTCTTCAGGTACACAGTTTTTAAATTTGGCATGTGTGTTTTCAACTCATCTCTATTTAAGGAAATGTGATATTTTTATTCCCAGAACAGATCCTCCTTTCTGTGACAGTAATGGCAGGTTGGTTCCAGGCCACACAGGAAGAGAGGGGGCTGCTGAGACCCACCTGGAGATACGTCTGCAAATGCTTTTAACGTTAAAGTCTGAAAATCAGAGATTTAGGAGTTGGCTGCTTAGAGACTGCACAGATAGGCTTTACAGGCACAGAGCTGACGACGGCAGAGCCTTGTGGTCTCTGGTACCGCACCCTAGGCCCCCGCAGTGCCCACTGCACTGACCCAGCTCCATCCACTCACCAACTCCAGCAGCAGAGAGTCCATCACAGACATTACTATGACCCCACAACAAAACATAATAAAAATATTTTTCACATTTTTTTTACATCTTCTTTCTAAAAATACAGAACATTTTCTAAAGATGGAAGTATTAATGTTTGGGAAGAGTGCTTTTTAAAAGACAAGTGGGCCAGGCAGTGGTAGCCCACGCCTTTAATCCCAGCACTTAGGAGGCAGAGGCAAGTGGATTTCTGAGTTCAAGGCCAGCCTGGTCTCCAGAGTGAGTTCCAGGACAGCCAGGGCTATACAGAGAAACCCTGTCTCAGAAAAAAGAAAAAACAAAAAACAAAAAACAAAAAAAGAAAAAAAAAACAGGTGGATTTCAAGATATCCTCTACCACAATGAAATTAATTTATGATTTTTCAAAAGACACTTACCCTTCCCTGCTCCACGCATTTGGTCAACATAACAATGGCATATACGTTCTTCTCCCAAACCATACGCCAAAAATCCTTCAAAGTGTTGGGTAAAGGTCCTTGTGTGGCAATGAAATCTTTCTTGGAATGGTATCCCTAGAAAGAGAAAGCTCAGTCGTCATCAAAGGCACAGAGAGACCTGCTCCTATTCAGGGGAACCCCGAGGCCACGAGCAGCCACCCACTTACAGGCATGTAGTTGGCATTGATGTAGTCATCCGTGGAATGGGTCTGGACTGAAAGTTTGACTCGAGAAATATCATCTGTGGCATTAAAAGAAAGAGAGATCCTCATTCTACGCCATGCTTCAGGAAAGTTGCAAGCAGGAAAATTTTAGTACACACTACTTCACATCTAACATTCATGACGTCACTTGATCCCCGTGGACAGACTGTGACGGTGGCACAGAGAAGGTGCATGACAGCCTTTAGAGAAGTAGGACTGAACCTAGGCAGCCTGACAGCCAGGCTCACATTCCTACCCCTCAGACTAAAGAAGCACACACTCAGCAGTCTTGGGCATCTGCTCTGAGCAGGACAGGTGCTAAGCAACCACATTCACACCTCAAAACCATCCCACAAGCTTTCAAGATAAGGAAATCAGGAGTTTCAGAGACGGAGTGACAATTCCAAGGCCTTCTATCTGGGGAACAGCAGACAGAATTTGAACTCAGAGCCTATTCTACTATGGCAAAGAAGACATCCAAGTTAACCTTTCTCCCACTGGAGAAACCTTTCTCCAAACATCAAAACCCCAGCCTTAAAAAGTTGTTCCTGGACTGGTGAGATGGCTAGGCCATTTAAGGTGCTTGATGCCAAACCTGATGGCCTAAGTTTGCCCCCAAGGCCCACATGATGGAGGGAGAGATTATTCTCTGAACTCCACACATATGCTATGGCACAGCTACACCCATATCTATACACAATTAATAAATTAAAGACAGATGGATGAATAGATAGATAGATAGATAGATAGGCAGACAGATCAGGGATGGATGATAGATGACAGACACATACAGTTCTAAATTTGGAGTTGTAGAGATAGCTCCATCAGTAAAGTGCTTGCAATACAAGTCATGAGGGTCGTGGTTCAAACCCTAGTACCCACAGTGTACCCCTATAATCCCTGCACTGGAGAAGGAGAAACAGGAGGCCTTTGGGGCTCAATGGCCAGCTAATCTACTTGACTTAGCAAGATCCAGCTCTCAAAAATGAATAGTTGAGGAGGTGGGGAAGATCGGGGGGAGATGAGGGAGAGAAAAGTGGAATCAGAATATATTATATAAAGAATTATTTTCAATTAAAAAATAAGGCAGAACAATTGAGGAAGGCAACCCAGTGTCGACCTAAACTGAACACATAAAACTACTATGAATGGAGGGATCTAACATATGAACTTCTCATGTTTTCTAAACACCATTCTCATTTAGAGAGCATACGCACAAGCCTGCTCAACTCCAGAGGTGAAAATAACTAAAGAAAGTCCAAATGTCAGGATAAGTCACAGGTGGTAGCACCAAGGACAGCTCACAGGCCCCACCTGAATCCTACCCTCCCTGGGACAGAGCAGCACAGCAAGGGTGATGACAAGGTTCTCAAGTGAACTGTCTAGTCAATAGAAACAACACCCAAACATCAAACCCCAGGCCTGGCTCAAAGCTCTCTAAGTGCAGGCCAAACGTCCGAGTTAGTCTCAGGTCAGAGGCTCGAGAGTATCCCAGCATGGGTTCAAAATCACTTCTCTCTGATCAAGAACAAGACCCACTGACAAGTATAAGGAAAGAAACAGAAAAAGAACCCATAACCTAAAACATATTGAGCTTATTAAATACAAATCAATAAAAAAGCATGCCTTCAAATTAAAAAAAAAAAAAGACAGTTTGGTGTAAAAGTTACCCAAAAAAACAGCATCCTCACGACAAGCAGAGCGTGGCTAAGACCCACTGGCACTGCTCTCTGTGCCCTAACCCTGCGCCAACAGATCTCCACAGCAGAGAACTCACATCACGGGCCAACCTCTATACTTAGTTTGCTATTGCCTCACTGGGTAAGTGCTACTCCAGTTTCATTCCTTTTGCTTTTGACTCAAAGCAGCAGAGAGGGAAAGGGTTTACGTGGCTTACAATTCCAGATCACGCCATCATGCGGAAGGCAAGGCAGGAGCTTGAAGCATCATGTCACACTCACACATACAGAGCAGACACACGGACCTTTGCTTGCCTGTTCTCTCAGCAGACGGTCTCGCTTAGAGAGCTCAGAACCCTCTGCCTACAGAATGGTATTGCTCAACAGCTCTTCTCCTATTAATTAAAAATCAAAATAATGCCCCAAAGCCACCTCATGGGCCAGTCTGATCTAGATAACTCCTAACCCCCTTCCCAAGTGATTCTAGGCACAAGTAGACAGTCAAAACCAATCAGCCATGTACAAACTCTAGCAATTGCCCAAAGCAGGAAAGGACATAGATGTGACTGTTATTTAGCTATGGAACACACCCAGCAAGGAGAGAGTGTGGGGCTGGAGAGATGACTCAGCGGTTAAGAGGACTGCTCTTCCAGAGGTCCTGAGTTCAAATCCCAGCAACCACATGGTGGCTCACGACCATCTGTAATAGGATTTGATGCCCTCTTCTAGTTCTGGTGTGTCTGAAGATAGCTAGTGTGTGTGTGTGTGTGTATATATATACACACACATACATAAATTAACTTTTTTTTAAAAAAAGGAGAGAGTGTGACAAGGGACCTGTCCCTTTGCTGCCCCTTTCATCTAGAACAATCCAAACTAGAGTGTAACTCTAAACAGCACAGAACCTCGTTTCTTCACATACAGGATGGCTATCCTACCACCCACTCTAGAAGCGGAGGAGGACGTAAGGATTAATTGCATGTACTGCCCCTTCACAGAGTACTTGGCTCCTATGAGGTTAATGGTCGGGAGCATATCTGGTGCTGGATGGTGGTGGAGATACCCGGTGGGTATCACTGATTCTCATCTCTCTGCCATTCACAATGTGATGGCCAGAGACAAGGGGAGACGAAAGGAATAAAACCACTCACAGGGCAGGACATTGTTGTAGCGGTTCTTCCCTCTGTTTTCAGCTATTTCAGCTGTATATTTAGGTAAACTTATTCCAATCAGCTTCAGATCCTGAAAAGAAAAAAAGAAAAAAAAAAAAAAACGAGTTGTATATTTAATGGAGCATGGAGTGCAGTCAAAGGAATGCAGAGGCAGAACATGCTAACTACTGCGAACTAGAAAGAGGTGCGGAGCATCTAACCTCTAATACCTTCAAGTAGGCTCTTACAGGATATGGCTATGGAAGATGCAATCAAGGTAAAGTCACACTGGAATAGGGTGGGTCCTTAAACCTAATATGGGTAATGTCATAATACAGGTACAAAGACGCAGGCACACAAGAGGAAACACCTCATGGTGGTGATGGTGGCCATGCTTCTCCCAAACCAAAGGACAACTGGGCTTTCCAGAAGCTGGGAGACACATGGCATGGAAGGATCTCCCCTAGAGGCTACGGGATAGCAGGTCCTGCTGACACTGTGATCTGGAGCTTCTGGCCTCTAGAACAGTGAGACAATCAGCTCGTGGTCTTCAGCTATGCACGTCATGGCACTGAGCTAGGGCAGCGCCTGAGACAGGACAGAGGGGACTATGGAAGGGAAAGGATGACTCTTGTCTTCTAGGGGCTGGAAATCTACAGGAGAGGTGTGGTCAGGAGTCCCGAGCCTGGCGAAGCGGGTGAGGCGCACAGGCCACAGAGGGAACCAGGCAGTATAAGGACAAACTCAGCATAGCCAGAGACCGAGTCCTCGCTTGGGATCTGAGGAACCCTGGAGGAGGCAGCGTCGGAATGAGAATGGACTGTGATGGAGCTGAGGGCGGGACTGTAGGAGTGCTACTGCAGACCGCAATGGGCACATCATGCGGACACAAGCACACACACACCTTCTGTGGTACTACAGTTCCCTGGGCTACTTTGAGGTCACAGAGTCTAGAAGGCAAGAGACTGACAAAACTACTAACCCAGGGTTCCAATAATCCTCCCAAGTCAGCTCTGACCACAGAGCTGTCCAGCCTAAGACCCTCTGGCCCCTCTGGCTTCTTTGCTGTTCATAGAGCTTATTAGGGACTAGTTAATAATCCCCTAGCTTCAACCAACCATATCTGTCTCTCTGGATAATCTTCAGGTATCTATAAGAGTAAACACAGACTCCACCAGAAGCAAAGGTCCACTCGAGCTTCCTAGCCAACAGTGTGCCCCAGAGGGTCAGACACAATCGTCCCTCCCTCTAGGCTGCCTCTCACCCAAAGCTTCACCGTGAGACAGACGGGCAGAAAACACAGCTAACAACCACATACCTCGTATTCCTCTGCAAACCCACAGTTGGAGTCAGCTTGCTGCTTCTTAAAGTAGGCCTCAAAATTCTCTACTCGGATTAGCTTGGACCTAGGAAAACAAAAAACAACTGTTGTGGTTTTGTTTGTTTGCTTGCTTGCTTTTTCTCATTCAAAGCAGAAAAAAAAGGAAGCTTTAAAAATGAAGCTACTCACTTTTTAGGTCTTCATCATAGAAAAGAAAAAGAAAAAAAAGGAACAATTAGAAAGATGTGCTCGTTTTGGAAGTAAGCATCAACTCAAAAGAACAAAGCCAGCCGCAGGGTGTGCTAGAGATTAATGTAATGTTATTTTAAAAATGCTGAGATGTGAATCAGGAAAGCAGACCTGTTCTATAACTGACCGTATGTATGACCTGATAAATAGCTCATTTTTGAATAGAAATTATCTACTGTGGGCAGGGGCGCTGTGAACACAGCTCAGTGCGTCAGAGCGCTTTCTGCTCCAGCTCAAAGACTTGTGTTCCAATCCTCAGCACACACACAGAAGAACTGGTGTGGTGCAGCCACATGCACCTGTAATTCCAGTGCTCACACGGGGAAGAGACAGGAGGGTGACTGGGGCCTGCTGGCTGCCAGTGCTGCTCTGAATTTAGCAGGAACCCTGTCCCAAGTGAACAGAGCAATCATAGATAAAGAGTAAGATACCCAACATCCTCTCTGGCCTCTGAGCATACATGGGGATGCATATAAACTACACACACACACACACACACACATCTCTGTATTAGCAAAGCTGAAGAACATAGGGTGGGGGACAAAAATAAAGGGAGCTTCAGGTGAACTTGGTAAAACAAAGACTCCTTGCAGAAAAACAGCAAGAACTTCCATATGTCTGTGACCAATCTGTCAATCAGGAGAAATGACAGCTATTTCTATCAAAAAAAAAAAATGCTATAGATAGTCACTGAACAGACTGGGGGATTGAGACTCTTAAAATAAGTTCATAACTCAGAGACTTACTTAATTTGAGAAAAGGACACTTCATTATTCTTGGCACCTGTCCTATTTTAAAAGAAAGAAAAAGGCCATTAGACAAAGAACTTCATCCTGCTCTGCTGCCTGCCTTCCTCATAGCCACAGACACCGTTCTTTACCCAGCCCAGCACATAGCCTGTTCACGAGTACTTAATCTAACAGGCCAAGCAGGAAATGCAAACTAAAAATCTGCACACTTACTCTTTTATTACTGAGAAGAATCAAAATCTATTCGAGCAACTTTTTAGATTGTGTGTGTGCGCGTGCATGTGTGTGTGTGTGTGTGTGTGTGTGTGTGTGTGTGTGTGTGTGTGTGTGTGTAATTACATTCCCTTACTGTAAAAACAAGACTTCTTATTCCATGTTCTGCTTTTGAGGAAGCCATTGTATAAATTAATGCAAGAAGTGGGGGAAGTCCTAAAAGGGCCCCAGACCCCACACCAGTGCTCTGAGCACTGTTCTGCTGACCCCACACCAGTGCTGTGAGCAGTTCTGCTGACCCCACACCAGTGCTGTGAGCACTGTTCTGCTGACTCAGCTCCACCCAGAGCTAAACACACCCCAGCTTGGGCAGCATGTCCTGAAGTGGAAAGAAAGCATGTCCACTGACCAGTCCCTATCTGACTTGGAATTTAGCCTAAGAAAATAATAAACAAAGCAGGGCAGCCATTAATGTATAACAGAAGTCGACTGGGGTAAGCTGTGCAATCACAAGAAAGTGCTAAGAGCAGATTTGCTGTCATTATGGGCTCCCTGTTTCCTTTGCCCTTCTGGTGGGCATGGTTTTTTGCCACCCTGGGTTTGAGTCTGGGTACTAGTACTTTGTTTGCTGCTGGTTTGAGACAGGTCCAGCTCCATGGCTCTGACTAACTCTGCTTTCTACTGGGGCCTGGTTCCCTGTGCTGCTGTCCTGCCCTAAGAACTTGACTACTCACATTCCAGTTTTTTGCTCTAAGTTCTAACTCACTACTTTAGCAAAGCATTAAACATTTAATTGATATGAAGTATCTGATTTACTTGGGGGGAGGTAAAAGAAATACTGTTTTCTTGTTAAAACAGGTTTAGGTGGCACATGCCTATAATTCCAGCACTTGGTTGATAGAGGCAGATAGATCAGTAACTCAGGATCATCCTCTGCTACATTTGAGATTGCCTGGGATACACAAGACTGTCTTCAAAACAAAACAAAAAACAAACAAAAAAATAGGGGAGGATATCAAGAAAGCCCAATCCCAGGTGTAACTTTCCAGCTAGAAGCCCCTGGCAGTAAGCAAATTCCAACTGGCACACGGGCTTCCCAGAGCCAGGCAAGAGGAATGCAGTAAGTGCTAGGACCCAGTTCAAGTTCCTCTTCTGGCTTCTGCATCTAAAAAGGGCTTTTAAGACCTGCCTGTTAGAGCCTCAAGGAGACAATGAATCCAGGTACACAGAGCACTATTCTCACTAGTTGACTACACCACAGGGCGGCTGTACAAAGAGAACAGTGAATAAATACTTCATGGAGTGAGACATCTGCCAGTGTCCTCAGCTCCTTAAGCTGGGCCCTCATTCCCACACCACAGAGGAGAGTGTTAGGGCTTCCAACTGCTAGCAAGAATGGAACGTGAGTTCAAACTTGCCCAACTCTAAAATCATATGAAACTCTTAACACATTCATAGAATCCTGGCTTGAAAGTAGCATCCCGCGAGTCAGGGTGGGTCTGATGCAGCTGGGAGGAGGTTCAGAGTCAAACCATCCAACTGGCGTCAGACAGGAAATAAGACTGGCCCGGAAGCGACACTGGGAAGAACACGGGAGCTCTTTCAACTATTTCCTCTGGCTTTACAAACGGCTACCATTCCCTGTAATAAAAAGTTCCCTTAAAACAGTAGCACCTGATGATTAATAAGAAATATCACCTTTTCTTTCTCCAGAAGATGAAGCCTCCCACAGCCATGATGGCCAGGGCACCAAAGATACATCCAAACACTGCTCCGCAGATGACACCTGGGGAAGGTCCCAAGAGAGGCATGTCAAAGGGTGTTCACGAAGGGCCGTGTGCTACCCTACAGCCTGCCTGCCCACGCAGGATTTAGGGAGAGGGAGTGTGTACACACAGGGAACAGGTAAACATCTTTGGAGAACCGCGTTCAGGGGCTGCGCTCTTCTCCCTTCACCCACCATTAGCAGGATGGCCTTGAGAATGGACGGCAGAACCCTGACCTAGGTCTCTTTTCAGCCACAAACTCTGGGACCTGAGTCAGCTAAATCAGTGGTTTTTTCTTGTCAACTATGAGCCAAAGTACTTACAGCACCACATCCACCCTTTTTATGGGCTATTTAAGGGAAGGAGTAGGAACGCCCTGAATTTTGCTTCTGGATAATCTGTTCTACTCAGTACCTCTGAAAAGCAGACTAAAAAAACCAGTCAGCTACCTGTCTGTCCTGAAAAAGGAGGGGAATCCTCACCTTAGGTCGCTGAGATTCCCATATGTCTAGTTCTGTGACCTTAGGTAGGAGGAACACTTCACAAGGAGTTTAAGGTTAGAATTTCAGGCCTGCATTTAAGCCACTGTGTAACACTTGGCATGCCCCATCTCTAGGCCTTAGAAGTGTTATTTGTAAGCAGAGCTTAGACAAGACCATTTCTGTGGCTCCTTCTAATGTGAACATTCAAGGACTCTTAACGAAGTCACACAAGCCCACAAGTGAGTCTTAGAAAGCAAAGGACTAAGTAATCTGCACAAGTGTGACCAGTTTAGAGGAGAAGTGAGAGCTGTTCCTTCAAGCACCCCAGAGTGAAGAGCTAGGGTGACCCCAAAGACCAAAGGACATGTCAATTTCAGAGAGACGAAAACCTCCCCCCTCCCAGCCCTGAGAGAGGGGACAGACAGCAGGCTTCCGCAGACACAAGGCACAGAAGCCATGCCAGGGCTTTTGTTCCCCTCTACCTGGATCTTGGGGCAAGAACACGGCCTCTGAATATCGACTGAAAGACACATAGCTCTCATCCCCATTGATGAGGCCGTCGTTTTGAAGGTTATAGATAATATTGGTAAAGCCAGCAACGCAAGCCCTGTGAAGAGAAAAGGGAGAAGATAAGGTGACTGGGGTGTGTCTACCACCATAGTAGTACCACACAACCTTAAATTCATGAGGCTCAGCAGTCAACTTGCAAGGACCCGGATATTACCGGTAGGAGCCCAGAGGCTCCAGCCTCCCGTTGTAGTAGCCGAGGGTGGTAGATTGGTTCCCCACATCAATCTCGTAGTTCAAGACTTCAGACAAGCCCGGAGACCGTCCCTTCTCTTCTATTCTTATGAGGTATGTCACATAAGTATCCGAGGCTCCCCTTTTGAAATCTTCATACGTGTACTTCAAAACATCTGCAGAAGGTTGGCCAGCTAAGAAAAGAACAGAGAAGGTAGATGATGAGTGTCTGCAGAACAACACGCGTCATGAAATAGCTGCCCAAGGGCACCGTGCTGAGCGACAACGCCGGCAGCCACTGCCTCTCAAGCAGCCCTAGGAGCAGGAGAGTCCTGAGACTCTGGCTTGTACCACCTCATCTCTCCATCAGGAGCCACTCACAGAAGCTCATGGCCTCTGGTCTCAAGCAAGAAAAAAGAAGTGTAGAAAACTAGCAGAATCCTGCCCAACACACGCTGCCCACACTGTGAAGCTGAATTCCGGGACCTCCCAGACCTGTGTCCAGCTGCTGCTGCGGGGAACTCCACATTTTGTTTATTTCTGTTCATAGGGATGCAGGTGCATGTGTGTGAGCTACTTTGTATGCATATGTGTCTGTGTGTATGGAAGCCAAAGGATAAACTCAGGTATCATTTCTCAGGCACTTTGCAATTTTTTGGGGGGGGTCAGGGACTCTTTCTTCCTCTAGCCTAGAACTTGACCAAGCCAGCTTTGCTGACTAGTCTAGGAACCCAGAGATCCTCCTGACTCTGCCTCCCTGGCACCAGAGTTACCAGGGCATATCACAATTCTTTGTTTAATGTAGGTCCTAGGGATTACATTCAGGGCCTGTGCAAGGCAAGTACTTTACAACCATGCTAACTCCCTAGCGCTGGTTTGTGTAAAACCAGGCATTATGATGCTCTCTGCACTACCCTCAAAGCATTCCCTTCTTACTGCCACAGAGTTGCCATCCAATTCCCCTCCTCTTTCACCCAGAAGATGCCCTCAGAGTATCACAAGTAATCTTTCTGTGCTGGCTTTCAAGAGCACATCATCCTAAATTGACTTGTTATGGCCTATGGTCCAAATCTAGCCGAGCATTGGGTGAATCAACTGTGAGATGGGCACTCTCGTCTCTCCTGTATCTTCTGCAATGTTTCCACACCACCACGAAGGTGCCAAATAGTTGTGACAGACTTCAAGGCCAGGAAAGCTTAAGGTACTTGCTATCTGATACCAGAGCACACCAGGCAAACAGCTGCCCTCCCTTTGGTGCCACAGCACAGGCTGCCCTGGAGAGAGACGTGTGCATACATCACTGATTTGACGCATACACAGTGGTAGTTTGAATGAGAATGGCCCCACAGGGTCATGTATTTGAAGACTTGGTCCCCAGCTGGTGGAGCTGTTGTTCGGAAAGGATTAGGAGATGTGGCTTCATTGGAGGAGGTGTGTCACTGAGGGTTGGACTTGGATGTTTCAAGTGTGAGTGCCAGTGTGTACCCCAACCCTACTGATTTCTAGTTGTGGAGCAAGATATGAGCTCTCAAATGTTCCTGCCACTGAGCCTTGCTCCACATCATGGATGCTAACCCTTGGAAACCGCAAGCCTGTTAAACACCTTCTTTTATGAGTTGTTTTGGCCGTGGTGTTTAATCACAGCAGTAAGACAGTAACCAAGATAGTCACAGCACACAGGTAACCCATGCTGGACCCTTCTTACCTTCCCCAGTGGTGAGAATGACAGCATAGGCTTTGATAGGTCCATGGCTGGCTTCAAAACCGCTGAACTTAACCTTTACTGAATTGTGACTGACTGATGTAATATTAGGGGATCCATCTGGAGGAGGCGGGTCTAAAACAACGTGAAACAAAACAGTCACCCAACATTTAAAACCCAAGAAGAAGAAAAACTACCAGGCAAAGAACATGCCCCAATGCCCTCTACAGGATGTGCCTCTGCCTGGGAAGATCTACCCATGCCCCTGTACAGGAAGCTGTATGCAGAGCTCATCCAAAACATGTTCCACAGTAAGAGGCCTGGATCCTGAAGGAGGCCGAGTGACAGTGACTCCACAGATACCCCCAACATCAGATCTCCGGCTTTAAACTAGTCAGGAAGGATCTCACACTTCCCACCCTCTTAAATGCTAAACTTAGGCCCCTTAACATCCCTTACCCTCAGCACATACGAACCAAGCAATAAACCCCGATGAAGACTTTCCCCACCTTTCCTTCCTCCAATACTTCCTGACCCAAATAAAATGCAACTTTGAATTTAACTTGTGCTAAACTTACAACACTCTCTGCAAAAGGTAGCTCCCAATTAAAAAGTAAGAATCACTGAGTGAAACGATGCTTGTTGTATGGTCTGATCTGTTCACTCATTCCCCCCACCACCACCTGTTTTTGTTTGTTTTCATGTAGCCCAGGCTACCCTGGACTCCGTATAATAGCCGAGGTAACCTTGAACTTCTGATCTTCCTGCCTCTACCTTCCACGTGCTGGGATTACAGGTACGTGCTACCACATGCAGTTTATACAGTGCTGGAGACTGAGCTTAAACTTGCACGCACACCAGGCAGCAAGTGCTTACCAACTGAGCTACAGTCCCAACCCAGAGACATCTAGTCCTGATGAGCTCGCATGCTATCCAAGTGCTATCCTCAGCCATGGAAGCACAGACTCGGCACGGTCTCTGCTCCTTAGCAGCTTGTACACAGAGAAGACACCATTAAGAGAGGAGCTGCAAAGCCGGAGAGGAAATATTCACTGTTCCTGCTAGGTTCTGCAAAACCAAAGTGATGTGCCACAGGGTAGGGTACTACTGCGTACTACATGATTTACAGAGCCCCATACATACTGTTTTCCTTAAGACTGTATAGTACACAGCCTGGGCAGCCATGAATGGTCTTCAGTGCAGAATATGCAGCACAGCGGTCTGGAAGGTGAGTACTGCTTCTCCGTTTCACAGTCAAGCCTCTTAGCAAGGTTAATTACGGAGAAACTGAACTCAAGCCTGGGCCCTGTTTATTCTGAGCCTCTGTCTATCGCATACCTCAACTACTTTCCAAGTCAGGTCCCTGCAGTAAGAGACTCTCGTAGGATAACCACTGATTCTTCACAGACCGCCAGCAATATTCTTATGCCCTTAGGAATATTTATCTAAAAGTCAAAAATCACAAAGGGGATCTAACACCACCACCCCACTGCCTGACCAAAAACACAAGTTTGGCAAAGACAGGGAAGCAATGGACAGACAAATTAAAACCAATTCTTCCCAAGCACGGGGATGGGGGAAGAGGGGAGAGAGAAAATGAATGAATATGAAGGATTGACAGGAGATTGGGAGTGGGGGGAGCTCTGTACAGCATGTGATCTTTTCTTCTGCTAAAGCAACTCAGGCTCTTGTCAATAGGTTCCAGGGAGGTGAGTCCCTACAAACACAGTTATTGTGTTTACATCTCCCTCCTTAAGTACAGTGGTCATATTATATGGCTATCTTTGGAAGAAAAAGAGAATCCTTATCTTGAAGTAATCCATGTGGAATATTTACAAGTACAAATGGTCAAATCATGTTTCAGAGTCTTCCTCCCAATAACGGGAAGGATGGAGGATGGAGGGGATGAGACTGTACTGACAAGAGGAGTCAAGAGCTGGCAAATGTCCAACAGAGATGGCTCCTACCAAAGTCCAGACCAACATAGCTGAAAATTTCTACAAAATGCCTTTCTAGATGCAATAAGGGAACTCCCTACTATAAGAGAGAAAAGAGGGGAAAAGAAAAGAAAGAGAAAGGGGGAGGTGAAAGAAGGGGAGAGGAGGGGAGGAGGAAAAGAAGGGAGGGGAGGAGAGGAGGGAGGGAGGAAAGGAGGGGAGGGGAAGGAGGAAAGGATGAGGGGGAGGAGGAAATGAAGGGAGGGAAGGGGAAGGGAGGAAAGGGGGAAGGGAAGGGGAAGGAAGGGAAGGGGAAGGGAGGAAAGGGGGGAGGGAAGGGGACGGGAAGAGAAGAGGGGAAAAGAGAAGAAGAGAGGGGAAAAAAGAAGGGGGAGGGGAGGGGGAAGGGGAAGGGAGCGGAGGGGAGGGGAGCGGAGGGGAGGGGAGGGGAGGGGAGGGGAGAGGAGAGGAGAGGAGAGGAGATGTGAAACATATCTCTTACTGTGCAGTTTTAAGCTGGATTGCTGCAGAATGAGGTAAGCAGTCTGCTGATAAAAAATACTTTAAGGGAAAGTAAACACCCTAAAGGCACTCTTGGGCTGCCCTTGCCAACCACTGGGCCAGCTGCTCCGGGGTGGCCAGCTGCCTGCCATGGGGCCCACCTGTGATGCTGGTGGTGCAGGTGCTCTGGGTGGGGAGCGCCGTCTTTCCACATGACAAGGTGGCAATGCTGATGTTGTACGAGGTAGAAAAATTCAAATAGGTGACTTCTGTCCTGCACTCTGTGTCATCGTCTGAAGTGCAGTTCTCCAGGCGTGTCATATTGTCCCAAGCATCACTCCTGACCCCCAGCTCGAAGCCTGTGTTCACACCAGGGGGACAGGCCCACTTCAGAACCAACGCTGGCTCCTTAGGGACCACTTCACAGTGGAAGAAGGCCACTGGTGCAGGCTCTGCAAAGCAAAGAGCAGGGCAAGGTGAGGCTCAAGGGAAGCCGACGACCGGGCCTGGCACGGAGGAGACGGCATGGTGCGGAGGAAGATGCTCGGCTTCGATGAATTGAGCGCGAGCAGTCCGAGTGACCTTGGGTCAGCCATCTTATTGCCCTGGGGCTCAGTGCAGGACTATCTAAGGATTAAATGTGACATGGGTGTCAGTCACCAAGCAAGATTCTCAGAAGAGAACACTGGCTGCTCTTCTAGAGAATTCAAGTTCAGTTCCCAGCTCCTGCCCCAGCCAGCCAGGCTCACGAAGGTTTTTCTCTTGCTTAACGTTGCATTGACAGTGGAGGTCCCAGCAACACCACTGAAACAACAAAGTAAGCAAGTGGACCAGGAGGATGCGGTCTGACTGAGCAACCATCACTGAAAGCCACAGATTGCTAACCTCATCGTGGGAAAGATCAGTAGAGCACTGAGTTCTGATGCCTCCTGCCCCTCACTGTCAAACTCCTGCACATCCCCTCCATCACCCTGGCCTCCTATAAATTCTCCAAAGCAGCATTATCTCCAGCCTCAGGGCCTTGCCCATAACACAGGGTCAGAGCCCTGTGATGGTCACGAGGCTGGCTCTTCACTCCCTCAGATCTCCACTCAGTCACCTTCCCATGGGGCATCCTCACATGACAACTAGATGAGAACACCATCTTCCCCTCCCCTAGCTCTGTTTTTTCCTTTCCGTCCTCTTAGTCATAATCACCACCTATCTACTCACGTACTTTCATTTCTTATCTGTATTGTTCAGCAGGCTAAAAGTTCTAGAAACGCAGGGACCTCTCTAACAAAGCACGTGCTCAATAAACACATGTCCGGTGAAGCAAGGGCAACGATGCCAACATGAGTGAGTCGCCAGGCTGTGCTGGGGCTCTCCATGGCCACGGCTGCCCTGCAGGGGCGGTGACCTATAGGCTGGGGAGGTTCCTGCAAACAAGTGGTACAAAGGGAAGAGCATGGACCACGAAGAACAAGGACTACTCACCCATACAGAACAGCTGCCAGCCAGGGACCAGAGACACTGTATCGTTCCCAACCTGTGTAAGGATCTTCACGGTGTAAGAGACGCCGGGGAGTAACGTGGTGACCGTCACGGAAGGGATGCCTGTGACCTCGCTGGTCACACTGCTGCCATCTCCAGTCTTCAAGATAAGAACGGAGTAGACATAGGAAGCAGAGGCCGCGTCCTCGTTCTTCCACCGGATGGTCGCCGCGGTGGTGGTGGTGTTTACTTCAATGTGGGACACGCTGCTGGGCCCTTGGTTGAAAATTAAACAAACGAACAAGAATGAATTATAAGCCTCTTTATTTACTATATCCAAAAGCTGACTGATATTTTTTTCAAGAAGGAATTAATACAATTAATATGTACCACTTCAAAAGATGATTTACCGAAAAGACATTCAAAAAATTATGTCTGAAAAGAATTTAAAATGTCCACGCTTCTTTTAATATTTAATTTTATCATATATATTCTAATATATTACCTCAAACAGAGAGCACTCCTTTTAAAATGTTATCATATATATTCCAATATGATATCTCATATAGAAAGAGAGTGGACTATAATTTCCAACCTCCTTTTGGAATCTGACGGGTAAGGAAGGCCAAGCCTATGATAAGCTAACACTTCCGCCGTCGTCCGTCTGAAGGCTGTGGAAACATCTCCACCACTGTCACTGAAGGGATCCTCATCCGAGAGGATCTCCAGTGCCAACAGGACAGCAGCTCTCTAGTTTATGTTTCTTAAGAGTGAACAGCAGGCTCTACACAGTCTCCATTCTCATATGATGTTACTTTCTGCTTACAAAGAGCAGCTGTGTGCACATAGCTCCTACACATAGTGCCTACACGTACAGAAGAGCCTTTGCTGAGGCTGATGCAGCTCCCTATCAGTTACTGTATTTCCTCCATGGGAGAGGCAGGAAGCACCCCCTCTGCCTGCCTCATTCCCCCACCAGACTCACGTGTGTACTGGGTAATGGAGTTGGAGTCACCCTGGATCTGGTCCACTTCTGGAAAGATTGTGACATTATATAAGGTGCCTGGGGTAAGGTCCCCTACTGTGATCCATTTCTGAGAACTGTTGGTCCTGATGGAGCCATTCTTAGACTCTAGAACTAGATGGTAAATATATCCAGAAGCACTGTCTGTGTTCTGCCACTCCAACTGCAGTTCGGTGGTGCTAACGTTGACAACATGGATACCAACCACAGCACTACGGTCTAGTCAGAGAAAAGAAAGAAAAGCATCCAATCATGATTTCAGCTTCACTTCAAAGTCTTTGTCAAAAGAACCGACTCTTTATTATCCATCTTTCCAATGAGCTCAAACACCATGTACTAGAGGTCAGGGTCAGCCTGGGCTTTGAAGTAAATAAAATCTGCCTCAGGGGAAAAATTCTCCAGTGAGTTCACAAAGGCCAAACAGGGTCCTGGTGCCTATGAAGATGAGAAGAACCCCTGATGGTCTTGAGCATAGAAGAGGAAGGAAACCAAACCCAGGTCCTCTGCGAGAGCACTCAGCACTCTTAACTGCTAGCCATGCTGCCAGCCCTACACTCTATTTCTTACTCTGAACTGGGATCCTAATGCACAGGACCTACGGCAATTCATGAAGCTATGCACTGAGAAATGGTCCACTTTTTATACCTATACTATATCTCAACAAAGAGTGTGTTTGAAACTGTGTTTACTGCACACCTATTATCCCAAAAACATGAAGCTGAGGCAGGAGGATTTCCAGTTCAAGGCCACCTTGAGCTTATCAGCAAGATCCTGTCTAAATAAATAATTGTTTTTCATCATTCAGTCAAAAGAACATGCCTTCCCTATGAACCGCCTGGCATACTGAAGAGAAAACCAAGAAGGAAAACAAGGGGAGAGCTGTAAAAACCAAGAAATAGTTACACAATACCTTTCTCTAATAGCAGGAAGGTCATGATAACTGTGGGTAGGGTCATTACACACACAGAACAAAACCTTCAGAATAAAAATCAGTTGTGTAATTATGACAGTGATGTAAACAAAAGGTGCAGCTGTGGACACAGGCAGGAAAGGAATTCAATTAGATGAGAACTAACTGCTAAGAAGTACACAGGCTCCCTTCCCCTTTAGCATGGTAAATACACACAACATATTATTTATCGTTAACCATCTGTCAATGTGCATTTCGCCAGTACTAAATATACCCACAGTATTGTATAAACATTACCATTATCACATTCAAAATGTTTTCATCATTTCTCAACATAAACTCTGTACCCATTTAACACTACCTTCCTGCTCCCTCCCCACACGTTCCTCTGTCTCTGTGGCACTGCCTGTTCTAGGCACCTTGTATATATGGAAGCACAAGTACTTGTCTTTGGGAGTGTGGTGACACACACCTCTAACCCCAGCATGTGGGAGGCAGAGGCAGGAGGATCTCTGTGAATCTGAGACAAGCTGTTCTATATAATGCCTTCCAGGCCAGCCAGGGCTACATAGTGAGACCTTGTTGTTAAAAATAATAATAAAATAAATAAATGTTCTTTCTGTATGTGTGACTTATTCCACTTTGCAAAATACTGTGTGGCTGATTTCACCTCATAGATTTACAAGATACATTTATGTTACAACATAGACATATGGCAGATAAAACTCTATTGTGTAATCTGTAGATAAAGCCATATTTTGTCACTGTGTGACAATGTATACTGACTGGTTCCTACCTTTGGGCTGCTGTGAATGAACACTGGTATACAAAGAGCTATTTGAGACCCTGCTTTCAATCTTTCTGACAGAGCACCAAGATGGAAAACCAGATCAGAAGGTATTTGTTTCCCTTTGTCAAGACTGCCTTTAACACTGTTTGACTACTGAGGACTGACAACAGCTATTTGTTAATGGCCAGTAACCTTACATTTCTCCAACCCTTCTAGCTACCCATTCCAAGGAAACCACTCTTGGGAAACTATACGCAAATACAAGGCTGATTTTAAATTATCCCATAAAATAAACATTGCCAGACACATTAGCACACGCCTTTGATCTAACACTTTGGGAAGGAAAAGCAGGCTGATTTCTGTGCAAAGCCAACTGGGTCTACAAAGGCCAGCCAGGGCCATACAGTGAAGCCTTGTTTCAAAAGTGAATAAGAAAAATAAAATGACTCATGCTGACAGGGTAAAATATTCATAATAAACAGGCGAGGAGAAAGCAGGTGACAAAACTACACATGAACAAAGACAGCAAGGTTTGTAAAGGTGTGTGTGTGTGTGTGTGTGTGTGTGTGTGTGTGTGTGTGTCCATCTATGTCTTAAAACAGTATCCGAGGGCTGGCTATGGCAGCACGTGACTCTAATTTCAGCATCTGAGAGACAGAGTTCCAGGCCAACCTCAGTCACATAGTAAGTTAAGAGAGAGACATGAGACCCTATCTGGAAAGTGGGTGGGGATCTGCCATGGTGGCTCAGTACGTAAAAGCACTTTCCCCACAAGCCTGAAGACATAGGTTCAATTCCCACAGCCCAGGGTAGAAGAAAAAAAAAAACAATCTCTAAAGCTATCCTTTGGCCTCTGCACCTATAGCATTACAATAATTAATGACTTTACATGTGAGATTTTTTGGCTCGACTTTCTTTTTGTATTATTGACATGCACCACAGGCATGAATATTTTTAAGATTCTTTTTCATAAAAAAGAAAAATAATATTAAAAAATAAGACATCTATTAATTAGACTGGCTTCCTGTAAGAAACTTCAGTGTCCAGATGCTTACCAGTTCTCCCATCAATTGTCCTGGGTGGCCCTTTAGTCCCATCTGGTCCTCGTGGAACTATTTCAAAATGGTAACTGGTTCCAGGTTTTAAATCTTCCACGACATAGCTCTGGTTTCCCGTCGAAGCGTTTCGATGCATCCCACCTCCGTCCTGCGTGATGAAAATCTCAAATGACTCCGAGTCATTGCTCCTCCAAGCCAAACCAATTTCCCTCATGCTGACATTTGCCACTCGGAAGTCAGACACCGGACCAGGAGCTGTGGAAGACAGGGAATGCGGTGAGGTGAAGAATCTCATCTCCAAGCAGGGTGCAGCAGGGGCACTGCCCACAACAACACTCCCGAGTTGGAGACCAGCCTGAGATGCACTGTGAAAGCTCCTCTGAAAAACAAAAGTATTGCAAAGTCTGTCTCCAGAGGACAGGATGACCAACCCTCATAATCACTGACAAACATTTTCTAGAGCATCAACTGCAGTATAAGCCCCTTCAAAAGCTGGTGCTTCTGGTTAAGAAAGATCACGTGGCCACAAAAGTACAGCCACCGTGCCAGTTACCCACAGGCAGTGATGGGGGTAAGGATTCCCAGGCTCTGGGGTAGAATGCTGGCCATAGCTGGCTGCTTTATCTTGAACATATTACTCAGCGTCCTAAAGGTCTAACCTCATCTCCATCCCTTACCTGCTGAGAAGCCTACCCATATCATGTGCCTCACACACGGTTTCCACACCAACCACATCACAAGGATATCCTAGCACTCAATGACAGTGTGAAAGCAGCACCTCACAAGCCACTGAGCGTGTGATTACGGTCAACCAATGATGGCTCTCGTAACGTCTCACACCCTGAGGGGCAAGTGAGCCCCTGGGGAGCCATATGCAGTGCTAGGCATTCCTTCAGGACAGAATAGAGCTCCGTGCCTTGCATCTATTCTTGGCACATAGCAGACCACAAGAAAGGTGAGCCCCTGTGAGCTGGTGAGCTTTTATTGTTACCTTCCTAACAACCTAAAGGGGAAAGGACACCTCAGCTCTGTGACCACCAGGTTGAACTGGCCTATCTATGGTCATGGCTGTGAGAAAAAGTCTTGAGCGATGATTGAAATGGGCATGCCCAGACCACACTGTAGGCTTCCTGTCTCTGGACAGGTAGGCCTGGGCTGTTTAAGAAAACTAACTGAGCAGGAGCCAGAGAGCTAACCCATAAGCCATGCCCCTCCCGGCTTCTGCTTCAGCTCCTACCCTGACTACCCTAAGTGGTAAGACTGCTTGCCTTGCCACCAGGGGGTGCGAGCTGGCATAAACTGTTTCTTCTACAAATTTCCTTTGATCACAAAGTATACCACAACATCAGAAAAGTAAAGCAGGCCACATGGCAAGGAGCAAACTTACAAGTGTACACTTGGAGGAAGCCGGGTCTGCCCTCCATCTGACCCAGGAAAGGATGAACTGTGATGTTGTACAAGGTGCTCGAGCTGAGTCCAAGGATGATGGCCTCAGTCTCATTGACAGTTTGGTTGATGGAGCTGGTCTCCCCAGCCACATGTATTCTGTAGACAAGTGAAGTTCGGGACCCGTCGTAGTTGCTTTTCCAGGTCAGGGTCATGCTCAAGAAGCTGATGTTCACAGCTCGGATGTCAGAAACCTCGAGGGACTCTTTGAAGACACAAGAGGAGTGAAAAATAATCAGAGTGGTCAAGTCAGAATGGGAGGACTGGAGAGTGTCAACAGGGCCTGCCATCAGTCAGACACCCTCATCATCAGCTCCCCGTGACCAGAAATGTGTGTGGATCTCACCAAAGTCAGACATCAGTGAAGACAGCCTGACCACTGCACCCCACAGATGCTTGGTGTACAGTCTGTGAGTAGACCTTGGATTCCAGATCAGGAAATAGCATGGACTTTCACATGTGCTGCCCTGGGGGCTTGGAGGTAAGGCAGAAAAGCCCTCAAGTACAGATCCACCCAAGGGCAAACACATGCATCATGGAAAGGTCCACACCTGAACAGAGAGCACAGTGGGCTTTACCAGCCAGGTGACCTCAGGAAAGCCACTAAGCCACTTTCTTATGAGACACGGCTACTCACCCTAATCTTACAGAAAAGCATGTGAGAACACTAGCTGTCCTTCAGATGCCCATTCTGCCAGCCCATCCTGTCTTCCTTCTGCCTGTCCTGTGTCCCAGGAGGCTGTACTCTGTATGTGACATCACTGGGGGCCTTCCACACAGCCTGTAAGCACTCTGCACCCATGAGCGGCCGGCGTCATGGAAAGAATGCTGAGGGCTGCCTAACAGGACTGATCAGGCTGACATCCCATGTCTTCTGCTTTCACTGGGCTCCAGGAGAACCATCTCCTCCCTTACTTCAGCTCTGGGGGTGGCTTTCCACCAGCTACTTATTTGGGTTTGAAATGTACTCTAATAGTTGCCTTAACCCTGGCCCACCTAATCAGTCACTTGAAAAATACCAGATGGGGAGTATGTGTGTGTGTGTGTATGTGTGTGTGTGTGTGTGAATATCTGTGCTGCAGGGATGGAATATAAGATATATGAGACACACACACACACACATCTCAATGATATATAAATCCTAACTGCTGGGCTGATGGTATTCAACGGGCTTTAGGAAGGTGAATGATCACGAGGTGAATAGAATATCTTGAGTGCGATCAGTGTTATTATTAGGAGGCCCGGAAGCAACCCATCTGTACTGCGGTGTAAGGAAGGGGACCCACAACCAGATACCAACCATCTCTAGCACCTGGATTCACACTCCTAACTCCTAGAAATGTAAAAGCCATTTGTCTGTAAATGTTTGTTGTACAAGCTATCCAGTCTGTGGCAATTTGTCACATCAGCCAATACTAAGTAACACATAGGTACACTCAAACACCATATGATGAACACACGGCTTCTACATTACCAAATCCTGGGCCAGTTCAGTAGAACCCAGGATGTGTATGACCCAAACCAAGAGTCTGCACATGTTTATCCCAATCCCCCATCTAAAAGCAGGAACCGTGCATCTTCTTCCATCAGCAGCACTCATCCCAAAGGCTTCCAAATACTGAACTCACAGAGTGAGGGTACCGGTGAATCACAGCTTAGACAGTCAAGTGAATGCCAGCAAAGGTCTCTACAGAGTTCAGTGTGAACCTCAAGGGCAGGCCAACACCAGAGACATGCCGGCTAGTCTGCGGATAGCCAGGATGGATGGGAAGCAGCACCAGCATCTACGCCTCCGCTCAGTGCTTTACAGAGCTTTACAAAAGATAGACTGTGGCCACAGAGGTTTATAAAACTCAGGCTGAATCCATTTCACAAAATCCAACCTACTTGTTTCAAACTCTTGTTTCCCAGGCTGCCCTTCAGTGCCATCTGCTGCTTGAGGATAAATGGTGACATTGTAGTGAGTGTAAGGCTTTAGCTCAGTGAGCAACACCTCTGTGAGGGAGGGATCCTGGGCAGGGGCAAGAGGAGTCTCGTGTGGTTGGGACAGGTTGGCCCCTGGGCTTCTCGTGGTACCATTGGCATCTGCTTCAAAGACAGAGGCAAAGACATTAGCCACAGAACGCATCCCCACCTTTCACCACCCATCCCATAGGATGACACATCCACAATGGGGCCCCTCAGTTGGCCACCCATAAACATCTGTTCTCTGCCGCCTCCTGAGAAGGATCCGGTTCCCTGACAAGAGCCAGATGCTTCACTGTGTGCTATTGCTCCATAAACACCACAGATACTTTGCAGTTTTCTTTGAACTCTGATGTGCTGGACCATTCTCCTTTCTTTGGAAGATTAGTTTCTGCCATTCCACCATGGTCTCCTGCAGGAGGCCTCATAACTCTACCTTTGCTAACATAAGTCCATCCCAGTGTTTTCCCAGGTCTACACTCCAAACAGTGGCAGAAAGGGCAGGGGATGGGATAGGAAGAGTCGTGACCACTTCTCCTCTGAGGGGGTGGAGGGAGGCTTCCTGAAAAGCAGATGAAAGCGTGGAAACGGCATATCTCTTGAAGGCCTCACTGCCTGTCATGGGCCATAAATTATCTTTCAATCTTAGCACTCAACATCTGCTTTCTGATTCTAATACCCAATTTGTATCTTTGTTTCCTTGGTGTAAAATGGGGATTTAGCCTCTCCTCTTCCTCATTTCATAGTTACCAGAGGAGTCCACTGCAAATGCTACAAAGTCTCCAAATGACTCCTCCTCTACAGAAAGCACAGAAGACATACGCTAGGCTCTTCTGCTAAGGACCCCTTTCCTCAGAGGGAGAGGGGAGGGGGTGACTGATTCGGCCACCCACTGGTTAACACCTGTTACTGCTCACCTGAAATGAAAAGTGAAAAGGCCTATCTACCTTCCTGAACTCCAAATCCAAAAGTCTGAAGCCCACCTACCACACTGAGGCCTGTGTTCACTTGTAAAATAGGAGCACTCTTCCTCATTAAGGTATGAGACCAGACAACACTGTGGCAGGAACGCCTTCAACAATTCTAAAACCCTACACAAATACGTGCATAGTACTTTTTAAAACCAGTAAATGATAAAAATCAAAACCCAATTATAATTTCGTAACTCACCCAAGACATCTTCTGCAACCGGAAAGTCATTCTGTGTCTTGTTCGACTCTGGGAAAACCGAGATATTATGGGTCCCTGGCTTCAGACCTGAAACATTGACCGATGAGGCCGACTCTTCAATCAGCATCCGGTAGGAGGCAGTGCCATTTGCATTACTCCAGGTGAGAAGCGCCTGTGTCACACCCAGGAAGGCGACACGGAGATCAGACACTGGCAAGGGCTCTGTTTCAAAAACACACAGTGGGTATTAGAGGGCAAGGCATCTGCAGCCATCTTTCCTTAGACCACCGCCATGCATATCAGAGTCTCAACATCCCCCATGACGCCACAGAGGCAGAGGACAAACACCATCTGAAAACACGAGAAGGAAGGACCCTTAAAACCAAACTGCTCGCATTCTACATTATTGTTCAATATTAATCCCCACAGGAATTTGAAATTCTTCTTTAAAAAAGGTTTTAAAAGACGTGCCAAGGCTCTTCCATCACCTTATTTGGCTGACGGTAATATAATTAAAACATTTCAGCTAAAAGCACATACACTGCCTTCCGGTTCTGCAGCATTTTGATTGCTAGTTTAGTTAGTTTCACTATGTGGCCCAGGCTGGGCTCAGACATCTAACAATCGTCCCACCACTGCTCCATGAGAGCTAGACTTAGAAGCAGGTCCCGCAGCACCCAGCATCTCTCCCTGTACTTTGTGCTAGAAGGACAGGGAGACCAGGGGAGGCAGGAGGACCAGCTCAGGAGCATAACCTGCTGGTGTGTGCAGTGAGGAGACCAGATGCTGATGCTGCAGAGCCGAGCCCTGCCTGCAGCCTGCAGAGGGCTGACTGCAAAGACGCTAGATACATGACTCTAAGGCAGCCTCCGGCTCTGGCATGACCGCTCACTGATTTGACTTCTCACCTCAGATATTGCAGACACAAAGATTCTAAATCAGGTCACTGTGGGTGGGTTGGTTTTGGAGTTAGCCTGGGATTACAGGGAGGTCTCCATACCCACCCAGTACTTACTAGGTTGGGGCTGAAGATCCAAAGTCTGGGTCTCACACAGCAAGCACTTTATATACTGAACCACCTCTCCAGCCCCAGGGGTGTGTGTGTGTGTGTGTGTGTGTGCGTGTGCATGTGCGCATGTGTGAGTGTGTATGTGTGTAGTGTTGCTGACAACACTGAAAGTTGAAGTAGGGTCTCACACATACTAGTCAAATACTATACTGCTGAGCTATATCCCTGGCTCTCTGTCTTTCTCTCTAAAGAATTTAACTCTGATAAACTACACAGTTTGATGGATTTTGGCGACTATATGGGTATCACAGTCTCTAGTGGCTAGACTCAGGCTCTCCAGGTTCTAGTCCTGTAACTTGACGTCCAGGTCTATGGGATCTCAGAAGAAACGTAAATTTCCCATGCCCCAGTTTTCCCCTTCAGCCCTCGTGCTTTATGGGGGACAAGATAATGTCTTTCATACCCAGTGTCTGATAAGATCTTTTCCACAGAGTCCTGACCCGAGGGCTCCAAACCTCCCTCCTCACCTTCCAGGCCTCTGCTGCTGTAGCCACCAGCCCTGTTTACCCCCGTCCCTTACCTGTTGTGATATTTTTCTCCAAGGTCTCATTGGTTGTTTCCAAGGTGATGAAGAATGTATAGGAAGTAGCTGGGCTTAAGCCTGTGATGCTACATGATGTCTGGTTTTTAACAGTTAAATTCAGCTTGTTTTCCATCTTATTCTGTATTCTACATTCTGAAGTGGCTGAGTCATTGTGCTTCCACGTTAATACCACATTGGTTGGGCTGACGACAGCTTCAATGTCAAATACAGGATTCGGTGCTATATAAGTGAAAGAAGAGAAAGAAAGATATTAATTATATGTAACAAAGTAATAAATGTAAGAATAAAGGCCACCTTGTCAGGACTCAATTATATTTCTCTTAATTTGCCTCTTTGACTTCCCTGAAACAAAATATATCCAAACATATATGCACCTGTGCATGTGTTCTTGAAACTGAAAACTAAACAAAAAGAAGGTAGCCATGTTGGCCGTGAGTTTAAACCTTGACATAAACTGATACAAAGAGATCTAAAATGCAAAGTAAGTCTTGAAAAACTGCCTGTGAAAATCTATTCTACCTGCTGAGTAAGTGACTTGGTTTGAGCCCCTTAAATAACTCTAACGTACCATATCACCTGTGAAGGGTTATCATTAAGCCATCATGACAATATAGGTAAGATCAATAATATTAAGACACCTCAATCCTACTCACCCCTGGTCATAAAATTTCATTCAAAATTGTCTCAACTCCCTGAATATCCCTGTGCCAGGCCAAGTATGCAAGGCTCCAAACCAATGGAAGCCGTGTGGTTGTTCACAGCTGTACCAGCAAGAGAGTGGAACCAGGGTACGTTCAGGATTGGGGAGCAATGCCCAGGAGCGGTAACATGCAAGGTAAGCCCTTATTCTCAAAGCACTGGAGAAACCGCTGCTGACAGTCTTCTCAGCTTGACTGGATGGTGCGTCTCACCTGGCCTGAGGGAGGCGCAGATCCATACGTTCATCGGAAGGGGAGAAAGAAGGGTGGGGGAACTGAACACTTTGGGGATAACCATGTGCGCCTCTTCAGACATGAGTTTCTTCTATTTATCAACAGGCTCACATATCACTGGGTGCCTCCATTTACAACCAACAGCAATGGTCTTGAGGAGAAAGTGGTGGCAGCTACATCAGAGGAGGCAGCAGAGATGGGCAGCACCCCAGAGGGCAGTCAGCAATGTCCCAGGGCAGGACCGGGTGCTAAGTGTGTGTGTGACGCTCTCTCTTCTCACCTGCAGGGCGATGGCCAGGGCACTGCTCTCAATAGCAAAAAGCTATGCTGAGAGCTGACTTGGGGTGTTTTGTTTTGTTTTGTTTTGTTTTTTATTTACAGAGAATCTGAGCAACATGGGGAAACAGACTGCTCTATTTCAACAGTCATGTGGAGGTACATTTTTGCTAAATGTTTTCTCTTCATTTACTGAAATAATACTGAGGATTTTGTCCACGGTTCTATCAATGCAACATGTCACATACATTCGTGCGCACATGCTGAACCACCCTTAAATCCCTGGGGTGAATCTCAACTGACCCACTGAAAAGTCTTCAGTGTGCTGTTGTATTGGGTTTCTGATCTTTCAAGGAGGAACTAACAGAGTCATTTATTAACATAAACCTCCCTCTCAGAATAGCTTTTTGCCACATTCTATATGTTTTGAAATATGGTCTTTCCGGTATGTTCTCAAATGTTTTAATTCCTTTTCCTTTTTCTTGCATTATTGGTTATGTAAGAACATGTGGCTAGTTTCCAAATGTGTGTAGTTTCCAGGGTTCGTAATAACTGATTTCTATGTTTTACTTGACTCTGAGAGATACTTACAGTGGCTCCCTGAATTCTTAAACTCGTGGGATATATTGTGCAGCCTAAAATAGGTCTCTCCCAGACAGTGCTCCATCTCCAGTGGAGAAGAATGTGCATTTGCAGCTCCTGGGGAAAATCCTTGGCTGTGTCTCACAGATCTCTCTGGTACAGACTATAACAGGAACTCAGTCCTTCCTTACATCAGCACTGTGGGTAGCTGAAGGTGGGGTCCACAACTCAGGACACAATACCCTTCTGAATGTAATGGGAAACACCTTCTCAAGTCCTCACCCTGCTGCCTGTCACAGGGGGTGACTCTACAGCCTGGATCCAGAAACCGATTCTGGCGTCTGTACCTAAATCCCACTCCCTGTATGCCATAGGCTAAATGGTGTCATCCCCCAAATCCATACGTTAAAGTACTAAACACCAGTACCTCCAAACGTGTGGTACTGGCAAGACATTGTGTCGAGGGGTTAAGTCCAAATTAGGTCATGAGAGTGGGGGTCTCTCCTCATAAAACTGCCATTCTGGGAAGAAGAGCAGATTAGTGCATAGGTGGGGGGAGGGGGGCAGCCCCATGATAACACAGCGCTCAGGAGCTGAGAGAAGTCCCTGAACTGTGGGGAAAGAAAATCTGTAGCGTGCTCATGAGGGACACTGGGCAGACTGGCCCTTCTGGTGGCTCCGGAGTCCTTAGTTCCCAGGGAAAGCCTTCTGGAATAGCTCTGGAGTTTTGTTCCCTGTCACTGAGCATTCAATGACACCCCACCCTCTGAACTGGACTGCAGAAGAGAAGTGAACCGCTGCAGAGCTCCAGCTCATCCACCAGGCTGACTCACGGGAGACAGGGCCTGTGAGGGCTCCCCGCTGCTTGTGAAAGTTCTGCATAATTACTGCTATTAACAAAGATTTGCCTTATTAGAAGGGTTCAGTAAGTTCTGCCCTCTTTGGAAAACACTGTGAGACCAAGCCAATCATTTTATCTCAATGATTCCTAGGTTGTTTTGGTTTTTTGGTTGGTTGGTTTGGTTTGGCTTGGCTTGGCTGGAAAAGGAAAAAAAGGTTCCTGAATTTTAGGAACAAACAAATGCTACCCATTTTTTTTAAAGTACTAACTACTATTATCCTTCTACAGAAACAGTAAGACCTTGATCGCAGAACGGGGCTTTCAGCTGGATGTATTTAGCTATATAAACCATCGTTATCATAATGTTAGGCAGACACCGGCATTTATCGTGACTTCCTGCAAACCAGAGAAAGCACCCAGCTACAACTGGAACTCAGGCCTCCACACCACACTGGAGAGCCAAGAGGAAAGGAAATTTGTATGATTTACTGTTCTAAGGATGCCAGAACCTCATATGCATTGTGAGTACCCAACCACGAGCTATAGACTCATTCCCAGGCTGACACTCAAAATCAAAAGATATAGGAGGCTATCTCTGCCTTTGAAGAATGTCTATAATCCCACAACACCATACTGTAAGTATGTAAGTAAAACAGAAACACAAGAAAGTGCTTGCAAATTAATAAATACCATATAAAATAGAAATATACAGTATTACAGTTTCAATAGATTTATCTCACACATAGGTGTAGGCTGGCAAAAGAAAATCACAGGAAATCCAATGATTTTATGAACTGGTGGTTTAACTCTGTCCCCCAGGCTGCCCCCAAGCTCCCTAGCTCAAAAGACTCTCCTGAGGTAGGCTCCCAAGGAGCTGGGAATACAGCACTGTCATTCAGTTGGGAAAACAAAGAATTTGTATAGTTGTGTTTAAACAACTAACTGAATGTTCCTTTCACTTACAACTTCTATCTTCATTCTATTTCTAAGGGGAAAAATCAGAAAGTAAGTGGGTTTTGGTTTTTGGCTTTTGTTTCTATATGCACTGATGTTCTGCCTGCATGTCTGTGCAATAATGCCAGACCCTCTGGAACTTGAGTTACGGGCAGTTGTAAGCCACCACTGGGAATCGAACTCAGGTCCTCTGGAAGAGCAGCTAGTACTCTTAAGCACCGAGCCATCTCTCCAGCCCCATAAGTGAATTCTTGATTTTTTTTTTTTCCTATGATTTTCTTGCACGTTTGCCATTAATGTAGATGTTTCCACTAGGGGGCAGTAGCAAACAACACAAGAATGGAAAGGAGCAAGGTACTCACCCGCACCTGTGCACAGAACCTGCAATGGAACAGAAAAGGGAAGTCAGCAGATTCATTTAACCGTGAAAATGCAAATCAGAAACCGAGCAGTTGAGGGCTTAATACTGGGGGTGGGTATTGAAAGCTGGTGGCCAGGGATAGGGAGTCCTGGGGCTTTAACTACAGGGAAAGCGCAAGTCAACTACAAAAGATTAGCTAGGTTTTGCTGGGCTGCTGACTACATAAAGCCAGTGTTTTCCACAGCTCTGCAAGCCAGTGCACTCTCCTGTCCTTGTGAGGTGAAGGATGCAAAAGCAAATGCAGGCCACAAGCTCTTGCCCTTAGCCATGTCCAGGGCCAGCCTACTGTTGAAGCTATGGCTGAAGTGCAGTCAATGGGTTTGCAATCTCTCACTATACACATTCGCCTTCTTCAGTCTCTCGGTAGAGGGCAGTCGGTTTTTAATTAGCTGGTATATAGCTTTGGGAAGGAGCAAAATTTGAGGCCTTACAAATTTAGTTGGCAATGTTAGTCTTCCTTTTGGGGGACAGGGAGTCCCTTCAGTGGTATTCACTATCATCCATACCATGCGTTATTTCCCCAAAGCCTAATGTAGTTTGAGGTCACATGTCCCATTAATTCTTAAACACATGCTTTTGGTAATTGGAATTTTCAAAGTATGGTGATAGAGAAAAAGAAAACAATCAAAAGAAGGAAAACTGCCCTGCAACTCCCCACCACAGTCAGAATAAAAGTCCACCCTTAACTACCCAGCAGGCTCCTCTAGTCTTGGTGACACTCATATTCTTGAAGCTGATTTCCCCTTAGAACCTTTCCACATATATTCCCTCTTGCAAAATCACACTGCCCCAAAACTTATTTCCTGGGGTCTGCCCAAACACCACCCCTTCAGACGTCTCTTCCATAACCACCCAGGAAAATTAAACCCCCCTCATTCCTTCGCCACTGTCTCCTCCACATGAGCAGAAGCACAGTGCATACAGCAGGCACTCAAAAGGTGCCACAGAAAATAACCAATTAGCTGAGGAGGAGGAATGGAGTCCCCGAGGTCTCCCAAAACTTTCTACCATCTCCTCTCTCAAAATTAATCTTTCTCAGTTCACCCGAGGGGTGCCAGTGGCTGCTGCCCCTCAAGCCAGGCAATATGTCAACAATAGTTTAGGATGGATCCAAGGGAGGAAGGAAAACAGAAGAGTCCGTGGCCAGCACAAGGAAGAAGCCTATTTTGCCCAGTACTTAACAACCAAGTTCAACTACAAAACCACCACTCTTTAGGATGGCTTCTGGCACCTGCCCATTGGTACCCTCCTTGGTATCAATACACTATTGCCCCAGAATCCATACATCTAAGGACCACACCCGAAACCATCCTGCATCCTGCCCTCCTACTGTGTGCCAAAAATGAGGAAAACAGACGAGTCTAAAAGTAACTCCAGTCAGAGCGCACTATCACAAATATTCCAGTAGGAGGCACCCAGCAGGGCCAAGCACGCCTCTGAAGCGCCAGTGCTCCAGCAGACAGCCTCCCTTGCTACCCCCAAGAAAGAGGACAGCAGCGGCCATGCCCTCGGAGACAGGTGCTGCATGCAAAAGCAGAGTACAGTGCTTCGAGATCTTCATCATGTGTCCCCTTACGTCACTTGTACTGGTAAAAGGCAAGGATCATCTGTTGAAAGGAATCACAGCTAGGAGTCCCTGCGCTCTGCGTGTTGAAGTCAATTCATTCAGAGCACTGACTACCAGGCTCTGTTCAAAATGCTCTCAGACACAATCTCGGGCTTCCAAACAACTCATTGATAAAGAGGTGAATGGCAGGGCCTGGATTTGAACCATGATACTCAGTCTGTAGAGTCCCTGGAAATAACCACCAGTTCTGCCACCTCCTAAGTGGAGAAAATTACTAGGGATTAGTGAAGACTTAAAAGTTAATTATAAAAGATATTATATCAGCATGTTCCTTTCCCATCTCTAATAATAATTTTTAAAAACAGGGTAAGGTTTCCCTGTGCTCTGAGGCAGACTGGGCCAGAATTCTCCTTTGAACACTCCCAGAGGCCCCTGTGCCACAAACAAGGCAGGCTGGGTCTCTCTAGAGCTCATGGTGAAGCGATGGCCACTTCAAAAGCATGTGGCTATCTATCTATCACCTCTTTGCCAACCTCCCTCTCCACCTTTGCCCTCTTGTCGTTGCCAACTTCCAAACAATGTCAGCCCTTTCCTTGGACGCCACAGGAACTAAGACTCAGCCTAGCAAAAGGGTATCAAGAGTCTGCTAGGGGTAGGTAGTACACAGGGGGGAAAGTACCATGCTGCTATGGTGGATTTCATGGGGTCTGCCCATGACACCTGCTAAGTCAACCAGTACTTCCAGATTCCTTGCCAGGGTAGAGAAACACCGCTGACCACACAACTACCTGCTTTTGCACTACCTGTTAACTCTAACAAGTTCCGCTAGTTCCCACAACCAAGTGGGGTACCTTGGCTCTCACTTAACAGCAGGAACCCTGAAAGGCCAATGACTCCTCTTCTGGGATCAGCTCGGGTGAACAGACTGCAGTCAGGACCCCGGCCTCTTTCACAAACCAGACAAAAAGATGCCTGTAAGCAGCACCTGCGAGACACCTGGCCAGGTGGGTACTTCACACATTCTTTTAAAAATATCATCCACACAAAGTCCCTCCTTCCAAACAGGAGGATGTGGGAAGCCTAATGGGAGATGACAGGGTACAAGTTCCCAGGTCAAAACCAGCACACCAATGTTACCTGAGAGAAAGGGAGTCTGGGGACAATTTCCATGTTGACAGCTGGACACGGTGAGGACCACAGCTCCTGCTGCCCTGGAGGAGGAGCTGAGCCTTCCCTCCCTCTGACACCCCTACCTCAGTCTCCACTGCACAGGGAAAGCAGTAAGCATTCCTCAGGCTCCTTCCTGGAGTCCTCAGTGAGCCCATGCCCAGACAGCTTTGGTGGCAACAAAAATAAGAATCTCCATCCATAGATAAGGCCTGTGCTGCTCGGGTTACACAGCCCAGGATCAGACACTAGCTGTGTCCCAGAGGAGAGAGATGCCGGGGACTGGAGACAGTACCCCTGCTTTCCACTCCCCACTGGCAGAAACTGAAATAGATGATGAGGTGTGCAGAGAGAGGCAAGCTCGAGGTGGAGGCAGGCCAAGCTTCAAAGTCTGACCATTCTCTGAGCCCCCCAGCCCTTCCTTTTCAGCCTGCTAGAGCTGTTATACAGAGGACTAGGGAGTTTGACCTGGGACTTAGGGTTCAAGGGGAAGCAGATGTCACAGCCTTGGCACGGGAGCTGTTGAAGGTGCTGCAGAGTCCTACAGCCAGAAGGGAAAAGGTACCCACTGGCTACGTCACATCTAAACAACAGAAAAATCAATAGATCAAAAGGAGGAACAAGGCACTGACTCCTGATACACGGATAAATCTCAAAAAAATAGCATTACAGTCAGACATGTGACCCAACATGGTTCATTTATATAACACATCCAGAACAGAGACTCCCCAGAAGTGAAATACAGGCCAGGGGGGCTGGAGAGGGAAGAAATGAACTCTATTTGTGGGTTTCTTTATGGGACTCTCAGTAAGGAGAGCTGACAGAGGCACAGTTGCAGCAGGTTGGGCAGGTGCACTAAATGCCATGGAAACGCACTTCCAAATGGTTCCTCTTGCTATTAAGTGGGTTCTCAGTGTTTGCTCAGCCCCTCCCCACCATTCTCAAGGAAGAGGAAAAGGAAGCTTTGTGGAGGAAAAGAAAAAGAAGGAGAGGAAGTGAAGGAACTTTGAATTCTTCCCACTCTACAACCAGGCCACAGAGACCTCACTGGGAACATGGACCTAAACCTTTCAAAGTCTCCCCAAATCCACATGACAACATCACACACCAAAATAGACCCTTTGGCTCCTCCTCTTCCCCCTCTCTCTGGTATGAGTTCCCTATTATCCCAGTCTCCCCCAGGCTATAAGATTTGGAACCCCTAAACGCACCCTAACACACACACACCCTTCTTCCTGGATCACCCGTGGTTCTGATCTCCCCACTTCCGTGCTGTGTTCGGTCCTTATAATCTGAGGTCTATAGAGCAGAGGCAGCTGCACCCTAGGCCTGCGAGGCTTGTGACATTTCAAAACCTCCCAAGACACACCATCCATACACTTAAAACTACCAAGAGCCAGAACAGGTGGTTATCCGCCGCTGTTGTTTCTGTTCTGTCAGATTATGGCTATGACTCAATACAAAACCCTCTCTTTGGAACACAAAGCAGAACAACGCTAAAGCAGGGCCTTCTGTGAACGAGGAAAGTGAATAAAGCCAGGTCCTGTTTCCTCATCCGTTCACCTGATGACATCTCTCTTTCCTACCCTGTGTGTTAGGACCTTCCTCAGTGTGGAAATAAACAGATCTGCAAAAGGACTCTTCTTAAAGTGTGCAGTGTCAGTCAGGAGCCCAGCAGATACAGGTGTCACACTCAGCCAGAACAAGTGCGGAAGGGATGGTGCTGTGGGAAAGCAACAGGAAGGTGCGAGGATCCTGGAGGTCCACAACTAAAAAGAGCAGTCGAGCCGAAGTGACTATCTCCCATCTCCCACTGTCCAAACAGGAAGGCAGAAATCAGGGGCACCCCTGGCATAGAACACAGAGGTAAGCCTCCTGTTGGGGTGCACATAGGTGGGCAGGGGTCAGTTGGGGCACAGAGAGGATAGACCAGGCTCATCTTCAGAGAGCCAGTTGGGTCAAGAAGCTCAGGTTCAAGCACACACCTGTAATCTCAGTGCTTGGGAGGCTAAGGGAGGTAGAGCTCTGTGAGTTCAAGGCCAGCCTGGTCTACTGAGTGAGTTCTAGGACAGCCTGAGCTACAAAGTGAGATCTGTGTCTTTAAAAATAAAATAAGAAGTAAGAAAAAAGAATAATAAAGAGCAGGTTCCACTTCCTTGACCTTTGTGCTCCAGGGCTTAGATGTGTCCCTAAGCCATGCAGGTCATCAATTATAAAATAATGAAAGGTCGTCTACAATACAGACCCTATATGTGTTCTCTCAATATTCAAACACAGCAAGGTCCCTTGGTTCCTGTCCTAACACCCTTCTTCCTCGCCAACCCCCAAAGTTACCCCTTCAATTCACCTGATGATCTCAAAGCTTTCAGTCCATGCCACTCAACTCCTGCCTCCACCCTTGATTGGTGCAGCTTACCAAAGGTAGAGGGGGCACTTAAGGTGGTCCAGACCCTCTAGGAGCTCATAAGCCTGGAAAAGATTCAAAGAAAATGGCAGAGCAAGTGAGCAGGGTAGGGGTGTCTAGATGAGCAAGTAGACCTTGCCTAAGGACTCTAGAAAATGTAAATGGTTAAGGAAAAGGTCAGGAGATTGATAGAACATGTAAAACTATGGCAGACAGCCCCACAAAGAGACCCCCAGGACTGCACTTGCGGTAACATTAATTGACTCTCCTCCTAGCCTATCAGTGCTCTGTGTGGTACATTTATCATCCCCCTTTAAACCTTCTGAGAGCACAGGGAGCAGACGCTATGGTTATCCTCATCTTACAGATGTTGACAGCACATCTGGAAAGTTGTGTTCCTGTCCAGACATTGTCCAGCTTACAGTTGAAGGTTTGCACCCCTTCTGCCTGACCCCAGAGCCTTAACTCCAGGAACTACTATGAAGCCTGATCTACAGGCAGGTCTCACCAGATACCAGGAAAGCCAAGGTTGCAAATGTCTGACCCTGCCAGGCTGGCGTGGCCTGAGGGACACGTGTCAGCTCATTGGGACTGACTGAAGAGACTGAAATCACGGAGCAGCCTGGATTTTAACAAGTGAGGAGGCTGCAGGTTTTCTATTCTGCCATGTCGGTGCTCAAGCGGGAGTGAAGGGACTGAAGTACACAATGGGTAACAATAGACTCTTTATCCTTCTAAAGCCTAGCCCACACACCAGATGACAACAGTTATATTTACTCACTGACGCAATTAACTAAACTGTGAAGGGCTTCAAGCAATGGTTAAAATCAAAGAGTAGTTTATAGGGTCTGGAGCAAACTGAGTCAGATGGTGAAAGGCTATACCTTTCTTCATCACTCTAGATCATCTCTACGAATAGTATCCAACCACTCCCTGAGATAAAGGCCACAGAAAGGCAAATCCTTGCCTTCTGAGATCAGCACACTGGCAGGGCCGCCCACCAAACGCTCGGCTGAAAGGCCCCAGAGTCAGATCACCTGGTGAACTGGTCTCAGTACCTGGCATTAAATTCCACCACAGAGCCTAAAGGCAGGGTCTGAGCAGGAGAGCAGATTAGGGCAAGATGAGAACAGGCACGGATACACCCTGCCTCAAATGCAAATAAAGGACTCAGTAATTTGATCCTGCCATTCTTAAGAGTCAGCATCACCCATAGCGCTACAGCCCAAAGATTCAGGATGAAGCTTCAGTGGACAGGACCGGCACCACCCTTCCTGAGAAGCCCAGCCCCTCAATGGTGCACTGGAGGCTGCTGGAGGCACAGTGACCTCTTCCACAAGGAGCAGAGGAATGCATGGTCAGAGGCCCTATCTGAAGGAGGCCCTGTGAACTCTGAGATGCAGAGCTGAGAGAGACTGGAAAATCTTGGTCCAGGAGCTTCTGTCGGTATTTTTACCAGAGCTGTTACTGCCAACCCTCCCCCACCAAAGAGCCTTATGAATAACGTATAAGAATGCAATTCCGCATTTCCTATCAGTATGATCATGTACGTGTCTGTGCATACCAGATGACAGCAACTAAACTTCAAGTGACCTTTTGATTTTTAAAGTAATCTGAGTGTGACCAGGCGACTCTCCTGATGGTCCACACTGTATTCATGGTACACACGCCCATGCCCAGGAGGCAGATGCAGGAGGATGCCAAGCCCCAGGACAGCCAAGGGGGGGGGGGGGGAGCGTTCTGCTTGTCTTCCAAGACAGGATGGCTGTAATTTTAAGATTTAGTGCAACAGATACTTAAGCAAATGTTTTCATTGTGATCCTCTCAAATTCAGAGAGGGTGGGCTAAGGAATTTCTTTAAACAAAACTCAAGCATTAATGGAACATTTAAATGGACTTAGTAGGTCCCACACACTTTAGCAACTTCACCAGGAAGAAAAACAAAAGAACAAAAAACCAGCATCGAGATTCCCCAGACATCCCAGAAGGGTTGGGCTTTACATCTGCCCAGAGGCTGAGGAGCTCAGCCCTTTCTCCTGGTCACATGATAAATCTGGGGGCGCTGAACTGAGGCTTCACTGTTGAATCTAGCAGTATCTTTCATTTGACTGGTAATGTTTTGTTCATTTGTTTTTAAGACAAGTCATGCACAGTTTGTAGCCCAGGATGACCCCGAACTTGTCATGCCCCTCCCCTAGCTCTGAAGTGCCGGGGTCATAAGCACATGCCAGTGTGCCCAGCTTCCTACAGTTAAGTTTCTTAAAATCTTAAGAACAGGAAGAATTGGCTTTTTTTTTTTTTTTGATGTTTGATGTCTTAAAAAAAAAAAAATACTTTCTTATCTGGCCATATCCAAGCCATTAATTGGATCTAGGTGACCCTCTCTGTGGGGTAAATGCGAAGCACAAACAGCACTGGCAGTACTATCACCCCAATGCCGAGGGCAGGCAGCACAGTTGCCAAGCAACAAGGTGCCCACACAGCTGGTTTCCTGTATCAAATATGAGCGTATGACGGGCGGAGAGATGGTATGACTTTTCAAGTCTACATCATTTATTTATGCTTCTGAAGACATCCTAGTGTGTGGCCTTTGACAGCCCTGAGCTCTGCAACCCAAATACAAAGGTTATGATCACCAATGAACTGTTTGCTTTCTAAGTTCTTCTCTAAGGAAGACCTTTCTAGCCAATGTCACTTGTCAACAATGTCCACACAGACTATAAATGGCACCATTCTCTCTACCCCTGTCACCTCCTTATTCCCTAACCGGTTCTCTACCTGTGGGAGCAGCTCTACTCACAAACCACTAGCAAAGGAACAAAATGTTGGCCTGTGGGTCTTCAGTTGATGACTCTGCTCAGACCCTCAAATTGGAATACTCCACTCCCTGAGCCAACCAGCTCCCTCTTGCACTGCCCATCTGCTCAAAGTCTGGATAAAAGAAGCCAAGATATACCACACACTAGGGCCCAGGGTGCTTAGAGATTGCCTGTGCGCAGTCTAGAGCTTCCCCAGTCCCTAAGGTCCCTCCCCCTTCTCCCGGATGAGCGAAGAAAATCCAGGGCGCAGTTCCAACTAAGTCTGCTTCTGACTGTCCTCAACGTCTCTCACAGTCCACTCTACCCCACAGCCTCCAGGGCTGATCCTGTCACAGAAGCCACGGTGGGTGGCATGGGTGTTGGGGTCAAAAAGCTCAACTCCTGTCACGTCAGTCACTGTGTGCATGAGCAAGGACCCCAGATGTTCCCACACACCACACCCTCCCCGTGGATTCCCCGGAACTTCACAACTGAGGAAGGGTAAGAAATCAATGGGACTTTGGCATCTGTCCCACATTTGACAATGGCCACTGCCACTTTAGTCAGCAGAGACCCACAGCCAGTGACACAGCTTCCTGAGTCTTCTCATCTAATCTGTGGCTTGGGTGTGCTGGGCCTTCACAGCAGTTTGGTTTGAGCTACATAGTCGAGAGAGAGAGAGAGAGAGAGAGAGAGAGAGAGAGAGAGAGAGAGAGAGAGAGAGAGAGAGAGAGAGAGAGAGAGAGAGAGAGACTCATTATTTGTAGAACATTTCAATTAAACTTATTCCCATCTAGCTTCAAATAAATACAGCCTGAGCAATGATATTTATTTATTATACTCTGCACAATTACTCGGGAATTTACCCCTAATCTAAATCTCTAACCTACACTGTCCTTCCCAAATACTTGCTGTCTGAAATTCTCTGGGTCATTTCTCCTCCAGCAGTCTGGTGCCCTGGGGAGAGGTGACTCAGACGCATGCCGCTTCTCCAGTATGACTCAGAGACCTCTTGCTCAGTCCATCTTCTTCACCTTCTTCCCTTCCTTCTCCCTCTCCCCTTGTCCTCATGCCCACTACCTGCGACCTCCAGCCCAATAACTCAAGCTCCACCTCTCCCTATTTCCCCCATAATTGGCTGCCTCCAGCTTTATTTTAATCAACAGTTTTAAATTGGGGAGCAAGATTTACACAACCAAGGTTGGTTGGTATACATAAGGATCATCTTGGAGCAAACAGATCTTGAGGTACAGAATATCTGAATACAAGCAACACCAACCAGCGCAACCCCCTTACAGTTACTCAGCAGGCCAGACAAATATCAAGCACTTAATCGAGCCCTGTAAGAGGGTGTCACCCAGGCACTGTACAGAAATTAAGAGGACACATTCTCAAGTTAACAATTAGCAATATTAGAATCAGGTTTGGCTGAGAACCTGGGATCTTGGGTCCCTTCTTAACCATGAGGCAAAATAATCTCAGAAATGCAAATGATGGTAAAGGTTACTCCTTGATTTTCCTGTCTCTACGACCTTCCACTTCAGTGAAAGCCTGCATCACCCACACATTTAGACAACATGGGAAACTCCACCTACCCTCCTGTGAGCGTGTAACAACTGCCTAAGCACAACCATCACCCAATACAAGGTCTCAACAGAAAACCAGTCATCTGCTCCAAGAGACTTAGCTCTTGAGAAGACGGCAGTTTAGCAAGTCACATCATGTAGGCGCTGCCATGCATGGCACAAAGAGGACACTTAAGACATCAAACAACAAGACGAGACCCTGAATCTTCAAGTGGCAGATGACTGGGGAGCTGACGCTGTACACAGGAGGTGACTGATTACTTTCAATATTTCATTAAGCCTAATGAGTGCTCTGAATCAGACGCTCGGCCAACTTCTATGAAAGGCCAGGCATTAAATATCGTGGGTTCTGCAGGATATACAAGTCTGTCAGTGTAGATTGAAGCCACCAGTTCACTAATACCCATGACTGTGTTCTAATAAAGCTTTATCCATTCAGAAGTACATGAGTTTCATATAATATTTACATTATGAAATAGGTTTCCTTGCTTTTCTCTCAACTCCTTAAAATTGTAAAAACTATTCTTAGCTCATGGGTCATTCAAAAACAAACAGTGGCTATCTTCAGCTTAGTCCGGCCCTAAAAAGCATGTTTGTCCTGGACAGAACCACAAGAACAGACTTGCAGCCACACAGAAGATGGGCTCTGTGGGCAGGTTCGAGAGCCACATCCCGGTTCTGACAATTTCCTGCACTGAACCAAGCCTCAGTCTTCCCATCTGCAAACAGGGCTTAAGACCTACTCATACGCTCAAGAGAATCCAATGAAACGCTATTGGGCACAAGGCATGTACGAGGAAGGATGACTGTTTAATTCAGCTCAATTTTGAAAAGCACTGGGGATCTCTTATGACTGGACTGGGTTTCCAACTGTCTGGTGAGATATTAGAAACAACACCTTTCTTAGTGAATACTGGGTATCTGGGAGATAGAATAACTTGAAATGTGAGCCTAATGTCAGCCGAGAGTAATCAGCATGGGGGCGGTGGGGGTGTCACAGAGCTGCCGGCTCACACACAGCAGCCCCATGATCCTGAACAACGCACAGCCTGAACCTCTGTTAGCACTTAGCATAAAGCAGAATATGCCTAGCTGAGAACAAACTGTTACACAGCTCACATCTCCCAGCACCTATGTCTCTGCCGACACACCCATCCAGTGCCAGCTCTCTAAGGCCCAGGGCAAAGCTGGTCCACCTTTTTTGGTGTAAAGATACACCAGGCATGTTCAAAGGCAACCAATGGAGACATGTATGATCAGTTATACTGGAATCAAGCCTCAGGGATCACCTCTCCCGGGACGCCTCCTAGGGTGAAGGAAAGAGAGAGAGGCTCACACAGGCCTAACAAACCTGAGTCCAAAGCACATTTGTTCTTCATCCACCAGCCCCTCTTCACAGAAAGGACAAAGTTTCCTTCCCTAGTCCCAAACTGCTTAAGGGCCAGTTAGAGAGACAAAGGAATGCGTGATCACTGTGGTTTCTCTTCCCTTGCCTTGGGCAACATCCAGTGTTTCACAGTCTACCACTGTCTATTTTGTCCTCTGAACCTCTCAGCAGAAATACGTTTTCCCCTAACAACAGATGTAACCAACATCTCTTTAAAGCAAAGATGTAAAATGAAGAGCTCACATGTTAGGTGCCCCCATCCACTCTTCACATACCTCAAATTCCTCAATAATCCAGCAGCCAGCCCCAACTCAGGCTCCAGCCAGCCCTACTACCTAGACAGAGAGAGCTTCTCTCCCCTCTTCCTCAACCCTGGCCCACTGATCTATGAGAGAACCTTCATTGACCCTTACAGAATTCCTCTCTCCACTAGAGCCTAGGGTTTCCTTCCTGGATATGCCAGCGCCTGGCACTCTTACTGCTAGGTATTCTCACTGCCCGTCTGGCTGGAAGCATCTTGGTGAAGATACAGTAATTCACACAGAATTCCTACCACAGAACCTGCACTGGCTGGCAGGGGGGTGAACAGGTAATAAGGAGGAAGGGGAGTTAAAAAGATGAGCGTGGAGAAAGGGACCGGGCACAAAAATTGGATGGATCTGGGCAGCAGTAAAGAACCGAAGAGAGCAACTGAGCCAAGAAAATGAGAGAGAGAGAGAGAGAGAGAGAGAGAGAGAGAGAGAGAGAGAGAGAGAGAGAGAGATGATGGATACATGGATGGATAGATAGATGGTGGATGGATAGATGGATGGATGGACGGACGGACAGACAGACAGATAATGGTGGAGGTGGCAACAAAGAACAGGAAGTGGGAGGGGAAGCTGGGGAGAGGGTGAGGCAATAGCACTTGCCATTGTGTGAAATGTTTATTTTTTTTCCTGCCTATCAAAGGCAGCCACCAAGGACCAATACTCTATAAATCTCCCCCAACCTTGTAAAATTTTTACGTGAATCTTTTAAACTAACCTACCTAGTAATAAAACTTTTGCTTATACAAAGTACCCCCTCAGAGTCTTTTCTCTCTCTCTCTCTCTCTCTCTCTCTCTCTCTCTCTCTCTCTCTCTCTCTCTCACACACACACACACACACACACACACACACACACATCTGACACCCAACCAACAACTACCTTTTCCTTCATTTCTTCTCAGAATTCTATTTTTAATTGGATATTTTCTTCATTTATTTCAAATGTTATCCCCTTTCCCAGTTTCCAATCTGCAAAACCCCATCCCATGCACCCTTTCCCTGCTTCTATGAGGGTGTTCCCCCAACCCACCCACCGACTCCTGCCTCCTTGCCCTTGCATTCCCCTACACTGGGGCATCGAACCTTCACAGGACCAAGGGCCTCTTCTCCCATTGATGCCCAAGAAGGCCACCCTCTGCTACATATGGAGCTGGAGCCATGTGTACTCCTTGGTTGGTGGTTTAGTCCCTGGGAGCCCTGAGGGGTCTGGTTGGTTGATATTGTTGTTCTTCCTATGGGCTTGCAAACCCCTTAACTCCTTCAGTTCTTTCTCTAACTCCTCCATTGGGGACCCTGTGCTCAGTCCAAAGGTTGTCTGTGAGCATCCACCTCTGTATTTGTCAGGCTCTGACAGAACCTGTCAGGAGACAGCTATATCAGGCTTCTGTCAGCATGCACTTCTTGGCATCCACAATAGTGTCTGTGTTTGGCGACTGTATATGGGCTGGATCCCCAGGTGGGGCAATCTCTAGATAGCCTTTCCTTCAGTCTCAGAATTCTCTTAAAGCTGGCCAATCAAGGAAGATATTGAGGTTAGGCCCCTGCCAATGGGGAAAAGATACAATCACCACCTGCATTAGAATTAGACCAAGTGCATTTCCTGTCCCAGTGTGAGCTCTACTAGTTTGGGTTGTGGTGTAACCTTTTCACAAAAAGAAACTGCAGTGCCAAGCTACTTTTTTTTTTTCTTACTTGTGTGATACTGGAGCTATCTTTTTTTCTTAACACCATGTAAGTATGAGAAGGCCTGAGTTCAAACCCTCAGAACCCATGAAAAGCTGGTCTCTACAACAGCATCCACAACCTCAGCTGCTCCAGTGCCGAGGAACAGATGGGTAGACCTGGTGTCACTGGCCAGTCAGTCCAGCCCAGTCAGACTGTGATGACTAACAAAACCATCTGTGGCACAAGGGTTTTAAAGAAAAAACAAAAACAAAAGCACAAACCAATCCTCCTTCATCCAGCCTGATCCTTAGGTCTCTAGGACACTCACCTACCCTGCAAAGCAGCATCACAGATGATGAGAAAGTGATGTGTCAGGGAAAGCTCCTGGGATCTGAAACAGCTATAACCCAGACTCCCCCAAGAAGGTCCCAACAACGCAATGAGCTGAGCTAGAAGCTGCTGTGATTGAGGAAAACTCAAAATAAACTAAGAAACTCCTTAATGGTTTTAAAACAGAGAGGGCCTGTTTCTCTGGAACACAGGCTAAGTTTGCTCAATGGGTTCCAGCTGTCCTTCAGCCAGGCTAGCCTGGGTTCTGTTTTAGTTTTTAAGATGACCTATTTTTACTGTATGTATATGTGTGTTTGCCCACATGTATATAAATGCACTATGTGTCCGACTAGCTTGGAAAGAAGGCATCAGATCCCTAGAACTGGAGTCACGGGCAAAGTTATGAGCCACCTTGTGTCTGTCTGCTGGGGAATTGAATGCAAGTTCTCAAAAGCAGCAGGTGGGCTGAACTGCTGAGCCAGCTCTCCAGGCCTAAGCAGGCCTGTCTCGATGGGGAAAGGCCAAAGGGCATGTTCCCCTCAACTACCCAGTATACTGCTAAGCACTTGTCCAGTTCTCCCTTCAAAAGATCCAGTAAACCAGCATATTTTAAGATATAATCCCATAGACCTGCATGGGAATTGAAACCAAAGATTTTTCCTCCCTAAGAACTTGAAACATTTTTCAAATCAAGGTCAAAAAGCCCAGTTCTCTGCTACTCAGCACATAATAAATCCTCTCCCTGCCTGTGACTGGCACCATCTGTCCTCACAGTACCTTACTGGTCACATTTGTGGATCTCCTGGCTTGCTCTGTGTACTCTCAAGAAACAAAACAGAGAGAGAGAGAGAGAGAGAGAGAGAGAGAGAGAGAGAGAGAATGAACAGTTATGAAGTCCCTGCTGGGTTGGCATTTCTGCCCTGTCTCTACCAGCTGCGCAAGAGTGGGCGAGTCCTCAGTGCTCCTGAAGGTTCAGTCTGTGCACATTCATGGAGAAATGCTCTGGCCTGACACCAACTAGATCCACCAAAGTACACTTCATAAATGTTAACAGGCCCCACCCCACGCATAAGGTATACCTTTCTTCAGTAGCAGCAATGTTTAGCCTTGAACAAAAGGCAGCCAAGGAAGGGCGCTCATTCATATATATATATAGTCAGTCTGCCTGTCTGTCTGTCTCTCTCTCTCTCTCTCTCTCTCTCTCTCTCTCTCTGTCTCTGTCTCTCTCTCTGTCTCTCTCTCTCTCTCTCTCTGGCATTTTATCCAACTGAAGATAATTATTAACTATTAGCAATAATTACCACATTGTACAAATAAATTGCATTACATAAAGAGTTGCCCTCTTCCAAAGTTGGAATTAACAAAGAAAAAAACTAAAATTCCCAAAGTCTCCTAAGTCCAGTCCATCTTTCTTCGCCATCTAATAAAACACTTTTTTATTTCCTTTCATGGGTTTAAACTTCACTAAAAGGCAAATTGTCTGAGGGCATGCTGCTGAGACAACAGGACTCTGTGTGTGCTCAAATAATCCCCTGTTCCAGTTGACTGTTTTCTATCTTTCTGAATAGACACTGCACAGAATCAAGAATCAGAAACGGTCCTGTGATCTCCCTAATTGCTTCCACAGACAAGTCCAAAATGGGTAAAATTTTTAAAAGACACAACTGATTCCAACCCTAACTGTTCCTCCAGGGGCTCCCAGCCTCCTCTCCTACAATGGCCTGCCTAGCACCCCTCCCCGCCAGCCCTCACACCCCAGGGCTGGGCTGGGATTCAAATGGCAGACAGGGCTGCCCTCCAGACAAGGCCCATCTCTGCCCAATAAAGGCCAGAACTTGGAAGAGGAAGGCCAGGAAGTTGAAGACAGCATGTTCTTGGGCATCTATCCTCTCACTACCCTGAAGCTGATTCGAAGTCCAACCCAAAGCCTCGAGTTCAGGAGCGGCTGCATGACGGAAGACTTCCATGCAGCTTCCAAGCTCCTCACAGGCCACACGTGGCTTTCCAGTGCACATAAGCACTGCAGCAAATGCAAGAAAGAAGATGCCTACCCAGGCCCAGATCTCGCAGATCTCAGCACAGTCTAAATCTTCCTAGATTAGACCACAACTCCTGCAAAGAAATAGCCAGGTCCCATTAATCAAAAGGTTGGGCTGACAAGTCAAGTGAAAGCTAATGTCTCATCAGGAACAGAATGAGGTCCAAAGTCCCCATGGGTGTGACACTGGACAGAGAGCTACTGACTCCAGTAACCTCCCCACTCAGGAAGCCAATGCCACAGATATCTCACTGTCACTAAGCCTGATACTGATGGTTGTCATCAGTTAGAAGAAAATATGAAGTCTCAGTAAGATTTCTTAATGACACTCAGAAATCTAAGGAGACACTTCCTACTCTTATATGTTTTAACAAACTAAATATTAGAGATTTTTTTGTTTGTTTAAACTGGGTTCCTACTGTTCAAAGAAAAATTTCCCTGCTCAGAGTGTGGCTTCTGGCATCCTGCCAAGTTTCATACTCTAAAATATGAATGGGATTAAAAAGGATTAAGACAGAGTAAATGCTATTAACAGCTCTTCTACCGCAGGTATCCATCTTCCTCGGGAGCCAATGGCCCACCAGGGAGAAGGAAGGGCTGAAAGGGAGCTGCGCTCCTGCAACGCCTGCTCGGCAGAGATGACAAGGTCAGCAGAGAATGTTGAGATTGCTCCAACCACAGTCTGTCAAAGGCTTGCACCACTCACCTTGACACGCACGTGATCGAAGACCGCTCCACCACAGCCTGTCAGGGCTGTGGGAGCCATCAGCAGCCAGTGGCTTCCCAGCTCCACTATAGAATGGCAAGGGACCCTTGATAAAGTATATATTGGGGGGAAAACCCAAACAAAATCAGAGGGAATGGGCAACAAGATTAATGAACCTTAATTTGAGAGCTCCGTGTTGATTTTGTGTTGTGTTGAATAACCCATGGGTGGTGTTCCTCAGGCAGCATCCACCTTGGGGATTTGGGATGTTTGGTTTATTTGGTCAGTTGGTTTTTCTTTTGGTTTTGGTTTTGGTTTGAGGTAGCATCTCATTATTGGTCCACCTAGAAATTACTACAGAGAACAAACAGGATGGCCTCAAACTCAGAGATACATCTGCCTCTGCCTCCCAAGTGCTGAAATTAAAAAGCATGCACTACCACACCCAGCCCACCTTTTTTTGACACTGGGCCTCACTAAATAGGCTAACCTAGCTACTCATCGAAGTCCAAGAATTTACTGAACTCTGCCTCCCTGACCCTGGGATTACAAGTGTGTGCTAGCACACTGGCTTTGTAGAGGAGAGTTGGGCGTCCTAACTCAAGCTTGCAAAGCAAACCCTTTCCATCTGAAAAACTCCAAGTCTGTAGTATTTTGTTACAGACTACCCTCTGTCTATAAACACTGACAGTGAAATAACAATACATTCCACCTGTTTCAGCATTTCATTTGGTTGCACAAGATCAGTAAAATTCTGCCTCACCGGGATGAGCAGCTATAAAGACAACCTTTTAATGATTCATCGCTATTAAATAGCAGAGGTTATATTACTGGAGATGTTATAAAGATAAGGGAAACTGGCAGAGTAAAGGAACAGGTGGAAGGCTGACAACATCAAAAGTTTTACATAATAAAGAACATGTAAAGAATAAAATTAAAGCTTTAACAGTGTTCCTGAAACACACCATAAAATGACTCCTTGGAAAAGTTCTTTATTCGTTCACACTCTAATCTTAACACACCCTAGGTGCAGACTTTAAGGGCGAATATTTCCTCATCCTTTGGACTATATAATATCACCTCAATACCAAAACAAGTACAAAAGAAAAAAGGAAAGTTACAGACCCATCAGTTTCATTATCACAGATGTGAACAGTCACTTGATACTTACAGATAAGGATACATTCTAGGAACAATGCTGTTAGGCTTTCCGATATGTACAAACATCATAAAGTATCCTTTGCACAAATGTAGATGATATAGGTCACAATGTGGCCTCTCAAGAAACAGGGCAAACACAAGAGTCATAGGAGGTCACATAGCCAGTGTAAAGACTGCCTGCACTGTTTTCCAGTAAACTTAATCTTATAGGACCACAGCTCTACAGCATTCCATCACCGGTCGTGGATGTCTGGCTGGCTGCATATAGAATCTAAAAACAAGTCAAAAGCTGAGGAGATGCCTCGGGGGCATCTTCTGGGTCAAGTGAGAAACCCTGCCACAGTATACCAGAAGATCAATCAATGAAGATAGAAACTCAACTTCTGCCCTCCATCCACACGTGTATATGTGCCACATACCTATGAGCATGTCTAGACACACATCACACCACACACATATGCAGGGAACACACAAAACACAATGAAAACAAGCCATCCTCAGAGTGAAAAGGTAGTTTCCAGAGGTTGTAGTGTGAGGCATGGGGACACATCAGCTCACATGTTCAAGCTTGCAGCTGGGCAGAATGAATGAATTTACAGTGCTAAGGTATACAGCACTGCACTTGCAGTTAGTAGCATTGTTTGAAACTTTACTGAGGTTTTTAGGTGTCCTTGCCATCTATCTCTACACACACAATGGCTTTTGCGTGTTCCAGACTTGTAGAGTAATATGTATGTATCTCTATTTTATCCAATAAGCCAAAAAAGTAGAGGGAAAAACCACACATTATTCAGAAATTTCGTTAATGTTCAAAATTCTCTTACCAATTACTGGTTCGCGCCCATGAAAATGAATAAGCTGCCACCATGCAAACTGGATATCAAAGAGCTGATCGTGGATGTCGAAAGCACACCACAGAAAACTCTGTGAGACTCACTTTAATAAACAAAGCTAATCAACATGCTGCCTAGAGATATGTAGATATGCTTAAAAAAAAAAAAAACTTAATGTGCAGACGGGATAAACACCAGCACAGGGACGATCTGAAATCACGGGGGCTTCTGACAGGAGCTAACATTCATCAGGAGGGGAGCAGTTACCAAGCATGATCCACTTGCACAGAAAGATACCTAGGGAAGCCAGATGACTTTCCCAGGGTAGCACTGACAGGAAGGAGGCAAGGGGCAAAACAACACTCCTCCCTCTTCGTCAGTGCTCCCTCCAGAGTGCTCGATATCTCACTTTACCAGTCTATAGGTATTTGTTTAGTGGTGACCTCATTCTCCCAGGTACATCCTGAGTTAAAGTCTATCTTGTTGCGCCTCTCCTCCCTGAAGAGTACCTGTGATGCATATTACTGACTGCCAACTTGATAGGATCCAGAATGATCCAGGAGACAAACCTCTGGGCACGTATGTGAGGAACTACAGATTGGACTACTTAACTGAGGCCCACTCTGAGCGGAGGCTGTACCATTCCATGGGCTTGGGTAGCATCTTCCATCTCCTCTTTCTGCCTGAGGATACAATGCCCAGCTGGCCCCATGCTTATGAGGAACTGTAAACCCTTAACCTGTGAAACCAAAGACCCAGCCTTCATTCCATTGCCTCTGAGAGGTATTTTGTCACAGCAATAAGGAAATACAGCACCCAATAAATACCTGTGGACTAGGGCCAGATGCACAATGGAAGGGCAAAGTCACATGCCCTGTCATTTCATGCAGACTGTTATCAGCTGGCCCAGGCGTATCCACACAGCCTAGGATCAGTTGCTTTCCCCAGATAGATAGTAATCTTAGGTTTTTGAAAAATGGTTTTCAGCTGAAAGGTAGTAACAGAAAAATGAGTTGTCATCAGCCTTGAGAACTACCTCCCATCATTTGCTAATAAACTCATAAGTGGTTGGGCTTGTCAAAGCCAAGCAAATTCAAGACTCTCTTCAAATGGTCAGCACTTGGATTATCGAATACCTTCTTACCTATGAGGGTAAAGGTAATACTTATAAGAGGCCCACAGGCTTATATGCAGAGTAGGATCTGGAGAGTGCCCAAGAACCTGGACACTAAAGGACGGTGAAGAGACACAGAGATAGACAGAAGCAAAGAGTATCAGAGAAGCTGGGTAGAGGTGATTGGCGGGTTGATGGCTAAGCCATCAAACTGGAGGACTGGAGTGACACAATTCACTCCGTGGTAGGGATCATAGCCTACCTCCCTTCCACAGAGGATCTGAAGGCCTTCAAAGGAAGACTGTTCCTGTACCCCTCTCTGCAATTCCACATTCTAGTCCTAGATCCGCATGGCCTGGTTTGGGCCACTGTTCTTCTGTCCTTCCTTCCTATGACTTTCAGACGATGGTTCACACACCCCAACTGCTCTTCACCTCAAACAGTCTTCAAATATGACGATGTACTCTGCAGAAGTGCACATAAAGACAGTTGTTTGGAGCTGCCCGTTTTCAGCCTTACAACTCACACGCTTGCTGCAACAGCACATGCACTATAATGATTGACAATTAACCTGTTGACCCATAACCACGGCCAGAAGCACCTGCATTTCTGAACGGTATCCTGGGGAACCCAGAAATAACAATGTACGTTCTCAGAGACTATAACCGTCAGCAGGAAGGCTTAAAGCCACCCACAGAACAGCTCTTCAGGCTTCAGAGCAGGGCTCAACAATGGTGACCATGTTGGGCCCCAGAAAACAAGCTTTGAGCTCAGAAGACCTCCTTCCAAAGGTTCACTAAGCTCTCCCTATCCGACTCCAACCCTGAGAAAGTAAGTGATCTTGGGGAAGTTTTCAATCACCTGAAGAAACAAAAGGTCACAGCTAGGGTCAAGAGAGGGAGTTGTGACATAAACAAGTCTGGTTTTCTCCTAGAGGGGCTGGTCCAGACCTGTATTTAAGAAGTGGGCCGTGGTGAGAAGAGTTTTCCCAACACCACTACCACCCAAATACCTATCCTGCCCTGATGTAAGTAAAGAGTTTTATTGTATGCATACATTTACACAGTTAACTCCTCAAGGGAACTAGCAAAACATGCAAATTTATATCTTAATGATAGTGACATTCTAGGAGAATAGAAATATAAAAAGTTCTATATGGCAGGACACTTTGAGTCAACCTCATGAGAAATCACAGTAGCCTCTCTATGAGACAGGAGATGCTTCTGGCTCCCTTCCACAAGTGGGGAAACAGGGAAAGAATCGGCTGAGGCCATGACCCGCAGCTCAGAGCGGCAACATTCCTGATACAGCCTTCCTCCTTGAGGCACAACCCCCATAAAGCCCCACCCAAAGCCAGGAGGGCTTTGCTCACTTCAGAATACACCCCCCACACTCACACCACATCCCCAGACAGATAAGTCAGAAGTGGGCCGTGGTGAGAAGAGTTTTCCCAACACCACTACCACCCAAATACCTATCCTGCCCTGATGTAAGTAAAGAGTTTTATTGTATGCATACATTTACACAGTTAACTCCTCAAGGGAACTAGCAAAACATGCAAATTTATATCTTAATGATAGTGACATTCTAGGAGAATAGAAATATAAAAAGTTCTATATGGCAGGACACTTTGAGTCAACCTCATGAGAAATCACAGTAGCCTCTCTATGAGACAGGAGATGCTTCTGGCTCCCTTCCACAAGTGGGGAAACAGGGAAAGAATCGGCTGAGGCCATGACCCGCAGCTCAGAGCGGCAACATTCCTGATACAGCCTTCCTCCTTGAGGCACAACCCCCATAAAGCCCCACCCAAAGCCAGGAGGGCTTTGCTCACTTCAGAATACACCCCCCACACTCACACCACATCCCCAGACAGATAAGTCAGGGCCTTCACTCGAACTCTCTTAGAACTCAGTGTGACAGAATCACAGGTTGGGGAGCCCTACCATCACCAGATGTTTGTCTGCTAGAATGGGACAAGCCCTGCAGGTTTCCTAAATTGCTGGAAGTCACAAGAGCAGGATAGGGACTTGGCCTGAATGACTCAAAGATGTAGATCACTGGCCACATGCCTAGGCAGGCAGGACCAGGTGACAGCTCCAGGAGGAAACCCGGAGACAAGGGAAGTGGGATTCCCCGCCACAGCATCACCTGCAGCCCACAGGCTCTCAGAAAAGGGAAGAATGTTCCACTGCGCTCACTTCTGGTCTTGGAGCCCGGTGGACATGCAGGCCACCTGGTGCGCAGACCCTCCTCTGAAGAGGACCACTGGACTCAGCTCTGGCCAAAAGACACGGCAGGAATGAAATGCAACGAGCCAGAGCCTGCTATGTGCCAGGAGCTGTAGGAAAGGCCAGTATGAACCAAGAGTCTGGGAAAGAGAGGCCACCCGACTTCTTCCTGAAGAGAGCTCCTCCTATTACACCTGTCCTCCGTGCTGAGAGGAGTAAGGAAGCACACCAGGAAGAGATGGAACCGTGAGGCTTGTGAGAGTGGGTCGATGAAGACAAATCCTGTGTCTGGAGGGTGTGGGGCTTGATCCCAAGCCAATGAGAAACCACAGAGCTCAATGGAAACAAAATTGTGCCCAAATGGGGTACAGAGTCAGGATGAGATGGCTGCTCAGTTGAAAATGTGTTTTCTCACATTTCTCTTAAGTGGTAACAGCCAACATGTGCCAAAGCAGCACTGGTCTAAACAAGCCTTAGATGTGCTGTTCATCAACCCCACAATGTTTCTGGAGGAGTAGCTGGGGAAAGGCACTGCCCTCACTGGCTGTCTGAAGACCCTGGGACACAGAGCAGTCTGCCTTTGAGCTCACTCACTCACATTCGACATAAAAATCCTCCTCAGGCCTGTTAACAGCAATGTGGGGATGCACCAAGCAACACCCTCCATACCACATAACCCTTACAACAGACGCATCATCTCCTTTAAAAGTTCATATACGGATAGCATGACTCTAACTACATGTTTAACACATTTTAACTGAGTTGCAGCCAGCAAGATAGCCAGTTGGTAAAGGTGTCTGACGCCAAGCCAGAAGACCTGAGTTCAATCCCCAAGTACAAGTGTCCTCTGTCCTCAACCAACCATGTGACGGCATGTCCATGTGTCCTTCCTCATGTGACGGCATGTCCATGTGTCCTTCCTCATTCAGGAATATACTCACTAAATAAACAAAACCTTTCCAGGGGGAATCCCTACTCTAGGTAAGATTGCAATGAGAGACCAAAGTACTGTTCCACCAAAGTCCAACTTGGAGAACCCGTAAGTTTCCTGGCCTTGGATTAAACCTAAAACTGTGATACTGCCAAAGGTCTCACGCAGAGAGGATTAGGACTTCCTCATGCCTGAATAGATGGCTCTTGGCCCAACTTGAGGTAACTTTCCACATTCTATACACTCACTCAGTCTGACCCAGCAGCTCTCAGCCTGGAGGTCCCAACTCCTTCGGAGGCTGGATTTCCCTTTCACAGGGGTAAGCATATCAGATATACTCCATATCAGATATTTACATTACAATTTATAACAGTAGCAAAAATACTGTTATGAAGGAGCAACGCAATTTTATGCTTGGGGGGTCATACAACATGAGGATCTGTATTTAAGAGTCACAGAATTAGGAAGGTTGAGAACCACTGGTCTAGCCCCTCCTAAGATCACATGGCCACGAACAAACTAGAACAGAATGCCACGCAGCTGGCAGGAAGGTGCAGGAGGGTGTGTCTGGGATATCAGGCAAGGGGTTGATGGGTCTTTTGCATCCCTATCTCCTATGAAGGAAGGTCAACAGGTGCAATCTAGAGGAATGCTCGTGAGCAGGCCCAGCTTCTACTGATGAAGACGGTAACAGCTGAGTTCAAAAGACGTTCTACAACAGTAATAAAACCTCTATTTTCCAGAATGTGGGAAGCTGAAGCAGATAAGATTATCATGAGCTTGAGGTGAGCCTGGGCTATAAGAGAAAACTCCCAAAACAATAAAAACTGAAAAGATGTTGCTAAATTATTACAAATGGAATCTGCAGGTGGTTACGGGGTTGCTGACCCAAGGTATAGCTTCCTTTTACAATTAAAAAAATAAAATAAAACTGTATTTAACTCCGAGTAACTCACATTTTGGATATAAATAAATGCCCTAAATAAAATGTTCAAGTGTTCCTCAAGATAACAGACAAAGCAGACTTAATGACGCATACCTTTGATTCCCCGCACTCAGAAGGCAGAGGTAAGTGCATCTCTCTGAGTTTGAGGTCAACTTGGCTTGCATAGAGAGTTAGAAAGAAGCCAGAGCTACATAGAGGGATCCTATCTCAAAAAAAAAAAAAGATAGCAGACAGCCCTCCCTGCCACACAACCCCCTAACCAAGGATGGGGTAACACTAAGATTAAGAGAGAGGAGTGCATTACCTGAATAAATGAAAGATGATAAATTCATCACAAATTACTAAAACAAAGCATGTCAGCTGACCTGGTTGAAGACAACACAACATCAGCTTTCCTCAGGATGGAAACTGTAAGAAAGCCAAGCACAGGAGGCCTTAGCAAGGAACCCATTTGCTATTTCTCCCCTTCGCCCTGAGCAGAAGAAAAATGTGTTGCCGTACACCCAGGCCCATACCGAGTACCTAATCCAGCTATCCTGAGAAACACTAGATATACTTTAACGGCAATAGTGTTAATATAGAGAAGGGACCCTGAGACCTGATTACAGCTGAGCATTGGAGTAGTGAAGAGCAAAGAGCATCTGGGTCACAAAGACAAAGATGGGCATCTTCCCCACATCACCATGCCTGGATCTCAAGATAAATCTATGGCATCGAGCCAGATGATTTGGGGCCATGTGCCAAGTCACCATGCATCCTCTGTGAACAGATGGAGTCTCCAGGAGAGCTTGGTACTGCACAATGTAGGTCAGGACCACAGCACATCCCACAAAATCACTTAGGTTGGTTACACAAAGCTTCAAGAGGGAGATGGGATGTTCCTTGGTCCCAAATCCTCACAATATATCCTAGTAATGTCTGCGCCACACTGTCTAAACTCTATTAAAGGACCCAACTCCCAAATGAGGAAGAAAATGTTATAACTGTATATTATCATTGTCAATCATCTTGGATATAGAAAAAAACAGGCCATCTCAAGAAAGGGCAGAGTCTGACTGTGGGCAAGGCCTTTGTTGTTAAAGTTCATTTTTATTGGTAACTGGAGTGGCAAGCAGGCAAGCAGGCAGACAGACAGATGGACAGGCAGGCAAGCAAGTAGGCAGGCAGGCAGGCAGACAGACAGACATGTGGAAGTATATGCACAGAGGCCAGAAGAGGGTACTGGATGCTAGAAGTGCAGATGGCTATGAGTTACCCAATGTAGATGCTGTGACATGAACTCAGGCCCTCTATTACAGTGGTCAGTGCTCTTAGCCACTGAGCTCTCTCTCCAGGCCCAGACAAAGTTTTTCTTATCCTACCCTTCTAAGACCTGTACCTGGGAATAGAAATTGGAAAGGGGGGAGAAGGATTTCAGATCTCTGAAACTTCTGGACAGTGAAGGAGCAGGACCATCAGTTAAGAACTGAGAAAGCACACAAGTAGCACAGCTGAGCTACTTTAGAACATTAAGTAGTAGATGCAGAAACTTTGCTAAAAATATCCTCTCCTGGGTGAAGTCCCTCACTGACTTATCAAAAGGACTACATATTAATGAAAGGGAGGAAGAGGGAAAAAAAGAGCCTCCTTTGTTCTTCTGATCCAAATCATCTCATTAAAACACAGGATGGGCCTCTCAGATAAGTACAGCGGCTTCAGCTAATAGTAACTGAAGAAGAACTTAAGCACAGGTGTGGCTGATTCAAACCAGTGCTCACAGCCGTTCTATCTGAAATATGAGCCCTCGCTTGTCCTGACTATGCAGGGTGATCTTGGACAAGCTGCATACCTCCTATAACTCTCAGGTTCTTTAAAGAATGTACACAATACGACCAATTCCTAAGGGCCCGTGGAGCTCTAACTTTTTATGGCTTTGTATTAGGGTTCTGAACTTCCCAGACAAAGGTTGTTTCAGACATTACACATACCAAAATGATAAAGGCTGACACAGGAGTCACAAAGAAAAACTACCTATTAATTGTCTTATATAAAATAATAAAAGTAAATACTTGCTCCCTAAAAATAAAGACCACATTTAATATGCTTCATTAATTCTTTCCCACGTCTCATAATTCCTCCCAGATCCACCCCTTCCCAACTTTATGTCCTCTAGGGCTTTAATAATCCCCCAGAGACCAGTGTGTGTTGCCCAAATACTCAGGGGCATGGGACCACCCACTGGAGGGTGGTCACTTGCTAGAGGAAGGACGCATACCTTTAAACTATAATATTGACCTTGCTGAGAATCACAGTCAGTTTGTCTGTGTGTCTGTGTCCATGTCACTCTCCACCACAGGGGCTCTCTAGGTAGCACTGGCTGGCCTTGGTCACACATCCATCTGCCTCTACCTCATGAGTACTGGAACTTTTCACAAGCTCAAACCTAGTCTCAAACCAGTGCCTGGGAACTTCTGTCAAAGGCATTTCTAACCATGTATGTGGCAGTTTGAATAAGAACAGCCCCCAAACACTCATACAGTTGACATCTTAGTCACCAGGGAATGGCATTATTTGAAAGAATAAAAAGGATTAGGTGGCATGGCCTTGCCAGTGTAGGTTTAGCCTTGTTAAAGGAAGTATATTACTGGGGGTAGACTTTTTTGTCTATGTCTGTATGTGTCTGTCTCTCTATTTCTGTGTCTTTCTATCTCTGTCTCTGTGTCTCTCTGTGTCTCTCTGTCTCTCTCTCTCTCTGCCTGCAGACACCAGGATGTAGCTCTCAGTTACTGCCTCAGTGCCAGGCACGCTGCCATGCTCCCAACCATGATGATAATAGACTAAGTCTCTGAAACTGTAAGCAAGTCCCTTAAATGCTTTCTTTCATAAGAGTTGCCTTGATCGCAATGTCTCTTCACAGCAATAGAACAGTGACTACACTACAACACATTGCAATGCTCACAGATACAATGTGCCACTGTGCCTGCTATACAGGAAGAGCACAATGCATTTACTTGCAGAATGAACTTACATGAATTGTCTGAATCATCTATCCAGACTGTTTTAGAGGAAAAGCATTGATCAGAGTAGTAGTAGTAGTAGTAATAATGATAATAATAATAATAATCAATGCACTGTAGGAATTGGCTTATTAAATTCTCCCAACTCAACTTCTCCCCATTTTCTATCAAAGATTTGCAAAAATACCAGGAACACGGTAATACTGAAATGTCTCCAGATTAGAAATAAACCAGACCTCAATGTATGCCACAGCTCAGTGTGGAGACACAGACACAGACCTTTTAAAACTCCACTGCTCTGCAAAGAGCAGCAGGAAGTTATAAAGGTGCAACTAAAATAAACACACAGTGTCATCTTGCAGACCAACTAGTTGGTCAGGAGAGGCGGGCAGCCCAAAGCCAAGGACCTCAGATGCCCCATAAACCCAGGGGAAGAGCCTGTGTAAGGTCATCACTGCCAGCCCAGGCTACAGCGGAAGAAAACAAAGCACGAGGGTACCGGTGGGAAAAGCCTTGGTCCAGAATGAACATACAGACTCTCACCAGTCAGTGCCTCAGGTCTCAAAGACAGAACCTCAGTTTACCCACCAGACAAACGGTCCCCAATATGCTGCCATCCCAGGCAACCCTCACCTTCACCTCACCTTTCCCTGGAACCTGTTCGCTCGCTCTCTCTCTCTCTCTCTCTCTCTCTCTCTCTCTCTGTGTGTGTGTGTGTGTGTGTGTGTGTGTCCTCCCAGATCTCTCCCAGAGGGGCAAGCAGAGCCAACAGGTAGAGAAAGTTCCAAAAAAGCCAATGTGAAGATGTTAGAGATGGTGGAAACCAAGACAGTTCTGACCCAGGCTGCTGGACTGACTCTCGGCACACATGGAGACAACACTTGCCCAAACCCACAAAGCTAGAAAGGCAGAGAGAGAGAGAGAGCAACCCTCCCCCAACATAAGGAGACTGAAAGTCATCACCCACAAAGAAAAGAATCCTGCACCATCTACATTACCACTGCAGTCCCTTCCATAATCTTCAGGCTTATCCCCATCAGTGCTTCTTAAACACTTTAGCCTGGGAACCCCATAGGGATTAGAAAAATGGTTAGGCCTTCAAAAAGCTTTTGCTTATAATAAACATCACACTAACATAAATCGTCTTATGAAAATTTGTATTTTCCAATTAAAAATTAGCATAATGACAATATCAGATTTTTGCAATTCTCTTTCATAGCTTGTTTATACTCAAGGAATAGCCTGACTCTCATATCTGCTTCTTCATTCACTGTTTCAATCAGTTTGATGGGTAGGTAAAGTGTGAGGCAATTCTTGGCTTATAATGTGGTCTGATAAAGTGAGGGTCTCTATAGGCTTTTTGGTAAATATAGGCATTTTTCTTGGTGCTACACTGTAATTCAACAAGTAGACCATTAGCTGTGTCTAGATACAAACCAAGATTGTATCTATGAGCTTTTCATACAGAAATCCATGCTTCTCTGGATCTCTTGGGCTTTGAGTTTGGTGACTGATAAATTTACAACTGCTTATATTTATAGTGTTTCTGCTCCACTTTGAAACAGCTCTTTACCCTACAAGAGTCTGTCATCAAGCATTGGTTGCTTGGAAAATACCAGTTCACCAAGATTCATGTCAGAGAGAATGAGAAGAGACAAACAACAGATTGCTATCATTCTGAAAATACTTAGGATTGTGCAGGCTCCCAAAGGGGTCTCAGGAATCTGCGAGCTTCCCAGAACCACCCTGACAGAAGCACAGTCCCACTGGAGGTCAGAGAGCTTTATGCCTCTTGGACGTAAGTGTTCATTCGTTCATCCCACCGAGATATGCCACTCTATGTCGGATGCCAGGAGCTCCGCAGCGACCAAAGCAAAGAGGGAGCTCAAACAGAGGCCACCTGCACACCAACAAACAAGCAGAGGTACTCTTCCACATCAGACGCTGAGTGGAAAAAGCCAAACACTGTTATCAGACATTTGCACACAGGAGGTGTGGTTTCCTGGGAACCCAAATCAGCCAACCTGAGCCTTGCTAATTCAAAAGTTTCACAATAAAATATGATTTTTTTCTTTTTATTGACAAAATACTGTGGCCACGAAGGGCAGATCAGGGTGAACTGCAGCTCACTATTGAGGCTGCACCCCCACATCCAGTTCTGTAAGAGAGGTAAACCTCAGAGTTCTCCTCACTCAGAGGCCGTCAACCCCAGGGCCAAGCACGCCCTCCCTCGTCTCCATACTCTCTTTCTGCAACCCACTCACTGCACAGCAGGCTCCTACACACTAGCTGGTACACACACTACAAGGGCGGCTACTGTTCACCTACTCAGTGGCTACTGAGGAAACTAAACCTCAATGAACTTAAGAATCCCAGTCACTGGGAGGCTGAGGATCATGAGCTCATGGACAGCCTCAGCTACAGCGTAAGAAGAAAAGAAAGAAAGAAAAAGAGAGAGAGAGAGAGAGAGAGAGAGAGAGAGAGAGAGAGAGGAAGGAAGGAAGGAAGGAAGGAAGGAAGGAAGGAAGGAAGAAAGAAAGAAAGAAAGAAAGAAAGAAAGAAAGAAAGAAAGAAAGAAAGAAAGAAAGAAAGAAAGAAAGAAAGAAAGAAAGAAAGAAAGAAAGAGGGGGGAGGGAGGGAGAGAGGGAGGGAGGGGAGGAAGGAAGGAAGGAAGGAAGGAAGGAAGGAAGGAAGGAAGGAAGGAAGGAAGGAAGGAAGGAAGGAAGGAAGGAAGGAAGGAAGGAAGAAAAAGAAAGAAAGAAAGAAAGAGAGAGAGAGAGAGAAAGAAAGAAAGAAAGAAAGAAAGAAAGAAAGAAAGAAAGAAAGAAAGAAAGAAAATGTACAGTTCACGATAGCACACAGACTTTTATCCTTGTCTTGACCTTTAGTATTTCTTCATATAAAGAGAAGAAAAGGCAAGAAAAAAAGACCAATAAAAGGGGTGGGGGTCTACAGCTCAGTGGCAGAGCTCTTGCTATGTCTGTCTTGGGTTCAACTCAGCACTGCAAAGAGGAGGAGGAAGTACAACAGGAAGAGAGAGCGAAGGGGAAGGGGGAAGTGGATGCAATGTTGAAAGTCCCCTGCTCCTCATACACCCTATACATCATGTCAAGCCCATAAAAGAGCAAAGAAAGAAACGGGGCAGGCGCTTGGCAGTCGCTGCTGTTTGGAGTGCTAAGCTCTATAGATATTATGGAGACCCTCGTGAGGCTGGAACAGGTCTAAGGAGTAAGGGGAAAATGACCGATTTCTCAGCTTCTTGTGCTGCTTTTCTCACCAGCATCCATACCATGTCAAGCCACGTGTACCCAGAAAGGGTTAACTCTGGGAGTTCAGCAGCAGCCTCTGGCCGACACACAGTCCTGGACTTAGTCAGAACACCAGCCTGCAAGCATCTGTTTCTGAAGAACAACTATCACTGCCCCTTTGAGCCACCCATTTGACAGATACAATAGTGAGCCCGGGCACAGAAAAGCCACACCCCCCAGATCGCCTAATGAGTCAGTGACAGGAGACACCAGCAATCTTGTCTTTCCTCTGAAGCCCTGACAGCAGCCCAGCCCCATCCTCTCATCCCAGGAGTCTCCTGAACAGCAGCCATGCATTCGTGGTCACCAACCAACCCACAACCCAGTAGGGAAAGTTACTATTTAGAGAGGAAACTGCATATATAGCAACAGCCTGAGCAGCCACCCAAAGCACATCCAGTCCTGAAACCTTGGCCAACCCCAAGGCCCACATGGCACTTCCTCTCCTCCCCAATCACTGTGCCAACTCGGTTCCCACCAAGGTTTACAAAGAAGTGGAAGCTCCCTTCTGCCTGACTGGCCGGCACATTTCACTGACTCAGAGTGTTCTGGGCATCTCGGAGAAGACACTGTTCATTTCCCCTGGGCTGAGAACCGGCCCACATCCGGACCTGACGCCAGCAGGAGGGGGCGCTTGGCCACTGAGCATGAGCAGATGAATGGAGAGCTATTTTTAATGTCCTGCTCCTGCCTTTATTCCAGAAGGCTTGGCACCTGTGCCAAAGTTGCTGTTAAGTATGGTATACAGACCACCCGTATCCAAAAACACCCCTGGGCGTGGACACTCAGATGCAAGGGTCCCAAAGGGTCAGAAGAGTGCACTTTCAACAAACTCCTTGGGGATTTTTTTTTTAAGCACAGTTTGAGAATCTGGGTCTACATTCATTCACACATCCATTCATCCAACGTTTGCTGCAAGTCTTCAACATAAGGAAGCAGACATACAAAATAAACGTCCCTTGCTCATCACCTTCAGGCCTAGAGAAGACAACACAGTGTGATGTGCTAGAAATCGCCAGCACTCAACAATAGGAGAGATTGAGTTGCCTGCAGAGCTAGGACACTTACCAAAGAGAGGAGCTCGGAGCTGAGACCAAGAACAATCCCTCCTTACCTTGGCTGATTTTAGCACTGCCTTTGGCTTGGCCAAAGCCAAGCCCAATCTGTCCTCATCTAACCTACTGACTGCCTAATTTCTCACAGGTGCTCATACATTTTTGATGGGTACATAGAAAACAAGAATTTGGTGTCCAATGGTAGAGTGAACAGGTAAATCTCTGGATTATCTTCCCAGAAACACACACTATCTACCTACCTATCTATCTATCTATCTATCATCTAGCTAGCTATCAGTGTGATTTTAAGACAATAAATAATAATAAAAGCCTGAAACTGATTCCAAATAGGAAGTAGCATTGGTAAGTGTGTCCATCTCACGCCTCTAGTTCCTCACCTGCACAAGAGAGGTTGCCTCTTTAAGATCTCTTCTACAGTCAGGATCTGGTTTTCTAAGAGTTGTAAGAAGTACAGTTGGAACTGATGGGACCCTTTCCATGGCATTGGAGATGCTAGGTCTGGATACCCACACTCAGTGACAGTCATGTCTTGTCCTGATTGGACCTCACAATACACCCTTGCTTCATCTTTGTATCCTCTCACAAAGAATTCAGAGATACTGATCCCCAGAGGCAGGCATAAAACAGGAGGGAACTGACCTCCCACCCTTCTCCTCACTCAGAGCTCCCAGTCAGTCCTCCTAAAGGCAATGAAGAAGTATCAGCGCCAGCCAGAAACAGAGAGCTCCAGCTTCTTAGGTCATAACAAACACACCCTTGAGAAGCCGCAGCTGGGTGGAAGACAGCCTCCTCAGAGCCTCTCCAGATATTTCTTTCTTCCAGCCTTTTCTATAGAACACAGCTGCCCACTCCCCTCAGCCTCGCCCAGCCAGAAGTGGGCCTCTGAACTTCACCATTAGCCTATTTATACTTTGTTGCGCCAGCAAATGGTCCTGCATCCTGCCATGAGATTGGCATTGGACCCTGAACCAGCCGGGTAAGGATTTACTCTGAGATTAAGCTCCTACATCACACTGTAGCAATGCCCCACTGGAACAACAACATCAAGACAAGGAGTCCCATCAGAAGAGAAAACTCCCATTGTGCATGTCCTCTAAAATGTCCTTCGGTTCTGCCTGTCTCTCCCTCCCATTCATACTTTCATTCACCCGGAATGTCAATCCCAGGAGTCAACAACTATTTCTGTAGAGAGTCATACAGTCAATGCCCTAACCTTACAGGCCACAGACAAATCAAATGAGTAACTATGGCTGTGTTCCAATAAAACTTTATGAACAATGATGTTTGAATTTCAAATAATTTCACACGTCACAATATACATTCTTTGAATTTTGTTTCAATCATTTAAAAATGCAAAAACTACTCTCAGTTGAGGGCTTCACAGAAAAAGGTAGAAAGAGCTGCTGACAGGAGGTAAAGATGCTAGGGCACCAAACCTAACCACTTGAATTCAATACCCAGGACCCACATTGGTAGAAGATAACTGATTCCAACAAACTGTCATCGGACTTCCAAATACTTACTATGACATATGCACATGCACACACACACACACACACACACACACAGAAAGAGAAAGAGAGAGAGAGAGACAGAGACAGAGACAGAAACAGAGAGACAGAGACAGAGACAGAGACAGACAGACACACATAAAGACATACACATCCTCTCATTTTCTCTCTCAATGCAATTCCTTTAAGAAAAGAATTAATAAAAGATTGCAACTCCAGCCCAGTTTTCTGCTATGTTATCCCACTTAACTACCTTGAAAAAATGCTGCCTTCAAATTAAGGCTGTAATTCCATCCCAAATGCTGTAACTATGACATAGAAGTGCAAGTGATCTTTTTAAAGAAAAAATAATGTCCTTTTCTTCAAATCATAAAACTGGTTTCTTTAAAATATTTTTTATTTTTTTCCTGGAATTGCATGGTTATATTTGACTTTTATAAAGTGGCAGATGTGTCTGTAACCCTCCCCTCCTTCCTTTAGAAGAACTTTAAAAATAGAACTCCAAAAAAAACCTCTTAAATGCAACGGCCACGGGGTCTTCCATTGATACCCACTCCTATAGGCTTCAGTGGCCAGGATTTCTGTGCCAAGAGGGCTTTGAAGTCAACTCTTTGAAGTGAGCCTGCTGCTTTGTCAATGCTAAAAGAAGTTAAAATGGAAGTTAAAAGACAGGAAGAAGACAGAAACACAAGCATGAAAAGGGGGAAGAAAACCCATTTACCCTTCACCACGACTGTGTCCAGGTCAACCTTATTCACCATCAGCAAAACTTTAATGTTCAAAGCACTATTCTAGGGCCTTCTGGAGAAAGAGAGAAAGGGCAAACTGTAACAGAACTGTCATGTAACATCAAAAGTGAACTCCCCATAAGGGAGACAGAAGAGGTCAGGCCCCGAGCAAGAGCCTGCTGCAGTTGGGTCCTGGACAGGTGCGCCATCAATTCCGTCTCAATCGTCTTGTGCAAGTAAGGGATCTCCTGTCTCATTTCATGGGGCTCTGGGAACATGACCCACACACCCATATCATCCCTTGGATAAGCGGGTGGCAGAATGTGAACCACACCAAGTCTCCATTCTCTTCCCACAGAGCAGATTCAGTAAGAGAAGAGTATACCTGGGTTGGGGCAGGGGACAAACCTTGAGAGGTTTCATAGACACGAGGGCCTTCAAGATGCAGACTGGATAACCAGAGTTTTAGTAGCTATAGCTGGGAAAAGAGAACTTTCCATATGAATACACAAATATCTAGTCTCACAGAGAAAACTCTGGGCCAACTAGCTCAATCTGGCTGTGTTTAAGGTGTGAAGACAGAAAAAGGGGTCAAGGCACAGGACACAAAATGACAAGGTTGAACATGACACAAAACAGCACCCCCCCCCCTTCCATGGGCTTCAGAGCAGATAAAGGTCATAATCCCACAGCAAAAAATAAATAAATAAAACTAAAATAAAATCTTAATAACTGGGGAGAAACATTAAGAAGCTACAGTATGAACTGAGTATAAAGATTTTTAATCCCAGCACACAGGAGGCAGGAGCAAGTGGATCTCAGTGAGTTTGAGGCCAGCCTGATCTACAAGTGAGCTCCAGGACACCCAGGGCTACACAGAGAAGCCCCCATTTAGGGGGTAGAGTAGGCAGGCACATGCTGGAGGATTAATGAAGGGTAAAGGCACCCATGGCTATACAGTGAGCTCCGGGCCAGACAGACTATGTTGTAGTTCCTGTCTCAAAAAACAGAAGAGCAGCCAGGTGTGGCAGCATACACCTTTCAATTTTAACAACTCCCTTCTCGGCCCTTTTTTTTTTTTTTTTTTTTTTTTAAGATAGGGTCTCACTTTGTAGCCATGATTCTCCTAGAACTATATAGACCTGGCAGGCCTTGAACTCACTGAGATCTGCCCGCCTCTGCCTCCAGAGTGCTGAGATGAAAGGTGTCCGGTGTTATGCCTGTTGACTCTCTCTTCAATTATTCCAGCAAGTACTGAAATAACTCCAAAAATTACCTTACCAACAAAGACGCACTGCATGTTAGCATCAAACATAGAGAGAGTCAACAGGCATAACACGGGAGGGAACGGCCTCCGGGCTAAGGGTCAGTCTCCATGACAGTCACACTGGCTCTGAACCCCATGACTTCACCCAAATCACATGATGCAGTGACTGAATCAACTTTCCCAGCCCCCATCTTGACTACAAGGAAAAGAAAGTTTAATTTTAGACTAAGATGCACAAAGTTTGCCTGCACTGCCAGGATCAAAGAATGGGTATGGAGAGATTTGATCCCACCAAAATGATGCCAGTTTACATTATGAATTGCCTGGAATCTGAAGTGTATATTAATTTAGGTCACATGCTGGGTAATTAGAAATTTGGGCATGAAATTTTTTATTCTTATCAAGTAAAAGGTCCTAAATATACCCATGAACAAATTAGTCCAATGTTCCAATGTGCTAATAGCTGAAATCATTATTTCTGGAAGAGGAAAAAACTTAGAACACAGAACAATAGAAATATTTAAGGTCATAAAAGACCTTAAACACTTTTATAAAGTATTTTTTTTAATTTTTAGAAATTTTTTATCTAAATTTTTTAAGACATAATTTAATGTCTTAAGTATAATTTTGCACATGAAATATATATTAAAAAAAAACTCCTGCAAGCTAGCTTAAATATTCTATCCAGGGATGTAACATATGCCTGCAATCCCAGCACCAGAGAGGTGGGAACAGGTAGAAGGTAGATTATGAGTTCGAAACCAGCCTTCAAATAAGGCACAGGACACAGAAGGTAAATGAAGACAGTCTTGAAAAACCAGAATAGATAACATTAGCATGAGAGTACTCGCAGCATGAAGATGGACGTGGTGGGAGCACAGCAAGACCAGCACTGCAGCAGATGAAGGTCAGGAGCTCAGCACCAGGCTGAGCTAATCATAAATAAGTGAACAGAACATACAAGAAAAAAACTTTAGACATGTTGTACTGGCTGTTTCTGTGTCAACTTGACACAAGCTGGAGTTATTGCAGAGAAAGGACCCTCCCTTGAGGAAACGCCTCCATGAGATTCAGCTATAAGCCATTTTCTCAATTAGTGATCATTGTCGGTGGTGCCATCCCTGGGCTGGTAGTCCTGAGTTCTATAAAAAAGCAAGCTGAGCAAGTCAGGGAAGCAAGCCAGTAAGTAACATCCCTCCATGGCCTCTGCATCAGCTCTTGCTTCCTGGCCTGTTTGATTTCCAGTCCTGACTTCCTTTGGTGATGAGCAGCAACATGGAAGTGTAAGATGAATAAACCCTTTCCTCCCCAACTTGTTTCTTGGTCATGATGTTTGTGCAGGAATAGAAACCCTGACTAAGACATATATACAATTACATGTTATGTTTTGTGTGTGTGTGTGTGTGTGTGTATACACACACAGAGCATAATTTTATATATAAATATGCATGTGACTGCGTTTATGGCATACACATGCACATGGAAGCCTTAGGTCAAGGTTGTGTGTATGTGCACATGCACACTGTGTGTATTTCTATGTGTAGGTGTGTATATCAACAAGTGTGCATGTGGAGACCAGAGATCAACATCTCTGTCTTCCTCTATTACTTTCTACACTATTTTTTAGGACAGAGTTTCTCACTGAACCTAGAGCTAAATGTCCATCCAGTCCCATGGAGCCTTCTGTCGCCAATTTCAAGTGCTGGGATTGTGCCCCCCCCCAACACACACACACATATACCAGCTGGCTTGGCTGCATCCCTCCCCCACCCACATTCATACTGGGAACCAGAACTCATGTCCTCATGCTTACACTATAAGCATTGTGCTCACTGGGCCATCTCTCCAGTCCCTGGATACAATTTATTTCTAAAAATTATATTATCCCTCATGCAAGAGAAGAAAAACAAGAGAAAAAACTGAAAAATAACAGGATGTTGAAATTGAACAACTCTTTTTTCCAATTTGGAAGGAAATTTTCATTTGAAAGGAGAATTGGGAAAGGATCTTCTCACCGTAAGCCAAAAGTCTGGACATTTTCAGGTTACAGTGATTCATTCATAATTAAGAAGCCATGGTTATCAGGTATGGTGATAAACACCTTTAATGTCAGCACCTGGGAGGTAGAGGCAGATAGATCTCTGTAAGTTTAAGGACAGTCTGTTCCACATAGTGAATTCCAGACCACCAAGGCTGCACAGTGAGACCCTGCAGAAAGAGGAAGAAGACACAACAGCAGCTACCACCACCTCTGTGACCAAAGAACACAACCCATCCATACTAAGGCAAACAGTAAACACTTTACTCTTTATATACATGTCATCTCTCTCCAACTTACAGATAAGAAAACCAAGATGTGTGGCTCATGAGAAAAATACAAAGTTAGGATAATGGGTGGGTGGACTGCCCTGTAAGACTTGCTAAAGAAGGTAACTATCATAGAAGCACCATTTCCAAAGACACCAGGAGAGCCTGACCTGAGGTGTGATCCCTCAGGGATGATGAAGCTGGGGCTGTTTCTTCAGCCTCCAGAGTACCTGGGATTAGGGACCTGATCAAGACACATGGCAAAGCTGGGGAGGTGTGGTGACTTGATCTTGATTCCTGGTTTGATGGGATTTAGAATCCTATGGTTCAAATCTCCAACCCAAGTATATATTAAAATAGATCCTCGTGGACTTCATGCGTCAAGTCATCTTGAGTCTCAGCAGTGAGCACTTTGCTCAGTGGGGTAAAGGGCTCTCCAGGCAATCCTGAGACCCACAGCACCCACAGCACCCACAGCACCATAATACACTCTGTGGTCCTAGCACTGAGGAGGCTGAGAGCAAAGGCACCACTAGTCTAGCCAAACTGGTGAACTCCTGTCTCAAAATAATGATGATGGTGATGGTGGTGATGTAGAGATTCAATTGAGGAAAACACTCAATATCAGCCTCTGCCCTCTACATGCAGCCAACACACACACACACATATACACACACACCAAGAAAGTAGTGAATAAATTCTATAAAACAGTGGCTTTTAAATAAAACAATTCTATATATAAACCCCCTACTCTGTTTTGTCTCCAACAAATCTGTATAGCGTATGCTCATCTCTGAGTTCTGCCTTCTATGTCAGTGACTTGTCCCTGTGACAAAACACCTGATCAGAAGCACTTGGACAGCTATTTGCGGTATGACTCCAGGGAATATAAATCTGTGTGACACAGGAAAGACAATAGGATGACTGAAAAGAAACACTAAATACTAATATGCCATGGATCCAGCTGTTTGATGTTCCTTACAACAAGCCAACCAATCAACAGTTGTTGCCATTAATGAAGTCTGTTCTGGACTCTGTGGACAGTTCCCTGCAAGGCAAGACAGATGAGAAAGGCTATCTATCCCTTCTTTTATCATGCCTGTAGTGCAGTGCAGTGTGGTTCGAGCGAACCAATAATTATGCAATCCCAGGGAAATCAAATCCCTCTACCTCTTAGAAAACAGGTAACAATACACTTCTACAGCAGTGAGAGCGACCATGTGACACTCAGACCAGCTAAAGGCCCTATCTTGTAACATTAAATTACCAGATTTCCCTCTACTTTTGAGGGAAAAGCCACATTTAACTAAACAATGTAAGGAAGTGCTAGCTTTCCCAACAATAATAATATATGATACTCGCTATTGATAAACTGCCAGAGGATAAATAATAAAACATAGTATCAATAATCCTACTCAAGGCATTTTCCACACAGAATAATGCATGGAACAAAAACACCAATGGAATTTTCTTGCTTAAAAAATCATCATCAGCCATAGCAAATTCAAAACACCCCTGGTGGGGAGTCCATCATATAAACACATTACTAAAGTGACTTAAAGTATACCTGCCAAGGGAAGAAAACTGAAAGGAAAGGAAAGCAAAGAACAGGGACTGTTCCACCCGTCCTCTGAGGAGGGCCTGAGTTCAAAGGTCAGATCCACCGCTCAATCAGTGAGCTGGGGTCCCCTGATACCATTCCTTACCATACTATGGGGATCCAATGTTATAAGAATATGAGTTTTCCATTCTATATCAACTGTAAATGTTTATCAGATGCTCAATTGAATATATGGCGCTTTTTCCTCCCCTAAAGGAATGACTTAGGGGAAGAGGAACTGGCTAGGAGGCGTGTGCCCCGCCCCCCAGTGTGGTAGACAAATACTGTTTGTATATTCTGAGACGATTCAACGAATTATTTCTTCACTTGTGGCTTTAGCTGACCCTCATTCTGTCACCTCACATTCATTTGAGAACCTATAAAACTGAGATGCGATCATCTACATCTGATACAATTCCACCATCCGCGTCTTTGAATACCAACTTGGCATCATTAATGCTGACCTTGCTCCACAGTCAAAGTAAGTATCCTACCATCCAGTTGCACGCGTCCATCATCATCAGGCAATAAGCATTTCACTCACACAACCCATGAATTACCTATCAGCACACCTGTTATCACAACCAAATAGACCTGCCAAGGGTGAAAGCAGGTGTCCATCTCAGTCCCAACAGTCACCTCCTCTGCAAGAGGCGAGCTTTCTTGTTCTTCATTTCACACAAGAGCCAAATGAGGAATGGGGGGGAAGGGAGATTAACCAACGTTTCTTGAGAAGAGACACACTAATGCTGGATTCAACTCGAGGTTCTGAGATCCTCTGCCTGGGAAACTCTAGTGGGAATGCAGGCTAAACAGGTTCTCATCACCTCTGAGCTCCAAGCTCCAGCTGAACAAGGTCTCCTCATGTCTTTTCATTTTTAATATTTCCCTAAGAATTATTTATATGTGTGTGAGAGTACAGAAGAAGGTGTCAGAACCCCCAGACCTGGAGCTATAGGAGGTTATGAACCATCCAACATGCTCGCTAGGAACCAAACTCCATCATTAATCTTAACCGATGAGCCATTCATACAGCCTCTCTCCTCTGTGTCTCACACGGTCTCAGAATCTGAGCAGTGGTTAGCCAGTATTACAAACAAACAAACAAAAATTCAAGAGGAACAAAAAAAAAAGGGGGGGGGGGTCATGATGGCTAAGGAAGTCTATTTGTTCAACTAATAGTGAACTAACCAAACTGGCGACAGTCACGGGTACGTTGACCGTGCCACCTCTCCAAACAAGGAGTAAGTGACGTACAGCTGTGTGTGTATCATGCTGTCTCGTCGTTCTACGCTGGGCATTCTGGATTTAATGCTATCGGCCTGATCTTTTGAGGATGACCAGTCAGTTTATTCACAGATTGCTCACACTGAGCTGGAATAAGGTGTCCCAGGCCAATAGAGTTTCAGACCCTATGCACTCCTAGGAACTCAGTATGGCAGAGGCCCCAGCTCACAGGGCTCCTGAGGGCTTTCAGTTCTCCCTGCCCTAGCTGCACCCTCACTGCATATTCTCATTGTGCAGGCTTTCCTAGTCCTCCTACTTTCCTGCTTATCTAGATGGGAAACTAAAAGAACTATGCTTTTTGGACTGATCTTTTAAAAGTGAATAAAAAGACTTTTCCCTTAGAACAACAGCCACACATGCCTTGGGGTGGGAGGGGGAAGGGATTTGTTCTTGCTACTTCTTTGGGTTTCTTTTCCTTGTGATTTCCCTGTGCTCTGGCTTGGATAACTGCCGATGTGTGGCCAGTCAAATCTAGAACTAGACAATTCTTAGAAGAGGCCCTTCTCTTCCCATCTCTATGTAAATTCACGTACTTTAGAGCCCCTGGCTATAAGCTGAAACTTTCTTTCCTGGCTGTAGAGAGTGAAAGTGAGTCTGGCAGCCTACAGTGACCCTGAAAGCTGGGGTTTTCAAAGCACAGGCTGTAGGCTTGCCTTGAGGAAGTCATTAGTGCCACCATTGGCAAAGGCTCTGCTTTTCTTTCCTTCCCCCCATTGTTTGCAGAATAGTATCTCCTGCAGGCCAGGGAGGAAGCTTCCAGGCTGGAGGCTCTATAACTGCTCTGGAGATGGTAAGAGTGTCATCAAAGGAAGGGCCTCTTCTCCAATAGGCCTCCTAATCGGTAATCTAAGGTCTCTTTGAGAGTCCCTCTACTTCCCTCTTTTCTATATGCCCACCACGGGTTTTAGATGATCCAAAGTGAAACCAAAGATCTGCATTCTTCTGTCTTTGCATAAAGTCAGTTCCCCTTTTCACTGTGGCCTGTCAGGTGCCCACAAAAGCCATTTAATTGTGATCTATTTAGCCATTTCGCTGTGGCCCTGCAAGGTACCCACAACTGCTCAGAATACTATCTGTCAACAATAGGACTGGAAAAATCCCATGAAACCAGCCTTCCATCTAGCTTAGGAAACAGAAAACTCTCAGTTCCGATCCAGACCCATCCCCTGCACCTATTTTGCTCCCAATCTTAATGCCTGAGGCCCTGCCCCACCCCCACCACCTCCAAGGCAACATGAATTGGTCTGTACACAAGATTTAAGAGAAGGCAGGAACCTTCCTTGTTAGCAGTGGGGACCAACTCAGAGAATTAGTGAAGCAGGCATTCTCACATTCTGCTTTTCCTGCAAAGCGTGTGTGTGTGTGTGTGTGTGTGTGTGTGTGTGTGTGTGTGTGTGTAGGAATGATCAGATCAGTACAGTACAGAATACCAGGATTCTGATTGATGGTCAACTGCCCAGGTAAATCCCATTTGGAAAAAGCATAGTTCAAAAGTGTCACTGGGTGGCTGAAAAGATGACTCAGTGTTAAAGTAACTTGTGCACAAGCATGAACACCCAAGTTCAGACTGCCCAGCACCTGTGGAAAGGCAGGTACAGGTGCATATGCAAGCAATGCTAGCACTGGGGAGAGAGAGAGCATGCATCACAATGGGCTCTACACGTAGATCACAGCAACTCAGAAACATGTGCAAAGGTTTTAAAGTATAATAAGAGATAACTAATTACAAAAGGGGAAGAGAGGAGAGGGGAGGGGAGGGGAGGGGAGGGGAGGGGAGGGGAGGGGAGGGGAGGGGAGGGGAGGGGAGGGGAGGGGAGGGGAGGGGAGGGGAGGGGAGAGGAGAGGAGAGGAGAGGAGAGGAGAGGAGAGGAGAGGAGAGGAGAGGAGAGGAGAGGAGAGGAGAGGAGAGGAGAGGAGAGGAGAGGAGAGGAGAGGAGAGGAGAAGGGAGGAGAGGAGAGGAGGACTTTCAGATGCCTCCTGATACAAATCTGCACCAGGAAGGGGTCTGACAGGTAGGACCTCAGATATCAGGCAGAGACAGGAAGACATGAGTAGAAGAACACAGAGTCCTGGAAAGAATCCATGGTGAGGGCTCATGGCTTATGGAGAACTAAATCACAGTGTAGCTTGGGAGAGAAGGAAGAGCTCTAAGGCCTGCTAAGACTGGGGAAAGTTTCCTCCATGTTTGCCTTCCACATTGGGAACCCAGGCACTACTCCATGTTCTAAACTAACCCAAACTAAAAGGAAAAAAACCATGGGAGAGACAGGGACCAAGCTGGGAGTCTTGGCTTGTACTGTCTCCTTTTGCCTCCAAAAAGTTACATACAAGAGAAAAAGGACACACACACCTCACAGTGGTGTGAAACAATCCTGGTGTGAGAGAGAAGAACCATGGACTTGCAGAGTCCTGATCCAACATCTGAACAGAAAACAGGTCACACACGCTGTAAGTGGCTTTGAGGGAAGACCTAAGAAGGCAGTTGTTTGGTTTAGTGTAGTTTAGTTTAGTTTGGTTTATTAACTAATATTTTAAGCTTATTTTATTGTAGGAGTATAAGTGTTGTGTGTGTGTGTGTGTGTGTGTGTGTGTGTGTGTGTGTGTGTGCACCACATGCATACCTGATGCCCTCAGGTTAAAAGAGGGCATGGATTCTGGAGACAGGAGTTACAGATAGTTGTAGGCCATCATGTGAGTGCTGGGAATCAGACCTGAGTCCTCTGTAAGAAAGTGAGTACTTTGGGCCGACTCACCAGTCCAAGAAGATGGCTTTTAAGACACCTTCAAACAGAAAAGGAGTAGCAAACACCCACTTAGGAGCTAGCCTTTTACAGAGCAAAACATAGAAGATAAACTTCTATCTATCCATCCATCCATCCATCCATCCATGCATGCATCCATCATCTATCTTCAACTAATGATCAAAACTGGAGCCAAGGCATGAGCTCTTCTTTAAAACAAGCACAGAAGCTGAGACATTACTCCAACGAATACCAGACTCTCACTTCATAGGAAAACAGAAGCCTCCTGGTAAAATAAACAGAAGGGGAAAGTTCCCATCACATAAACCAGGGGAATCTCTTCCTGCAGATCAAGCTCTGACCTTTATGTGAACTCAAAATAACCGGCTCATGATTTCGCAAATCGAGAGGAATGGCAAGCATTTTGAATGATGCTAAAAAATCTTCATTTCTGTTGGGAAGCCAAATGTATCTGTCATATCAAAAGCAGCTAAAAACACACAACGTGCTTCCATCAGAACCAGGGGGAGGGAGCAGGGGGTTGACTAGTAAAAGCCACCCACCAGGACACTGCCACTGGACACGTGAAACAATGCTCAGTGGGAAGTGAGCAAAGGGTGCCAAGTTCCCTTACTTCAACAAATATGTGCTGAACACCTACTGTGTGTGCCAGTCACTGTTTCAGAGTGGTGCATAGGACAGTCAGGATGGTCCCTACACTCCGTGTGGGACTAACTATTTCTGAGCTGGACTTTTTTAAAAAGACATCAGTTCTCTTACTGCAGATCCTCATCTGTTCCCATAAGTAGGTTCCTGCCTGGTTGCTATTTCTGCAGATCTGGAAGCTGGGAATACGGGCCAGTTCCAGTGGCCCTATAAACAGCCAGCGCAGAAAACAAGCCTGTGTCCCAGGCTGCAGGTCAGGCACTTGTATTGGCATCAGGCAGGGAGGGTGAAGTAGGTAAATGGGTATAAGAAAGAACCTCACAAACAAAGCTCCCAGAGGGTCAACCAGTCTATCATTCCTGCTTATACATTGTATACAGTCTGATAACCTGTATTCATATGCCAGAACGGGTCACATGCCACTCCTGGTATGAATGAAAACTAGGAAAAAGGTTTGAGTCCAGTAGGAGACTGGGAGATAGAGTTCAGGGCCAGTGGTGTTCCAGTAATGTCCACCATGGAGACAGAGGCAAGAGGGGACCCCTGGTGCCAGCCTGGGCAGAGAATGGACCAGGCCACCAAAGCTCCCTAAAGAAGCCACAGGCCTCAAAAACCTGTTCACCATTCGTGATCCTGAAAGTTGGAATGAGAAAGAGAGGCTGGGAGCAGTCTCCTTTTATTAATGGGTTGTGGTACTCTGCCTCTTTTTGATGAATTTTTTTTCCTAAAAGAAATTGTTGAGATGTTAGTCCTACTAAAACACCCATCCGCCTAGGATCGTCTTCCAGACTTACTAAAATTAACGGGAGCCACTGGAAGAAGCTGGCACTCGCTCCCAGCTTCCGGTTTCTCCCGCTCTGCGTCTTTCCAGCCTGTGGGTGGGTAAAGCCAATGTTGGCTCTTCCGACGTCCTGGCCTGCTTTGTTGTTTGTGTGGCAACACAAGCTTGGATTATTTTAATTAAGAAAAATGGTTTCTGCTCCTGTACAGTGTGAAGGGGCAGTACCTCTGTCTCTGCAGAACGCTGGTTCACTAGGCAAGAAAGAAGACCCTGCTGCAGGTCTCTTCCGGGCTTTGAAAGGAGCCTCTCTACAATGAATCCAAAAATACAGCTGCATTCAAATGACTCATTAGGTGAAGTCTCAGTAACCACAGAGCCCACTTCCAGGACTGGTCTCCACAGGCACCAGACACATTCATGCAGGTAAATACTTATACACATAAAATAAAAATAAAGAAGTTGCTTTTAAAAATCTACTTCATGGGGACTAGAGAGATGGCTCAGCAGTTAAATACAATAACTCTTTCAATAGAGACCAAGTTCAGTTCCCAGCCCCCATATCAGGTGCCTCACAACTGCATATAACTACAGTTGCTGGGAATCCATTGCCCTCCTCTGGCCTCCACAGGTACATAAATTCAGAGATACAGACACACACACATAAATAAAAAATAAATATTTAATCTATTTTGCAGACCTGGCAATCTTCATTTTTGATAGCTTAATTATACTGTAGAGATAACTCAAAAAAGCAAGATGGGATGTTGGGGATGTAACTAGAATGGAGGGGTACTTCCCTCGACTGAATGAAGCCGTGGGTCCGACTGAATGAAGCCGTGGGTCCAGTCCCCAGCATCATATGCACTAAGAACAATAGTGAATGCCTATAGTTCCAACATTTAGGTAGAGACAGGAGAGTCAGAAGTTCAAGGTCATCCTGGGCTAAATAGTGAGACCTGCCCGAGCTGATGAGACCCTTTTAATAAAAAGCACTCTGTTTAGGAGCCAACCCATCTTACCTACCAAGAGAGTCTTAAAATACTTCGTCCACAAAGCAGGTTTTCCAGGATCCCCTGTCCCCAAAGCACCCCATTAACTATGCTCAAAGTTCCTTGAAAGCCCCAGTCAAACTACATTCTTATTCTCATAATAGGGCTTGAGCCAATGGGACAGAAAGAGTAAGGGTTAAGAGTTCGTAGTTGCAACCCCATAGGAAGAACAACAATATCAACCAACCAGAGCTCCCAGGGTCTAAACCATCAACCAAGGAGTATGCATGGAGGGACCCATGGCTCCAGCTGCACATGTTGGACATCAATGGGAGGAGAGGTCCTTGGTCCTGTGAAGATTCAATGTCCCAGTGTAGAGGAATGCAAGAACGGGGAGCTGGGAGTTGGTGGGTGGGTGGGGCCACACTCTCATAGGAGGAGGAGGGGGATGGGATGGGAGGGGGAATCGGGAAAGGAGATAACATTTGAAATGTAATAAATAAAATACCCAATAAAAAGAGTTCATAGAAACACAGACTGTATATCCAGGCACAGCATGTATGCAACCTTGTAGTAACACAACTTTACACTAATGAATTATCCTTTCTCTGCCTGATCCCTAAAAGGGAAGTAATAACAGGGCTACCTATTGATCAGGAAGAGCCATGCCAGTGGACAACTCCTTATCACTCAGAGTAATAGGCTAGCTTGTCTTGCTCCAACCCAATATATAGAGCACAACCCCCGAAATTGACCACAGGGCTTTATTGTGGACCCCCTGTGTACCAGGCACTGCCACAGAGGCAACAAAGCTGGCAAGCTTCCTCCTCACACAACCTGCCTCCTCACTGAGAACGGGGCAACACTTGTATAATAGAGACAATCAATGCTTTGGGTAAAAATAGATCAGGGTTAAGGATCAATCAGGAATTGGAGGGAGCTGCAGCACATGGGTGTTCAGGATGGGCTATGCCCACACAAACCCTTTGCAATCTAAAGCTGGAACTCACTAAAACACCTACACCACCAAATACCCAAGCTCACCTCAAGCATGCTAGAACATCTGCCTTCACCTACCATGGGCAAGGCCTAAAGAAGGTTTAACTGATCATGAAGTATTGGCCATCTCATCTGGCCGGCTGGGAGCTGTGGACTGCTACTCTACGCAGCAATGCAAAAAGCCTTCAAAAATATATAGCTAAGCCAGGGGAAAAAAATTCACAAATCTCATCCAGAGTTTCCCCTGAATGTGCATCACCTTTACACTATCATAAAACAACTTAAGTTGAGAGCTGGTGAGATGACTCAGTGGGTTAAGGCACTCACAGCCAAGCCGGATGATCTGTGTTGCATGTGCAGGACCCACGTGGCAGAAGGTCAGAACTGGATATTCATCCCCACATAACCACCATGGCTCATGAAAATGCACGCACACATAATAATTTTCTTATTTCTACTGAAACCAGATATGGTAGCACATTCTTGTAATCCCAGCACGTTCGGGGTAGAAGCAGGAGGATCAGAAGTTTAAGAACATCCCTCCAGTGTGCAGCAAGTTTGAGGCCAGCCTGGGCTACATGAAACCCCCTATCAAAGTCCCTCCTTCTACCAAAAAAAAAAAAAAAACTAAGTTAAACTGTTGCAAGTTAGCTATACTTTGGGAGGAAGTTCTGAATAGCCCAAAGACACTGAGGAGACTGACATGGTCTAGGAGGTAGAGGGGCCATTGGCGCCATTCAGAGCAGGTAAGAAGGAAGGAAGGAAGGGTGACAGTGACAGATTGTAGCAGGTTTTGTAAGGATCTTTCTCCCTGAGGGAAAATAAGGCCCATGGAGGGTTAGCTCAGGGAAAGAATAAGTGATCCAATTTCAACTTTTAAAAAAGGTATTCTAGTTGCCTGGTGGAAGCAGACACAAGAGGGTTTGTGGTAAATGTGGAGAAAACAGCAAAGTGGCCATCAGGACCAAAAGTGACAATGACTAGACCCAAGCAGCAGCCAGGAGGTAAGAGAAGCGATCAGGTCCTGCATTTGCTTTGTAGGTCAAGCCCACAGACAGGTGGATGGGCTGGATACAGGTGTCACCGGACAGGCTTCAAGGAGGACTCCAAAGCTTATCCTATGAACAACTCAGAGAACAGAATACAGAATGGCCCGGGACTGGGGGGGGGGGGGGGGAGGGAGGGGGACACGCTGGGCCCAACTGGTGCAAACTGTGTTTCTGTTGTCAAGGGAGAGAACCGGGGCCTTCCTTTACACAATTAGCATCTTCTGGTTTCCAGATACAATGATCTTCCCACAAAAATCCCACCTTGTACGTGCTCCATTCTCCCAGGGAGCAAGAGTGTTATCTCCTCTGTGAATATCTACTTGTGGCAGTCCACACCACGACTAACCCCAGCACTCTAGCCATGACTCTGGGTGCACATACTGAACCTCAGATTCCCATCTAAGACACATCCTCCACCCGAGCTGCTACTGGTAATAATGATAGTGTTTGGTCTCTCCCTTTTTTCACACTACGCCTCTCAGGTGGTTGAGATGGGGTTGCTGTTTAAACTCCAACAATAAGCCTGTCAAAAACACCACCGACAATATCATCTCCTTGACCTTTACAACTCTTTGGAACCTCATACTCACCTCCCCAGTCAGTTAATGAGGTCTAAGCACCACAACTAAATGCCACTAGACAGCAGCGTCTGAGGGTGATGGAGGATGCATATCATGAGTTTATGTGATAGTTAAATACTTCATGGTTGGTTGGGTACACCACGAGATGGCATGCAGCAGGGCCAGCCAGACATCCTGATTCTAAAGGCCCTGCTCTGTTTCTGTTCATTAGCTAGGCAACGGTGGACAAGTTAGTTACCCTCTCTGTGCCTGCACTGTATTATCGATAAAGAAGAGGTTATGACATCATTTACTTCCTTGGATTATTATAAGGATTAGATGTGCTAATGGATACACAGCACTTGAGAGAACAGCTGACACCCTGAAAGCACTCAGTAAGTGTCAATGCCAGGACTGTCACCATCACTACCATACCCAACTGCCTCTCTAATAATTAGGATAAAAGCTACCATTACCAAACTGCTTTGTAGCAAGGATTGTACACAGAGTACTTTACAGACAATCATGCAGGAAAACCTCATAACTGTGAGTTTTGTTCTGCTTTTTTGAACCCAGGAACATGAAACTCAGAGAGCAAAGGCTAAATATATTGACAAGAGCTCACACGACAACCAAATAAATGTCAACGTCAGGATTTGAACTTACATCTTATAAATTTTTGGCAGAAATAAATTTATTATATACAATAAAGTGAACATGTGTGCTTCTGCCTGCTATTCAAATGTTAAAATTACACACAGAATTCAGGGCACCTCCCCAACACACAAAGCTCCCTTTGAAACACTTCAGCCCAAAAGTAGAAAGGGGGGGGCTCCCCAGTACCAGTTAACCTTATTCTCTGTGTGCAGTACCAGTCACTCCAGACCACATCCCATCCCCACCACAACCTGAAAACCCACTTCCTTCACAGAACACATCCCAGGAAGCAAAAGTCAACATGAGGCCCTGGCGTCTCCAAGAACACCTTGTATATTGACCTATGTGTGCCAGCGAGTAACCGAGCTGGAAAAACAGACTCACAAAGCCTGGAAAGGGATCAGAGTGCCCTGGCATATCTTCAACACTGCTGGTTAGACCCAGCATTAGCAGGGCTGAGCCAAGCAGAGTCCTGAAAAATCCCCAGCTCATGCCAGGGGCCAGAGATAAGAGAGTCCCAGTAGTGTTTCCCAGCCCTGACCCTGAGGCCTGCATGTAGAATGGCCCCCTCAGACACCACCAACCCCAACTTTCCCTACCCCGTCTGCATGTGGAACGGCAGACAGGCTGTTGTGCACCAGCCTGCCTGGCAAGCTAGCTTCCCTGAAGTCAAGCGCCTGTGGGCTCTTCTGAAGACTCTGAATATGGCACGGTGCTCTTCTACACATGTCAGTCACGAGACCTGCCCTTAAGCCTTCCCAGACCAGAATTTATCAGGGTGATTGCACTAGCACGTGTAGAAGGGAAAAGAAAGGAGGACAAACAGAGCAAGCAAAGGAAAGGATACGCTTACCTAGGATCCTGGCAGAAGATTTGGGGCTGCAAAGACATGAAAAATTGTTCCATGCTCACAGGCAATCACCCAAGCAAAAACATATTCATATTACTCCATAAATGCACCTTGGTTTATGTTGAGTCCCTACATGTATCAGCTCCATAGTGGAGTATGGATAGATAGTGGATGGATCTATTCCCTTCATTTCATCCTCCCCAACACCTTGGGAGACACCAGAGGGGATCTGGCTTTACCAGTGAAGAAATTCACATTCAGGGCTATTAATTTATTCTGGTGTGAAACAGACTCCACAGTAATATAGAATCAGAACCAGTCTGGGTCAGAGCTCCCACTTAACATTTTTTCATGAAAAGGCATCAGTCAGCAAGGGTAACATCAGGAGACCCAGTGTATGCAGCAAGACCACAGAGATGGCACACATTCAGGGCTCAAAATGATACCAACGTCAGGTGATGAACCTCTAAGATACAGGGCAGGTCTTCCAACATCTATAAGTCTTAGCCTTCACCTGAGGTAAGAGTCCATTTAAAATCAGGCAATACAGACAGAGTATGTGGCCTGTGATTTTGACAGGTCAATTCTCAACACGCAACTGGTATTCACGGAACAAGCCTGACTGTTCACTGAAGTACCACCATCCTCATCCTCACCCTCATCTCTCATCTTCCGGACGCTCACTTCTGAGCGCTCTCAATGTCCTACTGACTCATCATGGTGATGTGACTACACTCAGAAGACAAGGAAATGATGCTCAGATGAGAGTGTCTTCCTCAAAGCCTGAAGGGATGGAAGGATGCACACCTGAGGAGTCTAACTCCAGAAGGCATGCTCAAGATGTCAGAGAAGAAGCATCTCCTAACCTCTAACCTCAGAAAGTTTAGCTGCATGGTCCCAGATGATAAAATTAGGAAGAGATCACCCTGCCAGGCATGCTTGCTCCCACTTCTTCCTCCTGGCTACCTCCTAAAGGCACAGTTTCTTCGTGGTCACTACAACCCTGAACTTCACACTCTGGGACTGCAGGAGCTGTGGCTGAGGAGACAGTCCTAGGCACTGTCTTAGCCTTACTGATGATCTCAATCCACCCAAGGCCAATAGCACCCTCAGAAGGTCTCCTGGCATTAAATGCCCAGTGGGGTATAAGAACTGCACGGGAGCACAGGGACAGAGCAGAGCACACAGTCTTACTAAGTACCATGAACAGGAGCTGGGCCTTAAATCCCAGTCCTATTATGCAGCCCATGAGCTAACTCCTCCTCTGTAAGATGGGAACCATCACTCATGGCCCTCACAGGGCTGTTGTGAAAAGCTGAGACTAATTATACCAAGCCCTGAGCTCAGGGGCTGCCTCACAGAAATGGAACCATAAAAGCACAGGTCATCAGCTGAGTCCCACCTCACGATGCCCTGAAAGTCACTAGGAAAAATAGGAGCATAGTTTTCCACTTTTGCAGGTTAATATAGTCATCAAGACAAAAGCATTTTCCATACTTCCTTATGTATGAGAGTGGAGATAATAAAATCAAATAACTTCCTCTAAATCAAAAAGATCTCAAGTAGCTTGACCTAGAAATCAAATGTAAGAACCCTCCAGCTCTAGCTTGGATCCTAATACCCTGTCTCAGAGCCTTGACACTCAAACACAGTGTATGCTTCTGTGCATACATGCCCCCGCACATGCACATTCACGGTAGCATAGCATACGTAACCTCTTATGAAAAGTGACATGCCCAAAATCATGAAATGCAGAGTAATAAGATAGGTAAATTAAAAATTTTTGCAAAAAATATATTCTAAACTGTTAGCTACTAATAACAGGGTATTTAAAAAGTTACCAATAAGAGAAACCATTCATAATAGGACACCAAAAAATATCATTATGTCATATGATCATTTCAGGAATACCATACAATTGTGTCTAAAATGTGCTCTGGGGATAAAACCCTAAGAAATCCAGCAAGAAATGTGGACAATGTTCATCTGTAGATTTTATTTCTCCGTGAATCTTCCTTCATTTTCTAAGTTCTTTAACAACTACAGAGGAGGCAAGGAAAGCCTTGTGGGTAGGTGAAGGCTGAATCCCAGTTGAGTCCCACCTAAGGGAACCTTGTGCCGGGCACTTAAGTCTTCCCACTTAATAGCCCAACAGTAGCAAGAGCCCTGGATGGTAGCTATTCCTATTAGGCCCTGGGAATAACAAATGCAGGTACCACAGACTCAAAGATGTCATCAGTTAATTGGCCGTTTCCCTGAGGCAGCTGTGGTACACTGCTGAGAAGACAGAAATGTTCACCAGCAAATGTTTGTACCCTGGCAAAATCCTGTTAGACTTACCAAGATCCACCGGAGAGCTACGCCCACCAGTTATACCACAGATAAGAACAGGGAGGCATCCTCTAAAAAGGCTGCACGCTGAAGAAGAGAGCACACACACCCTGGATGTTTCACTAAACTGAGAAGATGAGCTTATCGTCAAAAATAAATAAGTTCTCTGCTTTTACTGTTGTATGTGAAGCTCTTATAAATTCCACTTTCATAGCACAAGCCGTGGCATCTCATCGCAGCATCCGACGTTTAATTAACTTTCCAAATCAATGCTCCAAGGCCCCAAAACAGCCTGGTACATAGCAGGCGCTGAGGCGTTCTGACAAAATGGGCCCTAAAGGAACTCAGGAAAAAGGAATCACCATCGCATGCCGCCACGTGCCTGCCCAGAGCCTCAGAACACACCCGGCCCACGGAGCCTCAGAACACACCCGGCCGCAAGTGAGCCCTAAAGTAAACCTGGGCATCTGCGAGATAACAGCACGACTAAAGAGCGTATCTGCCGTCCTGCATGGGTGTTGCCAAGTGTGGTGACTGAATCTGTAGGCTTGACAGAGAGATGTGAAATTTCTTCTACTTAATTCAGCCATTAGCCTAAAACTGCTCTTAGAAATAAACTTAGCTCAGCACACCGACACACACACACACACACACAGAATGTCAACACTTGGTAAACGGAGGCGACACACACACACACACACACACACACACACACACACACACACACACGGAATGTCAACACTTGGTAAACGGAGGCAGAAGGGCCAAATCAGGTCAGTTACAGAGTGAGTCTGAAGCCACTCTGGACTACATGAAACCCTGCTTCAAAAATAAAATGTTCCATCCACTGGGCAGATGGTTGTCTATAAAGTGCTTGAAGCCTGAGTCCTCACAGCACGGTGACGGTAATACAACCCTGAAAAGGCAGAGACAGGAGGGCCCGGGGCTTGCTAGCCAGCTAATCCAGCTGACTAGTAAATTCTGAGTTCATTGAGAAACACTGTCTAGAGAAATTGTGGGAAGTAATACAAGAAGACATCGACCTGTCTGCCCCCACACACATATACACATATACCAATACACAAAGCAATACGAATAAACTTAATCAAGGGACCATAGTTGATAAAACACAGCAGGCTTTATCAGCTGTGTACAAAAACCCAACACTCTCCTGTGACGTGCCACAAAACCACGCATTGACAAGCCATCTGACTGCAGAGGCTATGGAACCAGAAAAGCAGGCTCGCCGGGGTGCTTGCTCCAGACAGCACAGGAATGTTTTCAGCTCACTGTACATTTCCTGAGTATCAGAGGACTCAAAGAAAGGCCTTCCAGCTTTCAGTTGGCTCTTCAACAAAAAACACTTTTATTCACAAAGCTCCAGTAAATCTAAAGCTATGATTTTTTTTTCTTTGCAAATTCCCAGAAAGGAAATATTTAAAGGGAGCTTCACAGACAAGGCCTCCAAAGGCAGGCTCTGCTGCAATTTAATTTTCATTCTAAAAGGCCATCCTCACATAAGGTCCATGTCCAGCTGCCATTCCCCACAGAGCCCCGGAGTTAAAGAAACAGGGTCCTCCAGGTTTCTTAAGCCAGTCTCTGTGTCAAACGTCCTCAGCCTGTCTCCATTCACTGAATACCCCAGTGTGGAGTCTGACATACCTGCTGCAACTCGTGTGCTCTACTGAGTCAGATTTTAACCCACCGGGCGAATGTCTGCAAACACTCCGGTTACTACAACTGGACAGGGTAGAAAAGGGGTGCTTCTTATGCGGTTGGCATCCTGCTGTGCCTAAAACAGCCCTGAGAACAAAGCATTACCTAGTACCAACCATTACCAGTGCAGGCTTGAGCCCTGCCAAAATGGAAGGCTCTGAAATAAAACTTTTGACTCTGAGCATCAGTCAAAGTTTTAAGCAACGAATGATCTTTGGGAGAAAGTGGAGCCTCTCCGACTACCCAGGCCGTGATTGGCTTTATTGGGTTTTTCGAATGCTTTGTTTTGTTGTGATATGGGTTTTTTGGTTTGGTTGATCTGGTTTGGGGAGACAACCAACTGTCCCTGTAAGTATGCCAATATGTGTGCTCACATGTGTGCATGCAAACCACAAGAATCAGGCATCCTCCGTCACCCACTGCCTTCCTACCTGAGACAGGGTCTCTAACTGAATGGGAAGCTTGCATTTTAGCTGAGCTGGCAGGTCAGTGAACTCTCATCACCCACCTGTCTCTGCCCCAGTGCTGGGCTTACAGTGCATACAGGTACACACAGTATGTCCAGCTTTTTATATGGGTCCTGGGAATCCAAGCTCAGGTCCTCGCGCTTGGAGTGCAAGTTCTATTACCAACTGAGCCATGTTTCCTGCCCCCATATTTTTTTTAGTAGTTTTATTTTATAGTTGAAGAAACATGGAATGGAGGAGGATCAGAAGTTCAAAGCCAGTCTGCACAATCACATGAACCACCACACACAAACACACAACACACATTACCCCCACCAAAAAAAGAAGAAGAAGAAGAAGTTCCTCAGAGCCAATGAGATGGCTCAGCTGGTAAAGGCATGTGCCCAAGGAAAAAGAAGTAGATGAGACCCTAAAGGCCTTCAACACATCTGCTGGGTTCCATGGACAGTGGCGTTCACAGCATCCCCCCAAGACAGCCATTAATGATTGGCACCCCACCAAACTGGCAACAGCCAACCCAGAAAGCTCGGGACCCCACAAAGGCCCCACGAGAAGTGCACACTGTGCACGGTGGAAAATCTGTTTCCGAAGAACTACCAGAGCATGCGCCAGGCTGAGTCACCGCCCCAGGTTGCCCTCATGTTCATGTGCAGTGGAGGAATTTCCACACTGCCATTTTCTACAAATGTGACCAGGATTCAAAAGTAATACAAGTTAATGATGGCAACATATGTGAGAAGTTTATTTTTAAAATCATCTTGTTTCTTTATATGTGTGTATGTCAGAGACAAACACAGTGCTTAAAATCAAACCCAAAGCCAAGGTCTCTACCTCTGAGCTAAGCTACCAGCACCTTCGATCTCACTACCCAGCCCAGGCTAGCCTTTAACTCTAGTCTCAGACTAGAGTTTAACCTCGTGTCTCAGAACCCTGAATGCTAGGGTTAATTATCATCAGGCACCTCTATGTCCCGTTTAAAAACTTTTTCAAGTGTTCTGATGAGGTTTTGTTTTGCTTTGTTTTGTTTTTCTCTTTCAGGATGGTAGCAGTTCGATGGTTTTGACAGGACCGGACATACATCAGGCTACTGGGTCCCACCTCACCTGGCCTTTGTTTATTTTTTATTTGTGGCTTTGTTTTGGGGTTTTTGTTTCAGGTTTGGTTTTGTTGTTGTTGTTGTTGGGTTTGTTTGTTCTTTCAGCAAGTATAAACTTTTACCCAAATCCCAACTGAAATGTGCATGAAGACAGTCAAATGCATTTCATCAAACAGAATCCTCTGCTGCCTCAGACCACAGATAACACAGATTGTGTCTCCATTACAAGCTCAGACAAGAGCTTCCCTTGTCTTGTTAACAAAGTCAAACAGTTGTGCTTGTGGTGCTGGGAATTCAGCCTAGTGCATCATGCATGCTACACAAACATTCTGCTACCAAGGACTGCCACCTGCCACAGCCCCATCTGCCTATTTATTTACTTCTTTAGTGTGTGTGTGTGTGTGCGTGCGCGTATGGTGTGTGTGTGTGTGTGTATGTGTGTATGGTGTGTGTGTGTATGTGTGTATGGTGTGTGTGTATGTGTGTATGGTGTGTGTGTGTGTCCTTCATGATTGTGTGTGTGTACCAGAGTTCTGCATTGGTTATCTTCTTCAGTCACCCCCTACCATTTTAGAATATTTTTTGTTTACGTGTATGCTTTGACTACAGATATATATGCGCACCATATGCACACAGAGCCTATGGAGGCCAGAGGCGGGTGTTAGAACCTCTAGGACTGGAGTGACAGGTCGTTGTCAGCTGCCCGGATCTGCTGGGGACTGATGTGAACACTCTGTAAGAACCGCAAGCGCTCCTGATCGCTAAGCCATTTCTCCACCCCATTCCCCACTTAATGTCCGAGACCGGGTCCCTCACTACCGGGCTAGCCTGGTCAGCCATGCAGCTCCAGGAGTCTGCTGGACACACGTGGATGGCTTTTCAGCGAGGTGCTGAGGATCCTGACTCACAACTTCACACTTCAGAGCAAGCACAACTGGTGAACTGATGGGCTCAGAGCCACCCCAGCCCCTGTTTTGCCTCCACACCAGTCTTGAACTTGCTCTCTCAGCTATACTTCTGCCTCAGCACTCTGAGCAGCTGGGGTTACAGGCTCCACCACCAGGCCAGGTACAACTATAAACTTTTTTCAAAGTATGCTTGTGAGCTCACAGAGGAAACCCTCAGATTTCTGAGACCAGAGAGCCTGTCACTCCTGTCTACCAAGACCAATGTAAGCCAGAGCTCAGCATACAGTAGACTCCATAATTCACCCATGGAATGAATAAATGAATGAAACTGACCCTTGGAACAAGGAGTTCTAGCGTCCATTTCCTCAAGACAGAGGACATAACTCGGCTCTCTGAGCATGAGGACTAGATGAACCAGTGGACGCGTCATGCATGCTAGCCCTAGGCCTCCCTCCATACAGTGCTGCCTGGGCAGAGCTCAAGTGAGACCAGGAAGAAAACAGGAAGGTTGTACTTGGCATGCATGTCACCTGCATCCTGATCTCCTCTACTCAGAAGAACAAATATAGACTCCGACCCCTGTCAGGTAGCAGCCCCTCACCCCTGCAGAAGGCAGCAGAGCAGGGCTGCAGTCTGTAGAGGGGAGCTGATAAGAAAAACAGGGCCACAGCAAGAGTCTAAAAAGTGGGTTCCACCTAACTCAGATGCTCCAGCAAGTCTGCTCTGTCCCCATCAGACCTAAGGATGGAGGGGGAAGGAGCCAAGGAAAAGGGAACAAACTCAGTGCTCGTAAGAAAGACCCCCAAGGGCTGCAGCCATCTTGAGCAGGCAGCCCCGGGTTTTTACTTGGACAAGGAGACAGTAAAGAGAAGCTTGCTAACAGGCTCTAAAAAGACAAGCATCTCAGAAGATGCACTGCTCACTGTACAGTCCAGTTCGTAGTGTGGTTCATGTAGGTACCAAAGGCACTTCAATGAAGAAGCGGTTCAAAGCCAACCCCGCCAGGAGCCCAGCTCCCAAAGCCTCTCTGGGATCTCTTTCCACTGGCTGACAAAACAGACTGAGGACTCCCAGATCAATACCAGTCAATCTGTAACAGATATAAGGCCGAAATCCAGGCTAACCTTCCAACATTCAAGAATGTTCCCTAAGACTAAAATCCAACACCTGATAGACATGCCAAGGGGGTTATTTGCATAGCAGATGTAACCCTGGGAGGCAGTGATACAAAGTCCCATAAAGCATGTGAGATCAACCCCTCCCCAAAAATTCTGATAACCTATTGTGTCCAAAAGCTGTCGGGTACCACACACAAGGCTTCATCAACCATGAGGACCTCTATTCTACCTCTGACCACCTCTGACCACTTCTGCCCACTGCTATGTTCCACTACCACTCCTACTCCCTTGTTCTTTGGTCTCTAAGGTCCTCATGACTTGGCCTGGTATCCTCACCCTGGTTTTGGGAGAGCTGCAGAAGGGACACCAGCTCCTGAGCTTGTACCATCTCCCTTTCCTCATATGGGAAATGGAAAAGAAAAGCCCCTGAGCTGTCAGTCTGCCCACCTGACTGGCTTCTTATGAAATCCAAAATCTAGATGGATGATAAACAGGTACACGTGCAAATGAGTTAGTCTTCTGTGCACCATCACTACCAACCCAATAAGCATTGGAGACAGGTCACCACCCTTAACCATGCAGGCTGAGGCTTAGACCCAAACACTGTGGTGCCTCTTGGGCCTTCACCACCCAAGAGGATTAACCTTAGAGCAGCTGTGAATCTGCCCAATTTGTACAGTAGCCCTCACTGGAGGACACACCTCCCACCCTCCAGGTGGGACCCACTGAGGCAGTCAAACTCTACAACCAGCTGAGAGAATATCTAGTTTGAACCCACAAGGGACAATGGTGGGAAGCGACCTTGAAATAAACACAAGCGGGAAGGCCAAAATATAACACACCATCTTGGGGAAAACTCTGAGGGATGGGACAAAACTCCACAGCCCTGTGTAGGGCTTCCCTCAAGCCCAGTCCTCAAGGAAGAAGAAACACACCAAGTGCCACAAAAACCCTTGGAGCAAACTAACCACCTAGGAGTAGAACTCCCCAGTGTCAAAACTCTGGTGAAGGCTTGCAACTCTCTTCAAAGAACAATGGTCCTTTTCAAGACATCAAAGGTTCACTGCCACCATCCAGCCAGTCACCATGGACTTCAAAGCCACTCATAAAATGTAAAGGTATTCACAGAATTGCTCACCCGCTAGGCCCTACATCCTTGTCCACCACCCATAGCATGGCACAGGATCAGGTATGATGCCACTGTAGCTGTGCCCCTCCAGGAACTCCCACACTTGTCCACAAGGATCCCATGACCCATCTCATCAGACCCTGCCAGTCTTGAACCATCCCTATTGAGGTGCAGCGAGGGTTGAATAACTCAAGAAAGGGAAAAATAGAACTTCAACCATTTCCTTCCCTATTCTGCTTGGAACGCCCACCATCTCATACAGGTGGCACTTGTTCTACTTAGTTGAACAATGAAATGGTTTTTTCCCCTCTAAATAAAAAAAGTGAGGCTCTTGACTACACTAGTTAATTCTCAAATCCCTCCACCCTCAAGCCAAGAAGCCCTGGTCTCCATAGGCCTCTGCCTGCGTCCTTCCGGCCTGAGGGGTGTGGTCCTGTTCTCTTGGAAAAGAACAAGATCTGACTAAGTGTGACCTCATTGCTAAATATGGGGCCGAAATAGAAAGTCCTGCCTAAAAGAAAGATAATCAAAGGCTATAAAGACCACTGTCTGTGCATGGACCCGGTAGCAGACCTGGCAGGTCAACACCCACACTGTAGGGGTGCACTCTTTCTCTTAAGAAAGCGCATCAACTGTGTTTATATACTCTTAGAAGACTTTCAAAACAGATCAAAGGTGAGCCTGATTCCACAGCTCAAAACGAATAATATTCATGATATCTGTATAAGTCTTACATTTAAGTAAACTCTGTTCTCTGAAACAATACCCAGCCTTTCACCTTCCCCCACCTCTCTCCCTCTCCCTCTTCACTTCTCTCTCTTCTTTTCCCCCTCTTCTTACATTCCTCCCTTTTTATTCTTCTTTACAATGTGTGTGCATGCACATACACACACACACACACACACACACACCAGAGCTACAGATGTATTTTTGCAAATGTCTACAGTACTCTCAACTGCTGCCCCCCACAGCATGGAATACATCATCTATCTCCAAGACACACCACTGTCCTTACACACTAATTTCTACTAAATTGATTGAGATCACTCTTGTCTGAGCTCAGTAACGCACACCTTTAATCCTGCAGGGGCAGGCAGATCTCTTAGTTCCAGGCCAACCTGGTCTATACAATGAGTTCAAATCCAGCCAGGGCTTCACTAAAAGAGAAAAATTACTCTTGTAATTCAAAACAAACTTTCTCAAGCCTGATATAGGAGGTGGTGTTTTCCGTGACACACAAATCTTCCCCTTGACCACCCCAAAATAAGAAAGCTTACTGGTTCAGTGCTAGGAAACAAGAGACCACGTGCTAGCCCCAGTGAACAGCAATCCAGAACAGAGCGTCCTATTCATGAGAAACATAGGAGATGTGTTCTGACTACTCAGAGCCTCAGTCATGTCCTAGTGGGCAAATAAAACTCATATGACCAAGAAGACACTGAAGAGATCCCTTATAACATAATTCCCACCATCACAATGCCCCCATCCATCAGCCTGTGTCTCTCAATAAAGGGAGAACTCCCTCTAATAAGGATGTCAACTCCTGACTGCATTTATTAAACCCTGACAGGCCCATTCAAAATGACAGGACCTTTACCGAGTCAACAAACATTTCCTAACTGGCCCTCACATATCCAAACTATCCTTATCCAGAGTGTGTGTGCATATGTGTGCATGCGTGTGAAAATTTTCTTAACCTAAGAAATAGAAGAGTCCACAAGCTTTTCATCTCCGTGACGTAACTAGCAACACCTCCATGCACCTAGATGTATATACCATGATGGCTAATGAGTCATTCGACAAGTGGTAGTCACTACACAAACCTGAGAGAACACTCATTGTTTTCTCTCTAGTTCTTCATTGGGCCTTTACTGTGCAAGGACTGGGTAGAGACAGAAATGAAGGAGCCAAGATGTCTGCTTCAAGAGTTAAGCAGTCTAGCAGGCACAGAGCACAGCATGGTCAGCTGCACAGTCCAGCAGAGTGGCAGACTCAGGACAGACTTGATCTGCCTAAACTCCCAGGTGGGCCAAGTCAGGGAAAGGGGTGGAGAGAAAGTGAAACCTGGCAAGAAGTAGCATCATCTATCTAGAGCCCCAAAGGTCCAGGAACAAGGAGGGCGTGTCTGCATGGAGTAACCTGGAGCTCTCCATGATTGGGGCAAACACAGGAGAAAAGAGAGACTAACAGGTCGTCACTGTGAGGCCAAGAGGGGACCAGGGAGGATATTCAGTGGCGGGATGAGACCATCACATTTATGTTTTAGAAGCATCTCTTTCTCTCTCATTGCTTGGTAGTAACAGAACAGAAAACACATTTGTGGAGGCTGCAAATAAGTAAAACACACGCACTAATGGTCAAATCTGTGCGTAGAGCAAACCATCCAGATTTTGGTTCCAGAGGAAAGATTTTCTTTTCCTTTTTCTCTTCATAACAGTCCAAAAGTTGTTGCCAGACATGTGCACATGTGTACATGCACACAGTACCACCAGGGTCTTATAATAGAGTTCCTAGGGCTTTGTTGCTTAGCAAAGCCTCTGTCATGGGGAAATTCTAATGGATAACACGGAACAGTAGCTTTGTCTTCTGAAGAAACAAATCTGGGACTTGCTACTTGGCAAATTGGAGGGGACCCTTAACCATTACTGTCACACTTGAGCCCTTTAGCCTCACACAGCACACTCCAGGGGGAAGGACGAACATTGGGGGAATAACTATGGAATAAGTGTCCATAGTAGGACACTTGCTTTTCTGGGCCAAAGGGTCATCAAGCCTGAATAACAAAACCTAATTCCCTGGTAGTTGTGAGGATTTAGGAATTTGCAAAAAGCAATCAGCATATAGTAAGTGCTCAAAACTCAAGTTATGGGCTGGAGAGATGGCTCAGTGGTTAAGAGCACTGACTGTTCTTCTGGAGGTCCTGAGTTCAAATCCCAGCAACCACATGGTGGCTCACAATCATCCGTAATGAGATATGACACCCCCTCTTCTAGGGTGTCTGAAGACAGCTACAGTGTACTTACATATAATAAATAAATCTTTTTTTAAAAAAAACTCAAGTTATCATCAGTCACTTAATAAATGTCCTCCCTAGGGAACTGAATAGAGGGAATGTGGCCGCACAGAAACTGTCATCTCCACTGTCAACACTGCCAAGCCTCCCCATCCCCACACCCACCACTGGAAGTAATCTTGGGCATGAAGAACCAGAATTCACTACACACATCTTATGGGCAAGGCAGCACAGCAGCCTCCACTGCAGAGATGAACTCAAAAATGGCATAACATGCCACAAACAGAAGGGTCCCACGTGACAGACACTGCATCTGCAAAGGCGCCGAGGCTGAGAAGGCAAAGGAAGATGATCTGAAGTGAGCCTTGTGGACAGCAGGGCCAGGGCCACCCAAGCCATGCCGAGGACTGCCATTCTCTGCTCCGCCACATTCCACATGCTGGCTCGCCGCCTGCGTTCTGTGTCACCCACCGGCTTCCACAAACTCTGCCCTCCCACATGCTGCATCTCCCTGCCTTAACAACGTGTTCCAGTCCATCTGACCAAAATGTCCCAAACCTCCTCTGTATTCTCTACTGCTTCTGAGAGACTAGAGCTTGGAAAAAGACTACTGTGGTCAGAGAACTGTGCAAGACAAGTTTATGAGCTAGGGCTTGCCTAGCACTTTTGAGGGCCTGAGTTCCATCCCTGGCAAAGAGGGAGGGTGGGAAGAAAGGAAAAGGAATGTCTATTTCAAACTATACACATGGGGGCAATGTCATATGAGTGACCATAGCTGGTGACTGATGCTCCCCAACTGCAATGCTGAGACCCACCCCCTATATGAGTTCTAAACCATGGAATTTACATTATAAACATCTGACTTGAGACAGCCTTCCAACTAAATGTTGCTCTTACATGTGGTATCTTCCAAACCATGTGATAGTTTAACAGGAGACACACGGTGTACACTACATAAGACAGCCTGTCCTCATGTCAGGTAAGGAGCACTCTCATCTAGCAAAGCCCTTAAGAACAGTCAGCCATGGAAATAGAAAAGTAAAAAGCTTTCTGGCAAGTAAAAGCATCTTCCCGCAAGTAAGATGTGCTCACTCATGAAGAGCAATGCAGACGTGTTTTTGCTACAGGAAGACTCTAGAACTCCAACAGGTAAGGAGACAGGAGATGTAGCACCACTAGAGATGGCACTGGACTTGAAGGCAGGCAGATTTGGGGTTAAATCTTGAATTGTGGGCTGGAGAGGGGGCTCTGAGAATGGGTAAGGAATTTGTTACACAAACATAAGGAGCTGAGTTCAGATTCTCAGACCCTCACAAAGGTGATATAGTCCCTGTGTCTGTGACCTCAGCACTCCTCAGCAGCAAGGGTGGTGGAGGTGAGAAAATCTCCAGAGTTACCAGGCCACCTCTTGTTCATACTGTGGTGAACACCTGAGGTCTCAAACAAGGTGGAAAGAGAGGCTCAGGTTGTCTTTGCTACATTTGCCAATATATTGCAACTTGTAACAAAATGGGGGAAATCCCACAGGATTTGACTAAACTATCCACATAAGATGAAATGGTTAAATAGTGGCACACATTAACTACAAAGCCTGCATTAAAGAAAAGTTTCATAGGAGATTTCATGATGACAAGTATATTTAAAAATTCAGTTGATATTAAAAGGGAGAGAGAGATGGCATGGACCTGATACTACTGAGAAGAAATTTATAAATAAATGATAGGAGAGAAAGGGATATGCCACATTTACTACCAGGATTACCTCAAAGAGCAAAACTCTGCAATTAAAACAAAGCATGGAAGTCAATGGGCGAAACTCGAGAGGATCCGCCTGGGCCCTAGACTGGCTCCCTGGAAGGTCGGCTAGGAATGCTGAGCCAGGAAGAGAAGAGATAGCTCGTCTATCTGTTCCAGCCGAGATGTAGGTCAGTGTGTCACTTCTTCAAAGAGGTGAGTCAGGATCAGAGGAGGCAATAATTCAAAGGCAGGAAAGACAAGAGCTAAATTAAAGAGGGCCCTCTAGAGAACCAAGTACTCCCCTAAGACTCCAATCTCCGTGCTATTTTTTACACCGCTACTGACTGAGAAGAATGCACTATTAAACAGACCAAGTCTCCAACTGTCCTATAAATTGGTCCTGTGTTTCCCAGCACTAAAAGGGGTAGTAACTCAGGGAGCAAAATGCCAACAGTACAAATTTAGAAGATGGGTTAAAAAGTATTCTGATCAAACTCCCCAGTGACAACCCTGAAGAAACAGAAGGGCAAGAGAAATAGAGTTCTCTCTAAAACTTAATTCTATGCTCTAATTCAGAGCAGTATAATTAACCCCGAGTTTCACTGCTAACACTGAAGTTTTTCAGCCTGATGAGAATATCATTTAGTATCCTGCAATCGCCAATAATAGCAATATGACACAATGGTGCCTATTGAGGCCCTAATCAGGGCACATAGTCATTTACATAGAACATTTTCTGTGACTCTCTGTAATACAACGCCACAAAGACTCAATTGAGACACAAGGCTCCCTTTCCCATATCTAAAAAAAAAAAAGGAAGAAGAAAGAGAAAAAGAGAAAAGGAAAAAAAAAAAACACAATTTCCTCTACAGGAGCGCACAGATGGTCCCACCCTTGCTGAGGGCTCACGCCACCCTGGCACTTCAGAGGAAACCCGCCTGCCCTGATGCCAGCCAGAAACTGGACCCTGGCACTCGGTGTGTCCATCTGCCTGACCTCTGTGCAGAAAAAGAACATCCAAAGTGCTACAGGGAAACCTCAGGCACGGAGCAGCATGAGGGGTATGGAGGGGCTCTAGGGGATTAAGAGCTTGCCGGCTAAGCCTCTGGCTCTGAGGGCAGCTTGGGAAACTCCTATCAGGCCTGAGAAATGTGGCCACCATTCCTCTATGGCTCTACTAGGAGCTGTGGGCCTTGAGGTGGGTCTGAAAAGGAAGTATCTAGTGGCAGACAAGTTACCAGAGAAGGAAAGTGTAACAGCTCTTCAGGAGTCAGAAGACACATGGTCCAGGTTTGAATCCCATCTCTACCTGCTAAGCTTTGGACTCCGAACAAAGTACTTACTGGCTCTGAGCCTTTATTAGCTTCTGTGTAAATAAGTTTTCTAATATATTACAGGGATACAGCTACTACTCATTCATCTAAACTGGAGGACACAATGCGCAGAGCTATAGAACAGCTATTGTGATGTCCACTGTCATCATTTTAGACTGTGGATTCAAGCTTTTTATCTTTCCATATAGCCAGGGTGACCTTGAACTTCTGATCCTCCCACCTCTACCTACCAAGTGCTAGGATTACAGGTGTGCACCACCAAGGCCTGTGGTACCTTTAAGAAGTACTACGGATTGAGCCCAAGGGTTTCACGCATGCCAGGTAAACACTCTACCAACTGCCACATCCCCAGGCCCTGGTCATTATTTTTTTAGTAAAGAAGCTAACAGGCCTTAGCACAAGCTGGAGAGAGTAAACCCAGAACCAGTCTCCCCAGTTCAAACTCTCATTCTGCCTCTGCTAATTGAGTGCTTTAATTATTTAATCTCCTCGCTGTTTGCTTTTCTGTAAACCGAGGAAAAATAGAAGTATCTACCACCTAGAGCCATTATGGAGATTAAATAAGTTTATATGCACAAAGCACGTATGGTGTGTGTGTGTGTGTGTGTGTGTATGTGTGTGTTTGCACAGGAGTGTGCATAATCACATGTCAGGTACTGCTCTAATACTTGCTATACAAGTAAAAATAAGATGAATTGGCAAGAGATCTAGGGGGAAATAGTGTCTTTTAATGCAACTGTAGCAATAGCCACTGATACTTACATTAATTAGCTCTCAGAGTCATTCTGTCATTTCATCTTTTAAGTTAACATTTAAGAAAAGCAGAACCGAGATGACGTGAAATCCAGGCCTAAATCCTTCGGCACCCCACACTCTAACAGCTCAGTTAGTGAGGAGCATGGAATGAATCATCATTTGTTCTTTTTCTGCTCCAGCCTCTGCTGCTGGGTTCTTCTGCACAGCCTGCATCCTCCTTAAGGGCCATCCTGGGTTAGCATCCACCCCAGAATGGGGCGGGCATGAAAAGGAAGGTTTCCATTCAGGCCCAGTTCACAGGTTACTCTCTGTCCTCGAAGGTCTCTGCTCTGCGTCAGTGCCCTGGAGTCCAAAGTTGAAGCCTTCACAGGTCTCTGCTCCACATTCCCCAGTGTGCTTTGAAGAAGAGCCAGCCAGCGAGCGTCTTTGCAGTACTAAGTTGTTACTACAATCAAACACTGTCGTCTAGTCTACAGAGATGTAAGATGGGTCTCAACCATCCCTCCTCTTCCTCCTTCAAAACTGTCAAGTCCTTTGAAAGGTCGACAATGTACAGTAACACACACACACACACACACAATGGAGCGGGATCCCCAACAGAGGCTCATCTGTGATTCCCTTCCATGCTGCTGCTCCAAATCCCATCATTCCAAAGGATTTCCAGCCATAGCCATGCTAGAAGGACTCAATTACTGATCACTCAAAAGTCCAAAGTATCTTTTCTCTCTTGTTGCCTGATGATGATGATGACGATGACGACGACGACGACGACAATGATGATAATGCCACCTCCTCAGAAAAATCTTCCTTAGCACCACACATAACACGCACCTACTCCACTCTCTTCGTGCTATATCCCCTTATCTGATTTTACTTTTCTTCGCAGATGTAAAGTCCACCCAACATTCTGCTTTTGTTAACATATTTATCTACCTTCCCCACCAAAGGGGAGCTCTACAAGACGTGGGAGTTAGTCTGTTGAGTTTTCAATATCCCAGGCACACTGTAGTGGATAGTATACAGTTAGTGCATAGAAAATTGTATATGCTGAGTGAATCAGTTAATTGGTTAATTTTTGAGGCCAGGATAGACAACAAGAGGATCAAAGAAACAATGTAGGCTCTTAACAGAAAGGAGTAGGTACTTTTTATCCTGATTCTATAATTTATTATAAGGTACTGTAATCAAGACAGTTTATCACTAACAGACAAATAGGCAATGGCGCAAAGGGGAAAACCCCACATTTATGGCCATGTGATGATAACAGTGTTGTGTGCGACGTCTGTGTGTATTGGATACACGTGACAGAGAAGCACCTTCGGGCACTGGTTCTCCCTTCCGTCTTGTTGAGACGAGGGTCTCTCTTCTGAAATGATTAGGTCCACTCACTGGTGTCCAGCTTAGGCTCTGACATTCAGACTCAGGTGAGTTAGGCCAGGCTTCTCGGCCTCTCTCAGCTCCTTCTCATCTGTCTTATTTCAGAGTGTTTAAAAAAACAAAGACCAATGGTAAACCATAACCCAGAAGTGATGAATGAGAATATCACCAAAAAGTCAGAGCCCAGGTATGGCTTAGCTCAGTGGTAGAGTACTTGCCTATCACATAGAATAAGCCTTGGGTTCAAGTCCCACGTCTAAAAAAGAAATGAAAAGAAAAGAGAAGAGAAGAGAAGAGAAGAGAAGAGAAGAGAAGAAAAAAGAAAAGAAAAGAAAAGAAAAGAAAAGAAAAGAAAAGAAAAGAAAAGAAACCAACCAACCAGACTGGGAAGACATCCTGGTAGAGTCTGGGAGACACTAGGTAAATGCTGCTGGCTCTCACTGAGCCCTAAGAAAGCTCTGAGCACCAACCTAGTAATGTCTACGTCTACATCCACCTTAACTCATCTTCATGGCGCCCTATGCCAGGGACCCTGTCTTTAACATGGTGCTTGTTCCAGTTGACAGGATGGTAAATAAGCCAAATAATGCTTGAAATATTAGGGCGTGTCTGTAATTCCAGCACTGGAGACTCTGGGGAGGGAGAATCACGAGTTCAAAGCAGACTAGATTATACAAGGATATCTTCTCTCAAGTGCCAAAATATTTACATACTACTCATGCACCATCACAAAATAACCACTCCAGAAGGCACCAGCTAAGCCACAGGAAAGATAAGGCATGTGTCTCCAGTGTTTTGTTCCCTCTAAGTTGGTGACAAGCAGAACTGTTGAGCGGGAGAGATGACTCAGCGGTTAAGAGCCAGGAGTGTTTTCAGAGGAGCCAGTCCAATTCTCAATACCCACACTGGACAGCTCACGACCACCTGGGACCTATCTATCTCCCCTGGCTTTCATGAGTGCTGCACTCATGTGCACAACACACACACACACACACACACACACACACAGAGAGAGAGAGAGAGACATACACATACACATAATTAAAAGTGATAGGAAATAAATCCTTTATTTCTTCAAAAACAGAAGAAGAGTTCAAGATTCTGACCTTAGGTACCAAGCTAGCTTCCGGAGTCCACTCCATCAAAGGTCTTCACCTAGCCATGCAATCCCAGCCTCACGAGGAGGGATCCCATAAAAACAGGGGGCTTTATAGACCTGTTAGAAGCATTTTGACTTAGTGACTACCAATGATCCCGACAACATGCCCTACCCGGGCCTTCAACAGCACTGGAGCCACAGAGCAGCCCTATGAGGTGTTCTTATGCCCTGTCTTACTGACAAGGCTGAGAGAGGGCTTCACCAAGTCCCAGTGAGGTCCGCTGCTTAGCCCAGGACTTCTGGCATCAGGTCCCTGGCTCATCCACAACTCCATACAATTCACTCCCCTTCTCTAGGCATCCTTCATCCCCATTCCATACACAAAGCCAGTACAACAAAGACCTAATAATCCCTGATCACTGCACAGAACAATTAGGTGGTTCTGTGGCTAGAAACAAGCAGAAGAGTGGGAAGGAGTCCGGCGAAAAGCTCCTACTACCTACTGCAGTACTTTGCAAAGACAGCTTGCTGTCCATATAAACTCTTTCCTTCCCCTTCTCTGAAAGGCTATATTCCCATATTCCCTAGCTGCTAGCTGAGAGCATGTGACCATGGAGGGACCTGTGAGACATAACCAGAAATGTTCCACGGGACTTCCAGGAAGGTTGCTAAGGGAGAACTGCTTCTGCAGAGACGCTCTCTCTGCCTTCCTGCTAGCACCAGGCTCAGACAGGACAGCTGGAGTTAAGGGGCCATCCCAGATTGAGAGGCGCCGCCACCATGTGCAGTAAGAAGGTGATGGTCTCAGTCCTCCGAGGATCCTGAACTGCTGCTTCCATGGGTGTGGTACATGAGAAAGAAGTAAAACTTTCCGTCGTCTCGTAAGCCTGTAAAATTACTACCAACCAGGCTTGCTGCTGAAAGCATCTATGGATAATCCCGCCAAAGGCCAAATCAAAGCTAAACCATGAGCAAAACCCGGTCCTTCTCTTCCTTCCAAACAACTCCATAAAGAGCAAAACACTGGATAGAAATCCAACATTTCTGAAAACGAATCTGCTTTACATTTGAATGTTCACACCTCTTATAGTCTCATCCCTGTCACTGGTCCCAAACAATATGCAACCAAGACCCTATGTCTTCTCCTTGTTAAGAGAAAAGTGTCATCGTCATCTCCAACAGTCTCACTATGAGTCAGCCCACAGGGACCTTCATGACACTGAGGAAGAGTTGGAGAGGTGTGTAGAGGAAGCACGAGGAAGAAGAGGCAGGGCAGAGCCTCAAGGCGACAATGGAGCATTCATCTCTACAGTCTGGCTCTCATTCTTTCTCTTTTGCAGCTAAAGTTGGGTGTTTATCAAACCCAAAATGTGCACACCCAGTAGAGCCTTCAGCCCAGCTGATGGTCCAGATCTGACCTCCATGCTCCTACGACAACCACAAAGGGATTGCTAAAGAAATCCTGAATAAACAAAAGAGAAAGAAGTAGTTTCCCTAGCACTATTTGTGTGTGCACAGGGTTGGGAGATTGCTTGTCAAATCACTGTCTCCACATTAAAGAGAAACTAATGATATGAATGAGGGTTTTGTTAAAAGAGCTGGGAAGGGAAGCAGGAAGAAAAGACTCAGTAATTCCCCCCTTTTTCTTCTACCCCTCTGTATAATCTGCTTTTGTAAATGTATACATTCTTACGAGAATCAAACCCAGGTTTTCATGCATGATAACCACATGCTATGCCATTGAGCTACATCGCCAGCCCCTTAAATGTTATATAATATGTCTACATTAGTTTTATCATTTAACAGTTCCCTTTATGTAATAATAACTCTCTATGGCTCTGGAAGTAACTAGACCAATATTCAATGAAGTCACGATACACAACCAACATGCCTGGCCCAGGCAGATGAGCCCATACCCTACAGCCATGAATAGACTTGCTCAGAGGTTGGTGGGCAGGTGGTGCCCACCACACACCATGCACCATCTGCAGCTCCCAGCAGAGGGCCTGGCCCACCCCACCATCAGCACTCAAAACCATGGTACAGCATGAGAGGCAACGTGGGCCACATAGTCAGTTTATGCTCTCAGAAAGAGGAATGAAATCGAACAGTCATAATTAAAAATTGTGTCCTAAACTCAATTCCACTTGTTAAGGACATTTATTACAGCTTTAACTTCCCTCTCCACATTGAAACTAAACATGGGCCATGAATTAATGACCCAAGAGCTAAATCGGGTTTGTAGTGAGTTTGGTTTCCTCACACCATCGCTTAAAACAAACCAGATCTAAGTCTCTTTTAACAAGTAAGATATTCCACATCTAAAGTCTAGATCTCAGGCTGAGAATATAACGCAGTAGGTAAAAGTGTTTGCCTAGTCTACATGAAGCTCTGGAGTCAACCTCCAGCACAGTCTGTAATCCCAGCACCTGGAAAATGAAGGCAGAAGTATCAGAAGTTCAAGGTCAGCCTCAGCTACAAAATAAATTCAAAGCTCACCTGAACCTGGAATGCCTGGGATTCCCCCGGTCTCAAAAAAAGCCCAGATTTCTAGCTTTTCACGAATTAGATAATGGGCTCACTAGGTCCACAGGCTCAGGCTGGGCACTGGGAAAGGAGAGTGCGTTAAGGAGACATAGAGTCAGAAACAGAACCGTGCATCAGTTCTGTTCCTCAGTGTAAGAGAGACACATCTCAGGATTCACACCACTATCAAAAGCACAAAATGGAAGGATAAACCACAGGACTTTGTGTTTCAATTAAGGTGGGGCAACATAGAACTCAGGAAAGGAAGGAAGTTTCCTTTGGGTGTGATCTACAAGCCCAGGCAGCTGTGAAGAACAATTAACATTGGATACCCTTTTCTTCCACCTGCAGAGCCCCCTTTCATGTCCATTCACTACAGACAGCGAGAGCCTTTACAAAATAAGTAAATAAAATAAAAAATAAAATAAAAAATTTCACTCTCTGAAAGTTCAAAGACAGCCAAGGATACATAGGTGAGGCCCCGTCTCAAAAATATAAAAAAAATTAAAAAATAAAATAAACGGTTTTGTGAGAGAAAGTTACAAACGTGCCAGGGGCTTTCAACATGTAATCCTATTCCATTCACAGTCTCAAGACATAGGTCAGAGACGAAGAAACAAAGGTTGGAGACTCACTTGTCCAAGGTCATTGTCAATAAGACAGAAGCAGGCAACATTGTGCTGGCTTTGGAGACTGCTAGATCTACAAGGTGTTCTCCCTTGCATGGAAGGCTCGGCCCTCCTCTTAGCACTAGCCTTCTCTGTGGTTACTCCTGACTCTCCGTCTAAGTCCTATTACAACCATACTGACTCTCATTGAGTCAACTGGTCAACCAGGAAACTATACCTTCCTTTGCCTTGATCTTTCCACTGCTCTTAAGGGTTAGATGACCACTGGCAGTAGAATAGTCTTCCTTGATCAACAGGAACAAAGCCACAGGCCTACTGAGATAGGCAGGAAATAAAGGTGCTTGCTGCCAATCCTGACAGCCTGAGTTGGAGTCCCCTCCCTGACCCCATGTGGTATGAAAGCTTACTCCTGTAAGTTGTCCTCTGACCTCTACACCATGGTGCAAGCAAGCAAGCAAACTTGTCCTATTTTGTCGGTGGGATTCAATTCCACAACATTAGCAGCAACACAAGCATTCTGGCCAAATCAGCATCTGGACTACACTGTGCATGTTGCTTGGTAGCCTTTCCTTTCATGGGAACACTCTTGCCAAGGAATATCACCCTATCTCAACTCTTTCTGACTGTTGTCAAGGGGATTATGAAGTTCACCCACATCTAACCATTCAAAGGAGCTCTTAAACCACCCCATGATAACTCCTGTGCTGAGTGGGTGCATACATTGTATTCTAGGGAATGGAGTAACATGAGTTTACAAGCCTACAGTGATGGCAGCCTAGCCCTTAGTCATACAGTGTCATAGCACAAAAGGATCCAAGCAACCGCTGAAGCCAGTGGAGGAAATAAATCCTGAGCTGAGAGTCTCACTAAAAGCCACCTGGCAGGAAGAGGTAGATCTAGTGCTGGAATCCATTCTCTAGGCTCCTAAACCAGTTTTTATGGTGGCACACTGCTTCTTCTCACAGTCTTTGGGGGTACACAAGCCTAGACCATTCCTACATACTCACAACCTTAAAGAACATACTGACACCATCATGGTGAGTGTGCCACAGGAAGAGGCAAACGTGTGGGACGCCATCCTAGATGAGGAAACAGTGGTCTGAGGTTTCCTCGGTTCTGTCGCTTCATTCAATTCCTTATGGGGTCAAGTACAGAACTATAATCTTAGCTTTCAATCCCGTAAGAGACACGATGTCACACTATGAGCCATGCAGTAGGAGAGACGGACAGCATGGAGTGTTGCTGAAGCAAAGTTAGATCTACTCTAGCTACCTGCTCACACTTCTGGTCCAGCCACGACCCCTGCTCTCAGTTCTCGGCAACAGCTTCCTCTTGAGTCAGTTCTCTATTACCCAACATCAAGCATCTAACCCCCCTTTCACTGACAGTTAACCAAACCCTAAGGGGCCATGGTGATGAGTCAGATATGAACCCTCCACAATGACCTCATCATCTAGAAGACCTCAAGCCTCTGAGGAGCCATGATGTATGGTGCAAGTGCTGCACTAGAGACACAGGCAAGTGTCATGGAAGCAGAGAGAGTCATGACCGATTACAGATTTACAGAATGAGGAGGGCAGCCCAGTTCTGGGAAAGTGTGCCTTTGTGTTGAGCCTTTTGATGGCAGAGTTGGGCGGGGAGGATTTCCATAAACTGGAGAGGGTGTATTCCAGGAAGATGGGACAGCATGAGTAAAATCAGGGAGGGGAGAGACATGGGCATGACTCGGAACACCCACTGGTCTACGGCAGCTGTAGCCTGCCTGGGGTGTCTGGAAGGACTGAGGGAGAAAACACCAGAGTGGGAGGTAAAGGCCACACAGTGGACCCAAAGTATCTCTTATATGCTGTCCCTCCTACGCAGCACTGAAGTCCCAAGAATGTGAGGCAGGGAAATTCAAACTTGTAAGCAGGATTGAGGGGGCAGCATTAGAGACCTGGAGGAGGGATATGGAACTTAGAAGGCTTTCTTGTAGGCAAAGAACTTGCTCCTCATCATCCTTGCCCCACTCCCACAGTGTCAACTCTGCCTGCTCTGCACATCAAGTCCATCTCTGTGGTGACACTGGCATCTGACCATTTGGATAATGGAGTAACATCCATCTAATCTGGCCCTGGGAGGGAGGGAGGGAGGGAGGGAAGGAGGGAGGGAGGGAGGGAGGGAGGGAGGGAGGGAGGGAGGGAGGGAGGGAGGGAGGGAGGGCCTGAGTGTGTGTGTGTGTGTGTGTGTGTGTGTGTGTGTGTGTGTGTGTGTGTGTGTTTACTCACTGGCTCATTCCCAGGTGACTTGTAGCCTTTAGAAGCCCCCAGCCCCTGTTCTGAGGCCAGCAGATACATGGTTGAATTGACCACCTATGTTTCAAACAGACATCACATTGGAAACACGGGTCTTCTGGGACTACACTTTTACAAGACAACAAAGAAGCTAACTGGCAAATGTTCCCTTTAGGCAGAGTGCACACCCAACCTCCATTCCCCAAATTCTTTTGAAACTTCAAAACTGAGAACCAATGTTCTCTAATCTTCTGGCATCTTTCACAGGGCATCTACCACACCCCAAAAGATTTGCAAACTCCTGCCACACGTAGCTTTATAGAGTCCTGACCCGTCCAGATCTTGGTGTTTACCTTCCTCAGATCCTGCACTGACAGCCCAGCAGCCTCACTTCTTCCTCTGTACCTTCAGGCCCAGCCAGATGGCTCCACTCTGGGAAATCAGAAGGTGCCTCCAGGGGACTGGGCAGCAAGCCTAGGAGAAACCTAATACCTTCTAGTACCACAGGACACTTTACACTTGGGCTCCTCCTGTTACCTACTGTGTGTCAGACCTTCCTAGCAGGGCTCAAAAAACAACTGAATGAGACAGCTCTGCCAGACCTGGGAAAACTGCAGGTAGCCCTGGTGTAGATGCCACATGGATATAGAAAATGACAGCACAGCTCACGCGTGAAGCTAGCAATCCACACACACTGTACAACCAAATGTTCAAGCGTCTCCAGCTAGCAATCCAGGCGGCAGGCAGGGTGTTCCAGAACAAGGCAGGACAGCATGCTTACTCCTATGAGCATCAGCCATTTGTGATAATTCGAGAACTGACCACGGCTCTGATGGTCACTTAAAGAAAAAGTTGAACAGGGCAGAAAAGAAACATAACCGTGGCTCCATCTTCAGTGAGCAACAATCTCACCAGAGAACAAAACACCAAACCCTAGACACGGAGAGCCAGTAACTGAAGGTGTGGGAGGAATATGAGCAGGGCATGGTGGGATGGGAGGCCTGCTGGCGGGACTGCTGGGCCTGGGATTTGAAAGAGGGCTTTAGGGTAAGCGGGGAGGTGACTTAGGGTGTAAAGCGCTTACCACACAAACCTGAGTTCAGATCCCACATTTTAAAAAAATGGGTACATAGCACACATGTCTGAAATCCTTGTGCTCCTTTGGAAAGACAGAGAAGCAGACATATTCTCCCAAACTCTCAAGATAGCTAACTATGTCAAGCAAGACAGAAGGCAAGGACAAACACCTGAAATTCTGCACAAAGGCACCACAGTATGCATGTACCTGCACTTACACAAGCAAACACACATGAGGGATGGAGGCAGGGGGACCCCTTTGGGACATATGAAGTGACCTAGAAGAGTACAAATAATCAAAATCCTTGTTGTAACAAAAAAAAATGTATAGGATCATCACATTTTTTTAATTGTAAGAAAACATCAAATTTCACTTTATAGTTCTTATTTATGTTGTGGACAGCAAATACCAAAGCACGTGGCGGTCAGAGGACAACTTTCAGAGATCAGTTCTCCCCTTCCACCATGTAGGTCCTGGAGATCAAACTCAAGCTGTCAGGCTTGGCGGCAAGAGCCTTCAGCACTGAGCCATCTCAGCCAAACTCCACTTTAATAAGTGCAAAGTTCTAAAACCCAGGGAACGGTCTGACTCAAAGCCACACATTTAGCCTGTGAATGGTTTTCCACTTGGCAAAGTCAGTTCCTCATCACTGTGTGATAATGCCAGCGAGTGAATGGGCAATCGGATCGGGGAAATTCCTAGTGATTATCAGGATGGAAAGGAAAGAAAAGGCAAGGAGGAAGCAAGGGGAACTGTTGGCGAGGCCTCCTAGGTTCTGGCTCGGGCGAGTACTGCTCAGATCAAATGAGGAGAATGCCTGCAGGCTGCGTTTCTGTATTCAGTTCTCTCTGAGTTTCCCCTCTTCCTCTCTCCCCCAAACTCTGGTTCCCTTATGCAAATGACAAACCTAATACCTATAATATGAGATATTTGCATCTCCCTAATAAGAAAATCACTTCCTAACCTTTGGACAAATTGCTAAAAGCAGCCACCACACTCTTCCATACTATATTTAGCTGTAAGCCACACTATGTAATCTTGGGTCTTCAAATTCCTCTCCCAAGAAATGTCTACCCAACCCATCCCTACCCGTCTCCCCTTGACTCGCCCACACCGTCCTGTATCTTCTGCACAGAGGATCCTTGGGTCGTTCACTCAGCTACTTCCACACTCATTTTGTCATCACACACACACACACACACACACATTTTTTCTCTCCAGCCAAAATCCATTAAGTGAGATAAACCTTGTAATTAGAGCAGGCACAGAGTCTAGAAACTTCTATCACGTGCTCCTGAGGCTGCCTCCCATCTTTACCTTTACTATGGAGTCTTAGAAACTACTGTTTAAGTCAAATTTCTTCATTTTACAGGTGCGAAATCAAAACCTAAGAGAGGAAAGGGCCTGGCCAGACACACAGCTTAGCCAGATTCCAGATTCAACAGACCAACAATATTCTACAGTGCATCTTAATCATCTTATATAACCAACACATCTAAAGCTCACCAAGTGCCCTGAGCTCCTGATACGCTTAATTCTCACAACAACCTGATGGTAGACATTCTATTCTCCCCATTTTACACGGTAGGCACCGAGGCACAGAAAGGTTAAGTAACTCGTCCAATGTCAACAGGGACAGACGATCAGGTGTGTGAACTCAGGCAGCCTGGCTCTGTGGCCAGGGTTCTCAAGTCATCTCATGGAAGCACTTGTGGACTAGTGTCCTAGACTGCTGATAAGTGCAATATATGCAAAAATTTCACCTAAAAAAATCAAAGTCTTGTAAAAATGAAGACAAAACCAAATGATAACACTGGAAACTGCGGTGGAAGGGCAGGTGTGCCGGGATTACAGGAAAGCACCTGTGTCACCTTCTGCACTTGGCAGCTGCCTGGTGTGTGCTGTGCACAGTCATTTAAATAGTGGCCTTCGTTTTATGATTTATTCTTGATACAGCTGTCCTTCAAACAGACCCAATGTTAGCTTCATTCCCATATGAGATGCCCCATGAAAGCTTCTAGAAAGGAACTAGGCACAAAGCCTAGCCATTTATTAACAGTTCTGTGCTGGGGCCAGCACCTCCCATCCCAGAACAATAGTGTGTTAATTCATTCTAAAAAAAAAAAAAAAAAAAAAAAAAAAAAAAAAAAAAAAACCCAGAAGCCAGTCTGCTCCACTGGGAGTCATTCTTCATCCAACCCCGGTCAGATCACCTAAGGTGAGTTAGCCAAAGCCCTTGGCTTGTCATTGTTTGCCTCACTTGTCCCCACATCGCTGCTAAGCTCAAACACCTCTGCACCAATGAGAGGAAGGAAAGAGTCTGGTGCTAAGAAACAACCCAGTGCTGTTTCTAGAAGCACCAGGCTAGAAGCCGGCATTGTGGGAAATACCTGCAGTGTGGTTTTCAGACGATTCTGAAACCAGTGTCTGCTCGGCTGTTCCCACCTCCAGCAATGAACCATGACCAGCTGCAACGTGGGCCTTAGCTCTGCAGCCAACAGCACCAAGTTCAGTTTTACAAAAACATCCAGATGTGAGCTTCACAGAAGCAGACATACACAGTCCCCTAAGCTCAGGGAACTCTAAATGACTTACCACAGAAACAGAAGCCATGGCAACAGGTGATAGGAAGATGAGTGAACCCCCCGTAAAAACAAGAGACAAAAAGCATCCCCGCTTGCCAGGCCAACACCTTCTATCACCGCCACCAAATCCATGGCCCAGCATGCTGAAAACTAACACTTGCATACTGGGTGCTGACTTCTGGCTACCACATAATGGTCACCAAGTAAGGCGCAGGGTGGAGCCCTACCCACAAAGCAATATTTATTGTCTTTGGAGAGCCACTGGCTGAACCCTCCTGCAATATCACTAAACTCAGCTCGGTGAAACAAAGGAAAAAGAACACTATTACAAATGAAAATTCAACCAAAATCTCAGGACATGTCCGCACTTTGTATTCTCTCATTTCTGTATAAATATTGGAACAGTGCAGAAACACGGTGATCTCAGAAATAATGTGCCTTTGATAGCCACAAACCCCAAGTATTTATTTCACTTTATTTTACTCCTTATCTCAAATACACAGTTCCTTTTCCTTTAAAAGAAAAATCCGTCTTTTAAACAATATGTAAGGCAAAGCAAATGTAACCAAGAACCAAAACAAACCTTGCCTGCAAAATTTATGGTTCCTCTTCTGTCCCTGGCTGCACACATAGCCTGCCACCCAGGACTATCGCCGTGCACATACATACACAGCTAATCCTGCACAGCCATGTCAATCTCCCACTGTGTGCAGTGGGGGTGAGCATGCTCACACACTTTCTTTTTGTTTTTTCTTTCATATATATGTATACACACACACACACACACACACACACAGTGTTTCAGTATATTGCCCAAGCCGGCTTCAAACTTTCAATCCTCCTGCCTTTTCTGTTTATTTTTTATTGTTGTTTATTTTTGTTTTGTTTTTTTGAGACAAGGTCTCCCTAAGGAACCCTGGCTGTCCTGAAACTCATTACATCGACCAGGCATGAACTCACAGAAATCCAATCCCTTGCCTGACAAGGGATTAAAGGCATACAAAACTATGCCCAGGTTAGATGCTGATTTCTAAAAGCAAATCAACTTTTCCTCAAATTGTTAAGAAACAAAAGAGTGAAAGCCAGGTGTGGTGGTGCACACCTTTACTCCCAGCATTCTACAGGCAAAGGCATTCTAGGTCTCTGTGAGTTCAAAGCCAGCCTTAGTCTACATAGCTAGTTTAAGGTCAACCAAGGCTATATAACTGGACCCCTTCTCAAAACGAGAGTTTTGAGAGAGAAGGGGGTTATCTGATGGCATCCAGTACATCAGGGGGGGAAAGTGAGTGTCCCTCTGGAGCAGATCACCAAAGCACGCTGCTGGCACCCAGGCACCATAGCCATAGCCAGCATGGCCCTGCTTCAGCCTTTCACCTGGGTCACTTTATTTTCCACAAGCCAATCTGGAAGGACTGCCCTTTCTGGGACTTGTCACTTCTCAACTCAGAGAAGGAAACAGGGTCACTGGGCAGCAGGTAGGTTCGAGACCCATTAAGTGGCAAGTCTCTGGCAGCGGGACTGGCCGTGAGCATATCCCCAGGAAAAAGGAGAGCAGTCTCTCTAGTGCTATCACACACAAGCCAAGGGCCCTCCTTGCCACTCCTGTGTTCCTACCCACAGTGTGTCCCAAGGCAGGGGTAGAGCAGGACCCACAGCCTTCCTCTACCGCCCCAGGCCCAGAGCCCTGTCTTCTCCCCTCCCCACCCCATCTCATCCTCTCACTTATATTCACAACAAGCAAAAAAAGTACACACCCTAGGTAACCTGACTCCCCGGAGAAGGAGAGTGACAGAAGGAAAGAAAGCCCCTACTCCGCCCTCATAGGTATCTAACTCTCCAGGGGCACCTGCCACGCATGTGAATAATTGGTCAGTCCATACCAGGAAATGAACGAACAGCTAATAAAAGGGGCTGACACTCAAATCCAAATCTCATCAAGAGCAAAGGGAGCCAGGACTCAGATCTGCTGCTCATCCACCCCGCCCCCACCAGCTGACACTTATGCAAGCCTCTCTCAACTTGTGTCTCTTGCAGTAGTTTCTAAACTACAAGGCATCATGGTTACATATCATTCAGCGGCTGTTACCCAGCTGCACAACCACGTGTTTGTGACTGATAGTCGGAAGACAGCTCATGAGAGTCAGTTCTCTCCTCTGGGTCCAGGAGAGTGAAGCCAGGTCACCACCTAGGCAGCAAGCACCCATAGCCACTGAGGCATCTCACCAGTCTTAGCCCCAAGTGCCTCACAGGAACCTCAGCTGGGCTCCAGGCCTCTCATGGGCACCCCTGCCTGGCCTCAGCAGCGTAGGCACACAGTCAGCTCCACAGAGCAGCAACCCAGATCTGGAACTTGTGCCCAGCACTATGTCAGGACCTTACAAAATAAACCTCTCAACAAACAGAAGAAGAAAAGTGCAGAGTAGGTTCTATAGCGTAAGGGGTTGTAAACTAGTTCCTAACAACACTGCGTGGAGCCAGCACGGCATGCGATCCTAGAACCCGGGACGCGGAAACAGAAAGATTACAATTTTGAGACTAGCCTGGACTATACAGCAAGCCTCTGTTCTTTTGTTTTGTTTCGTTTTGTTTTGTTTGGGGTTTGGCTTGGTTTGGTTTGGTTGTTGCTATTGTTGTTAAATATTTTTTTAAAAGCTGGAAGGGGGAAAAAGCTGTAAGGGTTCCCCCTCCCATATATTTAATTGATACAGCTGCTTAGAATTATAGGAGCTCCCATGTAGTCCTTTATTTTCCTCGGTTTAATGCTTCCCTCTATTTGGCAAAACCCACATAAAGTCATATAAAGTATTTTTATAATCAGAAATAAATCACATTCACACTTGCATGCTACAGTTTCTTCTCTCTGCTCCAGTCTGGCAGATCTATCCATCTTTATGCATATTAATTTGCTCCTGTCAGTTTAGAGGGGGGAAATGCATCTCTAAAACCCTTTAGCGTTTATAAAGTACTTTTAAAATTATAAAGCTTCAGCAGACGTGGTGGCTGTCACAGCACTCAGGAAGCTGAGGCAGAAGGACTTGCCCAGGCTGCAGACTGAGACTCAATCTCAAAACAGTGTCCAAGGCTCCCAGAGTTGACAATGGCTCTGTCTTTTTTTTTTTGGGGGGGGGGGGGGGGCCCTTACTGACAGCCTAGTGTCACATCCCAGAGCTCTAAACAACTGCAATAAACTGAGCTGTTCCTTGTCCATCCCTCCACAGGACAGCCTGTGAGCAGGTGGTGGTCCCAAAGGTTCTCTCTCTACCTGACGCACACAGCCGCAGCTAGGTGCAGCCAGCTAAGAGCAGCAGGATGAATTCCCCTCACATTCTGAGGCCCTCATGGCTTAAGTGGAGCTCGAAACTCAGGTGCTGGTCCCCAGCAGGTAGGCGGATGCTGCATACTGGAGATGATCTGGTGGCCATTCCAACCAACGTAGCAGCTACTACTGTGCTTTTAGGATATAACTCATGCATCACAGCATTTTCATGACGCCATACAAGTAACCCTGCATCCTCAACTCCATTTTCCCCCAGGAGGCACACTGTTTTCTATTGCAGTGTATCTTACAATGACAAAGCACAGTGATATATTCAGTATCCCAGGGCTCTTACCCAACCAAACCTCAGGGTCTCATAACCTTCCCTACCCAGATAGTGTCTGAGCCCCTACCAAACTACCACACACACACACACACACACACACACACATTATCACCCAAATGGTAAAAGTTGTTTCCTATGTGATCATACAACCTCACCACAGGGTCAGCCACCTAATGTCTCTGTGACCTTGAACTAACTGCTTCACCTTCTTCAATGTGTGTAAACAGGATTCTTCCCAGACGCTGACAGGGCAGGAATTTCAGCACACATTTTATTTTATAGAGGGACATGTTTACCCACACATACAGAGTCGTGGCCAGTCCTTGGGCCCCACATCATCCAACTCCCAAGTCCTAAACTCATGCTGCCTCTCTCTCAGACTGAGCTCCCACTGGGGTTCCCTGACTTAGCAGCTGCCAGGAAGCTGAGGCTGTGTACTAGGATGCTAGCAGGAGAAGCTGACCTTCTCCAGGCCTGTTCTTTATCAGTACCCACTACTCCTCCGGCACTGCTGAGGGATGTGAATGGGGCAAAGCTGAAGTGGCAAGAGAATGCCAACCCCTACGCAGAGGCTGATACCCTCCCTGCAAGCAACAGTCAGAAGAAGCCACTATGTCTGTCTGGCCCTGTTTGTTTTCTATTGCTATGACAAAGCATGACAGAAAGCAACTTGGAGAGAAAAGAGCCGACTTCATCTAACAGCTTGTAGTCCAGCATGAAGAGAAATCAGGACAGGAACTCAAAGCAGGAACCTGGAAGCGGGAACTGAAGCAGAGACAGAGGCTTATTCCTCATTACTAGCTCAGCTTGCATTTTGTATACAACCCAGGACACTTGCCCAGGAGTGGCACTGCCCACAATAAACTGGGCCCTCGTGCATAAATCTATTACAGTTAAGAGTGACCCCCGGGGTTGCCTGTGGGACAATCTTATGGTTCCCTCTTCCAAGACCACCTTAGCTAGTAAACTTGACTCAGCACTAACCCTCAGGATGTCTTTCCTGCCTGAGGCTGAGCAGCCCTTACTGAGAAGAAAGCCACACCCCAGAGCCTTCTTCCAGCCCCATATGTGACATTCAGGTCAATTCAAACCACTAAAGACCTCCAATACAGCCAGACCAGCTTCCCCTGGAACCCACAAAAGGAAAGCTTCAAAGGCCAAACAGACTAGCACCCAATACAAAGGAGCCTGGAGCTTCTGACTGGGAAAGGGGAAAGGCCTGGAGCCCAAGCCAAGACAGCTGTATGGAAACTGAGGTCCCTAAGCACTAGTTAACTTACAACTACATTTAAATTTTAGATAGATCCAGCTCTGTTATAGAAAGTAATTTACAGTGACTACACACACACACATACACACACACACACACACACACACACCAAATGGACAGTCAAAGAAATCAAGCCAGGAGGAGAGGACGGTAGAGAAAATAATAAAGCCAGGGAAAGGATTAGCACCTCGGAACAAGAGCCACATGCTCTCTTCCTGCAGAAGTGTCAAGATAGGCAACAACTCCAGTTCTGAGGTACTTCATAAACAAAGCCAGTGAGAAACATGATCAGTCACAAGATGCTGGCTTCCTAGAACATGAAAACAACTGGGCAGTTCTGGAGAAACACGACTTTTCCTGCTTGATTCAGGTCTGGGGCAATCTCTCCATCAGACCTCATGATGGGGATGCAGCGGTTTAATATCATCAAGGTCTGCAGCATCCCTACACCAGACCCCAAAGCCTCCCCCAAAGTGTTGCTTGCCTCACCACCAAGTCTCACAATTCAGAGGCACACGCCAAAAAGAGAACAATTCAGCCAAAATAAACACATGCTGAACTCCTTGGGGTCAAGTTTTAAAATGGTGCCCGAGAGGCTAGAGAGATGTCTTGGCAGTTAAGAGTACATGCTATGGCAGGGGGTCTAATTCCAGTTCCCAGCGCCCATCCTAGGAGGCTCACAGCCACCTGTAACGCCAGCTCTAGTGGACCTGATGCCCTCATCTGATATACATTCATGTGCACATACCCTGACACATACAACTAAAAAGAATAAAATGGGAAAATGGTGCCTATATTTCACCAGGTAATATGAGTCTCCGAGCGAGATGACTGTGGATCTCACGTGCTTGGATACAAAGGAGGTGTTTAATAAAGCCCAGCTCATCCCTCTCACTAGAATGAATGTAAGTTCCTCCAAGGCAGACACTGGTCTGCTCTGCATCTGTGAGGATGTAGCCCAAGGCTCTAAAGCAGTCACCGGCACAGAGTGGATGCTAAATAAATATTTAAGGAATAAATATTTCAGGCTCCTGAAAACATGAAAGACACAGTAAAATAAAAACACACAGAGAGAAACGTTTTATAACTCCCTCTCGAGGTCATGAGCATAATGAGTCTTACAGGTCCCACAAGAAAAACATTTCTGACTTTCTCTGGCCTACGTTCTCCAATCTTGTCTGACCACAACACTCTTTTTTCCCCTCAAAGAATGAGATAGACCCAAACAGTCCTTCAACCCCAGGGGACTCTAGATGATCCTAGGAAGGAAAGGGAGCCTCCACTCCAAGAAACGGCTGTCACAGAACAACACAACGACAAAAGGGAATCCCCTCTGCACATCAACCCCTCTACCACCCCCAGTTCACTTTGGGACACGAATCCCATGTAGCAGTGTCCTTCATCCAGACAATAGGCTACCCCTGAACCTTCTAAAACCCGTTGCTGGCTCAGCCCAACTTCAGCAAAATCAACTCCCAGGCCCATGACCCAGGCCACCTGAATACAAAGAAACACCCCAAATCAAGAGCCAAGATCTCAGAGACTTGGGGCCTCATCGCCCCGGCAAAGGAGGTACTTTCTTTGAAGCGGGTAGGGCAGGAGAGATCTGGGTGCATGTCCGGGGAGTCCTCACCCACAGGATGTGTCACATGTTCTGTTTAGCTTACTAAGCCCAGAGGTGCCTGGCAACTGGCTCCCTCCCTGTGTTGCAGCTTATTTACCCACACAGCTGCCAACACTCACTGCCGCCTATCTCCACCAGCCGCAGCCACCATCCAGGCTCCCAGACAACCAGGAGGTCAGGCCACACAAATGATGAACATGGCACCTGTACCCAGAAATACACAGTAAGTACAGAGCTCCTGGGCCTTCAGCAGGAAGGAAAAGATTGACAAGTGCCCACTGAACAGTGGGTGATGGGGAGGACCACAGCCTCATCTGCCTAGCTGCCCTGCAAGTTCTCAGACCCACTCACCCATTGAGGTATACCGAGTAACATACCTAGTAACTACCCTTGCTCCTGCAGGTACCCAAGTTCTGATAGAATTCAGCTTTGACCTCTAACCCCTGGATGCTACAGGTCATGGCTTACCTTCATGTCTAAGGGGAAACCCTACAAAGCCACCTGATGGTACCATCGTTCGTACCATCGTTGTGGGTCTCCAGTTTATAAATTTGAAAGAAATGAAGACAGCCTGTAGATGGATGTCATGAGCCCACAAAGACCTTGAATCAGCTTCCACTGTGGAGACTGGCATCTTCAATGCCAACTTGAAAAGCTTTAAGCAGCTCCTGTGTGCAGGCCCCAGGGAAGGTGCCAGACTCAGCTGGAAGTCTCCCCTCCCAAGGACTCCTCCACAGGTAACTCCGGTCTTTCTCTCAAAGTCTACCCCTGCTGTGAGGCAAATGAGGTGACCCACACCTGTGACTTTACATACAACCCCTCTGGATAATGGGTGCTGACTATGGGGGGACAATATCCTACACCTTCACTCTGCTGGAGCTGGAAGAAGCTAGCACAGGGCCAGTACTCATGAAAATCCTGCAGAATCAACAGGCATGGTGGTCAGCATCTGGGCAGCTGGAATACAACACAACACCTTTTGACACAGCCCCCCACATGGCAGCTTTGAACCATGACCTTGGAGCTGTGGCTTAATTCAATTAGCAACACTTAGCGAGAGGGTGTGGAACCAAACCAGCTGGTTTACAAGGGTGCTTCTCAAAAGTGTTCAGAAAAGAGAAGAGTAGCAGTTAGCATCTCAGCCGCTCCAGAAGTCTACACTTCAAAGAATCCCCCTCATGTGAAGTCATGGGGAGAACACGTATACACACAGAGCCACCCAAATCATGGGTGTTCTGTTTTGCTCAAATGTTCCTGGTCACTTCAGCAGAACTGCCCTAACACCTTCCTGACTGTACTTTCTCTCTCTGGGTTTTGCTTTCGCTTTCTGAAGCACAGCATCTCTCTCCAGTTCAGGCCTCAGACTCCCAAGTGTTGGGATTACAGCCACATGCTACCAAACCTGGCTTCAGTGCCTTCTTAAAGCAAGTATTTTTAAAAAACTAAAATTCAGTTAAAAATGCTTGTTGCCTAACAACTCGAGCCTGATGACCTGAATTCAATCCCCAGAACCCACTAAAGGTGGGAAAAAAAGAAGACTCCACACAAACGCACACATAACTAATAACAATAAATGTAATTAATAAAAAACAAACTAAAATAAGTCAGTATCCCATGTAGGATAAATAATATCAGGGGCTTGGCACTGTCTCAGACCCAAGTTCAAACAGCAGGCCCTCCTTCCTAGTGCGTTTTCTGAGTTTTGGTTTCCACATCTGTAACAACAGAATATGGCCACAGGACTGCCATCATACTTCCACAAAAGGTATATGAAGAAGTGCTTTAGCTTGATGCCTGGCACCAGCCAAAGAGAAATAGGCATCCAGTCCAGCTTCTTCCCTGGTAACTTCAGAATTACGCCCAACCAAAGGCAAAAATAAGTACCGACTCAGCTGGACAGTGGGGGCATGCACATTTAATCCCAGCTCTAAAAAAGCAGAGGCAGGCAAATCTCTGTGAGTTTGAGGCCAGCCTGGTCTACAAAGTGAAGTCCAAGACAACTACACAGAGAAACCCTGTCTCGAAAAACAAAGCAAAACAAAAACCTGACTCCAGTTGACCCAGCAAAACTGTTGGGGCCAGGAGACACTTTTCTCCAAGGAAGCTGGGTATGGTCTTCAAGTTTGTTTTGGTTTTTGATGTTGTTGTTGTTGTTGTTTTGTTTCGTTTTTATTTCTTTTTCTATTTTCCCCATGTGTGTGTCTGCATGGCCACATGCATGTGTTTGCACACGCTATGTGGTTATTTATAGGTGTGCCCATTTATGGGTGCACATGTCTTTATGTGCATGTGGAGGACTGAGGTTGAACCCAGAAATCCTCTTCAACTGCTCTTCCAACTTATTCACTGAAACAGGGTCTCTCAATCAAACCCAGAGCTCACTGATATGTTCAGCTTATCCTGGGGATCCGTCTCTGCCTTCTGAAGCTGGAATTACAGGCAGGCCTCCATTTATATGGGATCTCCAGTCTTAGTCAAGGTTTGTATTCTTGCACAAAACATCATGACCAAGAAGCAAGTTGGGGAGGAAAGGGTTTATTCAGCTTACACTTCCACATTGCTGTTCATCACCAAAGGAAGTCAGGACTGGAACTCAAGCAAGTCAGGAAGCAGGAGCTGATGCAGAAGCCATGGAGGGATGTTACTTACTGGCTTGCTTCCCCTTGCTTGCTCAGCTTGCTTTCTTAATAGAACCCAAGAGCACCAGCCCAGGGATGGCACCACCCACAATGATCTGGACCCTCCCCACTTGATCACTAATTGAGAAAATGCCTTACAGCTGCATCTCATGGAGGCATCTCGTCAAGGGAGGTTCCTTTCTCTGTGATAACTCCAGCTTGTGCCAAGTTGACACACAAAAACCAGCCAGTACACTTATATAGCAAGTACTTAACGGCTAAGCCATTTACCCAGCCCCACAAATGTTTTTGCTGGGTTGAGTTAGTAATGTTAAGACTGAGCCCCATTCCCACACCAGGCTATTGGCCCACGGCTGATGCCCCTTCCTTCCTGAGCTGTTACATTCAGTGCAGACAGAAGACTGAAGGACATGACCACTCAACATAATGTAAGCTCCTACACTACATGTCAAACCTGGACAAAGCTATTGATAAGACTATTGGAAAACTAAATAATGACTATACATGGTTTATTATATTACACCGAAACTGTTAGTTTCCTAGTTTCGATTCTTTTGCATATTATGTAATTTGGGGAACTTGAACAAAAAACATTTGGGAACTGCTATTTTTATAACTTGTTTGAAAAATTGTTTCAAATTTTAAAGTCAAAACATTTTTAATAAAGTCTTAGTTTTTAATTTTTTAAGCATATGAATGCTTTTCCTGTATGCATGTGTGTTTATCATGCATATGCATGGCACCCACAGAGATCAGAGGGGTTAGTAAGATCTGATTGAACTAGCGTTACAGGTGATTGTCAGCTATCATGTGGGTTCTGGGAACAGAACCCAGGTCTTCTGTAAGAGCAGCAAGTGCTATTAATTGATGAGCTGTCTCTTTGGTCTTAATTTTAAAAGGAAGGACTAGAGACACAGCTCAGAAGTAGAGCATTTGTACACACAAGGCCCTGTGTTTAATCTCCAGCACTGGAAAAAAAAATTAAGACAACATTTTTAATCTGTATTTTCAGCTTTTCTAGAACACTTGAAAAAAAAAGGAAAAGAAAATAAAGAGGAAGAACCACTGGCCACCCTGTGAGTTAGAACATGGCTCTGATATTGCCCACCCTGGGTCCACAAGGGTTAGAATCCAGTCCTACCTCTACCTGGCCTTTGGCAAGCTGGATATCAGCATTACAGAGTACGACAACGTCCATATACAAGAAACGTGGGGTAGTGAGCCTCGTGTGTATGTAGGAGCCGTGTATGCCAGCCAGAAGAGAGCTTTCCTCAGTTTTGAGCAGCAGACAGGGACTGGTCTGGTCTGAGCAGAGGCACAGAGCACTGACTAACTTAGAGATCCCAGAGTATAGCCACAAAACCCTTCCTCTGAACGGCTAGATGTATCAAAGGCAGACGGTAGGTATCATGCTCCTTTTATAGACGAGAAGGCTGGCTAAGGAAGGTCTAAACCAGTGACTCTAACCTTCCCGGTGCCATGACCCTTTAGTACATGTTGAGTTGACCCCAAGCATAAAATTATTTTCTTTGTTACTTCATAAATGTTGTTTTGGTACTGTTATTAATCACAATGTCAATATCCGTGTATTCTGATGGTCTTAGGTGACCCCTGTGAGAGAGTCATTCGATCCCAAAGGGGTCTCCACCCCGGAAACAAGGTACTTCCATGGTAGAGCTCAGGCTCGCCGGGCCTGCCTTGCTTGCTCCAAGCAGCACAGTAGAGAGCAGTACCACACATGCGCACCAGAGCAGTAGCCACAGGGGCGTTTCAGGGGCTCAGGGGCGTTTCAGGGGCTCTGTTGAGCTCACATCCTATCATTTTTCTCTTGGTTTATATTTTATGTCTTAGTTCATATCTTTAAAAGAAATCATATTCTTACATCTTTCAACAGTCTTTCAAAGTAAGTGTGAGGACTGCGTCTTAGTCCTCAGTTTCAGCGGTCGTCACTGCTTTATGGAGTCTGTTTCCAACACATGGGTTCCAGGGAGCATTTGTTTGTCTGTTTTAGCCTGGTTTTGGAAGTGCTAGGGAGGAAAGCCATGTTTTTGCGCCTGCTAGACAAGCTCTGTACCTGAGTTTCACTCCCAGCTCAGCTTCTTCTTCTAACTGGAAAACCCACCCTAGTTCCTCCCTATTTATCCTCCCAGGAGGGAAGCAGTCCACCTCTGATACCACCCATGGTGTGACCTATCTCAGCTGAGCATGAATAGGACAGTGACTTTCAGTATTATGTCAGCAAATTTTAATATAGAAGGAACTATTTTTCTTCCCTAACCTACCTCCCAAACTCAACTTCCCCAATTTGCTAGCCTAAGTTCATCCAGGGATTGGGTTGATTTTTTTTTTATACCGAAAGCAGATATGGTTGCTAAGTGTGACTGTGAAATGGGTCAGGCATAGCTAGCTTCCCCTCTACCAGATGGAAAGGAAATGGTTGGCGTCTCTAGAATCCAACAGACTCCTTCAGTCTCCTCCCTGAAGGAATGGTACACATCAGGAATTCAACCCCAGAGCTCAATGCAGCATCTCTCAAAATCACATCAGAGGCAAGCGTGTCCCCCGAAAGAGCCATATGTAGACTATAGGAACTGTAGGATCTAAGAGGGCAGGCCAAAGGGAATAAGTGGCCGAAGTCAGAAGCCTCAAGAGCACACTTAGGGAAGCTGTGTGGGCATGGGCAAGTCACTTCCCCTCTCCAGGTCCTGACAGCAACATCTATAAAACACTTTATCATGGCCCCTTCCTGCTAAGCATTGGGCCCTTGGGTCTGATCACTTTTATAAACGTACAGGGATCATATTCATAACTCAAACTCGTAAGTGCAGCTCCCAAACAAGCAGCTGCTGCCCAGAGCAAAGACAGCAAGTGCAGAGCAGGAAGGGGTGCCCACCTATGTCCAACCCATGGAGGTACCAAGTGAGCGGAATTAAGGAAAACACAAAAGAGCAATTGCAGTCTAATTCAGGTGGGGGGGGGGCAGAATTCTGGCTTTGTGTTTTAAAAAGCATCTAATTTGCATCACATAAGTCTGGCTTTTCATATTAAGACAAATGTGTTCATCACACTTTAAAAAAAAAAGTGACTGATTCATAACAACCTGCAAAATAGTGGAGTCAGAACAAAACTGTCACCACGACGACACCCCTCCAAGGAGAGGCTTCTGTCTCTATTTTCTGACAAGCTTTTCACAAAATCCAGGGAAGCTGTGAGTCAGAGATAAAAGCCACAGTCAGCCACTTGAACAGAGAGGCCGGCCCAGATAGGCCAGGCCACCAGGAGACTGGCAGAGCCCCGGAAGCCTCGGAGCAGTGTAGGTGATGTCCAGCAGAAATGAGGGCATTCTAGGATGGGGGAGGCCAGCACAGCAGACAGCACTCTTCCAAGAGACAAAGGCTCACATTCAAATACCAGGAAAAATCAATAGCTACTGGGCTGGAGCCAGCTCATTAGGAGGAGCTTTGGCAGATTCTAGAACCCCAAATGGGCAAGGGTTGTCCTCCTAAACCAGCAGGCCACCTGCCCATACGGGCTACAGTTCCTCCCCAGCTCCCCTTGTGCCCCTGGATCATCACTGAGCTCTGCAGGTTCCTGTAGTTACTACCCCACCTCCCTCGCCTAGCCCTTTCTCCCACCTGTCTTTCCCTACCCCTCCCTCTCTCTCCAATCCCTTTGTTTCCCCTCCCTCTCCCACTCCTTCATTCACACTAGCCCCAGAGGAGGCAGGAAGCCAGGGTAAAAGCCTGGGGTTCCAGATAAGGAAGGTGACATTCGTTCGAAGGACACGAGATCATCAAAGGCTGTAAGTGCTACCCCTCTACCATGATCCTAAAGCAGGGTACTTTTCCTGGCACAACCTCACAGGAGGTCATGCTGTGGCATCCCCCTCCCCAGCCTCAGCATCACTCCTGACCAATCCTAGCAACACGCACATGCCACCGTGACTCATTTGCTGGCTCTGCAATAGGCTTTTCCTCTGGAACCCTGGCTAGCATAGTGGAGCAGAGCAGCTTCAGAAAGCCTAACAGTCAAACAGTCGCAGTCTCACTTTCTAACTGTGTAGCCCATCTGCAAAAGGGTAAGAACAGGCCCTGCCTCAGAGGGCCACTTAAAAGTAGGCGGGGCACATCCACACAGGTTTTCGAAGCCAACACTTCCCAAAGGCCCCAGCTCCGTTCACTGACTTCCCAAACCTAAATCTTCCTGTACTGAAAACCTATGCCTAGGGCTCAGACAGTAAAATACTTGCTGTATATGCAGTAAGAGCTGAGTGCAGATTCCCAGAACCCACATAAGGCCAGGAGCAGTAGTGTGGCTCTCTAACCCCAGTATTCCTACACCAAGATGGGAAGCAGCGACCAGAGGATGGCTGGAAGCTCTCAGACCATGTTGCATTATTCTGTTTACACAAATACAGAATAGGCAAACAACATACACACACACACACACACACACACACACAGTGGCTGAGGGGAGTCGGGAATCAGGAGTGACCTCTAAAGGATACAGGATTTCCTTTGGGAGTAATGAGAAAAACTCCAGAATTTGGCAGTAATGATGGTTTTACAGCCCTACATATAATTTTAAAAATGCGACTGTATACTTTAAAGGGCTGACTTTTATTATATGTGAATTAGATCTGGATGAAACTAGTTTTTTTAACTGCCATTAAAAATAAATGACTACTACATACAACATAAGAAAACTCTCCCATGAGGCTTCTGTGAGACAATCTAAATCACAAACACCAGATACCCAAGCCTCTCTTGCCATAAGACTTGACAAACGTGACCCTCCTCAGTACCCCAAATGAGCCTCCTGCACTCCAGGCCTAGACTCCTAACATTCGCCCAAAGCAGCAGCAAGGGCAGCAACAATAACTACAGAGTTACTCCCCGAACCTCAGTGCCCTTGAAGCCCACAGCACGAAGCTACAGGTGAAGCCGTCACCAGCCAGCTCAGCTCAAGTCTCCAGCTAAACTGGACCGGGCTACAGAAAAGAAACACAAACTAGCGCTTTCCTCCTCTTCTATCGCCACCCCTCAGGCCACAGTTAGGTCAATAGCAGCAACAGTATGCCCAGGACTTCCTGTGCTAAGTCCTTGATAACACAATGTCCTCATGGGTGGAAAAGTTAAGACTACTGGTACTACAAGCCTCAGAAGGTAGGAGGGACTTGATCAAGGTCAGGCAGCAAGGGCAAAGCTGGAATTTGACCTCAGGATTCTCTTCCACTCTGGGAGTGGAGATTACCCTCTGGAGGCTCAGCCAGGGAGGCCAAAGCAGCAAGCTAGCAGATGTTCGGCCATATTCCACTCTGCAGAGACATTCACTGATCACATCACTTGAAAGCTAGACTCTGGACAGCAAGACCCCTTCCCATGAACTCTGAAAATGAGATGGGCACACCTGACGAACCCTGCAGCCAGATCATGTGACACTTGTCCCACGATTCTGGTTCCATCAGCAATGTTTCTAGGTACCTCAAGACAAGTGCAGATCATATTCTTTTGTTTGTTTTAAAGTAGACATTTTCCTTGAGGGGGAAAAAAAAAACTGGGCAATAGCTCGGTGGTAAAGTACTTGCTATCTGAGCATAAAAACCTAAATTCAAATCCCAGATTACATCTGCAATCCCAATACTGTGAGATAGAGACAGGGGTTTGACTCGAGGCATTTACTGGCCAGCCAATCTAGCCAAAATGACAAGTTCCAAGTTTAGTAGAAGACCCTGTCTTAAAAAAAAAAAAAAAGAGCCTCTAATCAGGCACTCAGACAAATAGATACTCATGCATTAAAACAGAATCATATATTAACCCTCCCCCACTCAAAAAGAGGATCACACAAAACAGACAAAACTGGTTCTGTATGAGTCACACACGGTCAGAAAGTAATGTGGAGCAGCCACCACACAGCTGGCATGTCTGAAAATGTGAATATTAAATTTAAAAATATTAAAAAAAAGAAAAACCAGTACCACCCAGTGCCAGTGTGGGCGTCATGAAACAGGCAGTCTTATCCATCCGGGTAGTCATGTAAACAAAGCATCTCTCTGGGGATGAGTTTGGCAAGTACGGTCAAGTATTAGGAAGCTGTCTGAGCATCAATTCTGACTAATCTCTACTTCACAGAAAAGGCTAGAAGGCCTGAAGCTATACATCTCTGAACTACTCTTAAAATGCTGAAAATTTGGCTGGTGTTTAACAGTCAACAGTAGAAAAGTTAAGTGGACCATAGCACACCTACTCTGCAGTATACTACAGCGGTTAAAAACTATGGTCACGGCCTGGGGACACAGTGTGTTATGCAAGCAGGCTGACCTGAGCTCAATTCCCAGAAGCTATGTTCTTTAGAATGCCTGTGTGAGCCAATGAGGAGACTATTGCAGCCATACCTGACACCTGAGTTTGAGCCCCAAGACCCACAGTAGAACATTCTCCAACATGTTGTCATCCGACTTCCACATGGGTACTGTAGCACATAGGCAACAAACACACACACACAGAGAGAGAGAGAGAGAGAGAGAGAGAGAGAGAGAGAGAGAGATTTGCTTTTTGAATTTCAGCCTTGAGAAAGTCCCCTTTCTTTCAGTCGTCAGAATGAAGGAACTCAGGGTCTCTAAAGGAAATTCATGTATCTATTTATCCATCCAACCATCCATGTGTCCATCCATCCATCCATGCGTTCATGCATCCATTTATCTGACGTTCTAGAGATTGAACCCAGAACCTCATGCATGAGATGCAAGTGTGGTCCCACTAAGCTGTATTCCCTGCTCCACGCTGTGTGTGTGTGTGTGTGTGTGTGTGTGTGTGTGTGTGTGTGTGTGCGCGCGCTTTAGAATCACACTTTGAGAAGACAAGACTTCAGAGCCCCCTTTTGGTGGGCCCTTCTCAACTATGATTCCATTTGGGGGCCTCTGGAAGGTTGCATTTTGATGCACTCTATAAGACCAAGTGACTCTGGATATCTGAGTCTCCCAAAGTCCTTGTGTGGTTTTAGTAAGTAGCCAGGACTGACAGAGTCACAGGTGCCAAATCTCTTCTGGAAACAAGGCTTAGACAGGAACATGGCTACCCAGAACTACACAGCATTATGGGCAAAGAAGGAAGACTTGGGAGCCTGGGGACTCAAACATCACACACTATCAGGTACTAGGTCTCAGCCCCTTCCTCCCTTCCACTGCTCCCACCTACCCTTCTCCATGTGTCAGATGGGTGGAGTCATGCTATTCCACTCCTTAGGATTTTCCATGGTTTCACATTGCTCTTAATACGTATCTGGACAGAGCCTAGACCCAGAATTTGTGATCCTGATGACCAGCCACACCTCCCCACCAGCCTCAATTCAACCCTGCCCCTTCCAGGTGACTTTTGTCACCTGCTCAGCTGCAGCTGACTTGACCCCCTCTGTTTCCCTCCAGGCCTGTGTCTTGCTGCAGTGTTCTTCCTTAGATCTCTTAGCTCCTTATCAGCCCTCCACCTACTTACCCTGCTTCATTTCCTCGTCGTTATTACTTGCTCAGACTAGCCTCAAACTCCAAATTCTCCTGCCTCAACTTTCCACGTTCTGAAATTACCATTATAAGCCACCATGCCCAGCATGAACTAAACATTCTTATGCAATTCCTTAAAAAAAAAAAAGAATATATTACAGTTTTCTGCTTTGGTGGGTGACCATCTAGAAGGCAAGTCTCAGCCATCAACGATATCCAAAGAAAAGAGGTATGCCACCCTTTGTCTTCCCTGTGGCCATAACAGGCATGACTAATCAATCCCCGTATTCTCTTCATACTGAACCAGGAAAGCCCAAAGATGCTTAAGAATCCCTTCTATTCAGGGGGCAAGCTGTCACTATCAACCATTTCAAGATGGACACAAACTAGGAACCATCTGTTTTCCATAGCTTCATGTTCCCAAGGTTTTCTCCAATTTGGACATTCTTTGACTAGCAATCATTAACTACTCACTGCCTGGCAATGAGCTCAACCTGTACAAGGCTGATCAGACCATGAGATCACATGTTCTATCCCAGAGGGCAGGCTCTGCCTGATTTCCTGAATCTAGGGCTCTTTGTCCTCCCCGCCCCCACCCCACCCCCTTGGCAGCTTCACCTCCAACATTTACTGGCCAGGCCTGAGACAGAACATAGGATTAGGCCAGGGCAAAGCCTTACTGTGTTCCTGGAAACCTCGTCCAAGCAGGTGCCTCTGTTATCACTGGTGTTTTAGACAATAAGTGAGTGCTTTCTGTGCACTAGGGCTATCGCACATTTTCTGATGGAATCTAGATCACAATCCTCTGAGGTGTTTAGTAGCCCCATTTGGCCTGTGAGAAAATTCAGGTTCTGAAAGCTAAGTCGCTGTTTATGAGTAAGTAATAGAAATTACATAAGAGCCATTCCACGGGCCCTGGGCCAGTTAGCTCCTTTGCTTCTGGGCATTTCATCTCTAAAATGGACGCAATAACTGTAAAAGAGAACCAAGAGGCCAGCACAGGCCATGGCAGTTGGGTGGATACGACAGAATAGCCTTTCCGGAACCTGGGTAGTGTCCTGATCAGGTCTGTCCAGTGCTAAGCTAGGAGGTCCCTGGATCCTGATACAGCATGTGAACACTGAAGTTTTAGAAAACCAATCCAGCTTCCCTGGCTGGCAGCTCATTTTTAAATGGGTTTCTCCTCCTGCCACATTCCTGCCATCCTCCTGTGTCATGGACTCTGAAAGCATTCTCTCCTCTTGTACATATGCCCTGGGAGCTCCAAACAGAGCTGAGCAGGGAGCTGGTGAGGGAGAACTTGGCAGCGAACCTCTTTGTAATGGGATCTCCCTCTGACAGGACCTATCTCCTGTGTGGAACTTGGCACGTCTGGCCTCACAGCTCCTTGTAACTACGGGCCTCCCCTTCACCCCCACATGCCCACAGCAGAGCTCAAAACTATCCTATCACATGAACACAGGCTTCCTGTCCCACCCCAAGCAAGGGAGTGAAAGTATCTGGCATTCTCCCTTGGCAGGAGAGGAAACTGAGGCTGGGAACACAAGGGAAAATGGAACAGTCTTCAGAATAGTTACAGAGGACACGGCCCTCCACCAGAGTGGTCCCGCCCTCCTCGGCAGGCACTGCCGATCCCTAAAGGCATTCACTGTTAGTTGTCACAACTAAGGAAGGGACACTACCAGTCTTCAGAAGGCAGAAGCTAGAGATGCTACATCCTGCATTCCTCCTGCATGGGCAAGCTTCCGAGACAAGCTGTCTACCCCACAATGGTTAGCATGCTGAGGTAAAAGAACTCTGAACTAAAGGGGAAAGGTCACTGTCACTCACCCTAACCCCGCTGCTGAGCGAGGACAGAGCCTACTTGCCAGGCTCCTAAGAAAATCAAAAACTAAACATGCCACGAGCCTCGTCCCAGAACAGTCAAGGGCTGTGACATGCCTCATGGTCAGACGGAGGCTGAGGTTCTGAGTCCCTCCCACCCCAACAGGTCCTCCCAAGTAAGATCTTGCATTGCTCCCTGCTCACTATACTACTGCCTACAATCTCCAGCACGTGCTCCCTACACAGCAGGATGTGCTCTCCACACAGCAGGATGTGCTCCCCACACAGCAGGATATGTTCCCCACACAGCAGGCTCTGGCAGTCACTCGAGTCAGCACGAGCTAAGGCTGGTAGACACTGTTGAGCACACCTTGGGAGCAGGACAACCCTTAGCAAGTCTTCTGGGTCCCTCGGCAGCCCCGGGTGCTGTGCTGAGAGGAGGAAGGAAGGGTGAGTATGGAAGAACTTACCCAAGCGCGCCGTGATCTGAGAAGACCCGCTGTCATTGGACCCTAACAGCTCTGTGGCCTGGCACTTCCTATTGGGATGGATGAAGTCACACACTATGGGGGTTACAGTGCTTGTTCAAATGGCAAGGTCTCACAGCTACGAGTGAAAAACATGCACCTGGATCCATGCGGCCATCAACAAGGCAGCTCTTCCCGTGGTCCTCTGGGACATCCTGAAGTCATGTGATCTGTGTCGGCAATCAAGCTCTTTAAGATCCAAGTCCACTCACAACAAGGCTGGAAGCCATACTCGGGGCAGCTATGTCATTCCTTCGATCAGTACCAAGACCCCAAAAAGTCAGACATAGCCTTTACCACCTTAGAGCTCTGAGATCTAAAATCCACAGTAAAGATACTCTTGTCTTGCGTGGTTCTGGGGAAGCCTGTATCTCCTGCCATGTGCTTATAGCACTGAGCATGAACTCATCCACCTGTGAGAACAACCGTTCAGCCCAGCTGTCCTCGCAGGAGACTCAGACATGCCCGAGCCTGTGTAGATGCCCCTGCCCAGCTCACTCTGGAACCCCACAGGAAGCTCACAACAGAGGCATGAGCCTCAGTTTCCCACTCTGTGCCCACAAAACAGGACTGGAATCCATGTATACAACGTGTCGGCAATCCTTCACAGGAAATATATACTACTATTAAGAGTTCAGTTATTTTAGTTTATCCTAAGAGCAGTATCAGAGGTGTGTTTATCGGAGTAAAGTTCAGCATGGCAAAAATACTCAAACTGAAAGCTGTATCACAGCGACTAACTAGATAATGAAATGAAGTGCAATCCCTAGGTTACCTACAAGAAGACTATTCCCTGGCAAGTCGTGTCCACAGTTTACAAACTGGCACAAGGCACCCCAGAGGACAGTAGAATGAACTTGTTCCTCAGGGTCAGCAACATAAGTATCTCATTTCTGTCTCTTATAGCTACACACGCAAACACACACACACACACACACACACACAATTTAGTATCTACCCTACAACATGTCCATGTTTGTTTTCAACAGACCTCCCAAATACTTTCTACTGCGTAGTGGTGACCCTTCAAGAAGAAGCCTTATGTTTGTCTTCTGGCTTCCTGGGGTATCCTTAAAGAGACCATCTGTCCCAACTGCCTTGTCTTTTTTTTTTTTTTTAAGTAAGTAAAAACCCTAAGTCCGCACCTGTGTGTCGGAAGTTACACCATCTGGGTAGACTAGGACTCACACTGGAAACACAAAGCTGGCCCTGCAAAGTCGTGGTGGAGGGAGCAGAGTTAGCTGAGACTGCTGGTGATTCACTTTCTTTTATTTATTGGATTTTTTGGTTTGGTTTGGTTTGGCTTTGGTCTTTACAGACAGGGTCTCTCTGTATTAACAGTCCTAGGTGTCCTGGAACTCGCTCTGTAGACCACACTGGCCTTGAACTCAAGGAATCTGCCTGTTTTGGGATAAAAGGCCGGTGCCACCACTGCCTGACCAATAAACAAACAAACAAACAAATATAAAAAGATAAACTGGATAAGTAGGAAACCACAAAAACAAACTTTGCTCAAATATATCATAATAGTCCTATTATATTCTTTTAAAAAAAAAAATAAACACCTAGGCACTGGCGAGATGGCTCAACAGTCAAGAGCACTGGCTGCTCTTGCACAGGACCTGTGTTTGGTTCTCATCACCCACATGGTAGCTCACAACCATCTATAACTCCAGTTCCATGGGACCTAATACCCCCTGCTGGCCTCTGCAGGCATGTGAGTGATACATAGACATACACACAAGCAAAATATCCACACACATAAGATAAAAATTGAAAATTTTAAAGATAATAAAATTTTAAAATTTAAAAATAAATGAACTAGCATGGGAATGGAATGAACGTGGGAGCTGGGTTAGAACAGACACTTAGATGAGGTTGGCCGAATCCCATGCAAGTCAGGTCCGGGCTGAGGGTAATGCCAGGACTGTCGGGGCTCCACACTGTGACCCCCACTGTCCCTACCTGGTGGATGGTGGTGGCTTCCAAGGGCCTCAGCCACCCCGTGCTGCTCCCAAGTTGTCCTTTAAAGCACCCAAGCCTAAGAAGCCGCTCAGTTCAAGGGCTTGCCTAGCGTTCGTGACGCCTTGGGTTCCATCCTTGGTAGCCAAAGAGACAACAAAATTTAAACCAACGAACCAAACTGTGTCCGTAGCTCTCTACCAAACATACTTGCCAAAATGCAAAGCACTGGCCCATGGTTTCTTCCACCAAGACCCTCCGTAGCATGAGACAACAGGCCTTGTTGGGACTCACAGTCCGGGGTCTGCCTAAGCCTCTCTCTAGAACTTAGTCATTCCTGCACCCACATGATGGCTTCCAGCTACACGGGACACAATGACATGAGTAAATCAGAGCCTTACATTGGCTTTTCACTGTCTCACTCACTGTTTCACTCTGCCTGCCTCCTTCCCTCAGGGGACTCCTCCCACAGCTCGGGCGGAGGCACACATACAGGTGAGGTTGGAGGTTTGGAAAGTTTTCTGGCTACTACTGAATCAGTGGTTTTTAAAAAGCCACTTTTCATGCAATGGGTACACACACACACATGTACACGTACACAGACACACACACACGCATACATACACACGCACACACACATGCACACACACATGTACACACATGTACACATACACACATGCACACACGTATACACACACAAGTATACACATGTACACACACCCTCAACCACTCAATGCAGCAGCAGCTTCATTGCACAGTGCTCACCAGTAAACTCAAATATTTCCTGTTCTATTATTTTTAATGCTAGTTAACACTCATTATATTTAATTTTATATTCAGTTTCAAATACATTGCCTTTGGTTTTCTTTTCTTTCTCCCTTTTTAGGGGACCATGTCTCACTCTGTGGCCCAGGCTGACACTAAACTCATGGCAATGCTCCTGATCCAGGTGCTAGCATTACAGGAGTGAGCCACTATGTTTGATAAATGATAGATTTCTTTTCCTCCAATGCTGGGATTTGAACCTAGGGCCTGGCACATGATGGGCAAGTTCTGGCACTGAAGTACATCACCTTTCCCTTTTGTTTCATTATGTTTTGTTTCTAAGGAAGACACACACACACACACACCCTGAGTAACAATGGTAAACTCAGAGATGCTGTTAGGTTTGACAAATTCAGGTGTATGCAATTCCAACTATAAACTATAAGAACTTTTTTATTTTAAATAGTTAAGTGACAGTAATATCGCAGCAAAATAAAATGATTCAACAACAGCCAATATCTGAGGATAGATGAGGTGCTAAGCATTAGAGGAGACAGCCCAACATCACACAACTAGGAGGAAAGCCATGGCTGATTTCGAAGTCCATTAACCAAGTTCTGGGCAGCAACTCCAATATCCAGAGAATCTGCACACAGAACTGCCAGCAGTCTGTCAGAAGGAGAGACGCCATGACTCCATGATGTCTCCTCAGCAGGCAACAGGAAATGCACAGTACTGACTGCCTGTGTGGAAACAGGTGGCATAGTCAGAGCGACTGTCACAGCCACACACCTCCCAGCAGTCAACGCCAAGGATTAGATCCTCACACTTTTCATTGGTAGCTTAAAATAACTCTAGAGAAAATGTAGCCAGGGACAGGAGGTGGGCACGGGCAGAGCTGGCCCAGCCACAAGGTGAAGAGAAATGCTCAAACCAAGACAGGTTGTTTTTTTTTTAATGGACATAATACCTGTGTGCTTCTTCTAGAGCTAGAATCACATTGGCCATTCCCTGATCATATCCCATGGTCATTTACCTCATAGTAATTCAAATGTACACACTTATTGAGAGAAATATAGTTTAGATTGGGCTATGAAGTCTCCACTACTCCGCATTTTAATACATTCACAGGGAAGGAAGATGAATGTTCACAGTCCATGGCAGACTTAATCTCTTACATCCAACTTAACAGAATCTATAGCAAAATTTTGGCCCATCATTATGTTCCCTTTAACTTTAGAATCTATCTTTTGAGTAAGCACCTCAATGTTTTGTAAAATGTTGTTTTTATAATTCGACATCCATTTACAAGGCAGAATGTGATCTCACTTAACTTACCCAATAACTCTGGGCAAGAAGAACACCATTACCAGTGTTTAGAGACAGGAACAACAGAGTTCAGAAAGGTCAGAGTAGCTGCCCGAGAGAATACAGCTAGTTTGGTGATAGAGTCAGGTCTCCAACTAAGCATGCTGGGTCTATTATCTGAGATCTTAAGGAACTGGGGTTGTACCTAAAACAATTACAGGGAAGCTGGTTTGCAACAGAGATGAGAGTATAAGAGCTCATTTCCTCAATTTTCAAAGTATGTGAACAAATTAATAACAAACCACACGTTCTGATGTGTGTGATTTGTGTGCACACGTGTGGGAGTGGGTGCTCATGAACGTGAGAGCAGAGTTTCAGATGATGAATTTGGCTATATCTCTGTCTACATATATCTTTTGAGGCAGATTTTTCACTGAACCCAGAGCTCACTCACTGGCTACACTGACAGGCCAGCAAGTTCCAGGGATCCCCCTGCCTCCACCCTGCCCCTTCCCCAAGCACAGACATCTATCCAAGGCTTTTACATAGACACCAGGATCCAAACTCCTTGGTCTTTATTCCAGCATGCCAAGTACTTTATCAAGTGAACCATCTCCCTAAACCAAAAAAGAAATGGTTTTTCTTTCTTAGAGTTAACAAGAAGTAAACACCGCCCCCCCACCCCCACCCCCCGACACTGAAAAAGATATTCAACTAACTCAAAATTAAAGATACAAACAATTTTCAAGATAAAGTTTTTTTACCTCTCAGGTTTGCACATACTTAGAAGTTTAACAATCCTCAACCCAGGCGAGGGTATGGAGAAGCAGGCCTCTTCACACCCACATCTGTAGGTACAATGGACCAACAATTCCAAGAGTCATTCAACAGCTCTAAGGTGTAAGCAGTGCCCCCACTTCTATCTCTGCAACCCTAGGACCAGAACTGTCCCCGCGGAGAGCCTCCAAACTATTTACCACCTCTGCAATTTTCACAGCAACCACCCCAGACTTCCATAATTCTTAACTCGTTGTGTTTTACTGTGCCAGTTACAAAAAATAAACACCAAAGGCATTCCAGGAAGAAGGATTTGAGGAAGGGGGAGGGGTGACACTGAAACAGCTGAGGGTCCACTGGGAAGAAAGGCCCGTATGGCTGGCTTCCAGGCAGCTATTTAGAAGAATAGATTTATACAGGTAAAACATGGCATAATCTCCAACAACTGGATAAATTAAGAGGCTATTACAGAGCATGGCATGTATACAATATGCTCTATAAGTAGCTTTTATGGGCCAGTAGGTAAAGGCACTTGCCACCAAACCTGATTTTTCGCCCCAGGACCAACATGATAGAGGAAGAGAATTAACTCTCCTAAGTTTCCTCTGACTGCCACTCATGCTTCATGGTACATACACTACATGCACACATGCACACATGCACAAACACACACACACACACACACACACATGCATGCACACACATGCACACATGCACATACATTCACATACACACATGCACACACATGCATATACACACACATGCATACACACACATATACATGCATGCACACACATAAACAAAAATGTAGTGCTTATAGGGAAATGCTGGGGATAAAACCTTGTGTTAGGCAGATGCCCTACCACTCAGCTATATCTCCAGCCCAAAGAACTATTTTCTGGAGTGAGGAACGAGAACCGGCATGCAGTCCAGCCGGTCCCAAATCTGTTTTGGCAAGGCATGTAGTGAACTCCTTTAATCCCACACTCCCAGAGGCTGAGGCAGGGGCATATCTGGGAATTCAAGGCCAGACAGAGCTACACAGTGATAGCCTGCCTCAAAATTAATAATAATAATAATAATAATAATTCTTTAAAAAGGACTGGCAACTTTCTAAGACTATAGTAGCCTTGCATTGCCCATGGGGGAAAGGCCTCCACATACATTACATATATCTTTCCATCAGACATATCCATGATAAAAATCTCATTTATATCTGTTTTAAATCTGATTTAGATACAGGAAGATATTAGCAATAATAAACTAATAAAAATAGAAAGTTATAACAATACACTCTAACAAAAGTTACGTGATTGTGGTTGCTCTCTCAAAATATTCTACTTAGTGATCCTAGCCTCAGCTGAGCACGTCCAACTGAACCCTAGAAGCAAGAACACAGATATGGAGGGTCTACTGTGTACATGGGTCCGCCCTGGAGAGTTTTAACCTGGACTTCCAAGGGATTTTTACTAGTCCAGGGGCTAAAGATGTAGCTCTGTGGAGAGTGCTTTGTTCAGTACATGAGAAGCCCTGGGTTCCAATCTCAGCATCATTAAAAAAAAAAAAAAAATAGAGTTTATTAAAAGCTGGATATGTCAGGGCACGGTGACACACCTCTTAATTTCAGCACTAGGGAGGCAGTGGTAGAAAGATCTTCAAGAGTTCAAGGCCAGACTAGTCTACATAGTGAATTTGAGGCTAACAAAAGGCCACACTGTGAGACTCTGTGTAAAGAAGGAAGGGGCGGGGAGGAAGAAAGGAAAGTCTGGGCATGGTGGTGTACACCTGTAAACCTCCGCCCACTAAGGAAACATGCACAAGAGGAGCACCAGCTTAAGAGCATCCTTGGATGCACAGTGATATCCTGTTTCAAAAATAAATAAAAAAGAGCTACTAAAGGAACTACAAAACTCCTCAAAGTTGACGAAAAATTCCACATTTTCCACTCCTTTAGGAAAAAAAAAAACCTCCATTAGGAAAATGATTCTTTCCTTCTGCTAAAAGTCTCATTACCTGTCACCAAGAAAGACAGTATCACGATAAAGGTCACGCCAGTGCTATGTTTTAATATGCTCGGTTATTCAGAAGGCATGAAATTACACTGGGCTGGCCCCTGGCACATCAGAGTGCCAGGAAAACAGCCCCACCACCACCGCTGCTGCCCTGGAGAAGCAGCTAGCTTATGACATAATAACAGCATTGTTTGCCCGAGCTTCAGAAACGGCAGCAGCAGGGTACGGCTTCCCTCTAACAGGAAGAAGGAAAAGTGGAACTGAAAATTATTTGCATGTCTAAAATTAGAGGTTCTGTGGGAGCCTTGCTTCGGCCATTTCATCGCCGCCGCTACCCCCCAACCCAGGCATTTCCATGCCATGGAAAGTCTGAGACAATAGGATGCTACAGCTGTCACTAATAAGGAAGTAATAACAAGTTTCCTACAGCTCCTGTCCTCTGAGGGGTCACCAGAAAAGCCACTGGAAAGCCAGCCCTACCAGATGGTGATAAACCTGCTGTAGGCTGCTCGGGTCAGAGATTTCTGACACTTCCACCGTCTCCACCCAGGGACTCTTTGCCCGCCCCCCACCCACCCACCATTCCCTCTCTGGCAAGTCCAGCGCCAGCTCTTTCTCTGAAGGGACAACAGGAGTGACACACTGCCAACATCACCACTGTGACTATATATCTGGTGATCTAAATCATTTTCCACCCTCACAGCCCATAAGGAAGCAATCTCTTCTTTCCCAGAATCCCCTTGGCTCAGGGACTGGCTCTGAATTAAGCATTTATCACCTGTGAAATTTCACAAAACCACCTCGCACTTAAAAGATCACTTACTCAGGCTGCCTCCTCAGATTCACTATTATATTTAAACAAATTTCCTTATCAGGAACCCATATGCAGCCTAGTCTGACTGTAAAATCATGGGCTTGATATAGTTTACAAATACTGTTTTGCTAAGTGAAATAGTTCCTAACATTGAAAAGATAAAACGCCTCGAAGAAACATTTAACAAATATTTGTTCTGGGAACTAATGACTCGAAGCCGTTTCTTCCCTGCCTACCCTGAAATACCCCCACATAACCAGCTGCCGCCACTTCCAACAAACGGATCAGGCTTCGGGTTTGACTTGATGGGGACCTTCTACCTTATTTGATCCCCCCACCACCCAGCTAAGCAGGAAGTATTAGTTCAGTTCCAGCTCCCAGATAAGGAAATGAAGAGTCACAGAGGGTGACTGGCTGGTTCCTGTAGCTACTGAATGGCAGAGCAAACCCACACCCAGGCTCTTCCATTTCAGTTTACCCGCACAAGGCAGGTGTGCCTTTGTACACATACTCAGGCTTCAAAGAAACATAAGTAGCCAAGAGGAGCCTGAAGGTGTTAACATGATTTGGGACACAAAGAATCCAAAATAATTCTCAGGCCTATCAAAGGCTCAAGGCCCTCAGGCCTGCCTCTTGCCTGTACAAAAGCCTGCCATCAGGACTCAGTTACCCACTGAAAACCTTGACAGCCCCATGACTTCTTCAGCGCAGGGCAGGAGACTGGAGCAACAGAGACCTGGCTCTGCTTGAGAATCATACGCCGAGAACGGGAACAGCAGCTGCCAGCAGAACGTCTGAAATGGTCAAATGAGACCACGCATTAAAGGCCTAACGCGGGGCCCACCACACCTAGTGCTACCTATTAATTATAGTATTATCAGTGGCAGGGTACTAAAAGGGAGATACACAGAAAACTGCGTCTCATCCGGCACTCAAAATAATTCCCCTGGCCAAGAAGTGGATGAACTAAGAAGTAATTACTTATGATGCACTGGCTAAGGCCAGGCCTACAGTCATGCAGCAGCCCCAGCCTCAAGCATTACTTTTAGGAACTAAATAACCTCTTTGCTGACCAAAATTGCTCACTCTGGAGCCAGGATTCTCTCTGCTCAGGAAAGCTTGGGTATTCCTGGTCATCTTTGTCCTGGGGCTGAACTTGAAGTTAGCCCAAAGTCACAGACTAACCATAAACCAATTTGCTCTGTTTTCTTAAACTGTCTACAAACAAAACAGAATGTTTGGGTTTTCCTTTGTTGTTCTGAGGCAAAACAAAAATAAAGTCGCTCCTGTGAAAACTTAAAAAGCAGTTATAAGGGGAGCCAAAATATTTAGTGTGTGTACTCTGGTTGAAGCAGGAAAATAATCAGGCTTATAGGTTTGCCACAACACATAAAAATACAAAGTTACCATCCACCAAATGACACAAGACAAAGCAAAAGGGAACACTAGGAGACCAGGTGGTTACCAGTTGCTTTTGTTTTGCTGCTATCATCATCATCATCATCATCATCATCACTATTTATTTTAATACAAACTGCTGCCAGGCTGATTAAAGAACCTAAGAGGACTCTATGTCTCAAGAGAGGAAGGAGAAATCACTTTGCCTTCTAGTGTGTAAAACTAGTGTGTAAAAACTAGTGTGTAAAAATGCACCCAGAAAGGGACCAGTTAAAAAAGCACATCCATGAAAGTCCTTGCACTGGGGTCATCTCTGACTGCCCTTCCTGTCTTGGAGAAAGGGAGTGAGATGCCAGTTTCAAAAATGGCCTTTCTGGGCCTACTAAGTACCGACGCTTCCGACATCTCGGTTTCCAGCTCCCACACCCTGTCCTCATCGGTACCCAGACAGAGCTGGGTCTTCTGTGTGACCTTTTTTCCCTGCCTTTTCTTTCTCTCCCCATCGCTGTTGATTGTACTATAATAAGAAAGCCTAGTATAAAAATAAAATCAACTATTACGGAAGCCACCAAGTAAGCTCCCTCTTACTTTCTACACAAATTTCAAAAGAATCTCAAATCTGACTGACTTTTCAAAGATTTATTGTTTTTATTTTATTGGTGTATCTGTGTGTCTAACTATGTGACTGTTTGCCACATATGTATAGGTGCCTGTGGAGATCAAGAGAGAAAGTCGGAGGCCCTAGAGCTGGAGATAATTGTAAGCCTGCTGTCACTGACTTTTAAACTTAATTTGTAAGCACTTTGGGGCACACAGTAACACAGCACTGAGCTCGTAGAGAAAACACAGCCAAAAAGACTAGGCGCAGACTGGCAACTCAAGTTCCACTCTTGGCTGTTTTATAATCCTATCTTGCCAAGTAACTTCAGCCCTTCTCACAAGTCCAACGTCCTCGACATCTAAGACATTTGAAGGACTGGAGCTGTCTTCAAAAACCAGAGCTATCACCAAGCACGCTGGTGCTCAAACTCAATCCCCAAACTTGAGACGCAGAGGCAGGCAGATCTCTGTGAGTTCAAGGACAACCTGGTTTATATAATAAGTTCTACCAGCCAGGGATGGCAATATAAGAAAACCCTGTCCAAAACCTAAAAAACAAAAAAGAAGGGGGCTTATTTTATTTTTAAAATGGGGCTACGGATCAGAGTATATGTGTTTTCAGTATAATATATACATGCCCATGCTTACACTGGGCAGGGGACACAGAATCTTATTCCTTTCAGACAGGGTCTCTCCCTGACTCTAGAGACGGGCTGGCAGCCAACAAGCCCCCAACATCCTCTCCTCTCCATGTCCCAGGGTATGCCCATTCCAGGCACACAGGACCGAGCTCCACATTTTACATTGGCCTGAGGGATTTGAACTCAAGTCCTTAGGCTTGTGTAGTAAGGACTCTTACTCAATGACCCATCCTCCTGCCTGTCCCTGAAACTATCTCTGAGTCAAGTCAAAAGCACAGTGCTTCTTTGGAACTGAGAATGTAACCCAGTGGTAGACCACCACCCTGGGTTCCACCCCAGCGCTGCACAAGAGGGAGGGGGCCAGTGGTTCCTGCAACAGTCCATATCAAAACGAAACTGCTGAACATGATTTTTTTGGAGATATTTCTTCACGAAACCTTTTACATTTCCTATTTTGTAATAAATACAAAAACAAGAATATGAAGACAGAACTCTTGAGTTTCTACAGAACAAACTAGAGGAAGGAAATAAGCATACAAGGCAAACAGAGAAATAGCAATGTGCTAAAGAAACACAAGAAAGGATTAGGCAAGAAATAAATTTACCCAATATACTTTTTGCTGATTCAAAGCACAGCTTGCAACTTCTATAGTTGAAACAAAAGTAATATATACACACACACATATATATATATATACACACAAATATACGTGTGTATGTGTGTGTGTGTATACACATACATATATACGCCAAATTAAACTAAAGAGAAATGTAGCTCAAATGCTTCTATAATATGAGCTTTAGTTTAAGAGAATTTCAAGGCCAGGCCATCCCTGAACATGGAGGGCAAAGGCAAAGGCACATAGATCTAGATGAGCCTGAAGCCACCCTAGTCTGTGTACTGAATTCTTGGTGAAAGGAGGGGGTCTTCAAATACGAAGCAGTTCTTTTTCTTGACCGTCAAGACTGCTGTGCATGGATTTCCTACAGGGACAGGAAGAAGACAGCCCGTCCACACTGTTCCCTAATGGAAATCCCATCTGGAAAGGCATTATATGAAAAGTGATTTTTTTTTTAATATTTACAAAATTCTTTCACTCTTCAACAAAAGCCCTTCAAACAATTCTATGAGATGGTGTGACCCCCCTCCCCCATTCCTGCGGATGCTTTTTGCTAAAGATGGAAGTGGGGAAAGGGGGCCAAATTCAACTCTGATGCTTCTTCAGACTCAGCTCACACCTACTCCAGTAAAGAAGTATTTGCTGGGGACACCACCACATTCCAGGCCTCCACGAGTCCTGTGCAAATCCTGCTCTAGAAACTATAAGTGACCCTTGCTGACAATTATGGCAGGCCCCAGACTCAGGCTCCCTTCTTCCGCCTGCCTGCTCTGCTGCTCCAGTGCCTATGTTTTTTTTTTCTCTAGGACAATCTCTCTCTCTCTCTCTCTCTCTCTCTCTCTCTCTCTCTCTCTCTCTCTCTCTCTCTCTCGAGGGGGCGGGGCGCCTGCAAAGTTTTCCCTTGAAGCCAGGTTCCATCCCCAGCCTATGTTTCATTTGTGTCTCACTGTCTGCTTAGAGCTGGTATCTATAAAGCAAGTGAGACTTTCATTAGCAAAAAGCAAGACAAGAGCATCCATCCTCCAGACCACATTCTGCTGCAGGGTTCAAGACCACAGCCAGTTCCCAGAAGGCTGTGAGGCAGAACTCGCTTGCTCAGCTCCCGAGGCACCAGCTGGGTGATTCCACTCTTTCACTTCTCTCCCTCAGTTCCCTATCTGCAAAATGGGAATGTCCCCCAGCTGACTTGCATCACATCCCCTGCCACGAAAATACCACAGAGAGGAAAGATCCAAAATTCGAGTCCCACCATTATCGAAAAAAAAAAAAGTGAAACAAGGGAAAAAAATGGTCTGGAGGGGAGGGGGAGAGCTAGCGCCCACAAAGCACGAATACACACCCAGAAAAGTCAGCACCTTCTCAGGAGCGATGCTGAGAACTGGGCCAGCAGCCTCAAGGGACGCCTTTGAGCGGCCACCTTAGCAAGGCTGGGAACTTTCCCCCACAAACAGCGCCCTCGGTTCTGAGTCCGGTGCTTCGCCCACCGCCCGACTGCCCAGCGCCAGGGCCTGTCCCCAAGCACCCGGCCACCGCCACTGCCCTTCCGTCTACTTCTCGGGCCCCTCCAAGCCGGGTCGTAGGTCGGCCTCGGCTCAGCCAGGCCGGCCCTGCTCCGCATCCACAGCCCTCCGCAAACACGCCCCCTCCGGCCGCTTCGGGCGCGCAAGCAGGGCCCGCGCTGGCCAGACGTGACCAGCTCCAGGAAAGGCCGGGCCACCGCCGCCTGCAGCCCATGCGCGAGCTTCCATTGAAGAGTCAACGGGCACGGCGGGGGACACCCTGGGGACCCCAGAATCCCGCCCTTCCCCTGGCACCCGGTAGCCAGGGAAGGGGCTCGGTGGCGGTAGCGGGAGGCTGGCCAAAATCCCTGCCAATCCCCTCCAGGAGGAAGGCTCCCAGGACCTCGATTTCTCAGACCCTCGCCGGGTATTCTTGGAGCGGGTGACACACGGGCAGGTGCAGGCGATGCCAATTCGGCCCGCGTCCTCCCACCATACGCCCAGGCCCACTCGAAGGCTTACCTGGCCCTGGCGTAGCAACAGCAGCAGCGGCAGCAGCGCCCAGCGGAGCCCGGGCGAGCGCGGGGGTGTCCGCGTCTCCCGCGCCGCAGGCTTCATGCCCTGCGCGCCCTGGAACGTGCCCGGGACGCGCCCCGCCGTGTGCCCGAAGCCGGGCGCCCTCGTCTCCGCCTCCAGCCGACGCCTCCGCCTCCTTCTCCGCCAGCCGGTCCGCCTAGTCCCCGCTCCGCCCGCCCCGGGCTTCCCCGGGGACATGGCAGCGGCAGCGGCGGCGGCCACACGGCGGAGCCTAGCGCGCCTGGCGCGGAGCGGTCGCGGCCCTAGACACGCAGGGGCTTCGCGGGGCGGAGCGAACGGCGCCCACCCCCCGCGCGTGGCGCTCAGCTCCCGGCTCCCGCGGCCCGGGCTGCTCCCTCTGCCTCCTCCGCTCGTCATGCGGCTCCGGCTGCAGGGAGCCGCGCGGAGCGCTCGGCCCCCTATCCTCCCCTCCCCCTCTGAATATTCATCGCTTCCTCCCGCTCGGGCGGGCCGGCCGCTGCGGTGCTCCGCGGCCCCTCGCCGCCCTCTCGCCGCGGCCCCCGCCCCCCAGCGAGCTGGCGGCGGACGGGGAGTGGGCGGTGGCGAGCCCGGTGCACGCTCTGGCGTCTCCCCTCCCGCGGCCGGAGGAAGCGCCCCCTCCCTGCCCGCCTAGCCCTCCCACATTCCTGGGACTCGGGACCCGGGACGCTGCTGCTCTGTTCCAGAGCCACGAGCTAGTATGGATGGGTCAGTAGGGGACTCTTCAGCCTGGGACTCCTTCCCTGGCTCCGGCTTCGGTGTGTCTCTTGCCCAGGTCACAACCACACTTGCTTCTAGACAGCAATCCGGTGTAGCCTGGCCCGTGGGTGGGCTTTGGGGGAGGGTGTGGATGAACCCCGAAACTATTGGAAAGCACACCATGTATTCTGTTCTCTCCCCAGACGCTGGGCCAGGAAGTCAGAAAGCCGGCACAGAAGCTGGTCCAGTGATTAGAGGCCCAGCTGTGGCATATGGCAAGCCCAGCTGTGCTATATACTAGCTGTGTAATCCTGGTTGTGTGACTTGGAGAGAGAGGCTTCACCTCTCTTGACCACCCTTTGCTCCTGTGTAACAGGAAGATACTACTGGTACCTGGCGATTAAATGAGATCACGGGTAGAGTCCCAAAGAGGGTGGGACATAAGGTGAGCCCATCTGGCAGCTGTCACCACAAGTCCTGATCTGAAAGGAGTTACAAATTACCACGAATATTGAGACTGTGCCCCGGCTCACCAGAGGAAACCCAAGAGCTTATCCACTGCACCAAGAAGTAATGAGAGACAGTACCAAACCAAGGCATGCTAGGGAGGGAAAGATTGGTTCCGACAGAGGAGGGAAGAGGTGACACTTGAGCTGGGCTTTGAAGGGTGGTTGGATTTCACCGCAGAGAGAGGGGAACAATGTGGCAGGAAGTAGGAGCAACTTGGCAAAAAAAAAAAAAAAAGGCAGACTCTTCAGCCTTGACCTTCTGAGAAGCAGGAATAGGAAGCTGAGCCTTCTAATTGGGAAGACTTTCGTAACCGAGTGAAATTAGTCTAGTCTGGACCCTATGAGAGAGTAGACCACGGGGTAGCCAACCTGCCTCCTGGTATCCCTTGGGTCTCAGAGTCCCATCTTCACACAGAGACAGGAGTAAAGGGGGAAAGGGCTGCACTTGTCCTCTTGTAGTTGGCATTTGATTGAACACTATCTGATTATCACAGCCCACGAGGGATTATGTTCCTCCCTCTCTCACCCTTCTTGGAGAAGAAATGAGAATCTTTTAAAAGCACTCGCACCAGCCAGGCATGATGGCACACAACTTTAAGCACAGCATTCAGGAGGCAGAAGCAAGATCTGAATTCAAGACTGGTCTACATAGTGATTTCCAGGACAGCTGAGGTAACAATAAAGAGACTCCATCTCAAAAAATAAAATAAATAAATAAATAAAATAAAAATAAAAAGCACCTTCATGGTCCATGGCGCCCAGAGGAAAGGAATTATAATGCTACTAGATGTGTATCTGTCCCTGATACTCACAGACCCTATACACCCATCCCGGTTGCCACAGATTTACATCTCGGATCTGTCAACAGGTGTAGGATCTCCTGCATGCACTTTGATTTCCTCCTGGGGTAAAATGTATGTGCCCATTTAAGAGAGTTCTTTAGAATTAGCAGCCTTTTCAGAGGGTTAATATGTGCATAATAAACAAACCAAAATGAACTGATATTAGAAATGAACCCTGAACAGTGCTAGTTCTAAACTCCTTGTGGGCGGGACCTCATCTCTTCTGTCTACTCTGTGGCAACTGGTTCAGCACTCTGTCCACAGTAGGAGCTGGAGCTCTTAGCAAAACGTGTGGTTACCTGACCGGAACATGGATTCTTTGCAAAGACTGACTGGGAAAGAATCATTCCCTAGGCAAGGGGGTTTCACATGGCTGGTCTCTTACACAGTTAGAATGTCCCAGCTTGGGTGTTATATACTTGTCTTCTGTAAACCATTGCTGCTTATGCTTAACTCTGTTTAGCCACATTTTGAATTTGTGGAGTTGCTTTCTTTTGTTAAAAAAAAAAAAAAAAAAAAAAAAGACTCATGTAGCCCAGGCTGACCTCTAGCTTCATATATACCTGAAGAGTGACCTCAAACTCCTGATCCTCCTCTTTCTATGTTTGAGTGCTAGGATTATAGATGAGCACCACCAGACCCCACTTCTGCAGTGCTGAGGATTAAGCCCGCAGCTTCATGTGTGCCAGGCAGGCACCCTAACAGCAGAACTAGATCCCCTCTGTCTATTTGATTGTCATCCTCATGGAGTCCTCATGAGTGAGCTGCTCAAAGACAGGGCCTGTGTCTTGTCCACCACTGCATTCACAGCAAATAGCAGTCATTCCAGTTATACTTCCTTAATTAAACTAAGTGCATGCCTTTGAATAGCAAAATAAGACACTAATTATATACCTATACAATATCACGTACGTACACCCACACGCAAGCACACACACACTCATACCATGTTCTGTTTGCAAAACAGTTTTTCAGAAATAAATCTGTTATACAAAGTTCAATATACATGTCCCTTGAGAATATACAGTATAGATGATATTTGACCTTTTTTCTATCACTTCCCCTTTACACAAAGGCTAAAGTTTTATCGAATATAGGAACTAGCATATAAAAAACCCAGAACAAGAAGGGTACATTCCCAAGTTGCCTGGTAGAAAACATTGGGGAGACTGGAGTTGGGGGACAACTGGGTCTTTCCTTAAAACTCTATAGGGTGGTGCTGGGACTCTGTATTTTAAACCAGCTCTTTAAGCACTCCTTGCAACCGGACAGTGGTGGAACACGCCTTTAACCCCAGCACTTGGGAGGCAGAGGCAGATGGATTTCTGCATTTGAGGCCAGCCTGGTTTACAGAGTGAGTTTCAGGACAGCCAGGGCTACACAGAGAAACCCTTTGTCAAAAAACAAACAAACAAAAACAAAACAACAAAAAAAAGGCACTCCTTGCTGTCAAACATGCTTAGAAAATTACATTCCCTATATCGTGTAATTATATACAAAGAGATACATGGATGGATAATATAGATAAGTAGTTGATAAAGAATCAGTTATTTATGCAAGGTCACGCAGCTATGTATGATAAAACCAGGAACTGAAACCATTTCTCTCTTGGCGCTCTGCCATAATACCTCACCTCTTGATGTTTGTAGATAAAAGGTGACGTCAAGTGCTCTTGTGTGCTGTCTGTAACTGTTTCCCACCAATTTTAGGAAGTTAAGAAACAGAATTTGTGACTTCCACTTCACCTCTCACACACAAGAACCAAGAAGAGGAAGGCAAGTCCTTAATAGCATCCTACATCCCAGCAGGAGGGTAGCTTGCTGGGCACCAGCCTCAAACCAGGTCACTAGCCCCAGAGGGAGTCCTTTCAGCCTGGCAACCCTCTGTGTACTTTAAAAGTCACCATGAGCAAACCATTCTCCAAGGTCCTCCTAAGCGGAATGGAATGTTTCTTGAGAGTCTGATTAGCTAATGCTGCAGGCATGGCTGCCCTGAGACCTTCCTGCCTTGCTAACTTGAATGGAATCAGAATGGAAAGGAAGACTTTTAGAAAAATTGTTGTTAAAAAGAAGAAAAAGAAGAATAAAAGTAGCACTTTATCTTCATACTAGTAACAGGGTGTTTCCTGTGCACTGGTAACCAAGCAATGGTTAGAATGCCTGTGTTCAGCCATCACCTTGACTCCTCCCTCAATAAACCCTAAATCACCTGCCCAAGCTCACAGCCTGGGAGAGCCTTGTTGACCAGAAAAGTTTCTGACTTCCAAAGAGACAGCTGTGTGTAACACATTTTTCAGTGCAGTCACCTGAGGATGTAGGAGAGACAGCTGTTGCTTTCAAGGCTCCCCAGCATTCTGTGACATGATAAGCCCACTTGCTTCTGTGCCCCCAGCCCTCCTCCAAAGCTAGAAGGACCAAGGATCTTCCTACCCTGGCAAGACAGACCCAAGATTCGTGGTCTTAGAATACTTAGAAAGAGGAAGTAACAAGGAAACTCAGAGCTTAAAAAACAAAGAGCTTTTGTCTAAGGCTGGTGTGGTGGTTTTAGCAAGAAGAGCCCCATGGGCTCATAGATTTGAACCCTTTGTCACCAGGGAGCAGCACTGTTTGAAAAGCCCTTTTCAAACTCTTTTTCTTCCTGCTGCCTTCAGATTGGGATGTGTGTATAACACTCAGGTGTCATGTCTGCCTGCGTCCTGCCATGCTTCCTGCCCTGAGGATAATGGACTAACCCTCTGAAACCGTAAGCCAGCCCCAGGAAAATGCTTTCCTTTATAAGAGTTGCTATGGTCATGGTGTCTCTTCACAGAAATGGAACACTGAGACCTCCCCAGAACAACTGCACAATGCCCAGAAGTGGCAGGCAGGGGACAGAATGCAGAAGCGCCTGCTGAGGGAATAGCCCCTCAAACAAAGGAAGAGCTGAGAGGTGAAAAGACTAGAAAAGGTGAGTGGGGGCTGGTGAGATGGCTCAGTGGGTAAGAGTACTGACTGCTCTTCTGAAGGTCCTGAGTTCAAATCCCAGCAGCCACATGGTGGTTCACAACCATCTGTAACAAGATCTGATGCCTTCTTCTGAAGTGTCTGAAGATAGCCACAGTGTACTTACATATAATAAATAAAAATCTTTAAAAAAAAAAAAAAGAAAGAAAGAAAGAAAAGGTGAGTGGGTTCAGGCCCATATAAGTCTCTGACTCCCCTCTTTTACAAATTGAAAATAAAATCTCATCACATTGTATTATGTAGAATATCTAGATTTTTGAAGTCACTATAAGAAATAATCTGCAATAATTGTTGATAGAGAAGAAAGTACCCTATAATCTAAATGATAGATAGAACATAGATACATACTTAGAAAGAAAGAAAGATAGATAGATAGATAGATAGATATAACTTAATTATATGTATAATTATATAATTAGGCAGGCAGACAGACAGACAGATGCATGGGCTTTGCCTTTAGGAACCATATGTAATAGGTACATGTATGGATTCTTGCAGTAGAGTCAGCTACTTAGTTCAAATCCTGCCACGTCTTAGCTGTGTGATCCTGAGCGAGTTCCACGGGTTCTCTATGCTCAATATCCTTATCTATCATCAGTGAGGATGCTGACATTGATCATCTATATCTCTCAGAGTTGCATCAAAATAACTGAAGCACGTATAATGTTTCCTGGAATAAAGTAAGTGCTATGGACATGTTTACAATTTTTAGCATCCCTTTTTAGAAGATCTGGAGCAGATAGTATGATAAAAAGAATATGTCTTTTGGACCAGATGGACCAAATTCTGATCCTATATATCGGCCACAGGGAGCACACATCTGAGATTCCAGCACTCAGGAGGCAAAGAAGATGGATCTCTGGGAATTCTAAGCCAGCCATGTCTACTAAGTGAGTTCCAGGCCAGCCAAGGGCTACACAGTGAGGGATGTTGTGTGAATTGGTCAGGATGGACCAGGTTCTGCTGCTGCCACAGCAGACAACCTCCCAAATCTCTGTCACTTATGACTCACAACATGTCTACCTCAAGCTTGCTGAGGGACAAACTTCACGTTATCCTCCCTTAGCTCTGGCCCTATCTACTGGGGCAGACAGTAGCTAGAATATTGTCAATTGCTCCTGTAAAGGGGCAGAGAGGTTTAGAGAGTCGTATGGTTTAACGGCTCTTATATGTCCTTCAAAGGCTAAAGGACTCCTCACCAACCTGCGTTCCCCTTGAGAGACAGTAGAGCCTTTAAAAGACTGAGCCTAATGGATGTAATTAAGGCCACTGGGACATGCCATCAAAAGAGACACTGAGATTTTTGATGTCATGAGATGAACTTTCTTTCACCCCATGCTTAGGTCATGTGACATAGCCCCACCACAAGCCCGAAGCCAAAAGGTCAAGTGACCATAGACTGGAGCCTCTGAAACTGGGAGCCAAAATAATGCCCATCCTCCTGATTGTCTCGGGTATTTATCATGACCCCAGAGAGCAGACTGACAAGCACTCTAACCAACTAAACTCAGACAGACTGAGCCAGCAGTGGAATGCTGTGTCCTGGAAGTGCGGACTATTTTACTCACAAGAGCCAGGGCTGGAAGTACAGTCCTCTCCTGTTCAGACAGCAGAAGCAGAGGCATCCTGAGAACAGGAACAACCTCTAAAATCTGCCTGCCAAAATTATGGCCTCCTGGCTTGGACAAGCCCTGGAAATTTGTCAAAAAAGGCAGAACTTCTGGCCTGGTCAAGAAGCCTACTGAGTCCAAGTCTACATTTCAACAAGCTGCAGAGCAGGTCTGTAAGGCCATACAGGTGTGAGAGGGACTGGCCAGGTCCACTGCGTGGCAGGCCATCCACATGCCAAGGGAGGGATGTGTCCTAGCTTGTCCCTGCCTTTAGTTATAACATGCCCACTTCTGTACGCTCACCTCAACAGGTATGGGTTCATGGACCGGGATTCAGAAATCCGCACCAAGCAGCACACAGGTGAGAGATGCAAGTACCTACCCTCATTCACATTCTGAGAAATAGTTACTCTTATTTTTAATAGTCACCCTGGAAGTTTTAGAGGTTGGGTGTGCTGTCATTTTGGTTTTTTGTTTTTTGTTTTGTTTTGTTTTGTTTTGAGACAGGGTCTCTGTGTCTCAGGCTGACCTAAAAACTCACTGTGTAAACTAGGTTGGCCTCAAACTCATGGTAACCTTCCTGCTGCAGCCTCTTGAGGGATGGCATTACAAGTAAGAGCTACATGCCCAGTTTGAAAATTTTATGTTCATGTGTATATGGATATACTTACATGTGCAGGTGCGTGTGCACATGTGAGCACATGCCTATGTACACAAAAGGACAATCTCAGGTGTCATTCCTCCTAGGAAGCCAACTATGTGGGTTTTTGAGACAGAATCTCTCAGCAGCCTGGGGCTCACTAAGTAAGCTAGGTTGGCTGGCCAGGAAGCCTAGGTCTGTCTCTACCTTAGATATGGATTACAATTACATGGGTGCAAAGGATCAAATTTGAACCCTCATGGTCGCATAGTGAGCACTTTACTGACAAGCTGTCCCCACACCCCTGTTTGTTTGTTTGTTCGTGAAGTTGTAGCTTTCCACATTTCCTTGTATATTCTCTGTATATGTGGGGAGTAGGGAGGGGTTCCCATGCCACAGGACATGCATAGAGGTCAGGGGTCAACTTATGGGGCAGGTCTCCCTACCTATCGTGTAAGTTCCTAGGACTGAACTGGGGCTGTCATGCTGGCCTTAGTCCTCTGAACCATATTACTGGCCCCTTCTTTTGCTTTTTTGTGATGAGTTCTCATGTAGCCCAGACTAAAATTAAACTCTGTAGCTGAGGATGACCTTGAACTGTTGATTCTCCACCATCACTTCCAGGTGCCAGGAGTATAGTTGTGTACTCCCTCGCCAGGCTTAATTAAGTAAAATAGTTTTGAAAGGCCTATATGTCATCGACTAAAAAGAACACCTTAGTGAGCGTCCATCTGCCTGCGTGAAGCTATAATCTAAGATAGCAAAAAGGTCATGGTCCTCAACAGAGAAACATATCAGAGAGAAGCGTGCAGAGCAGCTATGATTGGCACAGACAAGACTGCAGAGAAGCTGGCTGGAAGGCCGTTTCTGATAAAGCCAAGCCTGCTTTCCTCTCATCCCTGCGGATGCAATGGCAGGCATCCACACTGAAGTACCATAGAGCTAAGAGGATAGAGCGGCGGAGGATCCTGCCTGACTCCTTCCCATAGCCTGGTATTTGACATCTAAGAGGCTCCCTGGCTCCTGCTTCCTGGCCCTTTGGCACCAACTAGAAGTATCCAAGCAGGTCTATTTTCTACACACCTGAGCCACACAAAGCTATTATCCACCCAGTTTTATCTGGTTTGGGTTTTGCTTTGCTTTGGAATGGGGTCTCATGCGGTCCCTGCAGTCCCCTAAATCAGTGCACTGCCAAGGCTGGCCTTTAACTCCTGGTCTTCTTACCTCCAGCCCTGCAGTGCTGAAATTACTGGTGTGTGGTCTACAGGAAAAAGTCAGAATGTGTATGGAGATAGGGAGAAGGAGAATTATACACATACACAAATGTACACACACATATAATTGATATATAATCAATATATTGATATATATCATATACATGCCTTTCTATACAATTTTTAAAGCTTATAACGTTGTTATGGAGCTGGGAAGGTGGCTCGCTGTGTGAAACGTTTGCCAAGCAAGTATGAAGACTAAAGTGCCAGTCCCTCTGGGACTCATCTGGATAGCAGGAAGGTGGAGTGGCCCACCTGAAATCCCCGTGCTCAGGAGTTAAAGACAAAGAGTCCACAGAGAAAGGTAGCTAGAAAAAGTATCCAAAACAGTGAACCCTCGGTTGTGTGAGACATGCTGCCTTAATGTGTGTGTGTGGTAGAAAAGGATCAAGGAAGACACACTATAACCTTGGGCCTACACACACATGCACCTACACATGCACACATACCAGACACATATGAAAAACAGTTGTCATGATTTGGATATAAAGTGTCCCTTGAGAAGGCTCGTGTGTTGAAGGCTTGGTTCCCATATACTGGTACTATTAAAAAATGATTTGATTACAAGGGTAATAACTTCAATATTGGATTACTGAATTGACGAGCTGAGTTCATAAATGATTGCATGTAAGAAAGAAATAATAGGGGCTGGTAAGATGACTCAGGGGTTAAGAGCACTGAGTGCTCTTCTGAAGGTCCTGAGTTCAAATCCCAGCAACCACATGGTGGCTCACAACCATCTGTAATGAGATCTGACTCCCTCTTCTGGTGTGTCAAAAGACAGCTACAGTGTACTGACATATAACAATAAATAAATCTTAAAAAAATAAAATAAAGAGCCGGGCGGTGATGGCACATGCCTTTAATCCCAGCACTTGGGAGGCAGAGGCAGGCAGATTTCTGGGTTCGAGGCCAGCCTGGTCTACAGAGTGAGTTCCAGGACAGCCAGGGCTAGACAGAGAAACCCTGTCTCGGAAAAAAAACAAAAAATAAATAAAAGAAAAGAAAAGACAGAAAGAAATAATATTTGGAGAATGTAGACCACTGAGAGAGTACCTTTGAAAAGCATATAAATACAGATATATGTATACTGATATTTATATAAATATATAATTTATATAATTTATATGTATATATGAGTTTTTCTCACTCTCACCCCATCTTCTCCTCTTCCTCTCACCATCTTCTCCTCTTCCTCATCTTCTCCTGATCCTCTGTCTCTTCCTGGCAGCCATGCAGCGAGCAGCTTTCCTCCTCCATGATTTTCAGCCTCACCAGACCTCCAGAACATAGAGCCAAGTGACCATGGATTAAAACTTCAGAAACATGAGCCCTAACACTTGCTTTACATTGTTTTTCTCAGACATTTTGTCACAAATAATAAAAATTAACACAAAAGTTCTTTCACATATAATCAGAAGTGATATTCAAAACTCTTTAGCCAGGTGAACACGGGTTCTGCTGAATAAGGGCGTGTGTCCATTCCCAGTGCTGCAAACAATGCATGTGGTCCTCTGGACAACCCTGAGAGGAGGCTCCTGTTCTCATAGTAAAGATGAGGAAACAGAAGTTCAGGTTCACATTTAGCCCAGTGCACCATATCACTTAAGATCAGTTGTTTGAAAATGATGGAGATAGTTCAGGCAAAAAGCAGGGAGACTTGCTTCTTAAAAAGATCAATCGTGGTATGCACTCACTGATAAATGGATATTAGCCTAGAAACTTGGAATACCCAAGTCATAATCTCTTTGGGGTCGGCCTTGGAGTGTCCAGTCCTGCTGTGTCTGTACATATCTCCTTCATGCACGCCTTCCTTCTCTGCATCTCTCTGTATTCTTCCCAGCGATTTCTACCTGTTTTGGGTTTATCGTTTTTTTATTTTGTTGTTTTCTGAGACAGGATCTCCCAATATAGCCTAGGATAGCCACAGCCTCCTGAATCTGTTTCAGGTTCTTACAGAATCTCTTAATCCATCTCAAACCCCATTCCTAGAGGGAGTGTGATTAGCCCGAGCTGTTTCCCACATCTGCCTCTAGTCTAAGCAATGGGACTGAGGGGACAGAGTATATAAAAATGGCCACCAAAGGTCACTTCTATTAGGAACAAATACACAAACAGAGATGATACTGAACTGGACAGATGTCCCAAATGTTATTCTACCCTGGTCCTCAGACTCTCAGAACAGGGTTCTCTGATCTCTCTGTTTTCACCCCTCAAATACATGGCTGCTCAACAGATACAAACCCTCAGAAGCCAAAGAACAACCCCACTGCTGGGAACCGCTCAGGCCCAGTGCAGGAGTTCCCTGCCAAGGGTGGCTGACTTCCTGTGAAGAGATCAAGTGAGAGCTATTAATAAGGAAGAGAGAAGCAAAGAGAGGATAAAACCTGCCTTGGGCCTCAGAGCCCCAGAGGCCTCCCAGCTTCTTGCTCTCTGGCTCTCTGTGTCTTCTACGGGAGGCCGCTGTGCAGTGGCTGACTCTAGGGAGCACTGCATGGGGCCAGAGCTGATGAGAGAATATCTACAGGGAACATGGAATCAAAGACCTGCTTAGTGCCAAGCAGGAAGCCAGGGTCTGTGAGCTGGAGCCACACAGCACAAAGGGACCAGACAGGAAGGCTGATCCCAAAGGGTCTGACCAACAGGGACACTGCACACGCATACAAAGAAGCATCTGGATCTGGCTTCAGTGATCATAGTGTGCATGCGAGGCATAAGAGATTCACATTCTGCAGCTGGGAATAGAGACCCATCTAGTCTTTCCGGAGGGAATCACTAACATATAGTAAAAGCCACTGGAGAAACCCAGGCATGGTGCCATCCATCTGCATGGGACAGTAGGAGGGTCACCAGAGTCTCAAGTTAAAGACTACCCCTTGGCAATGCGGCAGGCAAGACACCCATCTTTTTTCTTTTTCTTTTTCCTTTTCTTTTTCTTCATTATTCTTCATTCAATATATTCTGATCCCAACCTCCCTTTTCTCCTCTCTTCCTCCCAGTTGCACCCCCCACCTCCTCTTTTCCCCAGATCCGCTCCCCCCCAACCTCATTTCTCATCAGAAAAGAGCAGGCAAGCTTCCCAGGCACATCCACCAAACACAGCATAGCAAACTACAATAAGACGAAGGATAAACCTTATCAAGGCTGAACAAAGCAACCCTGTGGGAGGAAAAGGGTCCCGCAAGCAGGCAAAAGAGTAAGGGACACCAAAGCCCAAGCTAAAAAACCCCAGCTAAACAACCCCAGCACATACACAGGGGGCCTGGTGCAGACCCATGCTCCAGGATTGCTGCTTCAGTCTCTGTGAGCCCCTCTGAGCACTGCTTATTTGATTCTGTAGGCTGAATTCTAGAGACACCCGCTTTTGTTATTGTTTATTGTTTGTTTGTTTGTTTTCAACATGGTTTCTCAGTATAATAGAGCCCTGAATGTCCTGAAACTTGCTTTGTAGACCAGGCAACTCTCGAATTCAGAAGTCTGCCTGCCTCTGCCTCCCAAGTGCTGGTACTAAAGGCATTTGCCACCACACCCAGAGACATTCATCTTTTAAACGGAAAAAAAAATGAAGGTGGTGATGATGGTGATGGCTTCTCTACTCCCAGAATCCACTGTTGTTTCTCCATCTCCTAAAAAAGGAACTGGCAGGCAGGAGGGACTCAACTAAAACAAATTTAAAAAGACAAAATAAAACTGCTGAATGAATGATAATTGAAAGACAGATATGTGTGAAGATGTCTGGCATAGTAATGAACTAGGAAGAACCTAAGTGCCCACCAATACAAGACTGATTAAGAAAGTGTGTCATAAAATGTGGTACATTTACACAATGGAATACTACTCAGCTGTTAAAAACAATGAATTCATGAAATTCTTAGGCAAATGGATGGAACTAGAAAATGTCATCCTGAGTGAGATAACCCAGTCATGAAAGAACATACATGGTATGCACTCACTGATAAGTGGATATAGCCCAGAAGCTTGGAATACCCAAGATACAATTCACAGACCAAATGAAGTTCAAGAAGAAGGAAGAACAAAGTATGGATACTCTGGTCCTTCTTAGAAAGGGAAACAAAATACCCACAGGAGGAGATACAGGGATAAAGTGTGGAGAAGAGACTGAAGGAAAGACCATCCAGAGACTGCCCCACCTAGGGATCCATCCCATATACAGTTACAAAACCCAGACACTATTGTGGATGCCAACAAGTGCTTGCTGACAGGAGCTTAATATAGCTCTGCCAGTGCGTGACAAATACAGAGGGGGACACTCTTATCCAACCATTGAACTGAACACAGGGTCCCCAATGGAGGAGCTAGAGAAAGGATCCAAGGAGCTGAAGGGGTTTACAGCACCATAGGAGGAACAATATGAACCAACCAGTACCCTCAGAGCTTCCAGAGACTAAAGCACCAGCCAAAGAGTACACTTGGTGTTACCCATGGCTCCAGAGGCATGGGCAGCAGAGGATGGCCTTGTTGGACATCAAAGGGAGGAGAGGCCCTTGGTCCTAATTAGGCTAGATGCAGCAGTATAGCGGAATACCAGAACAGGAAAGCAGATGTGGAAAGATTGGTGAGGAGGAGAGGGCATGGGTTAGGGGATTTCCCAGTGCCCCCCCCCACAGGAACCAGGAAAGGGGACATTTGAAATGTAAATAAAGAATATATCCAACAACAAAAAAAAAGAAAGAGTGTCATATAGGCTGGTGAGATGTCTCAGCGGTTATGAGCCCTAGTTGCTCCTCCAGAGGTCCTGAGTTAATTCCTAGCAACCACATGGTGGCTTACAACCATCTGTAATGGGATCCAATGCCCTCTTCTGGCATGTGGATGTATATGCAGAGCACTCATACAATAAATAAATTTAAAAACAGAAAGTATGACATAACCCTGTGTGTGTGTATGTATATATATATATATATATATATATATATATATATATATATATATATATATATATATATAATGGCATCACAAATTAATTCCTCTTTTTTTGTAAGAAAATTCAGGACTTTGTTGGGTAGCAAAATAAGAGCAAAAGTAATCACTTCATTTCATTTTTGAGATGAGGTCTCACTCTGTAGTCCAGGCTTGCCTTAAACACACAGTGTCCCTCAAGCTGACTTCAAGTTTATGAGCAATCCTCCAACCTCAGTCTCCCATGTGCTAGATTACAGTATGCGCTACCATGCTTGGCCCAAAAACAATTCACATTTTATATTTTAAAAAGTGAACATGGGCACAGAAAAATATTAATTATCCAAATAACAAAGGGAGAAGATTAGACTGTTCTAATGCTTTTTTTTCATTTAGTTTATTTCCATGTTCTAATTTCTACAACAGTTCTGTGTTATCTGTGTAATTAAAACAGTACCAAAAGAAGGCTAGGTATGTGACAAAGTGGTGAAGCATTCCCTAGCATGCACAAAGCCCTGGGTTGTATCCCTGCACAGGAAATAAGATACATAGTATAGAGAGAAAATTAAATACAAAAGTGTGTGTGTGTTCAGGTGTATGTGTGCAAGTGAATGCAAGTCTATGCATATGTATGTGAGTATATATGTTGGGGTATGTGTGAATCTCTATAAGCATGTGTATGAGTATATGTATGCATACACATATGTATGCATGCATGTATGTATGAATGTATATGTTTGGGGGTGTTCTTGTGTATGTATGTGTGAGTGTATGTGTTCAGAGGGGTATGAGTATATATGCACATGTATGAGTGTATGTTATGCATATGTATCTGTATATGTGTTCAGGTTTGCACATGTGTGTGTGAGTATATATGGTTGTATGTATGTGATCAAGTACATGTGTGTGTGAGTGAGTGTGTGTTCAAGTTTGTGTGCATGTGTGTGTAAGTGTATATGTACAGGGGTATATGCTTCTGAGTATGTGTATATCAGCATGTGTGAGAGTATATGTGGGCACGAGCATGTGTATGTGTGTGTGTGTGTGTGTGTTCAGATGTGTGTGTGTACATATGTGTGTGTGTATGTGGGTGGGGTGTACATGTTCAGGGGTATGAATCTGTATATGAGTCTGTGTAAGACTATGTGCATATATGTGATGTATGTATTCATTTGTGTGGGTGAATGTTAGTGTAAGTGTTCAAGAGTGTGAATCTGTGTAGACATGTGTATGAATGTGTGTGAATGTGTGTGTCTGCCTGTGTATGTGAGTGAGTGTGTGTGTGTGTGTGTGTGTGCGCGCGTGCGCGAGAAACAGAAAGATTAAGGATTCAGGAGTATGAAACTGTGCATGCATGTGTATGAATATGTGTTAATGTGTGTCTGTGTGTATGTGCATGTGTATGTATGTGTTTGTGTGTGTGTGTGTGCACATGTGTGTGTGTCAGAGGTCAACCTCAGGTGTCATACCTCAGAAGCCACTTGCCTTGTTTTTTGATATAACATTTTTCACTGGGCCCTGGGGCTCTCCAATTAAGATAGACTGATGCGGGGTTAGGATTAGGGTTGCCAGAGAAGCAAGTAGGCCAGTGAAGCTGGTAGGCAAGCTTCACATTCTTGCTCCCCCTCCTCTCCTCAGACCCAGTTCCCAGTTTTGATTTTTTAAGATTTATTATTTATTTTATCTAAGTACACTGTTGCTGTCTTCAGGCACACCAGAGAGGGCATCAAATCTCATTACAGATAGTTGTGAGCCACCATGTGGTTGCTAGGATTTGAACTCAGGTCCTCTGGAAGAGCAGTCGGTGCTCTTAATGAGCAATCTCTCCAGCCCCCAGACCCCAGTTTTATCCCCAGCCCTGTAACAGACTACCTGCTGTGGCCTCTCCCCACTCTCTCTGCCCCCATTGCCAGGAGACTAAACAGATCCTGATGGAACACCTGCTTTCCTACTTCTGTAGACCTCCTCAGTACTACCCTTCCTAGCCCATCCTCATTTTTTTGTCATTAATTAATTTATTTACTTTACATCCCAATAGGAGCTTTCCCTCCCTCCTCTCCTTCCAAACCCTCCCTCTCACCTCACCTCCCCCCATCCTCATTCTTAAGTGTCTGCTCCCAATACCTAAAAACACATTTTACCTGGAACCCCCAGTGACCACACCTAGCAGGATCCCAGAAGAGTTTCCTACCAAGCAACTAACCACACTCTCCTATGATCCAGAGATGGAAACAAAGGAACAAAACACCCACCCAACAAAGACAAGACCAGAGATCAACACCTAGAATTACAATCTTTCCAACCCCAGATGCCTAGATGGCTGCATAAAAACACAAGCAGTGACACTCAGGACAGTGACACTCAGGACAGTGACACATCTCCACTAGCACTCAGCAACCAACCCCACCACTGCAGGCCCTGAGTATTATGACATAGCTGAAGCTCAAGACAAAGACCTTAAAATACCCCTTATGAATAATGATAGAGGTCCTTAAGGAGAAAATTAATAAATCCCTTAAGGAAATCTATGAAAACAAAAACAAACAATGGAAGGAAATGAATAAAACAGTTCAAGATGTGAAAGTAGAAATAGAAGCAATAAGTAAGACCCAAATGAGGGAAATCTGTCAATGAAAAATTTAGGAACTCAAAGAAGAACATCAGAGGCAGAGCTTACCAACAGAATACAAAAAAAATGAAAGACAGGCACGGAAGACACGATAGAAAATAACCTAGATACCTCGTTAAAGAAAACATTAAATCTAAGAAATTCCTGGCACAAAACATCTAGGAAATTTGAGATACCATGGAAAGAGCAAATCTAAGAATAATAGCAATAGAGGTAAGAGAAGAAACCCAGGTCAAAGGCACAAAAATATTTTCAACAAAATCATAGATTTTTCTAACCTAAAAAAGGAGATACCTGTCAAAGTATAAGAAAAATACAGAAAACTACATAGACTAGACCTAGAAAGAAATTCTCCTTGGCACATACTAATCAAAACACCAAACATAAAAAGCAAGAAAGAATGTTAAAAGCTACCAGAGGAAAACCAAGTATCATATAAAGGCATCCCTATACAAATAATACCTGAATTCTGTTTGGAGATTCTAAAAGCCAAAAGGGCCTGGATAGATGTTCTACAGACTCTAAGAGACTATAGATGCTAGCCCAGGCTATTATAACCAGCAAAACTATCAATTATAATAGAGACAATAAGACATTTCATAATAAAACCAAATTTAAGCAATATCTATCTATAAATCCAGCCCTACTGAAGACACTATAAGGAAAACTCTAACCTAAGGAAAACACAAGGAATAAATAATTCCAGACCAGAAAATTAAGAGAGAGAGAGAACACACACACACACACACACACCACTGAGATGTTAACAGCAAAATAACAGAAATCAACAAACACTGTTCATTAATGTCTCTCAACATCAATGGTCTCAATTCTCCAATGGAGGAGTTGGAGGGCAGACTGGAGGAGCTGAAGGGGTTTACAGCTCCATGGGAAGAACAACATTGTCGGCCACCCAGATGCCCCAATACTCCCAGGGACTAAACCACCAACCAAGGGGTACACATGGTTCCAGCCAAAAGTGTGGCAGAGGAATGCCTTGTCGGGCATCAGTGGGAGGAGAGGTCCTTGGTCCTGTGAAGGCTCAATAGATACCCCAACAAAGGGAAATTGAGGGGAGGGAGGTGGGAGTGGGTCAGGTGGAGGGGCATATACTTGGAGGCAGAGGGTGGAAGGAGGTGTTGGAGGTTTTCGGGGAGGGGGAAATGGTTTTAGCATATGAAATATAAATGAAGAATATATTCAATAGAAAAAAGAATGGCGGCATGAGTATTTGGTGTAGCAAAGAAAGAGAAGATACAAAACAGCAAAATTAAAAATAGAAAGGGAACATAATAATGGACACCAAGGAAATCCAGAGAATCATAAGGACATACTTGGAACACCTGCATGCCACCAAGTCAAAAAAGTTTAAAGAAATAGATTTTTTAAAAGGGAGAGAAAAAATAAAAAAAGAAAAAGAAATAGTTTTCTTGATACATACCATTTACCAAAGTTTAATCAAGATCAGAGAAGCAATTTAAATAGATCTATAACTCCTAGTGAAATTGAAACAGTAAGCAAAAGTCACAAGAAAAAAAAGGGGGGGGGGGAAGAAAACAGGGCCATATGGTTCTAGGACAGAATTCTACCAGACTATCAAACAAGAGTTAATGCCAGTATTTCTCAAATTATTCTACAAAATAGAAACAGAAGAAACATTGCCAAATTTATTTTATGAGGCCACAGTTACACTGATACCCAGACTACATAAAGACAAAGAGAGAGAATTACCGATTAAGTTCTCTTATGAACATAGATACAAAAATTCTCAATAAAATACTTGTAAACAGAATCCGAGGACACAATAAATAGATCATCCACCTTCCTCAAGTAGGCTTCATCCCAAAGATGCAGGGATGATTCAACATATGAAAGTCTGTCAAAGTAATTCACCATCTAAACAAACTGAAAGAAAAAAAAACCCACATAATTAGATATTTTTTCAGCATCTAATGATGCTGGAAAAGCCTCTGACAAAATCCAATACCCTTTCATGATAAAAGTCTTAGAGAGATTAGGGATGCAAGGAGCATAGCTAAACATAAAATAAAAGCAATTTACCACAAGCTAATAGCCAACATGACCTGAAATAAAAAGAAACTCAAAGAAATTCCACCAAAATTAGGAACAAGACAGGCTATCCACTCTCTCTATAGCTATTCAATACGGTACTTGGAGTCAAAGCAATAAGACAACTGAAGGAGATCAAAGGGATTCACATTGGAAAGAAAAAAGTCAAAGTATCTTTATTAGCAGATAAACCGATTATATATATATATATATCCCCCAAAAAAATACCACTAGGAAACACCTATAGCTGATAAACACTTTCAGCAAAGTAGCTAGATATAAAGTTAACCCACGAAAATCAGTAGCCCTCCTATGTACAAATGACAAATGGCCTGAGAAAGAAATTAGGGAAACAACAGTTTTCACAATAGCTTCAAATAATATAAAAATATCTTCAGGTCACTCTAACTAAGCAAATGAAAGACTTGTGTGATAAAAATTTTGACTCTTAAAGAAAGAAATTGAAGATGTCAGAAGATGGAAAAATCTCCCATTCTCATGGATCAGTTGAGATTAACTTAGTAAAAATTGTCCTTTTACCAAAAGCAATCTACAGACTTACTGTAGATTGAAATTCCCAGTTGAAATCCAAATCCCCATTGAAATTCCAACACAATTCTTCACAGACCTGGAAAGGTCAATTTTCAGCTTCATATGTAAACACAAAAGGGCATGCTAAAAAAAAAAGTCTTGAACAATAAAAGAACTGCTGGGGGTATCCCCATCCCTGATTTCAAATTATACTACAAAGCTATAGTAATAAAAGCAGCATGCTATTGGCTCCAAAAAATAGGCACGTTGATTAATGGAATTGAACTGAAGACCCATACATAAATTCACATACCTATGGACACCTGATTATTGATAAAGAGGCCAGAAATACACAATGGAAAAAAGAAAGCCTCTTCAACTAATGGTACTGCTCAAACTAAATGTCTGCAAGTAGAAGAATCCAAATAGATCCATATTTATCCCTCTGCACAAAACTCTAGTCCAAATGGATGAAAGACTTCAGCATAGAACCAGATACACAGAACCTGATAGAAAAGAATATGGGGAATCGTCTTGAGCTCATTGGCACAGGAAAAGACTTTCTGAACAGAACAACTTTAGTGCAGACACTAAGATAAACAATAAATAAATGGGACCTCATGAAACCCAAACATGGCAAAGGACACTGACAATCGGACAAAGCCCACAGAACAGGAAGATTTTTACCAACTCCACATCTGATAGAGGACTAATATCAAAATAGATAAAGAACTCAAAAAAATTTAGGTATCAAGAAACAAATGTGCTCTGGCGGCATGGAGCTTAGGTTCCAGTCCTGAGACCTCTGGTGGGAGCCTTCAGATCTCTGCTTCGGGATCCAGAACAGCCTGGGCTGCAACACCACATCTCCAAGTTCGGCAAGAGGCCAGAAGGGCACCCAGGAGGCCATCTGGGAGGAGTCAGTGTGCTCTGGTGAGTCCAGCAGGCCCCAACGGGAGCCTTCAGGTGTCTTCTTCTCAGGTGTCTTCTTCGGGATCTGAAGAGCCTGGGCCACGGCACTTGGTCTCCAGGAAGTGCAAGAGGCCTGGTGTGCACCCTGAGGCAGACTGGGAGCACACAGCTTGCTCCGGCAGCACGGAGCTTAGGTTCCAGTCCTGAGGCCTTTGGCGGGAGCCTTCAGATCTCTGCTTTGGGATCCAGAACAGCCTGGGCTGCAACGCCACATCTCCAGGTCCTGCAAGAGGCCAGAGGGGCACCCGGGAGGCCGGCTGGGAGGAGTCAGTGTGCTCTGGTGAGTCCAGCAGGCCCCAGCGGGAGCCTTCAGGTGTCTGCTTCGGGATCTGAACAGCCTGGGCCACAGCACCCTGTCTCCAGGCAGTGCAGGAGGTCAGCTGTGCACCAGAGGCCACCTGGGAAGAGGCAGCTTGCATTGGCAAGTCCAGCATTGACAAGACCAACTAACACCAGTGAGAACTAGATGGCAAAAGGTAAACGCAGGAACGTCACTAACAGAAATCAAGGCAATATAGCAGCATCTGAACCCAATTCTCCTTTAACAGCATGTCCTGGATACCACATCACGCCAGAAAAACAAGATTTGGATTTAAAATCACTGGTCATGATGCTGGTAGAGGAACACATGAAGGACATACTTAAAGAAATTCAGGAGAAAATGGATCAAAAGTTTGAAGCCCTTACAAGGGAAACACAAAAATCATTGAAAGAAATTCAGGAGAATACAAAAGCCAATAAGGAGGAAACGCAAAAATCACTTAAAGAAATACAGGAGAACTTTGGTCAACAGGCTGAGGTTGTGAAAGAGGAAACACAAAAAGCTCTTAAAGAATTACAGGAAAGCACAAACAAGCAAGTGAAGGAGCTAAGCAAAACCATCCAGAATCTAAAATCAGAAGTAGAAACAACTAAGAAAACTCAAAGGGAGACAACTTTGAAGATAGAAAACCTTGGGAAGAAATCAGGGGACATAGATGCAAATATCAACAACAGAATAAAAGAGATAGAAGAAAGAATCTCAGATGCTGAAGATACCATAGAAACCATGGACTCAACAGTTAAAGAAAATGCAAAATGCAAAAAGCTTGTAACCCAAAACATCCAGGAAATCCAGGACACAATGAGAAGACCAAACCTAAGGATTATAGGCATAGATAAGAGTGAAAATTTACAACTTAAGGAGCCAGCAAATATCTTCAATAAAATTATGGAAGAAAACTTCCCTTACCTAAAGAGAGAGATGCCCATGAATATACAAGAAGCCTACAGAACTCCAAACAGACTGGACCAGAACAGAACTACCTCCTGTCACATAATAATCAAAACACAAAATGTACTAAACAAAGAAAGAATATTAAAGGCAGTAAGAGAAAAAGGCCAAGTAACATATAAAGGAAGACCTATCAGAATCACACTAGACTTCTCACCTCAGACTATGAAAGCTAGAAGATCCTGGGCAGATTTCATGCAGACTCTAAGAGAACACAAATGCCAGCCAAAACTACTATACCCAGCAAAACTCTCAATCACCGTAGATGGAGAAACTAAGACATTCCATGACAAAACCAAGTTTACCCATTATCTATCCACAAACCCAGCCTTACAAAGGATAATAGGAGGAAAACAGCAATACAAGGAGGGAAACTTCACCCTGGAAAAAGCAAGATAGTAACCTTCTTTCATCAAACTCAAAAGAAGTTAACCAATCAAATTTTAAAAATAACATCAAAAATGACAGGAAGTAATAATCACTATTCCTTAATAGCTCTTAACAACAATGGACTCAATGCCCCAATAAAAAGACATAGACTAACCGACTGGATACGTAAACAGGACCCTACATTTTACTGCATACAGGAAACACACCTCAGGGTCAAAGACAAACACTACCTTAGAGTAAAAGGCTGGAAGACAATTTTACAAGCAAATGGTCTCAGGAAACAAGCTGGAGTAGCCATTCTAATATCAGATAAAACTGACTTTCAACCCAAAGTCATCAAAAGAGACTCTGAGGGACACTTCTTGCTGGTCAAAGGAAAAATACAACAAGAAGAACTGTCAATTCTGAACATCTATGCTCCAAATGCAAGGGCACCCTCATTCATAAAAGAAACTTTATTAAAGCTCAAAGTACACATTGCACCTAACACAATAATTGTGGGTGACTTCAACACTGCACTTTCCTTAATGGACCGATCAGGAAAACAGAAACTGAACAGGGACACAGTGAAACTAATTGAAGCTTTGGACCAATTAGATTTAACAGATATATTTAGAAAATTCTATCCTAAAGCAAAAGAATATACCTTTTTCTCAGTACCTCATGGTACCTTCTCCAAAATCGACCATATAATTGGTCACAAGACAGACCTCAACAAATATAAGAAGATTGAACTAATCCCATGCCTCCTATCAGATCACTATGGAGTAAAAGTGGTCTTCAATAGCAACAAAAACAACAGAAAACCCACATACACGTGGAAACTGAACAATATTCTACTCAATGATACCTTGATCAAGGAAAAAATAAAGAAAGAAATTAACGACTTTTTAGAACTTAATGAAAATGAAGACACAACATACCCAAATCTGTGGGACACAATGAAAGCAGTGCTAAGAGGAAAACTAATAGCCCTGAGTGCCTCCAAAAAGAAAATGGAGAAAGCATACCCTAACAGCTTAATGACACACCTGAAAGCCCTGGAACAAAAAGAAGCTATTTCACCCAGGAGGAGTAGAAGGCAGGAAATCATCAAACTCAGGGCCGAAATCAATCAAGTAGAAACAAAGAGAACCATACAAAGAATTGACAAAACCAGGAGCTGGTTCTTTGAGAAAATCAACAAGATAGATAAACCCTTAGCCAGACTAACCAAAGGGCACAGAGACAGTATCCAGATTAACAAACTTAGAACTGAAAAGGGAGATATAACAACAGAAACTGAGGAAATTCAAAAAATCATTAGATCCTACTACAAAAGCCTATACTCAACACAACTGGAGAATCTGGAGGAAATGGACAGTTTCCTAGACAGATATCTGACACCAAAACTAAATCAGGATCAAATAGATCATCTAAACAGTCCCATAACACCCGAAGAAATAAAAAGGGTCATAGAAAGTCTCCCTTAAAAAAAGCACGGGACCAGATGGCTTCAGTGCAGAATTCTATCAGACCTTCATAGAAGACCTAACACCAATACTCTTCAAACTATTCCACAAAATAGAAACAGAAGGAACTCTACCCAACTCGTTCTATGAAGCCACAATTACGCTGATACCAAAACCACACAAAGATCCAACAAAGAAAGAGAACTTCAGGCCAATTTCTCTTATGAATTTCGATGCAAAAATACTTAATAAAATTCTTGCCAACCGAATCCAAGAACACATCAAAACGATCATCCACCATGATCAAGTAGGCGTCATCCCAGGAATGCAGGGATGGTTCAATATAAGGAAATCCATCAATGCTATCCACTACATAAACAAACTCAAAGAAAAAAAACCATATGATCATCTCATTAGATGCAGAAAAAGCATTTGACAAAACTCAGCATCCTTTCATGCTAAAAGTCTTGGAAAGAACAGGAATTCAAGGCCCATACCTAAACATCGTTAAAGCAATATACAGCAAACCGGTAGCCAACATCAAACTAAACGGAGAGAAACTTGAAGCAATCCCACTAAAATCAGGGACTAGACAAGGCTGTTCTCTCCATATCTTTTCAATATAGTACTTGAAGTTCTAGCTAGAGCAATTAGACAACATAAGGAGGTCAAGGGGATACAAATTGGAAAGGAAGAAGTCAAATTATCACTATTTGCAGATGACATGATAGTCTACTTAAGTGACCCGAAAACCTCCACCAGAGAACTCCTACAGCTGATAAACAACTTCAGCACAGTGGCTGGTTATAAAATCAACTCAAGCAAATCAGTTGCCTTCCTATACTCAAAGGATAAGCAGGCTGAGAAAGAAGTTAGGGAAATGACACCCTTCACAATAGCCACAAACAATATAAAGTATCTTGGTGTGACTCTAACCAAACAAGTGAAAGATCTATATGACAAGAACTTCAGGTTTCTGAAGAAGGAAATTGAAGAAGACCTCAGAAAATGGAAAAATCTGCCATGCTCATGGATCGGCAGGATTAAAGTAGTTAAAATGGCCATCTTGCCAAAAGCGATCTACAGATTCAATGCAATCCCCATCAAAATCCCAACTCAGTTCTTCACAGAGTTAGAAAAGGCAATTCTCAAATTCATCTGGAATAACAAAACCCAGGATAGCTAAAACTATTCTCAACAACAAAAGAAATTCTGGGGGAATCAGTATCCCTGACTTCAAGCAATACTACAGAGCAATAGTGTTAAAAACTGCATGGTATTGGCACAGTGACAGACAAGTGGACCAGTGGAATAGAATTGAAGATCCAGAAATGAATCCACACACCTATGGTCACTTGATCTTCGACAAAGGAGCCGAAAACATCCAGTGGAAAAAAGATAGCCTTTTCAACAAATGGTGCTGGTTCAATTGGAGGTCAGCATGCAGAAGAATGAGAATTGATCCATTCTTATCTCCACGTACTAAACTTCACTCCAAGTGGATTAAGGACCTCCATGTAAAACCAGACACACTGAAACTAATAGAAAAGAAACTGGGGAAGACCCTTGAGAACATGGGCACAGGGGAAAAACAGATCACCAATAGCTTATGCTCTAAGATCAAGAATTGACAAATGGAACCTCATAAAATTACAAAGTTTCTGTAAGGCAAAGGACACTGTTAAAAGGACAAAACAGCACCCATCAAATTGGGAAAGGATATTCACCAACCCTACATCTGATAGAGGGCTAATATCCAATATATACAAAGAACTCAAGAAGTTAGACCCCAGGGAACCAAATAACTCTATTAAAATATGGGGTACAGATCTAAACAAAGAATTTTCACCTGAAGAAATTTGGGTGGCTGACAGGCACCATAAGAAGTGCTCAACATCATTAGTCATTAGGGAAATGCAAATCAAAACAACCCTGAGATTTCACCTTATACCAGTCAGAATGGCTAAGGTCAAAAACTCAGGAGACAGCAGGTGTTGGCGAGGATGTGGAGAAAGAGGAACACTCCTCCACTGCTGGTGGGGCTGTAAGATGGTACAATCACTTTGGAAATCAGTCTGGCGGTTCCTCAGAAAACTGGACATGACACTTCTGAAGGGCCCTCCTATACCTCTCCTGGGCATTTACCCAAAGGATTCCCCGGCATGCAATAAAGACACATGCTCCATTATGTTCATAGCAGCCTTATTCATAATAGCCAGAAGCTGGAAAGAACCCAGATGCCCCTCAAAGGAGGAATGGATACAGAAAATGTGGTATATTTATACAATGGAATACTACTCAGCAATTAGAAACAATGAATTCACAAAATTTTTAGGCAAATGGTTTGATCTGGAAAATATCATCCTAAGTGAGGTAACCCAATCACAAAAGAATACACATGGAATGCAATCTCTGATAAGTGGATATTAATTAGCCCATAAGCCCTGAATACCCAGGGCACAAATCGCATAACAAATGACTCCCATGAAGAAGTATGGAGAGGGTCCTGATCGTGGAAAGGATTGATCTAGCATTGGAGGGGAATATAAGGACAGAGAAAAAGGAGGGAAGTGATTGGAGAATGGATGGAGAGAAGAAGGTTTATGGGACATATGGGGAGGGGGGATCCAGGAAAGGGGAAATCATTTGGAATGTAAACAAAGAATATAGAAAATAAAAATATTTTAAAAAAAAAAGAAACAGATACCCAATTTACAAATCTAAGCAGAATTCTCAATAGAGGAATCTCAAATGGCTGACAAACACTTAAAGAAATGTAAAACATCATTAGTCACCATGGAAATGCAAATCAAAAGTGTCTTAGTTAGGTTTTCCTGCTGTGAACAGACACCATGACCAGGGCAAATCTTTTAAGAACAATATTTAATCAAGGCTGGCTTGCAGGTGCAGAGGTTCAGTCCATTATCATCAAGAAGGGAGTATGTCATTGTACAGACAGACTTGGGCCTGAAGGAGCTGAGAGTTCTGCCTCTTGTTCCAAGGGCATCTAGGAGAAGACTGGCTTCTAAGTGGTTATGATGAGGGTCTGAAAGCCCACCCCCACAGTGACACACCTACTCCAACAAGGCCACACCTTCTAATAGTCCCCTGTCCTGGTCCAAGCATATACAAACCATCACAAAAAAAACACTATTTTTATATTTCATCTCACACCCCTCAGAATGGCTAGGATCAATAACAGGAGTGGCAGGTCATGCTGGTGGGGATGTGGAATAAAGGGAGCACTCATTTGTTGCTGGTGGGAGAGTAAACTTCTGCAGCCATATGGAAATCAGATGAAAACATGAAGTGAGGACACGACACTCCCAGGTGTGGTAGAGGAGAAGGTTTATCATAGATATGAGGGGGAGCATAGGCAGAAGCATCAGGAAGAGTCCAGAGTGAACATGGCCAGCAGACTGAACCCAGCCATGGCAGTTGGGGATGGGGGACAGAAGCCAAGAGGCCAGATTGGGAACCAAGAGCAACAGTCAAAAGGCAAAGAGACTAGTATGTAGGAATCGGAGAAGCTGAGGGAAAAGCAGCCCAGCCATGAGCCGGAGCATTTAGGATAGTGGGCAGGGTAGGCCAGCCAGGATGTCTCTGTAACAGGTACTGGCAGTGCTGAGTAAGAGAAGCTTCCTCCTGCAGCAGATGAGAAATAATACAGAAACACATAGACAGGCATAGACAGACATTAGATGGAGAGTGAGAGACACCGGAACACTCGACCCAAAATGGGATCGCTCCATCAAATCCCTCCCCACAGGGAGCCCTGCCGAACAGGAGGCAGAAAGAGTGTAAGAGCCAGAGTGGACACAGGACCCCAGGAGAACAAGGCCCCTAAATCAACCAGACCAACACACATATGAACTCAGAGCCCTGCCCATGGGCCCACACAGGCCTGCACGGGTCTGCACAGATGATGTCCTAGAGCTGAAACAAGAAGTGGGCACATGCCCCATCCCAGAAGCTATCTCCGATGAATAACCACTTGCAAATGAATATTTATTTTTCTACAAGAGAGTCTCACTGAGGTAATAAACCACTCTTAAGGGTAGGCTGTGGGTCCAGCAGTAGATGGCCAACAGAAAATGAACTCAACAGAATCTTTGCAGCCTCTTTGCCTCAAAATTATATATATATATATATATATATATATATATATATATATATATATATTATGGCTTCCACTTTAGGTTTTTATGGTATTCCTGAGTGTGTGAGTAAGTAGGTCTCTGCAACTATGTTTGATTCTTGTGCCTTTCCTTGGGCTTTTTTCCTTCTGTTTATTTTGTCCAATTCTGATGTGTTGGTTTCTATATTATGTTATATTATATATTATATTATATTTTAGTATCATCTCTTAGTAGTCTGTTTTCTAATGAGAGACAGAAAGAGCAGATCAGGATGAAATGTAAGCGGGAAGGAATTGAAGGGAGTAGAGAGAGGGGAAACTATAATCAAAATATATGAGAAAAAATCCATTTTCATATAAAAGGGAAAACATAAAGGGTGTTGAGCTGGAGGTGGGGAGGAACTGGGAGAAGCAGGGGGAGGGGAAACTATAATCAGAATATATTGTATGAAAAAATCTATTGACAATTAAAAAATAAAGAAGAAATCTAGCAAAGTCCTGTTTTCATTAGTCATGTGGGGGCAGGAACAAATTGACCAATCAACTAGCAAACACCATAAAAATATTAGATAACGACCCACCCAGTAGTGCCCCACAGTCTCACTTCAGAAGGAGCATCTCAGGAAAATAAACATACTAAACATTCATGTCTGTATCACCTTCAGTAATTCTTAGCATTTTGCCACGTTTGCTTCATCTGTTTTTCTGTTGCTAATGTTGTTGGTGACGTGTTTTAGACTCAAGTGCAAACATCCTAACATTTACTCTTGAATGCACACATCAGTCTCCATCTCTGAATACTACATAATTTTTAGCGAAGTGTGATGGCCTATGCCTATAATCCAGGAAGTGTGAAGGCAGGAGGATCTTGAATACAAGTTCATCTTCAGCTAAATAGCAAGCTCAAGACCAGCCTGGGCTATCTATCTGCGACCCTGTCTTAAGAAAAGAAAGTACATTTTCTACTTAGCTCAGCACTGTTACCATACCCAACAGAATTTGCGATAGCTCTTTAATATAATCAAGTTCATGGCCTATGCCTATATGTGAATACATAACTTGTTTTCAAAATGCATCCTCCTGCTGGTCTCTCAAACGAGGGGTCTGATCAGTGTCTGAACACTGGACAGCTCGACTTCACTTCAAAGTGTCATCTATTGTCTATCTGTACTTCTTCATCTCTATCTTCAGATGTAACTATTTTCAAAATGGCTGTTAACCAACTGTCCTATACCCTAAATAAGACTCATCCTAGCCAGAACCAGACAGAAATGGCATTTGTGGATGACAAATGCTACAGCCTGATCCCATCCATGGTAATTAGAGAAATCACTGGCCAAGGACAAAGAGAAACAATAGGTATTATGGTAGCTGTCTTAATTAGGGTTTCCATTGCTGTGAACAGACACCATGACCAAGGCAACTCTTATAAAGGACAACATTTAATTGAGGCTGGCTTATGGGTTCAGAGGTTCAGTCCATTACCATGATGGTAGGAAGCATATCAGGATCAGTTACCATGGTGATGGAGGAGTTGAAAGTTCTACACCTTGTTCTGAAGGCAAACAGGAGAAGGCTGGCTTCCAGGTAGCTAGGAGGAGGGTCTCAAAGGCCACCCCACAGTGACACGCTTCCTCCAACAAGGCCAAACCTACTCCAACAAGACCATTAGGAAACAGTGCCTCTCCCTGGGCCAAGCATATTCAAAACACCACAGTGGCCTATACCTATCCTAACAGTAGTAGTAGGTTTATTCCAAATTGGAAGCCAGCCTGGTCTACATAGTAAGCTTCAGTCTGGACTAACCAGAGCTACATTTGAGACCTTGTCTTAAAGAAGGGGAGAGAGGGAGAAGAAACAAGAAAAAAAGGACAAGTGAGATGCACTGAATCGAATAGAAGAGAAAGTGGGGGAAAGTCTCAAACATACAGACACAGGGGAAAAGTTCCTGAACAGAACACCAATAGCTTATGCTCTAAGATCAAGAACTGACAAATGGAACCTCGTAAAACTGCAAAGCTTCTGTAAGGCAAACGACACTCTCAATAGGACAAAACAGTTGGGACAAGATCTTTACAAATCCTACATCTGATAGAGGGCTAATATCCAACATATACAAAGAACTCAAGAAGTTAGATTCCAGAGAACCAAAAAACCCTATTAAAAACTAGGGAATGGAGCTAAACAGAGAATTCTCAACTGAAGAAACTCAATGGCTGAGAAGCATTTAAAGAAATGTTGAACATCCTTAGTCATCAGGGAAATGCAAATCAAAACAACCCTGAGATTCCACTTCACACCAGTCAGAATGGCTAAGATCAAAAACTCAGGGGACAGCAGATGCTGCCTCGCAGACAGCTACATCACCAAAGCCCATCCCAGTACAGGTGAAAGTTTACAAAAGCTAGAAACCCAGAGCACAAGGCACAGCCTACAGGAAGCTCATCAGGTAGGAGAGTGTCTTTTCCAAGTAATTCAGTTGATCTAAAGCTCTTCCAGGCAGGACCCCCTACAGATGTATGTTTCCTTAGCTAATGTTTTTTGTTATTTTGAGATTGTATTTTATTTACAATGTTTCTCCTTTCTGGTTATAACTGCTTTTCCTAGACAGCTAGTCCAGTCTCAACTTTTTTTTTCCCAGTTTTTCTCTTCTAAGAATCTTCTTTGCAACTTGGCTTGTCTGAGACTTCATTACTTCATTGCTTACTAGGACAGGGAAAGGCCTAGAGAATCTGGTCAGTTTCAGGTACTTCCTGAAGCTATTTTGAATTGTTTGCCTTTCTGCTTAAGGGACTTCCCTGGAGGACATGGAAGGTTTCAGTCTTGGAAAACTGTGACAACAGCATTGTTTAGGAAGAGGCATTGTTAATACTGCAAGTATTGGTTTAATGGCCATTTATAATGTCTTCCAAAAGGTCCCAGGCTGATTTGTCACTAAAACAAAGTTATTATGTTCTGTAATGAGGATGCAATTCAGTAGAGCTTGCCTAGCATGTCCTCATTCCTGCATAAGCCAGGTGTGGTGGTATGCACCCAGCGTTCCTTAGGTACTCGCAGGAGGATCAAAAGTTCACAGCATCACCCGTGGCCAAACATTAGATGGAGCTCTGGGAATCTTGTGGAAGAGTTGGAGGAAGGATTGAGGGACCCAAAAAGGAAAGGAACTCCACAAAAAGACCAACAGAGTCAACTAACCTGGACCCTTGGCTCCCACAGGGTGAACCATCAACCAAAGAGCGAGCATGGGCTCGACCCAGAGCCCTGCACATAGGTAGCAGACGTGCAGCTTAGATTTCATGAAGATCCCCCATCAACTGGAGCAGGGAAGTGGGGGGCTGTCTCCAAAGCTGTTGCCTGTCTGTGGATTCCTGTCCTCCTAACTGGGCTGCCTTGTCTGGCCTCAGTGGGAGATGTGCTAAGTCCTGTAGAGACTTGATGTGCCAAAGTAGGGTGATACCCAGGGGGGCCTCCCTCTTCTCAGATGAGAAGGGGAAAGGGGAGAAGAGGAGGAACTGTGAGGGGGCACCAGGAGGATATTGGGATGTAAAGTGAATAAACAGATAAATATTGTTTTTCTAAAGTTCATGGCATCCTGGGCTCCATGAGACATGTATTTTTCTTTCTTTCTTTCTTTTTTTAAGTTTTTAAAAAGTTTTTAAAAAGACAAAGAAAGACCAGCGAGATGTCTCAGGTGGTAAAGGAGTCTGACACCAAACCTGATATTCTGAATTTGATCCCAGAACCTGTATGAAAGAAGAAAAGATCTTGCTTCTTGCAAGTTGTTCTCTAATTGCTACACATGTGCTATGGCACATGTGCTTCTACTGTGCCCAAATTGACATAGCACACACACACATACACAGTACATGCATACATACATACACACACACATACATATATACATACATACATACACACACATGCACACACACATATACGTGCATACATACACACACATATATCTATGCATGCACACACACATATATACATACATATACATGCACACACATACATACATATAGATACATATACATACATACATACACACACATACACACATCCATTCATATATACACATACATACTACATACACACACATACATACATGCACATATACACATACATACATACACACACATACATACATGCACATATACACGTACATGCATACACACATACACACATACATACACATATACATGCGTGCACACATACATACATACATGCACATACACATACATGCATACACACATACACACATACAGACACACATACTTACACACACACACACAGGGATCTGATGATCTTTTCTAGCTTACATATACACACACACACACAGTAAACACAAAAACAACTATTTTTTTATTCGCTATACTTTTTATTTACATTTCAAATGATTTCCCCTTTTCTAGACCCCCACTACCCGAAAGTCCCATCAGCCCCCTTCCCTCCCCCTGTTTTCCCACCCAACCCTTCCCACTTCCCTGTTCTGGTTTTGCCCTATACTGCTTCACTGAGTCTTTCCAGAACAAGGGGCCACTCCTCCATTCTTCTTGTGCCTCCTTTGATGTGTGGATTATGTTTGGGGTATTCCAGTTTTCTAGGTTAATATCCACTTATTAGTGAGTGCATACCATGATTCATCTTTTGAGTCTGGTTTACCTCACTTAGTATGATGTTCCCCAGCTCCATCCATTTGCCTAAGAATTGCATGAATTCATTGTTTCTAATGGCTGAATAGTACTCCATTGTGTTTATATACCACATTTTTTGCATCCACTCTTCTGTTGAGGGATACCTGGGATCTTTCCAGCTTCTGGCTATTATAAATAGGGCTGCTATGAACATAGTGGAACATGTATCCTTATTACATGCTGGGGAATCCTCTGGGTATATGCCCAGGAGTGATATAGCAGGATCTTTTGGAAGTGAGGTGCCCAGTTTTCTGAGGAACCGCCAGACTGATTTCCAGAGTGGTTGTACCAATTTGCAACCCCACCAGCAGTGGAGGAGTGTTTCTCTTTCTCCACATCCTCACCAACACCTGCTGTCTCCTGAATTTTTAATCTTAGCCATTCTGACTGGTGTAAGGTGAAATCTCAGGGTTGTTTTGATTTGCATTTCCCTAATGACCAATGAAGTTGAGCATTTTTTTAAGATGCTTCTAAGCCATCCGAAGTTCTTCAGGTGAAAATTCTTTGTTTAACTCTGTACTCCATTTTTTAATAGGGTTATTTGGTTTTCTGGAGTCTAACTTCTTGAGTTCTTTATATATATTGGATATTAACCCTCTATCTGATGTAGGGTTGGTGAAGATCTTTTCCCAATTTGTTGGTTGCCAATTTGTCGACACACACACACACACACACACACACACACACACAACACAAAAACAACTATTTAAAAGCCAGGAAAAAACAGCTCCCTAGAAAATATAAATCTATGTAACAACCAGACTTAAAGGAGACCTTTGAATACATGAAATATAAAAATTCTTGGTAATAGGAAAGCTTTTCTCCCTAATCTTATTCCATAGGAAGACACCAATAATGGTGTGGAGTACAATTGATAAGATACCTTAGATTTTATGAAATTATCAATAATGTAGATGTGCAATGGTTTTAGGCCTTGAAAGACAGTGAGATAATACTGAATCTCAGTAACTGGAGGCTAAAACAGAAGGATTGCTTCAAGTTCAAGACCAGCTTGAGCTACAGTGCAAAACCCTGTCTCAAAAAAAATGAAAATTAAAATAATAAATAAACCAGCAGGACCAGGTAGAAAGGCAGGAACCTATAGTCCCCGTTACTAAAAAGGCCGTGGCTGGAGGATTGCCCATGCTCGGAAGTCTGAGGCTGGCATGGGCAACATAGTGAGACCCTATCCCTTATAATAATTTAGAAGACATTTTCAAGGGGTGATGCTCAGAAGTAGAGGGTGTGGCTGCATACACAAACCTTGGCTTCAGTACCTAACACTAAAAATAATTCAGTGCCTTACTCTCTACCTCCCATGAACTTAAGACTAAACCCCAACTAAGTCTAGCCTTGCTGTGTCCTCCAGCCTTTTCTCACTGTAATTTCTCCTTCATCTTTATCCTGTACTGTTTTGTGGTACTTGGGATGGAGCCCAGGGCTCATACATGATTAGCAAACACTATCACTGAGCTGCAGCCCCATTCCCTCTATCCTTCTGCTTCAATACCATCTTAAATCCAGCCTGCACTCTCTTCTGCCTTTTGTCCCTGCTACCCTTTCTGCTCTTTCCAATTGTGACAACTGTATTCCTCCATTTCCTTATCTATCACTCAAAAAGGCCATCCCTTCTAAGGTGGTATAAGGTTATAAAAATGAAACCAAAGATGTCAAGACATGTTAAGTAGTTAGAATTTTGCCCTGCATTGCTGAAATGCACAATGGGTATTAGCTGGGCTCATTATTCATGAACCTGTGCTTGGAAGACTTAACAAATCTGGCTTGTGTCAGCCTTTCCCCGTTTTCTGTGTCTGTGGATGCATCTAGGCATCAGGAGTCAAGGGTGATGTCCACAGCTTCCCTTTGCACCTCCACCCATTTTTGTCCTGGCAGGTCAAGCTCAGTACTATTTTTGAACGGTTCATCCTCAGAGGGGTCTCAGAGTAGGACCTCTAAGGGACAGAATGTGTCCATGAAAGACACGAGCAGGAAGACGGCCTCCGTGGCTGTGCCCTCTTGCTGGCTGTGGGAGCACATTAAGTGGAGTCCAACCACAATTTCACAACAAAACTCTTAGGAAAGTCAGGCGAATTCATTCAGTGTTGGTGTGCAGTTGTGGCCTGTCAACAGGCGTCTCCTGCAAAGGGCAGAACTTGCCAGAAGAAGATGAGAACTGAACCCCACTGGCCTCCCTCCTCAGCCCAGTAGCTGTGACTCAGCAGGAAGCTGGCCAAGGCTTGACTCACTCTCCCTCCTCCTACCACACCCAGGGTTTTCCTCCAGGACTTCAAAAGTCCGCTTGCAGCTGGAAGTAGAGGAACAACCTGAGTCTACCAAAGCCAAGGAAATCATTTCTGCAACAATGTAATACCTTAGTATTTAGAAGCACAAGCTCTGCCTTGGGGTAGAGTCTACCTTGGTTTCTTGCTCAGCCTAGAGCAAAGTCCTTAGCCTCCCTCGCCGGTTTGCCCATCTGTAAAAAAAAACAGTGGTGGGTCCCTCACAGTAACAAGAAAATGTAGCCTGGAATGTGGTATGAGGACTCTCTTCAGCACGCCAGGCCCGGTCCCACTTCAGTGCCTCTGGATGATGTCTAGATCGCTTCTGAACCAGTTAGTTCTATGACTACCTCACTGACTTGTTTTTGCTAAATATTCGTTTTATAAACCTCCTCTAATATTTTCCCCTGTCAAAAGACAAAAGTTGGGTCTAGCTGCTTCTTTGCTTGATCTGATTTGACAGATTTAATTGCTTATATTTGCAAATCATGAATCAGGGAAATGCCTAGCCTAAAAAAATAGATTGATCAATCCCATGGGAAACTGCAGAAGTAGGTTATAAGGTGGAAACAAAGAAGCAGAACAAACGTAGGGGGAGGGGCAGAGATACACTCACTGGCAGAGAGTTTACCTAGCATGTCAGCCTACATGCCTAAGCCCTGAGTTCAATCTCTAAAACTCCTAAAAAACAAACAAATTCCAAGAGGGACATTCCTTATTATACTCAATCAGACAGACTAGAGACTCCTGTTTAGGGAAATTTGTTTTCTGTCCCTTTAAGGTTTCAATTTCATCTTGTGGCTTTAGTATGAGTGATTCCATTTTGAGTTGGTCCTGTCCCATGAGGCCCAGTGTAGGAAGGAGCTTAACTAAAAGAACAGCTTCCTGTAATGTTTGTTAACATCATTTTCTTTACCACTTAACCACTATCCAACAACGGATCGTCTCTATTGATTTCCCACAACCCGCTGCAAAATTCTGTGTTTTCCTCACAGCTCTATTCCCAAAGCTTAGGGCTGCCTGAAACAACTCTCAATAAACACAAGTGCAATGGATGAGTTATTCATCTTTTTTAAAATCATCAATTCCCATCACTACACACACACACACACACACACACACACACACACATATATATATATCCAAATAACATTCACCCTTGCTATTCCCTTCACTACCAAGTCAGGGAACATGTCAAAGTTTCAAGCCATACTGCACACAAGACCACCGCCCATCCTCAGATGCTTGAATACATGACCCCTCAAAGAGTACAGACAACTGCTGTTAGTATAAAAAGCCCTTTTAGTTCCAGAGTTTAGACAGATGGCTGATAAATATATGAATCAGATGGGACAGCCAGGGAGCTGAGAACCAAGGAAGTTTGTGATTCCCTCCCACCTACAGGCATTTAAATTCAAATTTTAAAGATAACTTCTAACAGCTAAGAGCACCTCTAAGCCACATGCCTGATTCTCTTCTCTAACTGTATACCTATCCCCCACTAGCTACTCCTGACTTAAAAATCAAGTATTAATGTTACCAAAAGTTTCTGGTTCTCACCCCCAAATATTTTCTCTGCATGAAGGCATCGCCATGGTGATATCCAAGACCCCGGCGTTCTCTGACTCGAGAATCAGTTGCAATCTTTTTTTTTTTTTTTTCATTTTTAACCCACAACCCCTCTGCCCAAAGTTCAGCTTAGGAAACTCATCAGTGTCGTCCCAAGACCTGGGGAAACTCCCAAAATGAAGGCGTGAATGAATGCCAACGGTCGGTCCGGATGGAATCTCCCTCCAAGAATACTGCATGTCCCCGACTCCTCGGGATGAAAGACCACTGGCATGAGTCTCCGTTCACTTCAGTGTGTGGAGATTGGGGTGACCCCACCCTGGTCCCCAAGGACGATGAGCAGGAATTTGCCTCATGTTTGCAGAAAGGCCCATCCTGGTGAAGTTCCCAAACAAAGGCAGGCAGCTGGGAAGAGAGAGCCATCGTCACTCCTACAGACGGAAACTGCCAGCACCCCTCCCACGCTCCCCACCTCCGCCACGTGGCATTTTCTCATTGAAATGGAGGGAAAGAATTAAGTCACCCTCTCACACACACCCGCAACAAACAGATGGAGAAAGGAGCCTAAGACGGACTCGAATTCTAATCTCCATTGAGCCTCCGCCCTCTCAACTGTGAGACAGGAAGAATCAGCGAGTAACCTGGGAATATTAGATGAAAGTCACTTTCCGTTCTGAGGTAACCCTGCGCCTAGAACAACCACTGGGGCACCACTGCTGTCCAGCTCCATCCAGGTCCTGGGCTACAGCCCGGTAGGCAGGGAAGTGGAGTGTTTGTCATGGCAATTGCAATTTAGGTTCAAGCAGCAAATGTGGAGCCTAGACAACCGACCCATGCGGCAGCTCCCAGTGCCCACCGGCAGCTCCCAGTGCCCACTGCCACCCCGCGACTCAAGGCACTTTTGAAAAGCATGTCTGTGCAGCGTATGAGGCCTCGTCACCACCCCCTCGATTCTCTGCTGCCTACCAGTCCCACAAATTCTCTCTAATAATCGGTTTTAGAGAGGCTTTAACTCTTCACAGCTCATTGACAAACACAGAAGGGGATGCTTTCTAGCAATTTCTGTGGGAAGCCTGGGCCCTAAGAGATGTCACCTGAAAGTGCCCGGCAGCCCCACAGCCTTGGCAGCCTCAAATCAATGGTTACACTGTCACAAGGCCTGGCGTGCTGAGATCAGGCCTTGGTCCCACTTCATACTTCATACCTGGTGTCTGGTACCCTGTCCCACTGAGTAAATACTACTTAGCTGGAAATCTGAATGGAAGCCAATCGGACAGGTTTTCTTGCTCCTCAACTGCTGACAAAAAGAGGTGGATATAGGGTCCAGACCTTCTTCCTCTCCCAGTCCTGGTCTCCTGGAATAAATATATATCAGGTCTTCTGCAGTCCTTCATCTTTGTCATCAAACTAAACCTTAAGTGAGTGGAGGAAAGTTGGACCAGGAAGGCCCAGGAGTAGCTTTGCCACTAACCAACAAGTAACTTCATTTCTTCATTTCTTTTATTAAAAATAGATATTTTTCTCATACAATATATCCTGGTTACAGTTTCCCCCCTCTGCTCCTCCCAATTCTTCCCCCACTTCCCCTTCCCTCCATTCCCTTTCAGTCTCTCATTAGAAAAGGCTTCTAAGAGGTAACAACCAACTGTGGCAAAATAAAATCCTATAAGATAAGACAAAAACCATCACCCAGAAGTTGAACGAGGCAAACCAACAGAAGGAAATGGCACAAAAATCATTCACACACTCAGGGGTCCCATAAAAATGCTAAGCTGAAAGCCAGAATTCACAGAGGACCTGGTGCAGACCTGGGCAGGTCCGTGCCTGCTGCTTCCGTCTCTGTGAGCGCATATGAACTTTGCTCAGCTGATTTTGGTGGCTTTGCTCTCCGGGTGTCCCCCATCCCCTCTGACTCATACACTTTCTGCCTCCTCTTCCGTAGGGTTCCCTGAACTCTGAGGGGAGGGATTTGATGGGGGGATATCCCATTTAGAGCTTTATGTCCACGGACTCTCTACTCTATGTGACATATGACACATATGTGTGCCTGTTCCCGTCTCCTGCAAGAGAAAGCTTCTCTGGCGATGATTGAATAAGACACTGATCTATGAGTATAGCAGATATCATTAAAAGTCCTTTTATTGATAATTTTTTTTAGACCAGTAGTGTTTGGTTTTACCCTAAGTCTCTAGGCTGTCTAGTTTTTGGTCCTTGATCATCCAAGTTGTGTCAGGTATGGGTTTCATCTCACGGAGTGGACCTTAAATCACATCAGACATTGGTTGGCTCCTCGCACAAGTTCTATGACACTGTAGGCCTACCATATTTTTGGGCAGAACAGTTTGTAGGTCAAAAGTTTTGTGGTTATGCTGGTAGTCACATTTCTCATTTTGTAGCCTTCAGAGTACCTTCCTTCATCAACGACACTAGAACATTGGGATAAAGGTCTGTATAGGCTCCAGCTTGAGGTCTCCATGTTCAATGAGCTGTGTGGGTATTGTCCTCAGCAGTGGGACACACACACACACACACCTGCCCCATCAGTTGAATGGGTACTATCCTCAGCAATGGGACACACACACACACACACCCCATCAGTTTGTGGAAACAAGTCATTGTTTTAGCAACAGCCTGGGATGTTTAGGGATTTGCATGGGACCTCTCGGCCAACAACCCAATTAAATACAACCTAGACCCTGTACCAGAAGTTTCACTTGATGTCAAGAGATGGCCAGTTGAGGTTCAGTCTCAGAATCATGCTACCACCATTACTATATTCTGCCGAACAACTTGAAATCAGGGATAGTGACACCTCTGGCAGTTCTTTTATTGCTCGGAATTGTTTTAACTATACTGGGGTTTTGTGTCTCCATATGAAGCTGAAAATTGTTCTTTCAAGGTCTGTAAAGAATTGTGCTGGAATTTTGATGGGGATTGCAGTCAATCTGTAGATTGCTTTTGGTATAGTGGCTATTTTCACTATGTTAATCCCATTGATTCGTGAGCATGGGAGATCTTTCTATCTTCTGACATCTTTGTCAATTTCTTTCTTCAAAGACTTGAAGTTTTTATCATACAAATCTTTTACTTGCTTGGTTAGAGTTACCCCCAAGATATTTTATATTATTTGAGGCTATTGTGAAAAGTATTCTTTCCCTGGTTTCTTTCCTAGTCTGTTATTTGTGTACAGAAGTGCTACTAATTTTTGTGGGTTAACTTTGTATCCAGCTACCTTGCTGAAAGTGTTTATCAGCTACAGGAGTTCCCTGGCGGTATTTTTTGTGTCACTTGTATATACTACCAGGTAATTTCACTTCTAATCTGAAAAGGCTGTGGTTGACATTGGCTGTGGTTGACATTGGCTGTGACCCTACCATGTGTTTGGACAGCGCACCTTCATGCAGATCATCCGTTTGGTGAGATTAGCTCTCCTTAGTAGTTACAGAGGCCGTGGCATTGCTCGGTGCCTAGGATGGCTGTGGACTATTCCAGGTTGTTGTTCTGATCTCAGAGGCTGAACAGGGTCAAACTTGGTTAGTATTTGCATGGGAGACAGAGAGCCCAGAGTGTAGTGACATACCAGCTTGGGTTTGAATGGTTAGTGTGGCCTTTACCAGCTCCACTGATACTTAGTGTGCCCTTTACCTTCGGTCCTGATTGATGCTGGGCAAGACAGATGGCCACTCTGAGCCTTTTTTTTCCCTCATCAACAAAAATATGAACAATAATACATTCCTTGCATTATTGAGTATTGGGACAGTATATATAGAGCCCTAACCCTGCACTTAACACATAGTAAGGCTCATTCATTGTTGGTCCCTGCCCCATTCTAAAACTACTCAAAGCAGATTTGAGTCCACAGGTGATGGTACATGACTGCATTACCAGCACCTGGCAAGCAGAGGCAGGAGAAACACAAGTTCAAGGCCAGCAGAGCATACAAAATGGGTCCTGGCTCAGCCTGGGCAGCATAGTATTTCAACACACACACACAAACACACACACACATGAAAAATACAACAACTGAAGAGGGTGTCTTTGTGCAATTATTTCTGCTAACCACTGAAATCTTTGGATTCAGTTGGGTTTCCAAGAAGGAAATAGATGATTACAACACCTGATATCTGAAACAATACTAATGCTGGGGCTTTGCCTTCGCTGACTGTGGTGTCACCACTAACCCTAACACTGTCAGCCTGCTGTTCTGGGCAGGAACAGGTATTTCTCTTAGGAGAAAGAAAAGTTCTTCTTTGCTAGGTTTATCCCAGAATCTGGGTCACTTTCAACTCACCCCACCACACATACACACACACACACACACACACACACACACACACACATACATACACACACACACACACCCTGCTGGCAAATAAACCTCAGTAGAGTAAGAACAGCAAGGACCAGGAGCACTGCAGTGTCTTCAGTGACAGGAACAAGCCCCGCTTTGGTAGCACTAAATAAAAGCTTGTTGAGAGAAAGGACCCAGGCTTCAGCTCATGCTAAGCTAGCAGTTGTAGCCAAATAGGAGGTGAGCATCCCATGAGGCCCTCGCTTCCAACCCTCTCGCTGCATCTACAGAGCCTGTGCAGACTTTGCCTGGTCTTAGGGGAGGAGTCTGCCTGAGTGTTCACAAGCCACTTCTTTGCTCTAATCTCATTATCCTTTATCTGTAAAATAAAAGGCAAACCACTAGGTCTCTTCTGGGGCCAAGACTTCTGAAGATTTAAATCCTGTGACTGGTTGTTAACCCTTTAAAGGGCGGACTCAAATGATGTCCACAGTTGCCAAACCCAGATGAGCTGCAATCTGGTCCTTCAGATTTTCTTTCCAGCTCTGTCAGAGGCCTCTCCACCTCACCCCCCCCCACACACACACATACCCCCCGAGACATTCTGCCAGGTACACACATGAAAACTCTGGTGGTAAGATCTATGCAAGTGTGAGCTGCAGTGTTGGTTATTATGTGGTTAAAGCAGGAAATGTAGTTTAAGAATAGCTTGGTGTGGTGGTGGCCCCAACATGTAATCCCAGCACTTGGGAAGTGGAGGCAGGGGGATAAAGAGTTGAGGATTTGAGGCCAGTCTGAGCTATGGATCTTCTATGAAATGGGGTGAAGGGATCTTGGCTCTGGTATCAGTCTTGTGGGAAACCTTTCCCTGAAGTCTTTCCCTCCCATCCATCAGCACTTGATTTGTAACATACCTTCCTGCCTCTAGGCTCTTTCCTAATTCCTCAGAAACATGGCACACTGTTAGTTAAACCTTGAATTTCCAGAAATCAATCACCTTCAGTGCCTCCTTTCTGTTTATAGACTCTGGTCTTTCTTGGTCTTGTCCAAGACTGTCAAACATTTCTCCCTATCCTGTCCTCTGCTTTCATTCACCATGATGTTCTGTTTCAGTCAACCAACCCATTCATTCATTCATTCATTCATAATTTTTTACTATGTCCTATAGTCCTACTATTATTTCCAGATACTCACAGCTCAGGGCACCGGTATGATGAGCAAAACAAGATCCTATCTTCCTGAAGCATGCAGTCTAGAGGGGGAAAGATGGACATAAGAGACATGGAAGCAAGTGAGGAGATAACCACCCAGACATGGAGTACCTGGAAGAAGGGGCACAGTGGTGGATCTGGCGGTTAGGTGACCCTCTCCAGGAGTCACATTAGGGAAGACTTTCAAAACAGGGAAGCATTAGCCATCTGCAGACCAGACCACAGGATATTCCAGACTGAGGGAGACAAGTACAGAGTCCCCAGGGAAAACCATCTCTGTGAGTCCTCAAGGCAGCCAGAGAAAGCAAGAGAGGGGTGTGTCAGGAGGCCAGCGCAGGAGGAGCCTGGCATGACATTTTGACTTATTGAGAGTGATGGAGAGCTCTGTCCAATTAGAAGCTCTTCTGAGGAGAGCGCTATGATGAAGCAATGAAAGGGTCCCCACTCCCCAAGAATAAGCGTATTGTGAACATTAGCTCCATTATTTTTAATCGTAATTTAATACTATAGAATAATGTCTTGTCATCTTCATAAGTACAAAAAAAAAGTCTTAGGACTCAATCCCATAGTTGAAGCGGCAATCATTGGTTGGAAATATGCTTTCTCATGCTTACCTTCCAGAAAGCAGAATCCAAACCAAATTTCACATCTCTGTCGTCATACAAGAGTGCCAGAGGCGGCAGAGCCTGAGCCAACTTTTAGTTCTTCCAGCATGGCTGCTGAAATATGTATTTTCGGGACTAGAGAGACATCTGGGCAGATACATATTTTAGAGGCTTGAGAGGCAGTACTCACTGTTCTTCCAGAGCACCCATGCTAGGTCACTGTAGTTCCAGAGTATCCCACACCCTCTTCCGGTCTTCAAGGGCAGATGGATGCACTTAAAAACTAAAACATTTTTAAGATGTATATTTTAAAAGGTGATTCTGGCTGTTTTGTGGATATTGAGTTATGGGAAGTCTAAGAAAAGAAGCAAGAGGAGCAGTGTGGAGAGTCTTGAGAGAGGTGATACAGCCAGAGCTGGAGTGAGGTATAGACAGAAGTGGAGGAATCAGAGCTGGAGTGCAGTATAGGTAGACAGAAGTGGCAGGGATCCCGGATGTTTTTGGCAGATGTTTATGTTAATCTAGCTTCTAGATTCAATAGGGGCATCTAGGTAATTGGGTGGAGAGAAAATAAGATTTTTCCATGCCTGGCCCTCTTCCATGAGCTTTCCTGCCAGTGTTTCCCTCTTCATTTTCTCTCCACATCAGTTTTCTCACTGACTTAAATCTATCTAGTTATTTTGGTGTTTTTTGGTTTTTTTCTCATTTGTGAAAAAATTTGTTTGATTGTTTATTATGACACCAGACAAGGTTCTGAGTTACTGGATCTCAACTCAGAATTCAAAATGGGTGGAGGTAAATGATTAAAAATGTCTTGCATCCAAAGCACTTAGTACGGGTTAGGAACCTAGGGAAACCTTGGAGGAACGCCAGCTATGCTCTCTGTCTAGAGGAGGATACTGCTTGTGGCTGTGGTGCAGAGCAACGTGTTTCCCTCTCTGCATCTCAGTGGGCTCATTTGTAAAATAAGTTGTGGATACAGTTCAGTTGTGAGAATCTCAAAGCCAAGGTCCTACTGGTCAACACCTCAGAATCCACCTTGAGCGGTGGGCTGTGACTTAGGCTTTGCAATGTTACAGCGCCCTCTATTGAGCGCTGGACCAGTGTTTGTTGTAGCCTTAAATTATGTTCGTGAAAACAGTAACAACCCTGCACTGTGAGCTAGTTTTACAGAGCAAATGAGGAGAAAACAAACGAACAACCTATCTTATTTTTATAACAACCTATCTTATTTTTATATTTCAAAGGTTTGCGCCTATCATATTCATTTGGAGACATTTTAAAATTTGTGGTTTTTAATTTATTTTGACACAATTTCAGACTTAAAAAGAAAACTGCAAAAAACAAGAATTAGTTCTTCACCCAGATTCCCCAACTTGTAATGGTGACTGGTTGGTTTCTCATTTTCCTTCTCTCTTCCTCCCTCCCCCTTCCTTTTCTGCTACACACACTCCAAATGCACTTGTTCTGAATCATTCGAGAGTAAATTATATTATGACTTTATTGACAGTGAGGCCACCTTATTATTAGGTTGTGAGACTTTATCCGAATTTCTCAAATTATCTCCATGATCCCATTGCAGCAGAAGAAAATCTTATATTCAAGGGCTATGTCTTTTTATTTACCTTCATTCTAGAGTTTTGCTTTGTTTTTTGAGCTATTGGGTTGTTGTTGCTGTTGCTGTTGCTGCTGTTGTTGCTATTGTTGTTGTTGTTATTGCTGATGTTGTTGTTGCTGCTGTTGTTGTTGTTGTCGCTGCTGTTGTTGCTATTGTTGTTGCTGATGTTGTTGCTGTTGTTGTTGTTGTTGTCGCTGCTGTTGTTGCTATTGTTGTTGCTGATGTTGTTGCTGCTGTTGTTGTTGTTGCTATTGTTGCTGTTGCTGCTGCTGTTGCTGCTGTTGCTGTTGTTGTTGCTGCTGCTATTGTTGTTGCTGTTGCTATTGCTATTGTTGGTGCTTTTGTTGTTGTTGCTGTTGCTGTTTTTATTGCTGTTGTTGCTGCTGTTGCTATTACTGTAGTTGTTGCTGCTGTTGCTGTTGTTGTTGCTATTGTTATTGCTGTTGCTGCTGTTGCTGTTCTTGTTGCTGTTGCTGTTGTTGTTGCTATTGCTACTGTTGCTGTTGCTGTTGTTGCTGTTGTTGTTGCTGTTATTGCTGTTGTTGTTGCTGTTGTTATTGCTGTTGCTGTTGTTGCTATTGCGATCATAAAAAGAGAAAGAGGTGGGAGAATATGTTCTACAGCGGTGTGGGGGAAGAGGGTGCCTCAGCGGGCCCATGCCAAGGCATCCCTTCCCCTGAGGGACCAGACACACACCGGCATAGTATAGAATAGAGTTTATTCAGGGATTGGGATGGGAGTTAAGGGGTAGTAGATGCAGAGAAAGGCAGAGAGGAGGAGGGAGTAGAGAAGCAGAGGCCGGCCATGACCATGTGGAGAGAGGGGGGAGGGGCGGAGAGCCCAAGACTGGACAAGAGAGGCTGAGAGTGAGAGAGGTAAGAGAGAGGATCCCTCTTTAGAGTAGGCCAGGCCTACCTGGCTGTTGCCAGGTAACTGTGGGGTGGAGCTTAGACAGAATCCTAACAGTTGCTGCTGTTGTTGCTGTTGCTGCTGCTGTTGGATTTGATGTTGCTGTTGTTGTTGTTGTCATTGCTGTTGCTGTTGTCATAGCTGCTGTTGTTGCTGCTGCTGCTGTTGCTGTTCCTGTTGCAGTTATTATCCTTTAGAAATGAGATGAGGGATTTTACAGAATGTTGCTCTGTCTGGCTTTATTGGATGTTTTCCTAATGACTATAATCAGACTGTACATTTTTGGCAGTTATACCACAAAAGTTTAGTTATTTTTGAATTAACAAAATAGCATACGTTTATCCAAAAAAAGTACACTAATGATATAGAAATTTATTATACATGTGTATTTATGTATGTAAATAAGCATCTTGAGACATTTTTAAGACAGGCGATAGTCAGTCTCATTCCTGGGACTTTTTATTAAGGTAAAGTGTTGCTTGATTCTTGAGGGGAGAGCATATGTACATGTATATATGTATATGTACATTGGGTGTGTATTCGTGTACATGTATATGTGCATTGGGTGTGTATTCATGTGCATGTATATGTGCATTGGGTTTGTATCCACCTGTGTCTGTCTGCATTTGGAGGCCAGAGGTCAACACTGGATATCTTCCTCTATTGTTCTTCTTATTTTCTGAGACAGGGTCTCACTGAACCTGGAACTAACCAACTTAGCCAGAGTGTATTGCCAAAGAGCTCAGGAATTTGCCTGGCCTTATCTCCCTGGGTAAGAAATACACATTTGTATCCAGCTTTTTAGGTGGGTGCTGGATATCCAAACAGATTCAAATGCTTGCATCCACTGAGCTAAGATGCATTTGCAGCCCTCAGCCCCATATCATTACGTAATAGAAGAGAATCAAAGCTGTGCGGTTTCTCCTTGTTAACATTCATCGCCTAAGGCTGCTCCTTGCTCTAGCCAGAAACAGGGAGGCAGGAAATAAGGCCTTGTGTTATTTGATTCTAATCTTCAATGGATTTAAATCACTGACTTCTACTTTGCTTTCCTTAAAAAATACAAATAAAAATAAAAAGATGTATGTGCGCGCCAAGTGTGTGCCTGCGGCCCTCCTAGGTCAGAAGAAGACAGCAGGCCCCCTGGATCTGGAATTAAAGACTATTTGTGAGTGTCCATGTGGGTGACTAGAAACGGAATCTAGATCTACTAGACAATCAGCCAATGCTCTTAACCATTGTACCATCTCTCCAGCCCTCACCTTGCCTGCCTCTAAAAAGTATGTTCAACAAGATACTGAGAGCCTTAGAATTTTAAGACAGAATTGATCAGAGGAGGGAGGACTTTCAGCCAGAGAAGTACATGCATGAAATCTCAGGGGCTATCTTTGGTAGACTACAACTTTGTTCCGAGTTCTAAGAAGTAATATGAATAGAGTGGAACAGTGTTAAAGGAAAAGCTTGCTCAGGCCAACAGGAACCCAAGATTCTCAACCCGTTGCATCTCTAGGAACTGGGACTGTAGACATATGCTACCAGATAAGCCAGAGAACAATACCCAGTCAAAAGCCAGGGAACAATTAAACAGTACATGCTAGAGACAATTCCACAGTGTCTAGAAAAAGGCTCAAACATTGATGGGTAACCCTGTGAATGATCTTTATTTTTTCCACATTTTAATTTTTACCTTTAGAAAACTGAAGGCATTTTATATATAAGTTCTTTCTTTTCCATATAGCCCAGGCTGGTCCTTCTGCCACCCTAGGCTATCCTTCTTCTATAGAAGCCTCCTTGCTTTGCTATCTATCTATCTATCTATCTATCTATCTATCTATCTATCTATCTATCTATCATATATATATACATATATATATATATATGTATATATATATATATAAAATCTATCGATCTCTTTATCTCGATCTCTCAATTTAAAAAGCAGGGTCACAGCTGGACAATGGTGGTTCACACTTTTAAGCCCAGAACTTGGAAGGCAGAGGCAGGAGGATTTCTGAGTTTGAGGCCAGCCTGGTCTACAGAGTGAGTTCCGGGACAGCCAGGGCTATACAGAAAAACTGTGGCTTGAAGAAAAATTAAGGAGGAGGAGGAGATCAGGGTCTCACCACATTTCTCAGACTTATTGTAATCTTCCAGACTGAAATAATCCTCCTATCCTCCTGCCTCGGTCTCCTGAGTAGCTGGGATTTAATTTTTTAAATGTTTATAGTAAACAGTCATTCATCCAACAAAACTCAAAAGATGTCTTAGGGTTTTGTCTCCATCCACAAATCAAAAAAAAAATTTTTTTTTGTCTTTTGTCTAAAACTTAAATCTGTCCAAAAGTCTGGATTGATTTAGTAGTATAGTTAGTTGCTTTTGTTCTTAGGAAAAATATTTGGAAGAATATGTAGGTCATCTACTGTAAGCCTTACAGAAAACGCACAGAACCGAAGCTGGAATCTGGGACTATTATGGTTAAGTTCCTTCCTCTCCCTGGGTTTTAATTCCTTATTTATAAAATGAAAGGACTAGCAGCTGGGCCAGGTGGCTCATGCCTGCTGTTACAGTTTGGGGGAGGCTGAAACAGGAGAATTGCTCTGACTTGGAGACCAGCCTCGGCTACAGAGTGAAATGCTATTTGTGTAGAAATGGGCTGATTTAAACAAGCTCTAAAGAATAAGGAACTTCTCTGGTTAAAAGTTCATCTTGGGGCTGAAGAGATAGCTCAGTGGTTCAGAGCCTCTTGTAGAGGATCTAGGTTGGGCTCTCAGCACCCACACGGTGGTCAACAACTATCTGTAACTCCAGTAGTAGGGGCTCTGACATCTTCTTCTGACCTCCACCATCACCAGGCACGCAGGTGATACACATGCATGCATCCAGACAAAGCCAGAGCAGAGCTGGAGAGTTCACCCTGGTGGTGTGGATAAGGAAGAGCCTGCACGCTGACCGACTCAGTGACCATCCAGGGCTCTGAGTCAGCCCACCCCAAAATCTATATCATCTCTGAATGGTTGGGACATGTGAAAAGGCTAGTCGGCTGCAGGGTCTCTGTGACACCAGGCAACACAGGATAACCGAGAGGAGTCCTGGTGAGAATCCAATACTGATGGTGTCACAGAAGCCAGAGATCTTGAACCAGACCAATGACTCAGTGCCATGAACATGTGCAAGAGAAGATGTGTGGAGAGAGGAATCTACTGAGGGACACACTGGGACGTACCACAGCTTCCACAATGAGATGTTTCCTATGCTTTGTTTGCTTGTGTGTGTGTTTTTTATTTTGGGGAGGGTTGCAAAAGTAAAGGGCAGATATGAGGAGATGGAGAGAGGAGTGGGACTGGGGTGCATGGTGTGAAACTCACAAAGAATCCATAAAGGTTAAAAAATAAAAAATAAAAAATAAATCTTTTAAAAAATGTATCTCTATTTACTTAATTATTTTAAAACACTTTCATTGAATTATAATTGTATAATTACACATCTTTAATCTCCATAATCTGATTACTTTGCACATTGATTATGCTAACACTATTTTACCTTTATAATTAAAAGTACTAAATATTTCAAAAATCACTGACTAGGAGCCGGATCCACCTCTATAGCCCCAGAACTCAAAATATTAGACAATATAATAAGAATGATATACACAGGGAAGTTGCTGATCACCATGACAATTCCAGGCGCAGGGTCAGTCACTTCCTTTTGCTCTCTGTCATCGTTCCTCATAGCGTCCCATGAGGTGAGTATGTGGATTACCCCCAGTTTATGAAAAGTAAGACTGAAGCTTGAAGAATTTTTCCCATGGTCACCATAGGCAGTGAATGAACACAGCCAACAGAGTCCAGGTCCATGCCTTATGTCTCCTTACCTCTAGTTAAAGGGACAGGACAGACAGACAGACCCATAGTTTGTTACATTGAGTATTATCTGTGCTACCCTACCTTAGCTATTGAGGACACAGCAGTCACCCTAATCACATCTCCACAGTATAGAAGTAAGCTAATAATGTGTGTGTGTGTGTGTGTGTGTGTGTGTGTGTGTGTGTGTGTGTGTGTAAATGAGTCTCCCGGGAAGTTAGAGAACGAAGGGTCTGTGACTGACACAGACAGCCTCAAGAGGTTCTTTAGGGCTATGGGATAGGAAGGCCTGTCTGAGGGATGACATCTGGGCAAACTGAATAATGACAAGAAACCAATTGCAGGACGAATAATAACCTCTACAGAGAAAACACCCCAAGTCAAGCAGAGCTTGGTGAACCAGCAGACCAGAGAGGCTGGGTGGCAGCTAGGAGGCAGAAGGAAGCAGTGTGGGTGTGGACAGAGCCAGCCAGCTGTCCCTGCCTTAGCCTCAGGAATAGCTCTGCTGCCTGCACTGTGGGAAAGAAATGAAAACCTAGAAGGCCACCCAGGCAGCTCCCGGCCAATCCTCCATCTCTACCCTGGCCACCCTGGTAGCAGCTGCCCTTTCATCTTACCCTAATTAAAGTGTTGTCATCTGACGTCCCCAGCTTCCTCCCACTGATCCTGTGGTACAATCGGTCAAGTCACCATGCCTCAGCCCATCCAAGTGCCCCAAGACACTCAGAGGCAGGTGGATGGCCTGCAAGACCCCAGTCTGTCTGCTCCCCATTGGTCCCTGGTCTCATTATCTCTTCTCTGGCCTCAAGCTGACACTAGCCTCCTTGATGTCCCAAAGCAAGTCCAAACCTTTCTGGCTTAGAGCCTGCTGCTCTGAGAACCCCAGCAGGGATTCCTCTTGGGTCCCTCTCGGTTCACTGTCTCATTTCCCTAAGGCTTACGTTACCTCAATGTCCTGGTCCCAGAGCAACCTTCCTAGACCACCATATTCAAAATCCACAGTCAACATTTCTGTTCTCCTCACACAAGCAAGGGAGTCTGCTTCCCAGTGCTTCTTGTTGATATCTGCCCTGCACCTTGTTTAACTTCTCCCTGGGAGTTTCTTTTTTCTATGAATACAAAACTCTAGTTTGCTCCAGGCTAGACCCCCCCTCCAGGCCCTAGAAAACATATACGCTAAAATCATATTTTTAAAAAATGCATGCAGGAAGAACATGACTTCCTGTCATTTAGGACTAGAGGATAGTGGGTCCATCTCTTGGCATAGTGAAATGTACCAGACCCTCCTCCTTTCTATGGACTCCTAGGATTTTATGATTGATTAAATGAAATAATGTATTTTTTTAAATGAGGAGTGACTGGAGAGATGACTCTTCAATAAAGAGCACACTGATCTTCTGGAGGATCGAGTTGGGCTCCCAATCCCCATATTAGACAGTTCACAACTAACTGTAATCCATTCCCAGGGGCTCTGCAGCCCCTCTTTTATCTTTATGTGGGGCTCTGAGAGCCAGGAATACCTACAGGGTTGGGGAAGATACTACATCCAGATTCCTTGGGTTTCCTCTCCTCATTGATCCATTCATAAAGTTATCAGCAGAAATCCTGACACCAAACGAATCATCAAGCCATCACACAAGCACAGGGCGGTGGAGGTCTGGAACCATAGGCCATCAGGAGTGCTGGTCCTGGAGAAAGAAGGGTACCAGCTGACCGCACCTTGGGTGGATGCTGCTATGCAATTTGGAGAAGGTATGATATTTCCCAGCAGCTCCACCACTGCTAATACAAGTAATGTTTGCAAAATATATAGCTAATAACAATTTAGGGAAGTAAAAAAAAATAGAAAAGAAACAAATAAAATTTTCTTAGGTTTGGGAGACACCTGAGTCAGGAAAGAGCTTGCCTTACAAACATAAAGACCTGAGTTCAATCCCTAGAATGTATACACAACAGTGTATCATACTCATACAGTGGCCGCCGACTGTAATCCCAGCACCGGGAAAAAGTAGACAGGCAGAGCCTTAGAGCACACTGGCCAACCAGTCCAGCCAGCCTCATCAGTGAAGCTCCAGGCTAGGAAGGCATGTGTTCAGGGTAATAAAGCAGATGTTACCTGAAGAATGAGACTTAACTCTTAGCCTGCTCCTTTAATTCTAGCACTTGGGTGGCAGAGGCAGAGAGATCTATAAGTTAGAGGCTAGCCTGGTCTACATAGAGAGATCTTGTCTCAAAGCAACAACAACAAAACAAGACTTAAGGTTGACTTTGGACTCACAACACAGCAGCAGACTTTTTTTCTTTCCTTCAAATCTCTTTCCTTCCTTTAGGATCTCACTATGTAGTCCTAACTAGAACTATATAGTCCTAACTAGAACTATATAGTCCTAACTAGAACTATATAGTCCTAACTAGAACTAAGTTTGTAAACATGACTGACCGCCAACCCATAGTGATTTGTTCACCTCTGCCCCTGACCCCACCCCAACTGCTGGGATTAAAGATGTGCAACACCATACCCAGTAAAACATAATTTCTCTTTAAACGTGTATTTCAAAAGTGCTACCAGGTCGACATGCAATTATCATAAAAGTTACAGAGTAGATGGATATTTTATATTCTCTGTCCATACAAAGACTTTAAGATCCAGGGTGTATTTTGTACCCAATAGCACATTTCACTCTGAAGTGCCTTCTGCTTCAGATCTATAGGGTGTGGGATACATGGACCCAACGTGGGCTCCATGGGCCCTGAGGGAGGGATTGGCAGACAAGCTCGCAGCAGCAGCAGCAGCTCCAGGGGGAAGCGGGTCTCCTTGCCTTTGTTCTCATGGACCCCCTCTGTCCCTTGGCCACTTGTGCTTCGGTGACTCCCTTGGATGCTGGGGCTTCTTATTCCTTGCAGATCTTTTTAGCACTGTAGAGGCTTTCCATGCTTAAACCTGCCTCTGAACCCTTTAGGGGAGTGGACTCAGCGCGAGAAGTTCAGTCCCCTCCTCCAAGGGGAAGAGCTTGGGAGGCCAGCATCCAGCATCCTCCCTCCTCGAAGCCCCACGAATAGAATGCACTCAGTTTCTTTTATCCAGAGAGAGAAATAGCACACTCAGTCCCAAAGAACCCTCAGAGAAGGCAAGAACAAGCTGGGATTTCTTCTGTTCAGTATTCTTTCCAGGAAAACAACAAAATACTTTTAAGAACAATTCTGTCTTCCTTCTCTTACAAGTTAGGGTAGCTGACTGGTTCCCAGGGTGAAGTTATTTGGAGTCAGTTCGACTTCTCATGAAGCTGTTCTTCTGAGCATTTTGCCATCTGGTCTTGTTTTGCATCTGCTTTTCGGTCTAGGTTTCAGGTTTAGCCTGAGCCACCCCATCTCTAAGACTTGAGCAGTTCCTTTATCACACTCCCTGCAGCCACACAAGTTTATTTCTGCCTTTTCCTCTGCCCCATCAGACTCTGTTGTGGTTTCTGATGATTTCCCATTTGCTTAATCATTCTGGTAAAATGGGACTCCAGACAGAAAATAAGACAGTATCTATTGACTTGGGTGGGAAACAGACGTGCTAGAACAACTTCAAACAACAACAGTACTAATCGCTCTGCCCTATACTCTGCCAGCATGCATTTCTATGCAAGTCTGGGACAGTGTTTTGACTCTGCACTCAACTGTGTGCACTGTAGAAATATTATAGGCAAGGCTTTATGGTGCATGCTCGGAACAGAAAAGTTTCTACCCCCAAAAGACCTGGCAGGGGGAAAGGATGATGCTTTGAATCACCCTAAGGCTTAAATTAGCCTAGAAGAAGGGAGAATTCATGGACAAGACATATCTGAGCCGGGATTTGAAAGGTGAGAATATGTGTGTACATGTCTGTGTCTGTGTGCGTGTGATTGTGTGCATGCACACCTGCCCATGATACATGTGTCCTCAATCATTCACCACCTTTTTATCACCACCTTAGTTTTTGAGATAAAGTCTCAGACTGAACCTGGAGTTCACAAGTTTGGCAGCCAGCAGGCCCCCTAGACCTGCTTGCTCTCACTCCGTAAGTGCTGGAGTGACAGGTGAGCGCTGGACTCTACTTTTACATGAGAGATGTGGGACTGAACTCAGATAGCCATGCCTGCACAGCAAGCATTATTCACTGAGCCATCACTCTGGCCCCAAGAATAATTTTAAAGCCAAGGTTGATAAGAACCTATGTGCCTTGCAGGCAGAAGGCAGAGCAGCAAAGTAGGAGCTTCTGGAGGAGTGGAAGACACACAGTCATCTGGTCCAGGGGAGGCTTCTGCCTGAATGCTCAGTGCTGCTGCTGAACTGCCAGGTCAACGTTTTGAACATCATCCTTCAATAAAAGACAGGGTGGTGCACGCCTGTAATCCCAGCACTCTGGGAGGCAGAGGCAGGTGGATTTCTGAGTTCAAGGCCAGCCTGGTCTACAGAGTGAGTTCCAGGACAGCCAGGGCTACATAGAGAAACCCTGTCTGTAAAAAAACAAAAAAACAAAAAAACAAAAAAAAAAAAAAAGACAGAGTCCTAACCAACACACTAAGGTTTCTAGTCAGCATTCCCTACACAAAGCCTTTGGGTTCTTCACACATCTGAAGCACATGGTTAAGAGCATTGACGAAAAATGGTTTCCCGGACTCCTTGAGCTGCCACCACCATAGGCACCTATGAGGCATAGTTTTTGAAGGCTGCTGGTCACATGGAGAGAAGGAAAGCTCTGAGTTCTGTCAGGTTGAGGAATTCACACCAAGACCTCTCAGGCCACCCTGAGGCTGCTCTTCTGAAATCTGTCTTCAAACAGTATGAGGGACATCCCTGCTTGAGGTTGGAGTTAAAAGTGTTTGCTCTTTTGCAAAAACAAAAGAGAGATGGATAGGGCGAGAGGGAAAGAGAGAGTGCCTCTGAACACCCCTCACTCTATAAAACTACGTACTGTTGTTTAGGCAATCAACTGATAGGGAAGAGTGTGAAATGTCTTAAAATTATATAGATCCAAACACAGTGGGTGTGGTGCTGCACGACTTTTATCCAGCACTAAGGACACAGAGGCAAGTGGATCTCTACAACTTCGAGGCTGGCCTGATCTACATAATAAGTTCCAGCGTCCCGCGCTTCCGTCTCGCCAACAAGAACGACGCGGCACACTCAGGATCCTTCTGCAGAAAGCTTTAATGCATCTTGAGAGGGAGAGCATAAGCTTACAGGGCGGAGACCCCGAGGGAGCGCGAACCCAAGTCTTATATAGGCAAGTCCTCTCGCCTTGGACGTGGCGTACCCTGGTAGGCTGCGGCTCATCACCCCATATGACGCCACAAGGTAGGCAGAGACTCAGTGGCGGGAAATTCCGCTCGGGCATGCGCACTCGGCCTGTTTACGGCTCAGCAAGAACAGGATGTAGGCGCCATCTTGTAATGGAGGTCATAGAAGCGTTCGGGCGGCTCCCGACATTCCAGGACAGCCAAAGTTACATAGTGAGACCCTGCCTCAAACGAACAAACTATAAATAAGATAGAATCACACAAATCCAAAGGACTGCGTTTGTTTCCACCTCTTTTGGTACCGTCCCTCCACTGCGGCACAAGGACAGCTCAGTTATCCCAAGAGATGACTATTATCTAGGAGTCATCCTGACATCGGTGACACAGCACCCTGAGCTCTACCACGTCACCTCTACATTTTACCACTCTCTCAAATTTTTAGTTTCTCTTCTTGGATTCTGTACCCCTGAAAAGACAGGCCCAGAAGTGCAGCTGCTATGTCTCCAGGGTTAGCCTAAATCAGGTATTGGATGCATGCTGTCAAAATTTGCAGAGCTGAATGGATAGTATGTGTCTAATATACACACTCTGGTACCAAGAGGGAATATTTTAAAAATTTTTTTTAGTTATGTGTCACTGTGTGTATGTGCATACACGTGTGTGTGCACATAGATATGTACATATGACTGTGAGTGCCCTTCAGAGGCCAGAGCCATCTGTTCCCCTGGAGCTGTGGTTACAGGCAGTTGTTAACTGCTTGACATGGGCGTAGGAACCAAACTCTGGTCCTTTCTGAGGGACTTTGAATGATAATGTGAGATGGAACCTAACATACTTGGTTACAAAAATGATGGTACTTTTGTGCACTGAGGAGACTATGCACATTTATAAAAAGAAATCTCTCTGTGAAGCAATATAGGATGGTCCCAGGATATAGTAACTAGAAAAGTGAGAAGAAGGCTTAGTCATACCGTCACTGCCTTAAAAGGAGGAGGAAGATGCATGCATATCCATGTGTTTATATAAATGGTATTTCTGCCAGGAAACAAAAAAAAACCTAGTTATTCTGACTTCAGGGAGAGGAAGTGGGTTATTTGGGAATAAGGAAGAGTCTTTTGTTTTGGGTGTTTTGGATTTTTTTTTCTCCTAAACCATAAACTTTTACATAATTCTTTTTTAGTTTTAACTTTAAGACTGTATTACCTTTTCAAAAAAAAATTCAATTAGATACAAAATCGGCTCGTCAACGCCTTATAAATATATTTAATTGGAGGAGTTGGCAAATGTAGTAGAGTTTCCGCTGGTGGCTTACAGGAAGTGTGAGCCAGTAACCCCTCCCATTCTGCAGGCACCACCCTGACTCACAGGGATTCCTCTCCAGGCCCTGGTCCTTTTCAAAGATCAAGGTTGGGCCTGGTGGCAGCTGCCTCTTGTGTTAAAGGCGTGTGTGTAAGGAACAGGTAAACAGTGGCCTGTGGTGGCAACAGAGACTCCCTCCATGCCAATGTATCCTGTAAACAGAATGAAAGACTCTTCATGTTTACCTCATAGGGAGTTTTACAAAAACAACTGCCCTGCTTCCTTCAGCCTCTAGATAAAACAAACTTGGCTCTGCTTTGAGTCAACTAACTTAGCTGGAAACCACGAGGAAGTGTCTGGGAAAGTGGCATCCTCCTCCTCCTCTAGACCTGTATGTCTTGGCTATCTGAGGTATGCATCTGATGCTGAGGAAAGGTTCTCTGGGAAGCACAAGAATCCCAACAAATCTCCTGGCCGACTTCCAGACGCAGGGGTAGGACCTGGGCACTGAAGGGCTTTTGCACATGGCTGAGTACTTGCCTGTCATGAAACTCTTACTGATTTTAAAGGGGGCCCATATATTCATGTTGTATTGGGCCTTGAAAATCATGCACTCAGTTCTCTAGGAAATACTCTCCCAAGTTTTTGTCAGTTAACTCTTTGGTGAGAAAAGTTGTATTCTCTTCACTTCAGTGTTTCTTCATAGTCTCTTCACTATTCACAATGTCAGTATTTCTCTATTTGGGTGTGAGAGATGTGTGTGTGTGTGTGTGTGTGTGTGTGTGTGTGTGTGTGTGTGTGTGTATGTGTGTGTGTGTAGTAGTGGTAGTGGTGCGGTATCACAGGGCGCGTGGAGGTCAGAGGACAACTTTCAGGAACTGGCTCTCTCCTTCTACCACAGGTTCGGGGGCTCAAACTCAAGTTGTCGGGTTTGCACAGCAAGACCCTTGACACGCTGAGACATCTCAATCCCAAATTCAGTATTTCTGAATTTATCAGATCCTTTTCCACGAAATCTGTTTTAGAAAAATCTAATTAAAAGTCCAGGCACTTATACCTGTAGCCATATTCTGGGGCTTACAACGAACTTTTACATCCACTGCTTTGTGTGTATCTCTTAACAACAGTTGAGACCAAAAGTATAGATTATAATGAGTTCCATTTCACAAAGTAGGTTCAGGTTCAGAGAGGTTAAGTGATTTTCCTCAACGAAGTCGGGGATCTGGTGTCAAGATCAAAGCACTTTCTAGCAGGTGACATCACTCCATGAACACTATCAGCCATGTTCTGAAATGTGTGCCTCAAAATGAGAGCCACGGCCTGTGACATCGACAAAGTAAGGTCTCCTGTGGAGGAGACTGTATGGAAGGCCTCACAGAAGGACCTGAAAAGAAGGCATCTGCGGCAGCATTAGGACAGAAACAAAGCTCTAGGCCAAGTCTCTGCTTCACTCACGGCCTCCTGAGTTCCACCGTCCTCCAGACTGGAAGGTTAGCCCTTGGATGAGGAGAGCTTTGTGGAACAGAGGAGTAACTGGTTGCTTAACAACCAGGAAGGTGGTCACATGACTGCCTTGCCGCCTAGCGTCGATTTCCCCTTCTTCCTGGTGCCATCGGCTCTCCCCGCTCTCCCCGCTTCTTCCTCCAGAAGCACTTGCAGCTCTGCATCTGGGAGGAATCATTTCCAGAAGTTCATTTTCCTTTTTGCTTGAAAGGGGCATGTGACTCAGGTTTAACCAATCAAACATCATCTTCCTTGCACCGTGGTGACTGGTTCAGAACGGACATGCGACCTGCGCTTAGCCGGTTCCCTTTTCACACCCAGGACCATCAGTCTTCCAAGCAGTGGTAGAGAGAGCAGATAAACGCCTGGAATCCTTATGTTCGTGCTGCAGTGGACTCTGCTTATCAGCCATAGTCTTTAGCCCTCTCGTCAGTTCACCCCGACTAAAACGTCCTGCAATCCTTAGGGAGAGATAAACAGAACAAACTATAAAATTACTCCTTCACAAAAATAATTGCTGGCTCCGAGGACAAACGTTTTATTTCTAAATCCTTAAGTAGAAAGTGAAACCCAGAGCAAGAGCACTCAACTAACACAATGTTTTCCTTTGTCCTTGATTCCTTACTTAGTGGCGCTTGGCTCCCGGTGGACAGACAGCGACTATGAGGAGACAAGGAGGCAGCGGGAGTTGAGAAGGCTGTGGGGGAGGCTGTGGGGGATGTCAGACTGTGCTAACTACGACTCCACACTTCGGCTTGCCTTCCCGGATGAATTAATTTCAATCAGTAAAATATGAAGGAATATTGCTTACAAGTTGTCTGTGGCCCAGCATCACGGTGGCCCACATCTTTAATCTCGGGCAAAAGTAGGCAGAGCTCCGTGAATGTAAGAACAGCCTGGAAACCAGACCATATTTTAAAGAATTACTACCTATTAGTCTGGTGGTTTAGAGCTGGAGCTTTACATTAAACAGAACTAAATTCTCACCCTCATTCTACTACATCCTGGCTGTGTGACTCGGTGTGACTCTGGGTTTCATACCTCACTTTGTGTGTATGTGTGTGTGTGTCTATGTGCACGCATGTGCACTCATGTTTAGGTGTGTGCATATGCATATATATGCTCACATGCCTGTTTAAGCTACCCCATGAAGACAGTCACATTTTTCCCCATTTTGAGACAGGGTCTCTCACTGACCTGAGACTTACCCAGTGGGCCAGGCTAGCTGGCTAGGTAAACCCCATGAAGGTCTACCTCCCTAGTGCTGGGACACAAGCGCATACTTCACACCTATTTCTGTCATGGTTTAATATGCATTCTAGGGATCAAACTGAAGTTGTCTATGTGCAGAGGAAGCACTTTCTTAACTGAGCTGTCTCCCAGCCAGATGCTGCTTCTCTCTGTCTCAAGCTCCTTATCTGAAAAGTCTGGGCCATAGCATGTCCTTCCTGGGTTACCGCAGAAGTTAAATGAAGTAATGACTATAAAATTGCTAGCACATAATAAGCACGTCATAAACTCTCAATAAATTGCAACTCCTAATCATGATGGGTGTGAAATTAGGTTGACTAAGTACCTGTTTACAAGCACCTAATCATGATGGGTGTGAAATTAGGTTGACTAAGTACCTGTTTACAAGCTCTCCTTCCTCTCATGCTGGCCGAGAACGCATTTCCCATTTGTCTGACGTACACATCCAGCCTGAGAACACACAAAAACTAAATCAGAAGACCTGTGCCTTAGGCCTGGCACTGCCAGCAGTTGACTATGTAACATGGTGAGTCCTTTACCATCTCTAGTCCTCAGTTTGTGACACGTTAACCCTACATGTAGATGAGGCTCCAGGAGCTCTAGTTCATCACTGGCTCCAACACACCAGAATCCTGTTTGGTGAGTCATGATGTCATGCCTATAACCCCAGCACTTGGGAAAATGGAGCAGGAACATCTTGGGTTCTAGGCCAGCCTGAGCTATATAATAAGACTCTGTGTCCCAAAAGAAGAACTGGATCTGTAGCTCAGTTGGTAGAGTGCTTGCGTAGCATGGGCAAGGTCCTGAGTTTTATCCCCAGTTCTGCCTACACTAGGTGTGATAGTGTATACTTGTAATCCCAGACCTTGGCAGGTAGAGGCAGGAGAATGAGGTTCAAGGTCATCCTTAGCAATAGAGCAAGTTCAAGGCCAGTCTGGACAAGAGTCCTTACCTGAAAGAAAAAAAATACTGTGTAAAGGAAGTAGGAAGAGAAGGAGGAAACGAGAGGAATATAGGGAAAGGGAAAGGAAGATTATACCCACTGTACAACCCTGTTAAGTGGGGAGGATGGGTGATCTTAGAAGACTCATGTTTTTCTCTGGGCTCCTGAGCTCACGAAGTGCAGGCTAGAAAGAAAGGCAGCAGAGCTGTGATTTTATCTCCCTTGTATCAGAAATGAGGCCGCGAAGGCCCAGACTGAGGAAGCGAAGCCCTTAAGGCCACACAGAAGGTGAGCAACCCCAGGGCTCTGCTTTAAGGTCATAAAAGTGAACAGGCCCAGGGTTGTTAATATTTTGAGCAGACAGATACTTCTCAGCTATGCAGGGGTTGGGGTGGCTTGTCAAAGCTAAAGAATACCCTGTCTAACCCCTCTTTAACCAAACAGACCTCCAATGTGTTTTTCTCAGGACTTCTGGGACAAAGGACCTGCCTGGCCTGCACTTCTTATCTCTTGCTCTAAATCAGACGCAGTCCGTTTTCTATTGGTTTTATCTACAAAAGAACTCCTTAGCTGCCCAACAGGAAAACCATGCTGAGGCCCCAGAGTTAGTCTGAAGGTCAGGCTGGGACTAGTTTGAAGGGAGAAAGTGCCGTGGACATGTTGGCCCTCCAACCTTGGTACACCCACATCCCTGCATGAAGGCAGTGTGGTGGAAAGAGCAACAGGCGGGCAGGCCTAGGTTCTAATTGAACCTAACTTTTGTTGTATGACAAATTACAAAAAAACATTCTGGGTGGAATATTTAGCCTTCTGAACCTCAATTTCCTCACACAGAGAATAGAATAGAAAGAATAGAATAGAATAGAATAGAATAGAATAGAATAGAATAGAATAGAATAGAATAGAATAGAATAGAACCATTTGCCTCACGGGCTGTAGGATACTTCTGGAGTGTTAGCAGCTCTAGGCCTGGGTGAAGGAATTCTGGGTATGTTTGTTTTCCTGATGCTTTGAGGCATGAAGTTGTGCTAGATAAGAATTAGATGTTCCTCTCTGGCCTGAAGGTAAACTGCACTGTGACAGCCATAGCCTGTGTGTCAGGTCTGGGAAGGCACGGAGGTTCGCTGTTGTGGCTAATCCGATGTCTTACTGAAATTTTAATTTCCCAGCTACTTCGAGGAAAGCTTAATAATGCATTTGCTGCAGCCTGAGACTGGTTTTGAAAGGTTCTTGGAACTGTAGAATACTGTAATCATTTTATGAGTAGCACTGGTATGCAATCAAATCCTCTTGCAACCTTGGACAAGTCATTAAGCCTCTCCCAGTGCCCCAGTCAGGCCTCCAGCAGGAAGCAGATGGTACATCTAAGCTTCCTAATTTGATTACAGGCACTCACACAGCTTCTTACAAAGGTGCACCCACAAAATAGAGAGTGCAGTATCTCCAGATTTGATGCAAAACTCACTGCTAACCCCGGGCCTCGAGAGAACCAGGGAGAGGCAGTGACTTCCACAGAGATGGTTGCTTCACTGGACAGGCCACCATGTCTTTCTGTGGCCTTCAGAGCACACTGTTCGTCCCAAGTATCCTAGTAGGGAGGGAGTTGAGCAAATACTAGGCTGACCTCACTCTCCTCCTGCCTCTCTTCTCCTCAGGCTTAGCCTACTGACACACCTCACACTGGCCAGCCTCCAAGGACACGGCAGGGTGGAAAGGGGGGAGAGCACAGGCCTGGAGAGGCAGTTGGCAGGTGTCCAAGGCCTGGCCTTTTTTGCACTTCACAAGTAAAAAAAGATGTTTGCTGAGCAGATGTTTCTTTCCGTCTCTCAGCCTTACAGATTCTTTTCCAAAGTTTTACTGAGAGCCAAAGGTAAGAGTCTAGAAGGGAATCCCAGCCCTCTCATGGGGAGACCTCTAGCCTTCCTGATTAATCAGGAACAAGGATGTCCGGTACTTGAGAAGTGGGCAGATTTCTTGAGTCCAGAAGTTTGAAACAAGCCTGGACAACATAGAGACCCCGCTTCAAAAGAGAAGAGGAAACGGGGTGGGCGGTCAGGAGCATCCTTTCTCTGGCAGCCCCAAGTTTAAATTAAATTTTACTATGGGACTCAGAGTAGTGGGCAAGTCAGCCACAAAAGAAGTGATTCTGTGAATTATTATATTTTAGTATTTATTTTCCTCTTTGACCAGGTATGTGACTCATGCTAAACAGACATCTTTCTGCATTGACTCATGGAAGACAATGTAGAGGTCCCTGTAGGCCTTATCTTTAGAGATAATAAATTGCACCCAAGTGAAGTTGCCATAGCAATCTAATTTCTTCCTGTGCCTTCTAGCTGACAATCAATGTGGCTCCCAAGGGAGAAGTCAAAATGCTGAGTAACCCTAGAGGCAAGAGGCGTGTCCTACTCCAGGTGACACTCATCAGATGCTTAGAAAAGGAAGAATGGTAAGCAGACTTCCCAGGAGTCTCAGCATGGACAGCTTGGGATGAGGTTTAAAATCAGCTCTCTCTGTTGCTGACTAACCACTGCAGGCACATGACAGTGCCCTCTACCCAGCCATGTTACAAGGTAGCTTTAACACTTGTCTTTGCATGTTAGTCGTCTGTGTGGTCACCCAGCTCTGGACACACCAGTTACAGTGAGTGATTCATGCACTCAGTGCCCTTGCCAAAGAGCACATCCTTTCTCCCAGTGCTGTGGGTGCTGTCTATCCATCCGCTACAGGGTCACACACTTGGTTCCAGATGCAATGATGGGGGAAGTAATAAAAGCATTAACAGAATAAGCCTGACAGGAGCTCATCAGATCGCTGGGATCATTGTCCTCAGGAGAGCTTAAAGCTGGTCTAAAAGTAAGTCAGTTGTCATAAACAGTTATTCATAAAAAGAGCCTGCCTGGCCCTGAGCCTTTCTAGCTTCCTGTCTTACCATCTGATCTCCTCCGTGAGTGCTCCCACAATACCTCTGAAATGTGACATAGCTAGGCAGACCTCAGAAGAACCCGTGCCATGCTGTTGAATTTTCTACCTTCAAAGCAGTGAGTGAAATGAACCTTTTTTTCCACATAAGCATCCAGGCTCAGTTATTTTGTCATAGCAATAGAAAATAGATTATCTGAGAATATCTATTGATATGAGATAGAAACTATATATCTGAAGAAGGATTTAGCATCTAGAACAAGTCAGCATCATGAAAAAACTGTGTATTTGTTATAGAGCGTGTTATAAAATACAAAATAGGAGGGATCTGGATTGCTAATAAATCTAGAACCGGATGAACTTATATACCAAATAGGATCTAGAGACTGGCAGGCACAAAATCCACATGACAACGACTGAATAACCCAGAACAGTCTCTGGAAAGTCAGCCAACTACAATCAAGAAGCAAATGAGGAACGAAATGGGGGGGTGGGTATTGAAACATACCTTTTATTTCTTGTTCTCCATCCATTTCTATGTGTTTCACCTCTTATTATTTACCTGTTATTTATTGCTCACTGGCAGGTCTTTCCCCCAATGAGAGTCACAGAGGACAACCACAGCTATAGGTAGAAGGTGTATCTTCCCTCTCTGTAGCTGAAGAAACTGCACCTCAGAAAGAGGAAGTGGGGCCCTGGAAATGCCGCCGGGTCAAAAGCACTTGGTGCTCTTGCATAGGCTCCAGGCTGGGTTCCTGAACCCCACACGGTGGCTCACAACCATCCAAAACTCCAGAGTCTGATGCTGTCTTTTGACATCTTCAGGCGCCAGGCACACACATGGCATACATAATATGGATACAGGCAAACGCTCACATACATAAAAAAAAATAATAAATCTAAAAACAAATTTTTCTAAGACAAGAAAAGAGAATCCAGTATGGTGGCACAAGCCTGTAATCCCAGCTCCCAGTAGTTAGAAGCAGGAAGAGCAGGAGATCAAAGTTATCCTTGAATACATTGGTAGCTTGGGCTAGCCTGAGCCTTGTAAAGTCCTGCCCTATTCCCCAAAGGGAAGGCAAGCTTAGTGACCTACCCAGAATCACACAGCTTTTGAAAAGACAGTCGAACATCTCTACAGATTGATATGTATCACACCACCAAAGCATGTTGTAGGACTGTAAGCCCATGTTTGCTAATGTATACCTGCTTAGTCACCACCATTTCCTCCAAAGTGTTAAGAACGCTGTGTCTTTACAATGTACCTAAACATGCCCAGGATACAGGCAAGTAGCAAAACATTTGCCTGGCATGTTGGAAGCAAAAGGACCTCCTACCTCTTGTCTGTGTCCACTCAGACTTTGCACCTACCCTGTGGGATTATAAACTACTGGCCTGGAGAAGCCATCCAAGAACTTGAGGTAGTGTGTGTCCAGCCTTGCCTTCAGGGTGGGCCTCAGGAAGTGACAAGAGCTTCCTATAAAATTCTGAATTCAGACTGTGGCTCAGTTGGTAGAGTGCTTGGCTAGGCTGGGCCTTCCACGCTTGATACTGCATAAAACAGACATTGGGGAGCAAGCTTTCGTCCAACCGTTTGGAGGTGGAGGCAGGAGGATTCTTCAAGGTTTTGTTTGTTTGTTTGTTTGTTTGTTAGGCAGGGGCTCTCTATACAACACTGGCTGCACTGGAAACCACTATGTAGACCGGGCTGGCCTGGAACTCATAGAGATCTGCCTGCCTCTGACCCTCAAGTGCTGGAACTAAAAGCATTCACCACCATACCCAGCTAGGACAGTGGCTTTTTAAAAAATAAAATAGTCACATGTGGTGGCACTGGTCTTTAATCCCAGGACTTGAGAGGCAAAGACAGGCAGATCTCTATGAATTTGAGGCCAGCCTGGTCTACATAGAGAGCTCCAGGTCAGCCAGAGCTATGTATTAAGACCCTATCTCTAAGTAAATAAGAAATTAAATAGAACCTTTAATCTATTATCTTTTCTACTACTCCTTCCTAGCCCATTGTATCTGCTCAAGGATCCTGTCTTGCAGCTGCTTTGGTAGCTACCAGTGACTTCCATCTTGTGCTAACCCAATCTACTCTGCTTAGTTTGTTTAAAGGGTACTGAAGAACCATCTCCCAATTACCTATACGTTTATTTAAAAACCTCTTAGCCAGCACCCAAGGCCCTCACTCGTCTCTTTCTAATCTGACATGAACATCCTTTTTCAATGCTCCTAGTTGACAGTGCCTTCAACTATGGCCACTGAATCTCTCTACCACCATCCCAAAAAAATACATCCATACCCCAGTTTCTCCTCTCCCCTTCCTCTTTCTCCTTCCTCCTTCTCTTTTTCCATCTTCTTCTGTTCTTCCTTTTCCCCTTCAGCTCCACCTCTTCCCTACAAGAAGGCTACCACTGGCTGTTAAGATCACATATCTCTATGCTCAACTTTATCTACTTTCTGGTAGATGTATCTGGCTGGCCCTTAAGTGCTGCCAAATATTCCCATAAGGCATATTTTCCTTATGCCTGTCTTTGAGTCAAAACTTATGGCAATGGACAGGCTTGCTGTAGTGACTCCCTACATTTCCTCAGCCTGATGTCTTGGTGGGTCTGCCTTTAAACTGAGTCCAGAAAGTCCTGGTTGTATAGATTTTGTCCTTCAACCACCCTGCAGGCTTGTCTGCCACAGAGAGTCCTCCTTAAAAGGTTAAAAGGTATATTCTTAACAAACATCCTCAATTCATGTATGTGTGTGTGTGTGTATACATACACACATGTATATATATGTATACATATGTATATATGTATATATTAGATAGATAGATAGATAGATAATAGATAAAATCTTTCTTTTTACAGTATGAATGTTTTGCCTTCATGTATGTCTGTTTGCCATGTGTGCCTGGTCCCAGTGAAGGTTAAAAAAAAAAAGGCATCAGATCCTCTGGAACAGGAATTCCTAGTGGCTGTGAGCCACTACGTGGGTGCAGGAAATCAAACCCAGGTTCTCTGCAAGAGCCTTCCGTACTCTTAACTCCTGAGCCATCTCTCCAGCCCCTCATTAAGCAACATCCCTTACTTACTATGTAGCTCTGTCTGCCCTGGAATGTACTATATAATGCAGGCTAGCCTTGAACTCCGATATCTGACTGCTTCTACCTCCCAAATGCTGGGATTACAAGCATATACACTGTTTTTATGAAGTGCTAAGATCAAACCCAAGTCAGGCTGGAGAGATAGCTCAGCGATTAAGAGCACTGACTGCTTTTCCAAAGGTCTTGAGTTCAATTCCCAGAAACCACATGGTGCCTTACAACCATCTGTAACAGGATCTGATGCCTTCTTCTGGTGTGTCTGAAGACAGTGATAGTGTACTTACATATATTAAGATCAAACCCAAGTCTTCATGCATGCTAAGCAAGCATTCTATCAACTGAGCTATATCCATAGCCCTGCCATTTTTGTAAGTAAAATTTTATTGGAATATAGCCACACTTGCTCATTTGCATATTGTCTCTAGTTATTTTCGTATAGCAACAGCAAAGTTGAGTAGTTCCAATCAGCATAATATGACCCCCAAAGCCAATGTATTTTCCTGTCTTATGTATTTTAAAGACTGGCCAAACACTGGTCTATTGTATAAACTCAGCATGCCTTTTTGATTGGTATCTTTGGCAGGGGTAATAGGTCAATCTGAGGCCATCAAACATCGAAGTTCTAAAAGTTGTACCATGCCTAGGGCTTGTCTCCATTCGTTTGACCTCAAAGATTGGCATATGCCCCCACCTCTTCCGGCATGAATTAGAGGGGCTGCAGAGGAGCATGTGACTTCATAGCAGAAGAGGAAAGAATGTGCATAAACAAGAGCTGGATTTGCCCTCGCTGACCCAATCCTATATCCACAGCACATTCGGCACACTGAATGTGACATCTAACTCAAGAGGAGGCTGCCACTCTCCTATTCTCTCTGGAAGCTAGAGTCTTAAAGAACAGTACTGTGCCTGAATTTGAAACAAGCTCAAGGGCTGGAGAGATGGCTCAGTGGTTAAGAGCACTGGCTGCTTGCTCTTCCAGAGGTCCTGAGTTCAATTCCCAGCAACCACATGGTGGTTCGCAACCATCTGTAATGGGATCTGATGCCCTCTTCTGGTGTGTCTGAAAACAGCTACAGTGTACTCATATAAATGAAATAAATCTTTAAAAAAGAAAAAGAAGGAAGGAAGGAAGGAAGGAAGGAAGGAAGGAAGGAAGGAAGGAAGGAAGGAAGGAAGGAAGGAAGGAACAAGCTCTATCTAGCTCCTTTGCAGTCCCACATGAAGCCCAGGCAAAGCCGTTTGCATGTTGGAAAGACAGGATTTCCAATCACACTGTGCGCATACTCTCCTGCCCACTCGGACTGGATACCCACTAAACACTTTGGTTTCTTTAGTGACAGCTCCCATTTCCTGCCTGATGGCCTTGGCTCCTGTTCTTTCAATAGACACATTAAAGTGGATCCTTAGATACTCTGTGTGTCTCTCTCTGTCTCTCTGTCTCTCTGTCTCTCTGTCTCTCTGTCTCTCTGTCTCTCTGTCTGCCACCTCATCCCTCTCTTGTTTATTGCTCACAGTTCTGGGGTACCGAGAGTCCCTAATTGAAGTGTCGACAGATCTGGTGTCTGCTCAGAGTCTTCTGCTTTAAAATGGCATCTTCTTATAGCACCCTTTCACGGTGAAAGAGGAGAGCACAGCCTTCCCATGCTGGAAGGTCACGCATTCCATTCCATTCATGATGGCCAAAGCTCGTGACTTGGTCACTTCCCCCAAAGGTTCCATTTACTCATTTAGTTGCATAATGAATTGGGTTCCACTATATTAACTTGGCAGAATCCCAATATTCAAGAGATTGCAACATTATAAAGTAAGATTTTGACTTTTCTGGTGAAAATAGCCTTCTTTTAAATGTAACTATTTTAAATATACCACAACTTACATAATGCTGCTTTTAGAACTTCTTCATATAAAGCACAGAAGAGGACTGGCAAGCTGTCTCATCTGATACAGGCTTAGATACCAAGCCTGGAATCCATAGAATGAACAGAGAACTGATTCCTGCAAGTTGTCCACTGACCTCCATATTTACTAAGGCAGACATACATGCTAAATGAGTAAAAATATAAGTTAATTCAAACAAAACCAGAAGAATCCCAAACTGCCTTCCTCTGACTTCCAAAAGGCCTACTATCCCAGTCAGGCTCACATGACCAATCAAATAGGTGTGGTTTTTTTTCCTGACAACACCCCCATGTTGTCACACCTGGGTGTGGCTTACTTTCTACTACAAGGTTCTACACTCTTGGTACACTTCGGGGGCTAATGAGGAGGTCTCTGTTTCCATTATGAAGATCATCCCTTCCCGTCATCTCCCTCCTGGAAAAAATTGTCAGACCAGGAGCAACCTGAGAACTACATGCTGCACTGGTAAAACAGAAATGTGGACTCCATCACTCCCAGACTAACTCAGTGTCGCACATACCCAAGTGCTTTCAAAGAACAAGCAGTGTTGTCTGCCAGTGTCTATTTAACTTGCTTGGTGCTGCAAAAGTTGATATACACAGGGCTCATGTGTAAATATGTGAATATAACTATTACATATGTTATATGCTTTGTATTTGCATATAACACATAATACATACAATACATAATATATATAGTATATAACCAGTTATATATTATTTATTCTACAATTATTTTTGTTGTTATTTAAATATTTTTAGATGTATTTTTATTTTATATGTGTGTTTTACCTGCATGTCTGCGTACCTGTGTGTGCATGGTGCCCTCAGAGGTCAGAAGCCAGATGCCCTGAAACTGAATTTATGGACGATTGTGAGCTGCTATGTGGTTGCTGGGAACTGAGCATAGGCGCTCTACAAGAGCAGTCAGTGCTCTTAACCACTGAGCCATCACTCCAGCCACAGCTAATTATATATTATAACACATAATTACACATTTATTGTAGGATACATATTATATAATTATATGACTCATTTGTAATAACAAATATAAATATATTATATGGTGTTATATGACAACCTCTGTCACTGAACTGCATCCCAGCCTTTATTTATATACATGTAATTAACTAAATTACCAATTATTTCTGAAGTAACCTATTTCTGGTGCAAGAGGTAAAAAGTTACTTCACCTTTATATGAGCAGAAGAAGCCGAGAGACACGTTCTCCGTGTGTAGTTCAGGCTGGCCTTGAACTTGTGGAAATTCTCCTATCTCTGTCTCCCCAGTGCTGAGATAGCATGCTTGTGCAAACATTATTCATTCATCTAGTAAAATCCACTAAACTGCTTGGATACAAGGTAGGTAAGGTGGCCCTGGGGGACTGAAGAGACTGAGAGAGGAGGCTACCTCCAGTGCATGAAGTCTTACTCAAGGTGCAAGCCCAGGCTGCAGTCTCGGAAGAGAGAGTAATGGCCTGGGGCTGGAGGGACTGGGACTTCAAAACAAGACTTCGGCCAGGTGCGCTGGTGCAGGCCTTAAATCTCGGCACTCTGAAGGCAGAGACAGAAGGTCTCTATGAGTTCAAGGCCAGCCTGATCTTACACAGTGAGTTCCAGGACAGTGAGGACTATAGAAAGAGACCCTGTCTCAAACAAACAAGCAAACAAATAAATAAGCAAAAATTTTAAAAAAGGCTTTGGTTTGGCAAACATTGCTTGAACACCTGCCAAAATCACCTGTTCCTCTTCCTCTTCCTCTTCCTCTTCCTCTTCCTCTTCCTCTTCCTCTTCCTCTTCCTCTTCCTCTTCCTCTTCCTCTTCCTCTTCCTCTTCCTCTTCCTCTTCCTCTTCCTCTTCTTCTTCTTCTTCTTCTTCTTCTTCTTCTTCTTCTTCTTCTTCTTCTTCTTCTTCTTCTTCTTCTTCATGAAGGGAGAATGAAACAGTGTTTCTCTGTGTATCCCTGGCTGTCCTGAAACTCACTATGTAGACCAGGCTGGCCTCGAACTCACAGATCTGCTTACCTCTGGCTCCCAAGTGCTGGTTTAAAGGCGTGTGTCATCATATCTAGCCTCATGCTTTTTTCTTGAATATTTGCTCAGATTTTTCTCATACCGTTATGAAGCCAGGCACAAATTGAGCCAGCATAGCCTACCTGGAAAAGGCATCCTTCCTTCTAACTGTCAGAGGCCCCTGACTTGGTGAGTCAGGTTGGGGCTTAGCACGTCCACAGTCCCGCTTACCCCATATGTTAACCTTTGTAATGTGAACAACCTATGCAACACTGTGGCCATCCTGAGCACATGAAAGAAAATACTGAGAAGGTATAATTCCTGCCTTGAACAGTTTACCTAGGCAAAGAAGGAAGTACACAAATGTATATGGTACATGTAAGAAAAATACATGGTGAAGGTATGTTTAAGTGTTATAGGAAACAAAGCATGAAAGGAAGATGCAATCCAACAGAAGGGAAGAGAACACCCTGAGCCAAAAAGGGACAAGGAGCCTCTGCCACCCCCACTGGGTCCTAACTTTACGGGGGTCATCAGAACCATTTGGGAGAACTGGAAAAATTACAGACTCTGGTCCTCCATATGCCATCAGGGGATGTCTGAGGTGGGATCAGAGAACTCTGTATGGTGAGGAGAGCATTTTGGTGATTTGTTGGCTTAGAGCCATGGGTGTGAATAGAACCCTGACCCAGCCTCCACTCACCTAGCACGCACTCTTCTCTTGATGAAATAGTCCTGCTTGGTATATTCTTCCTAGATTAAAAAAGGAAATGAAAGTCTTGGGGCCACTAGAGCTGGCTGAGCAGTGAACTTTCAGTTCTGCTCAAGAAAGGCAAAAGCCTCCTGAGACCTGCTGCGGTGGCAAACACAGCAAGAACAAGTCCACGAAGGGTTGTGGGAGTGCTTCCCTCCTGCTGGTGCAAGGCACACATGGTGGATAGGCAGACCAGCCTGGGAGGTAGACTGAGCACAGGAGTCCCAGTGACAAATCCTCAGAGTAAATCAGTCTGGTGTCTGTGTTGTCCACATCCACTAAAGGGCCTTTCCTGCCTTCCTTGGCTATAAGTGATCAATTGATCGATTGATTGATGGCTTTTTATTTGCATGAATTTGGTGCTGGGTTACAGGGCTGAAAGCTGGAATGTGTTCCTAAAGTACTTAGGCGTATAGACATATATGAATGAATGCATGAACATGCAACAGAAAGACCCACCAAGTCCATCCATCCATGAATGCAAACTATACATCAACCAGACCAAAAGCCTTCTTTTGAATAGGTCAATAAAATTAAAATTAACAAGCTTCTTTTCAGGCTAAGCCATGACAGAAAGAGGGAGGGGGACAAATTACCATCATTATAAATGAAAGATAAGACACCATTACAGATCTTCACTGACATTAAAAAGTAATAAAATATCACAGAGCATTTGGTATGCTAGTTATCCTGCCTGCTGCACTCTAATGGTGTACTCAATAAATTATGAAATTTTAAAAAAGAAAAGAGAAAGAAGGAAGGAAAGGGGGAAGATTGAGAGAAGAAAAGAGATAGATTAGAAAGTTAAAGTGGGAGGACCTTGAGTTCAAGACTGCCCTAGGTTAATTATGAACTATCATGAATTAGTGCACTTTTTGCTCTTATAAAGACCTGGGTTTAGTTCCCAGGACCCATGTAGTGGCTCACAATCAGTCATAACTCCAACTCTAGGAGATCTGACCTCTGAGGGTACCAAGCATACACATGGTGTATATACACACATATATCCAGGCCAAATATCCATGTCCCCAAAAAAATAAATCTAAAGAAAACAAAACAAAACTACTAGCCTAGGCTACCTTATCTTTACAAAAATCAGGGATGTTAATGTAAATGGGGTTTAAATTTTATTTGTTTGTTTATTATTTGTGTATCTGTGTGTGTGTGTGTGTGTGTGAGAGAGAGAGAGAGAGAGGGAGGGAGGGAGGGAGAGAGAGAGAGAGGAAGGGAGGGAGGGAGAGAGAGAGAGAGAGAGAGAGAGAACAACTTGTGGGAATTAGTTGTTTAGTTGTAGGGGTTTGGGAGCTCAAACTTGGGATATCAGATTTGGTAGCAAGTGCCTTTCCCTACTAAGCCAGCTGGCCAGCCAAGCAATGTGTTTTGTTTTGTTTTGTTTTCAAACTCTGCTTGTTTGTTGCTGATATAAGAAACTGATTGACTTTGAAACATTAGCCTCTATCCTTATTCTTTCTATTATCACTTACTTAGGTATCATATATCTATTCTAATTTCTTCTGCTAAGTGTTAGCATGAATATCTCCTCCTGCCAGGCGGTGGTGGTGCACGCCTTTAATCTGAGTTCGAGGCCAGCCTGGTCTACAGAGTGAGTTCCAGGACAGCCAGGGCTACATGGAGAAACCCTGTCTTGAAAAAACCAAAAACATATATATATATATATAAAGAATATCTCCTCCCCTCCCTTACTAGTTGTCTGTCTGTTTGTTTTGTTGTATTTGAGACAGAATCTCATGTTGCCCAGACTGGTCTTGAACTTATAAGGTAGCTGAGAATGACCTTGAACTCCTGATTCTCCTACCTCTACCTCCCAAGTGTTGGAAGTGCTGGGGTGCTAGGTTGGAGCCCTGGTACCCAGAAGAGTAGAGTTTCCCAGCTGGGATCCATGGATTCTCTTGAGCTCCTGATCTTCAATAGGTGTGTAAGCCTCCTAAAACTGTGTTACATTGTGTGGGTGTGATAAGTTTATCTATTTCATTAAAGCCTCAAAGAGATCCCCAGTGCATACAGGATTAAAAATAATTAATACATCCTTTAGCCAAGACAGGACTGTTTTTAGATTTCCTACCCCCTGACCTAAGGAGAAAACCAGATACAAGAAGGGTATGTGGCAGTTCCTAGCGGAAAATAATAATAACAGTAATACTTCAGTAATTACTTTTTCCTCTGTGTTGATTGGGACCAAGATCTGGCGTTGGTGGGGGGGGGGGGGGGAAGAAAAAGAAAAGAAACCCAGTCGTTAAGCTGAGGCCAGGAGGATGCATCTGTTTCCTGAGTTCCCCAGATCAAATGGGTATGCCTGCGCTGAGGTGATCCCTAGTTCAGACAAAGATGAGGGAGCAGGCTCAAAGCAGTAGGTGGGTAAGCCCGGACCAGAGCAGAAACAGGAGCTGCACAGGAGGCTACGCCAATAGATTCTACTTTGTTTTCCTCCTTTCTTTTCAGTACTAGAAATATAAGCCAGAGCCTCACACAGAGCGGACTCTACCACCAGGCTACAACGACAATGGATTTGGAGGGTAGTTGGTGAGGGAGATTGCTGCATCTTACTGTGTAGCCCAGGCTGGCCTAAACTCACGATCCCTCAGGCTTCAGAGTGCTGTGATTACGGTCACTTGCTACTCTGTCTGGCACCAAGGGGCTCTTTTCTTTTTGATGGTGTTTTGTTTGTATGTAGCCCATGCTAGCCTCAAGTCCACAGAGATCTCAGTGCTTCTGCTTCTGCTTCTGCCTCTGCCTCCCGAGTGCTGTGATTAATAGCTTCTTCCCCTCCCCCTCCCTCACCATTAGGTAAGCATGAGCACTTGACTCACCTCTCTGTCCACCATGACAGCCCAGGATCCAACTTAGCAGAAGGCACCTTTACCTCATAGGCTCCCTACCTGAGGGTTTGTTTTATTTTTATTTATGCCTGTGTAATTATGTGAACGTGTGTGCAGACGCTCTCCCAGACAGGAGATGGCATCAGATCCCTTGGAGCTGAGGTTAGAAGTAGTTGTGAGCAGTCCAGTTTGAGAATGAACTGAAGTTTGCTGAGCTAACGCTCCAGCTGCCACCTGGGGTTTCTTGATGGCATTGTCTCCAGACTAAAGGTCTCTCAAAACAGGTATCATTTCAAGCCACCTCTCTGAAATCATTAAGCAGTGGAGACTTCAGCTCAGTCTGTCCTATCTTATTTCTGGAAGTGTGATGTGGTACCTTGGTACCCATTCCTCCATCTTCCCCAGGTTCCTGGATTCTTGCTGAACTTTTTGCATTTTCTGTTCTCTCTCCTTTCACCCTTTGTCACCCTGGTATCTCCTCCGCAGCCCAATGGATGCCCACAAGAACCTTTTCTAAACCCTCAGGAACAGTTAAGTAGCTGCTCTTGCCCTTGAAATCTGTAAAAGATGCCTTGGTCAGCTTCAGCCCAGCATCCCTAGAGACCGTTCTGCTCTAAGCCCCTCAGCAGCAGGCATCACAGGTTCCATCTGGGGTACAGACTGGTGCGTGACACATGATGCTTCTACTGAACATGTGTGGAATGAACAAATGGTTATTTCCCACCCGTCCCTAAATAAGAATCATGAAGTGGAGAGCCCTTGTTCAAGTATCTTTTGAGAGTAACAGAACTATCCTACCCACCACCATCTCCCACGGCCTTGGTGATCCTTGGTTTTTATAATTACTCTCCTCTTGGTTCCAAAGAACTCAATGTAGCATACCTCACTTGATATCATAGACATTTTAAGAAAATAAAAAAAGAGGAAAACTGTGTGATTTCATTTGGAAACAGACAAATATTAAAACAAAAGAAAAATGTACCCTTTTTTATTCTGAAGGTATTACTCTCATGTTCAAGGGAAATAACAATCATTAGTGTGTATGTGTGTATCTGTGTGTGTGTGTGTGTCTTTTATCGAGAAAGCGATTTTCTGTGTAGCTTAATTAACTTATCTGGAATGTAGCTCGGTTAGAATGCTTGCGTAGCATGCTCAAAGCCTGGTTTCTATTTCCAGCAGCATAAAAGACAGACATGCATGATAATTCAGTGCTTAGGTGGTAGAGGCACAGAATCAAAAGTTCATAGTTATCATAGTCTAGGTGTATGGAGTTCACAGCCAACCTGAAATACAGGAGACTCTGTGTGTGGCATATATATGCTGGGAATGGTGCCTTTAATCCCAAAACTCAAGAGACAGAGGCAGGGAATCTCTGTAAGTCTGAGGCCAGCCTGGTCTACATAGTGAAACCTTGCCAATAGATAGATAGATAGATAGATAGATAGATAGATAGATAGATAGACATAGATACATAGACAGATACATAGATAGATAGATAGATAGATAGATAGATAGATAGATAGATAGATAGATACATACATACATACATACATACATACATACATAATTTTAAAAACCAAGCATATGTGTGTGTTTATCATATTTTAAACCGCCGTTTTTCTAAATGTTGATCACAGCTGCTCACTGAGTGATGATGCTGTTTAACTTTGAACTTGAGAAATGCAGCCACAATATTGAGAGATAGTATAAAGCTTTAACTCCCTTCTTCTAAGAAAGAAAATTGAAGCTGCCTCTTCCTCTTCCTTTCCCTAGAGGAAAAAAAATGAGTGAAAAAGAGTGGGAAAATGGGCCAGAGACTGATGACTCTGCCCCTTGCACCCAGCCAGGAAAAGGCAGATTTCTGATCACTAGCTGAGCTTAGGGCAGATAAAGTGAATAAGCCATGGGGGGAGGGGATGCTTTGGGCTGGGGCTGCATCTCAGAGTGCTTACTGAGCACGTGCAAGGCCTTGAGCTGAATCCCAGCACCTAAAAGAAAGAGAAGGCAAAAAGATGGAGGAATGTAGGGAGGGAGCAGGGAAGAAGAAAAGAAATACAAGATTCTTTGATCCCAGAAACAGGATGGAGTACTACTTAGCTATTAAAAATGATGAATTCATGAACTTCTTAGGCAAATGGATGGACCTAGAAAATATCATCCTGTGTGAGGTAACCCAATCACAAAAGAACATACATGGTGTGCACTCACTGATAAGTGGATATTAGCCCAGAAGCTCAGAATACCCAAGACACAATTCACAGACCACATGAAGTTCAAGAAGAAGGAAGACCAACATGTGGGTGTTTCAGTCCTTCTTAGAAAGGAGAACAAAATACTCACGGGAGCAAATATGGAGACAAAGTGCAGATCAGAGACGGAAAGAAAGGCCATCCAGAGACTGTCCCACCTGGGGCTTCATCCCAGATACAGTCAGCAAGCTCAGACACTATTATGGATGCTAAGAAAGGCTTGCTGAAAGGAGCCTGATATGGCTGTCTCCTGGGAGGCCCTGCCAGAGCCTTACAAATACAGAAGTGGATGCTCACAGCCAACCATTGCACTGAGTGTGGTTTCTCCAATGGAGGAGTTAGAGAAAGGACTGAAGGAGCTGAAGGGGTTTGCAACCCCATAGGAAGAACAATATCAACCAACCAGATCCTCCTAGCCCCCCAGAGCTCCCAGGGACTAAGCCACCAGCCAAGGAGTACACATGGCTCTGACAAGGACGGCCTTGTCAGGCATCGATAGGAGAAGAGGTCCTTGGTCCTATGAAGGCTTGATAGATGCCCCAGTGTAGGGGAATGGAGGGCGGGAGGCAGGAGTGGGTAGGTGGGTGGAGGAACACCCTCATAGAAGCAGAGAGAAGTAGGGTGGGATAGGGGGTTTCTGGGAGAGAGGGAAACAGGTAAGGGGATAACACTTGAAATGTAAATAAATTTAAATAAATAAATAAAAACAAAAAAATCAATTCTTCATTTTATTTTTTTAAATAATTTAACATTTTGTCCTATGACAACCATGTACATGCCCTGGCACACAGACGCCCACACTCGCACTTAATAATAATAGTAAGTTTTTAAAATTTAATCTTAGATGTAAGTTGTAATATGATATTTTCATATGCATTTGTAATAATTTGACAGTGTTAAATCAGGCTAATTAGCAAGTCCATCTCTTCACATACTTCTTTACGGTAAGAAAAGCCTCTAAACCCTTCTGTTGGAACAGCCTGAGTGCCGGGCAGTGGTGGTGCACGCCTTTAATCCTAGCACTTGGGAGGCAGAGGCAGGTGGATTTCTGAGTTCAAGGCCAGCCTAGTCTACAGAGTGAGTTCCAGGACAGCCAGGGCTACACAGAGAAACCCTGTCTCAAACAAAACCAAAAAAAAAAAAAAAAAAAAAAAGGAACAGCCTGAGTGCTGCTGTAATTCTTTTCTAACGGTGGTGACCAAGTCCAGGTGACAGCTGTCCCCTGGCAGGGCAGCTTCCTCTCAGTCTGCAACGCTCCTAGAAGAACCAGTTTCTGCAGAGTAGGAAGAATGCATCTGACCAAGCTTAAGACTGTGTGCTACCCTGGAAGAGGGGGACAAGTTGTTTCATTGAAGAGCTTTGAAAATATAATCTTTAAGAACAGACAGACTTTGGTTTGAGTCTCATTAATTGTAGAACCTTAAACAAATCGATCACAAATCACAGCTTCTCAAAACTTCAATTTCCAAATGGATAAAATAGTTGTAATCATGTGTAACAGGATTAAACAGTTAATGAACAGTGAGTGCCCAGTATGTTGGCTGGTACCCAGCAGATTCACAGCAGACCCAATGCATTACAACTCAGAGAAGGCAGGCTCTAGGGGCGTGTACTCACTCTGCCTGAGAGTTGGAACCTTTGACTTCCTTGCAACCAGTGAAAGCTATCAAAAAAGAATAGACTTCCATCCTCTCAGTGTACACTAGGGAGACTCTGTCTGGGACTGGACATGGTAATGGACCGAGGGCAGCCTCACTGGCTAACATCAGCTCCCAGTAGTCAGGCAGCACAAAAACAGAGACCCTTGATATCTATTCAGAAGGAAATGAATTCCCAACAACCTGAGTGAGCTCAGAAATTAACTTTTTCCTAGAAGCATTGTGAGACCTTGTTTGGAAGACACAGCAAAGCCCAAACCAGAACCTCCCACAAGGGACTGAAGTGATCTCTATGCTGTTCTTACTTACAAAGAAAAAAAGCATGCTATAGAGTAGTCTAACTTTTACTTTTTTTAAAGATTTATTTATTTATTATATTTAAGTACATTGTAGCTGTACATAGTTTTGTAGTTTCTGTAGTGTCTTCACACACTCCAGAAGAGGGAGTCAGATCTCATTAAGGATGTTTGTGAGCCACCATGTGGTTGCTAGGATTTGAACTCAGGACCTTCGGAAGAACAGTCAGTGCTTCTTAACCACTGAGCATCTCTCCAGCCCAGCTTTTACTTTTTAAAACATACTTATGCTTAATGTATTCTGTGTGCATGTGAACTGGTGGGATGGAGAGGAGGGTGTGCCTGTGTCTCAACAACCAAGAGAAGGAAGGAGCCCCCCTCTCTCTTTCCATAATGTGATGAGTCTAGAGATCAAACTCAGGGTGTCAGACTTAGTATGAAATCAGGAACATTAGATATGTCAATGATTACATGTAGTTATAATGTTGAAGTATTATTGTGGCCATATTCAATTAAATCAAATATATTCATAAAATCAATTTCATCTTTTTCTTTTTATTCTTCTTAATGTGGCTATTAGACAATTAAATGTTTCTTTTGTAGTTTACATTGTGTTTTTATTGGACTGGCTGCTCTAAATATAGCTAACAGCTCCAGGAAAGCACTGTACAGATGATGGCAGGGGTCAGCGAGATGGTGCAGTGGATAAAGGTGCTTGCCAGCCTACCTGACTGCCTGCGTTCCATCCCTGGGCCACAGCATGCAAGTAGAGGAAGGAGAGAACTAACTCCTGCAAGTTTCCCTCTGACCCCCACAGTGGAGTTGTGATATGTGCACATACACTAACTTCTCAATGAAGCATCAGCCCCCGGCTCATTCCTACAAAGGGAGGTGGCGCTCATTTGAATTTGGCTTTTATAGACTCTATGTTTTGCTATTTGGCATTCACCAGTCACATGGTCCTCACCTCTCAAATCTTCTCCTTGATCTAGCACTCACACATCAAGCCAATAAGTCCCCTGCCCTAAAACACGAACTCCAGCCAGATACCAGCCCTTATGCCCCAGAGCACACTTCGATTCTTCAAGCTAGCCCCACCTGGGATTTCACCCTCATATGCTTTGCCTTTGTAACTGAGACCTCGACAAAGGACATCAACCTGTGCCCTGGTCTCCCTCCTCTTTGCTTCCTTACTAGACCTGGACTTCTCTATGGGGCCCTGTGGAAACACAGCTAATAAATTCTGTGTGTCATCCAGATATCTCTATAAATTAAAATCCTATGTTGAGCAAGGGGTGAAGCTCAACCGTCATAGACTTTGACTATCGTGCAGAGAGCCCTGGGTTTATCCCTTCCACAGTGTGATGGTTCATGCCTTCAATCCCAGCTCTTGGAAGGTGGTGGCAGGAGGATCCAAAATACAAGGCCATAAAACTGTTTTCAGCTATATAAGAGTTGGAGGTTAGCATAGGATATATGAGATTCCACCTCAAAAGCAAACAACACACACACACACAAGTATGATTAAGTTCTATCTCTGAACTTCCTAGAAGGGGAAAGAACGGATTTCTTTTTAGACCCTAAGCTAATCTGAGTTTCAATCACTTGTAGGTTACAGAACATAGACTTATATGCAGACCCCAAAGTCTACCCAAAGCTCTAGGACTTGCATCTGGACAAAGTGATCTTTTCATGCTAATCATGGACAGACCAGGCCAGGGTTTGAAGATACTTGCTGGGACCTGAAAGGCAGTTCATAAGTAAATGAGATAAAATCTTGATTATACTTCTGATGCAGAAAAATCCCTGCTGATGGTTGACTGGAAAGATCGACCAAGAAGGCAAAGGATGAATGATAGGCCACTCCCCAGCCCTCCAGAGACTGCCAGTATGACCCCCACCCCCAAGCTCTGTGCCATTCCCAGGCCTTGGGCGTAGAAGGAAAAGGAAGGGATGTGGGCATGAATTGACGCCTCTGGCCCAAGAGGGTGGAATTTTGGGAAGGGGTGTGTTCAGAAAGTAGGAAGTTGCCACCCCATTGGAAAGAATCTGCCACCCTGCCTTCCAGCTGAAATATCAGATAGAGACTGTTCTTCTCCAGGACAGGAGGGAATGGCCAACGGGGTTTACTCTTTTCCTGCGGGACTGAATAAGAGAACACGATGTTTCAAGCTCACAAAGGGGAAAAAGATAAGGGGAAAGTGGCAAGCTAAAAAGTCCATTGTGTGTTATCTCTGTTATTTTAGAATTAAATAATACGTGTGGTGGGTTGGGGTCACAGTTCATGCCAGCCTAGTGAGGAGCCCTTGCCTTAACCCTATAGCCTTGTATTCAGCAGTGTAGCTGAGATTTCCCAGCAGTTTTCAGCCCTCAGAAGCACTGAATTAAGCTAGGTTGTATTGACAGGGGATGCGGGGAGAGGCACGTGTTCTGGATAGAACATTTGCCTAGCATGTGTGAGGGTTCTTCACTCAACCCAACTGTGTGTGGATACACACACACACACACACACACAGAGAGAGAGAGAGAGAGAGAGAGAGAGAGAGAGAGAGAGAGAGAGAGAGAGAGAGAGAGAGAGATCTGGAACCCTTGGGACATCTAAAAATGTTACAGACCATCACAACACCATCAAAAAACAAAACAAAACAAAAAATCAGCAATAGAAGGGCGAATGAGAAGGAACTGCCCTAGGGCCCACTTTTCCCATGCAGCAGGACAGTCCCACCACCAAGGTGACAACATAGGCCCTAGCAGAAGCCCATTACTATTGCTTTGCCAAATGAACATGCTGCCAAACTGTCTTGCAAATATTTGTATCCACAGATCTGCGCTGCTTGGTCAGAGAGGCTTCTTTCCACAGCAGAGATGTCGTAGTCAGGGTTTCTATTCCTGCACAAACATCATGACCAAGAAGCAAGCTGGGGAGGAAAGGGTTTTTATTCAGTTTACAGTTCCAAATTGCTATTTATCACCAACGGCAGTCAGGACTGGAACTCAAACAGGTCAGGAAGCAGGAGCTGATGCGGAGGCCATGGAGGGATGTTTCTTTTCTTTTTTCTTTCTTTCTCCCCCCCCCTTAGGTATATTTTTTATTTACATTTCAAATGTTGTCCCCTTTTCTGGTTCCCTCCTCCCCCGAAAATCCCATAAGCCATCTCCCCTTCCCCAATCAACCCTCCCCCACTTCCCTGTCCTGGTTTTCCTCTACACTACAGCATCAAGTCTTTCCAGGACCAAGGGCCTCTCCTCCCTTTGGTGTCTAACAAAACCGTCCTCTGCTGCTGATGTGTCTGGAGCCATGGGTAACTCCATGTGTACTCTTTGGTTGATAGTTTTGTCCCTGGGAGCTCTAGGAGTACTGGGTGACTCATACTGTTGTTCCTCCTGAGGTAGTGCAACCCCTTCAGCTCCTTGGGTCCTCTCTCTACCTCCCCCACTGGGGAACCTGTGCTCAGTTCAATGGCTGGCTGAGAGTGTCCCCTGGAGGGATGTTTCTTACTGGCTTGCTCAGCCTGCTCTCTTACAGACCCCAAGACCACCACCCTGGAGATGATACCACCCACAAGGGGCCCTCCTGCCTTGATCACTAATTGGGAAAATGCCCCACAGCTGGATCTCATGGAGGTACTTCCTCAACTGAAGCTCCTTTCTCTGTGATAACTCCAGCCTGTGTCAAGTTGACACACAAAACCAGTCAGTCAGTCAGTACAAGGGAGATAGATACCAAGGCAGAAACTCAGACCTGGTGGAAGAGCTAAGAATGCATGGCTATTGAGTGCTCAGCCTTGAATGGAGCATTTACAGCGGCCCATCACCAACCCACCCTCGGGGATTGAGGAAGAAAGATCAGAAAGAACATAACAGCAGGAGAATACAGAGGAGTGCTGTGAGACATGCCCACTGCACTCAGGAACTCACAGCAGTTGTGGTCACCAGCACAAGATCTACACAGGAACAAGACAATCAAAATTCTGTTGTACATAGGGGAAGGTCTCATGAGGCTCTACCCCAAGCTGAGGAGCTCCTGGAGGAAGAAGACATGGGGGCGGGGTTTGATATGACCAAGATACAATGTATATATGAAATTGTTGAAAAATAAATATTTTTTAAATGAAAACAAACTATTAAAAATACAAACAAACAAAAAGCTTAATGACATCAGGCCCTGGTAGCCAGATGGATCCATTTCTACCTCTAGGCCCAGTAACAGTGTGTCAGTGACTACTCCTGATCCGTGCTTGACCAAGGCTAGAACATATGCCCCCTCTCCCCCTGTTCTCTTCTTTTTTCTTATTTTCTTTTGACACATATTTTTTTTGAAAAGCATGTTCTTTTATTGGAAAAGGAAGTAAAAACATTTTATGATAAAATTGAAGATTTACATGGAAACTATTTCTGGTAAAATAGAAGAGATATATAGAAAAACACGTTAAAATTGACAATTTTCATGGAAAATTAAAGAGTAAAATGGTAGACATAAAAATTGCTAAATTAATTGAAAAAGAAAGGAGAAACATTTTATGATAGAATTAAAGATTTACGTGGAAACTATTTCTAATAAAATTGTAGAAAAATTAAGAAAAACATGTTAAAATTGAAGATTATCATGGAAAATTTTATACAGATATAATAATGGTAGGCATAAAAGTATTCCTAAGTTGATTGAAAGTGGAATTATAAACATTTTCTGATAATGGTGAAGATTTACATGGAAAATATTTCTGATGAAATTGAAGAAATACATAGAAAAACATGTTAAAATTGAAGATTATCATGGAAAACTATACAGATAAAATGGCAGGCCTAAAAATATTTCTAAGTTGATTGAAAGTGGAATTATAAACATTTTCTGATAAAATTGAAGATTGACATGGAAAATATCTCTGATAAAATTGAAGAAATATATAGAAACACATGTCAAAATTGATTATCATGGAAAATAATACATATAAAATGGTAGATAGTCCAGGTTAGCCTCAAACTCTTAAGTAGCCAAGAATGACCTTGAACATTTTTTTTGAGACAAGGTCTAACTTACTGCGTATGCCTACCTAGCCTGGAACTTCCTATATAGCCCAAACAGGCCTCAAACTCTGCCTGTCTCTGCCTCTGGAATGCTAGAATTATAAGTGTGAGCCACCACACTGGCCTTAAACTTTGTTTTTCCTAGGAGAATTACACATTGTGACAGTGTGTGTGTGTGTGTGTGTGTGTGTGTGTGTGTGTGTTCATGTATAGTGTATGAGGGTGTGTATGTGTAGTCAGAGGTCTGCATCGGGTGTCTTCCTGGATGGCTACTTTATCTATGAGATAGGATCCTATTGAACCAGGCATTCGCCCAGCTACACTGGCATGGCAGCTCCTTCTGAGATTTCACCTGCTCCTTCCCGTCCCATAATCCATTGCCCCACATGCGTGCTACAGACACACATGCCTGACATCTTCATATGGGTGCTGGGAATCTGAACTCGGGTCTTGTTGACTCAGCCTGTACTTTACCAACCGAGCCATCCCTCTAGTCTGACTCTGAACTCCTTGTTGTTGTTTGGGGATGTTGGGGTTTCATTTTGTTTTGTTCTTGAGACAAGGTCCCTCTGTGTATCTGGCCAGAAACTCACTAAGTAGACCAGGCTGGCCTCCAACTCACAGAAAGAGGTCTACCTGCCTCTCTCCCCCAAGTTCTGTGATTGATGGCACCAGCCACCACACGCAGCTTCTGATGCTGAACTCTTGATCCTGTTGCTTCCACTTCCCAGATGCTGGGATAAGATGTGTTCTGTCACGCCCAGTTAATGCAGTGCAGAGCCTAGGCCTTCGTGTGTGCTAGGCGGGCATCTACTAATTAAGCTAATCTCCAGCCTCACTCCACATCATATATCAAACCATTCATAACTAACAGTCTTTCCCTTCCAGTCAGTGTACACTCAATCCCTGGGAACCACATTGTTTTAGCAGGAGCAGTAAACCTAACTCTAACCCCCTTATGTGCATCAATGGTTCATTGTACCAGCTAAAATTAATATCATATGCAGCCTTGAAGTCAGCAAAATTGAAGGTTTGATGGCAAGGGTTCCTCCTCACCCTGCTCTCAAGGACAGTCCCTAAGCAGTCATCATTACCTTGGGCCTTTGTGGTAAGGAATGGGGATTCAGCTCAGTGGTAGAGGATGTGCTCAGCAATGTCCTGGTTTAAACTTCACCCTCTCAAGTACACACACACACACACACACACACTCACACTCATTATCTCATAGACCATGTGCAGTTCCTGCTCCTCCCTGATTGGCAGGCTTCAGTTCCCTCCCAGACACAGGATTATCCAAACAAGCCAACCATATCCTTCCAAGGGGAGCAAAGGGCATTCCACCCTCTTGTTACAACGCTTGCCCTCTGCAGCCCCTTGCAATTTACTCTTCCTGAGTGCACACCCCCTCTGGCCCTGTGTGGCAGAGTCCCTCAGCCGGCCTTCATTTGTCCAGGAGCAGTTATCATGTATGTGGCTCTCACAATCACAGGAGGAAAAGGATCTCTCTCCAGCAGGGCGCATAGGAAGTAATTGAAGCAAACAGTTCAACTTCTTTTAAAATTTTATTTTATGTGCATAGGTTTTTGTTTACACATATTTTCTCAGTATGCATTGAATACCTCTAATCTGCACACTAGGAAGACAGAGACAGTCAGGTGTCTGTGGTTTGTGGCCAGCCTGGCGAGTTCCAGGCCATGGAGGGCTGCACAGTAAGATCATGTATCAGAAACAAACAAACAAAAATGCATATAAATTTGAGAAACTAAAAAACCCTAAGAGAGAATTAGTCTTCCTCAGGGATGAGCCCAAGTGTTCAGCCTGATATCATACACACACAAGCAACACTAACTGGACTTAGCAGATTTTAATATTTATGTATATATTTATTATGTATATATTTATGAGTTTATATACATAAATAACAATAACAGTTCATGATAAAGTAGCTATAAATTTGGGGGACATGGGAAGAGTTGGAGGGAAGGGAAGGGAAGGGGAGGGAAGGGAAAGGGAGAGGAGGGAAGGGAAAGGGAGAAGGGAGGGGAGGGGAGGGAAGGGAAGGAAAGGGATGGGAAGGAAAGGGAAGGGAAGGGAAGGGAAGAGTAGAAACAATTGGAATGTGTGTGTTTGTATGTGTTGGGGATTTTTTGAGACAGGGTTTCTCTGTGTAGCTGGCTGATCTGGAACTAGTTCTTATAGACCAGGCTGGCTTTGAACTCAGAGATCTGCCTGTCTCTCGCTCCCAAGTGCTGGGACTAAAGGTATGCACCACCACTGCCTGGCTGTTTTAAGTTTTTTAGAAATGTGAATTTGGGGGGAGCTGGAGAGATGGTCCAGCAGTTGGGAGCACAGGCTACCCAGGTTCAATTCCCAGCAGCTACATGGCAGTTCACAACTGTCTGTGATTCCTGTTCTAGGAGGGCTGACACCCCCACACAGATATACATGCAGTCTAACACCAATGTACATAATAAATAAATAAATAAATAAATAAATAAATAAATAAATAAATAAGAATTTGGGGGCCCAAGAGATGCCTCAGCAGTTGGGATGTGCTGTTCCTGGGAAAGGAATTGTTTGTTCTCAAAGTCCACGTTGAGTGAGCAGCTCACAGCTCCTGTAACACCAGCTTCAGGAGACTCTCATACCTCTGGCCTCCGTGTGAACCTACACACATGCACACACACACACACACACACACACTACATAAATCTCTTAAATTGAGGACTCTCACAGACCTAGGTTGAAAGTCCCACTTTGCCATTTACTAGGTATACACCATACTAAGCCTTTTTATATCTGCAGCATTTTTAAAAATTCTTTTATGCACATGAGTGTTTTGCCTGCATGTATATATGTCAATCATGCTCGTGCTTGGTGCCCACAGAGGACAGAGAAATGGCTGTTTGTGAGCCACCATGTGGTGCTAGAAACCAAACTTGGATCTCTGAAAGAAGCAGTGTTCTTAGCCACTGAGCCATCTCTTCAGCCTATATACCTGTAGTTCCTACAGATATAAAATGAAATTAATCACATGCATCACCTCAAAAGGTTGTCTTAAGTATTCCATGATGCCGTGATCTATGCTCCCTATTAGCATAAAACCCCAAAGAGGTGAGATTCAGTGAGAGGAGACTTACTGCCTTTTCCTACAGAATCTTAAAGTGGCCTTGCCCAAAGAATCTAAAAGGATTAATCAGTGCTGGGCTCTGGGAAAGTCTGACAGAGAGATTTTTAAATATAGACACATAAAAAGTGGCAAGGCCCATAGTAGCTACATATGTGACCCCCTTAAAGGATTCTTGTGAGAATCAAATTAAATGAATCCATATGTACCAAGCACTCAGCACAATGGCCAGCACACAGAGATCACTCTATAAGTACAAGCTGTGGTGATCATCGTATACATGGGATTGGGATTATCTGTGTCTTATCAGCTCTTATAGGGCATTCAGTTTGTCAGAATTTACTTGGCCTAGCTTTTGTGTTTGTGATTTTTAAACATTTTTGTGTCCATTAGTTACCAGGCCTGACTACATAATGTTCTACTGTAATGATCCATCTAAATTTTTTAATTAAAAGAGATCTTGCCTACATTTATTCTCTCTGCTAGATTAAGTGCAGTATCATTTTTGGAGGATACATTTAAGATTCCATTTCAATTTTCACTAAGGTTTGGAACATTTTAGGTCATGAGCTGTCTGTCACTTTGTGTCACATTGCCAAATGCTGCTTAGGATTTTGTATCCAACACTTTATAAGTTTGCTTTTTTCTTTTTTAAAAAATCAGGTTTGTCTTTCAAACTATATTAAACTTTTAAGATGAAGAAAAATCTAATGTGCATATGTCCACATATGTGCATCTGGGCACATACATATGTGCACTGTGTGAGGGACAGAGGTTGGCACCAAGTGTCTTCCTCAATTGTTTCTCTACCTTCTTTTGAAATGGGGTCCCTGCAACTGAAGCTCACTTACTTAGTTGGACTGACTGTCCAAGTCCCACAGTCCTCCTGTCTCTGCTTCCTCAGCATTGAAACTATAAGCATACACCATCGTACTGCTTCTTTATACAAGTGCCTGGATTGCCCTCAGGTCCTTATGTCCATGCAATAAGTGCTTTACTGCCTGGGCTCAGTAACTCCAGCTGCAGAGGGATCCGAACCTCAGGCCCCCACGGGCACCTGCACTTTGTTTTTGTGCCCTTGCCTTTGTTCTTGTTTTGAGACAGGGTCTCACTATGTAGCCTAGGGTGGCCTTGAATTCACAATCCTCCTGCCTCTGCCTCCCAAGTGCTAGGATTTCAGGCATGGACCATCATGCCTGTCTATTTGCTGATATTTAATGTAAAATATCCTCAGGTGACACTCTCAAGGAACTTCACTGTTTGTGGTAACTGGGAGTCTCACGTCGAAAACCCCTAAGCCTGTGTGAAAGGACCCGTCATGCATCTGTACTGAGAAACAATGAGAAATTTCGGAGGAGGCTCCTGTCTGCCTAAGTTCTCTGAAGATTCTTCAGTACAGAGTTAGGTGTGAACCAACTAAGTGCGCTCTGGAAAGGAATAAGCTGGCCTCTGTAGAGCTAAGTAAGTGCCGTTATTGTTCTGTGAGTCCAATTCCCATTCCCTGGGGTTGTTTGGGGCTGGACTGACCTTCTGAACTGGATTTCTTTTCAGATGGGTGTATTTTTCCTTATTGCAAATTTCCTCCAATTCATTAACAGAAATTATAGCCACTTTTCTGGGAGCTTATAAGCCTGGTTTGGATGGCTTATGAACATACCTTTCAATAGTGCCCTTTCCACGTTTTGGTGGCACTGCTGCCCTCCCCTGCAATGTCACTTGAGCCCTCTGCCACCACTTTCTGCGCCCTTGTGCTATGAACCACTTCCTTGGGGCCACTGTGTTCTCTTGTAGGGAAACCTAAACAAACAACCTGAGGTATTTGCTTTACCACTCACTAACAATTAATCCCTGGTCCTTTTGACTTGAGTGCAAGGCACCCTACATTGCTATATTCCCCACACCATAAGGATTGCCATGGTGTCTCACACAATCTATATTGCATACATTTTGTTTCTTTGAGATGAGTCTCATGTAGATGCCAAACTTCTTTCTGGATTTTCCTATCCACTGTGTATAATCACTCGTTTATCTATTTCATCTAAGGCCAAATATAGAGGTATAAACACTGCAGCAATGAATTAAACATGAAAAGCAGGCAACAAAGTATAGATGCAAGATCCAAGCCGGGAGGTGGGGTATGCCTTTAGTCCCAACGCTGGAGAGGCAGAGGCAGGCAGATCTACATGAGTTCGAAACCAGGGGGGTCTACAAAGTGAATTCCATGATGACACCCAGGGCTACATAAAGAAGCTATCTCAAACAAAATGAGAGGGAGGCGGAGGGGAGGGGAGGGGAAAAGGAGAGGAAAGGGGAGAGTGGTAGGCAAGATTCAAGTCAGGAAGTCTCTGTCTAAAAGTTAGTTCAGTATATGGGGATGTAGCTCAGTTGGCAAAGTTCTTGCCTTGCATGCAATAAGCCTGGATTTAATCCTCCATACTCCAGAAAATAGGCGTGATGATACATGTAGAATCTCAACATTCTGGAGATAGAGGCAGTAGTACTAGAAGTTCAAAGCCACACCGGATGTAATGCCAGATAAGCAATAGAATCTCCAATGTGAGGCTATTGTGGTTACATACAGAATTCTGAACCAGCTTGGGGCAATTTATCAAAATCATTTTTTTAAAGCCTCAAGGTCACGAAATGACTTAGCAGGAAAAAGCTCTAGTAAACCCATAGCAAAAAGAGAAGTAATTCCTAAAAGTTGTCCTCTGACCTCTACACACACACACACACACACACACAAAGGGGGGGGAGAGGGAGAGACAGACAGACAGACAGACACACACACACACACACACACACACTGAAGCATTTGAACTCCCTTACTCACAAACATATAACACACATATAATGTTAATATATTTTAAAAGCAAAATTTCTGTTGGACGTGATGGTGCACCACGCTTTTGATCCCAATACTTGGGAGGCAGAGATGGATGGACCTCTGTGAGTTCGAGGCCAGCCTAGGCTACAGAGTGAGCTCCAAGACAGTCAAGGCTATTTCACTTAGAAACCAGGCGGTGGTGGCGCACGCCTTTAATCCCAGCACTTGGGAGGCAGAGGCAGATTTCTGAGTTCAAGGCCAGCCTGGTTTACAGAGTGAGTTCCAGGACAGCCAGGGCTACACAGAGAAACCCTGTCTTGAAAGAAGAAAGAAAGAAAGAAAGAAAGAAAGAAAGAAAGAAAGAAAGAAAGAAAGAAAGAAAGAAAGAAAGAAAGAAAGAAAGAAACCCTGTCTCAAAATACACACACACACACACACATACACAGAATAATTTCTGATGTGTGTTGGTAGTAGTTTGCCTAATTGGCACATGTGACTCCTGAGGCTCAATGCCCAGTACCATTAAAAAAAAAAAAAGGTCAATTTCCCTAAAATCCCTGAGTGTTCTACCTTGTCCCCTTGTCCCTCCGTCCCCTAAGCCCTGGGTTTTTGTTTTTTGTTTTTTAGCCTAAAATGAAATTCAGTTAGAGTGCAGTGAGCGGTCTGGCATGGCCTAGCAAGGACAGCAGTGTTGGACATTAGATTTCTTCTGTCCACTCTCAAATTTCAAATCCCATCTTTCTCACTGAAACCTAATTTAACTCTTTCCCATCATGGCCCTCCAGTTTAAATCTCATGATACAATCCAGGAAATGGACATACTGTTTCCAAGTAGAATTTAAAAAAAAAAAAATCAGTTTAGCAGAGTAAATAAATTTCTATCCGCAAAATCAGGTTGTCCGAGGGCAGAGGTCTTTACCTGTGAGCCATCACACTGGCCTTAAAATTTTTTTAAGTAAAAGTATTTTCAAAAGTATGTTACCAATTTTAGAAATTTCAAAGAACAAACTAAGGCATTGAAAATTGTGTTACTAAAAATAAATCTGACCCTTGGTATTTGTGTAATGAATCCTCCAGAGCAGAAAAGATTTCACCCATTGAAGATACAGTGGAGCTAACTCATCTGCAGTCTTTCATTTAATTGGTTAAACGCTTCCAGATGGAGACCATTGGAAGCAGAATAATGGTTCTGAGCCCTTGAAATTGTCAGTAAGTACAACAATATGTTACATGTAAAAAGAAGTGTCCTTTGTCTTTGCCTTTACCTAACCAACGAGGAAGTCGGCATTTGGAAATATCATTCTGGTTTGGCCGCTGAGAAAGATCAGCTCTCACTTTGTTCAACCTTCAACGAGCACTATCCAGGGCTTGCTCTTCCTCCTCAATGAACACTAGAGAGAAAAATCGGACAGACCCTGCCCTCACAGAGCAAAATGTCAGAGGTTGCGGTCTTCAAATAGCATGCGGTAGAGGCCGGATAACAGTCTGCTGGGTCAATGAGAGTTGGATAAGGAGCTACATTCAGGAAGCTCTGCGCAGAAGACTTGAGTCAGAAGGCAGCGCGGGCCCTCCAGCTGTCAGGGCACGCTTTGCCATGAAGTTTACCAGGCAAGAGTGAGTAAGAATTCCAGATGCAGACAACGGTGCTTACAGATATAGTACCATGTATTTAGACAAGAGCTAGTAACTGGGTGTGGCTGCGGAGTGATGAGTGTATGGTAGAAAGCGGGGAGGCCACAAAGACGGGGTGTGGGATCATATGAGGGGACCTTGGAAGCCAGCTACGTTTAGGTTTGATCCTTTAGCATGTGGCTGTGTTAGAGAGAGATGGCATAAGCCATAGTCGTAGAGGACGATGGAGGGAGACGGCGAAGCGCCAAGCACCAGCGTAGATCCCCTGCAGATATGCGGCAAGCCTCGTTTAATCCCGGACTATTCCCACTGGCTGCATAATGTCGTCTTTGTTTTCAGAGGAAACTCGGATTACTTGTACAGTTATCCTCAGATCATACAGCTCATAACAGACAGGGCTGGGATTTGAAGCTAGAGTTACTAAAAAACTCATCTCGTTAGAGAATAAAAATACCACCGAACTTGTAAATTACTAGCAGGAAATACACAGCAGAGGATTGGAGAAAGTTAATGAGTGATCAAGGAAAGGAAAGCATCGGCGCACAAAAGGATATTTACAGCAAGGGAGCTGCGGCAGAGGAAGTGGAAAGATAATCATAGAAAACCACAACACGTGTTTTTTAAATGCAAAGCCCCAGGGAAGAGAGAGCCAGGATGCGACTCTGCGGTTCACACAGGCATCCTTAGCATTTGGTATCACTCTTCTTTTTTTTTTTAACTTTAAACAATTTGTCGAGAGTAACAAAGATCCAGCTCATGATCTTGCAAGTTTAATGCTCTAATCAGAAACAGATGGTGCCGGGTTCCTAGAAACCGCAGAATTCTGAGGACAACGCCCACTCGGCCCCACACCACTGATTTCAGTTCCTTCATAGAGAGTGACACGAAGCTCCACAGAGCGCTTGCGTAGCGCCGCACTGGAACACCTGTCCTCCTGGCTAGGAGATCTTTGAAAGCCCACAACCTCTTGTCCAGGGCATCAAGCTGGCTCAGTGAGTAAAGGTCTCCACTGGCAAGTTTCACAACCGCAGTTCCATCCTTGGGAGCTACATGCTAGAAGGACAAAACCCATTCCCACAAGCAGTGGCCTGTACATGTATGTAGGGTATGCATGTGTACACATGCCCACATGCGCAGAAATATTTTTAAAGTCCTCCATTTTAGTGCATCTCTTTCTTTTCTTTCTTTCTTTCTTTCTTTCTTTCTTTCTTTCTTTCTTTCTTTCTTTTTGAGGTTTTTTTTTTTTTTTGAGGGGGGTGTTCAAGACAGGGTTTCTCTGAGTAGCCCTGACTGTCCTGGAACTCACTCTGTAGACCAGGCTGGCCTCGAACTCAGAAATCTGCCTGCCTCTGCCTCCCAAGTGCTGGGATTAAAGGCGTGTGCCACCATTGCCTAGCAGTGCATTTCTTTCTAATTTCAAAAATAACTTTTAAGCTGAGCATGGTGGCACATACTTTTAGTCCCAGCACTCAGGAAGCAAAGGCAGAAGGACTTCTGTGGGTTCAGGCCAGCCTGCACTACATAGTAAGGACTATATCCGCAACAGCAGGGCTATGTAATGAGACCCCTGAGTCCAAACAAACAAGCAAACAAAAATATTTTAAATTCTTTTTATCGTTAAAAAATGTAAATACTGAATATCACTGGGTATGTAGCTTAGCATAGAGGCCATCCAAAGCAAGGAAAATTCAAGACACTCTCACTGACTGAGGAACCTAAGGATGCATATCTGGGCATCACATGTAACTGGGTATCATGGATAGAATCCTGGGGTGGGGGGGGGAACCATTATGTTAAAAAATATACAAGTGAGATGGCTCCGTGGGTAAAAACACTCATTCAAACCTGACAGAATGAGTCAAATCCCCAGAAACCAAAGCACAAGGAGAAAACTGAGTCCTGGAAGTTGTTCTCCAACCTCCACATGTACACTCGTGGTGAGTGTACACACACACAAGAATGAAAGCCAGGTAGGTATGATGGCGAATGCTTGTAATCCTAGTGTCCCAGAGATGACTCAAGGCTAGCCTAGGCTATTCATAGTGAGACTGTGACTCAGGGTGGGGAGAAAAGATAGACCAAGTAGACTTTGAGGAAGTATACTGTATAGTTTTATGTTAACTTGACACAGGCCAAAGACATCTGAGTGGAGGGAATCTCAATTAACAAAATGTCTCTAATTAAGATCTGGCTTTAGGTAGCTGGGCAGAGTAGTGTACACCTTTAATACCCAGGCACTTGGGAGGCAGAGGCAAGCAGATCTCTGTGAGTTCAAGACACTCACAGATTCTACATGGTGAGTTCCAGGACAATCAGAGAAAATAGTGAGACCCTGTCTCAAAAACAAAAACAAACAAACAAACAAACAAACAAAAAGTCATCTGCTGATAGGCAAGCTTGAAGAGCATTTAATTAATCAGTGATTGAAAGGGGCGGGCCCAGCCCACTGTGGGTGTGGCCATCCCTGGGCTGGTGGCCCTGAAGAAAGCAAGTTGAGGAAGTAATGAGAAGCAAGGCAGTAAGCAGCACTCCTCTGTGGCCATTCACTCACCAGCCTTTGCAGCCCCCAGGTTCCTGTGACCACTCACAGCATCAGCCCTTGCAGCGCCCCCAGGTTCCTGCCTTGCTGAGCTCCTGTCTGACTTGCTTTACTGATGAACAGTGAGGAGGAAACAGGAAAGGAATAAACCCTTTCCTCTCCAAGTTGCCTTGGCCATGGTGTTTCCTCACAGCAATAGAAACTCTAACTAGGATAGGGAGCTTGTTTATTTTTAGAGACAAGGTCTTGCTATCTACACAGCTCTGGTTAGCCTAGAATTCAGAATTTAGACCAGGCTAGCCTCAAACTCATAGAGATCTGCCTGCCTCTGCCTCCTGAGTTCTGGGATTAAATAAATGTGCCATCACACCATTTATGTGTTTTAATTAATAGTACGGTTAACAGCATTCATTCTTTTTTGACAATTGCTAATATAATCTGTTAATCACAGGAAACTAAAAGTTTATTTACAAAACAAACCTCTGTATTTACAAAACAATGCCTCTTGTTGTTTCTTTGAAATAAAACCCTGAGAGTGAAACGGCTTAGTCAAACTATGGAAACATTTTTCTCCACCAGAGAATATTCATTTTTAAAGTATCACTGTAATGATATGTGTGTATCTACATTAGTTTATGTGCACCATGCATATGTGGAGCCCAAGGAGGCCAGAAGAGGGTGTTGGATCCCCCTAGAACTGGTGTTACAGCAGTGCTGGGCTGCCTTGTGGGTGCTGGGAACTAAACCTGGATCCTGTGCAAGAGCAGTGAGAGGCTTAACATCTGAGCCTTCTCTTTAGCCTTGGTCTTTAAATATGTTTTTAAAATGGGTTCAGGAAAATTCAGAACTCATAGCTAGGCATAGTGGTACATGCCTGCATTCCAATATTCTGGAGGTAGAAGCAGAAGGATCAGGAATTCAAAGACAGTTTCAAAGGTCATAACAACTTTGAGCTCTGTCTGGACTACATGGCATGTTGTCTCAAAACTAAAAGTCAGAATCTCAGCACCTCCCTCCTGTTCTTCTCACGAGGGTCCTGGAGAACTGAAGGAGCATGAGAAGCTTCAGGCACAGATGACATCTGAGAAAAAGTCATTTGAAAGGGAACAAAGAGAGCATGTTCTGCTAAGTTGTCTGTCTTGTCCCAAGAAAGTTCATTTCCTTGCTTGCATGGTCTCTAGACAAGGAAAACACCAGACTTGGCATCAATAAGGAAGACAAGGGCGATAGAAAGGAAGGGGCTGAATTGTTAGACTTCTTGGCTAGGTTTCAGAAACAAATACTTCCCGAGCCTGGCATTGTCAGGCCAGCGTCAGGGCAAGCCCAAGAAGACAGACAAGGAACGTTACCGGTACTGACTTGGCTCCACACACTGTTACTCAGGAGAAACTGGTGCGTAAGCAGGGTAAGGAGGGCGCGAGAGAAACAACAATCACTGGGTGTGGACCTGTGGTTGCCTGTAGACATTCTGCCAGGTCTGAAATTTCAGTTATATATTTCAACTTATTTAATTTCCAGACATTCTTGTAGGAGTGACAAAGGCTAGCCAAAAAACAAAACAAAAAAAGCCTAGGATTCAGAAGAGCTTGGTCCGCTGACCTCCAGCTCGAGCCTCTTATCAAAGTCCCAACCCTGCTCAGGCCACTGACTCCAGACTCGAAGTAAGGGAAAGCAACTTATTTTATTTGCCTGGTGACTCTTTTGGCACCTGCATAAAAATGAAACTTGGTGGATAAAATAAGAAAGGATTAATGTCTCTAAAAATTCTATCTTTATGATTTGAACCTTTTTACCCTTTTGAAAGAATGGGCAGAAAGGGTTTGGGTTTGGGGAGATTGTTTGTTTGTTTGTTTGTTTGTTTGTTTTGGTGGGGGAGGACTTTGATTTTCAAGACAGGGTTTTACTATGTCGTCTTGGTTATCCTAGAACTCACTCTATAGACCAGGCTGGCCTTGAACTCACAGAGACACACCTGCCTCTGCTTCCCAAATACTGGGATTAAATGCATGTGCCACCCCCACCCAGCAAGCAGAGATGAGAAAGCAAGATGAGAAGAGAAAAATCACTAAACAGGCTGGAAAAGATCTCCACTGACATTTATTGCCGTTATTACTTTGCAGAGCAAGACAAAAGGTATGACAAGCTGGCACAGCAGCAAAGAAATGACAACCCTGAAAGTGAGGCTAGGTCAGGATGGGAGCACTCTAATCCCCCACTTAGGAAGCAGAGGCAGGCAGGTCTGAGAGTTCAAGGCCAGCCTGGCCCACTCAATAAGACCCAAGTCTGCCAGCACTACATAGTGCAACCCTGTCTCAAAGAAGAAATAATAAAATAAAATGAAAAGAGACCATTTAAAAAAAAAATGTTTTTGAGGCAGGGTCTCACTGTGTAACCCAGAGTAGCCTCAAACTCATGATCCTCCTGTCTCTGAGTGCTGGGATTTCAGTTGTGCATACAACTACTACCATACACTGATTGAAATAAAAAGTATTGTTGGAATCATGCTGGGATAATAGCAAGATGAGAGAGAAAGAGAGAGAGAGAGAAAGAGAGAGAGAGAGAGAGAGAGAGAGAGAGAGAGAGAGAGAGAGAGATATGAGAGACAGAGACAGAAAGAGGGAGATAGTAAGCTCTGTGTTGTAAATAAAACCCAATTATTGAATGAGTTTTAATTTTTTTCTAAGCTACTTTTCTTTTTTTCTTTAACATTTGACTTTTTGTGTATGCGAGTATTTTGCCTGCACGTGTGCATGTGCACCATGTACGTGCCTGGCGCACTCAGAAGTTAGAAGAGGGAGTCAAATCCTCTAGAACTGGCATTACCAGTGATGGTGAGCCACTGTGTGGGTGCTGTGAATTGAACCTGGGTACTATGACTAACTGGTGAACTATTGCTCCATGCCTGTATGAATTTTTATCTTGATTGGTTGATTGGTTGGTTAGTTTAACACAAGGTTTCTCACCTTATAGCCCTAGATAGCCTGAGTCTTGCTATGTGGACCATACTTGTCTCAAACTCACAGAGATCTACCTGCCTCTGTCCCCCAAATACTGGAATTAAAAGGTGAACCAACTTTCCTCAGCTGAATTGTTCTTTGTATGTGTGTGTGTGTGTGTGTGTGTGTGTGTGTGTGTGTGAGAAAGAGAGAGAGAGAGAGAGAGAGAGAGAGAGAGAGAGAGAGAGAGAGAAAGAGAGAGAGAGAGAGAGAGAGAGAGAGAGAGTGCCTGTGTGAACTTGCACATGTGTCAGAATGATGTATGGATGTCAGAGAACTCCTTTCAGGAGTTGACTCTCTTCTTCTACCATGAATTCCCAGGATCAGACTCAGTTTCTCTAATCTACACTGCAGCATCCCCACCCACCGAGCTATCTCCCTGGCTACATTTATTTTCTTAAGATCAATGTTAGTCTTAGTTCAGTAACTGCTTAATTAATACCAAGAAGGCTACCTATACACCTTCCTTCTTATATCTATTTATTTATTTATTTATTTATGACTTTTCAAGACAATCTCTCTGTGTAGCCCTGACTGTCCTGGAACTTGCTCTGAGACCAGCCTGACCTCAAACTCAGAGACCCGCCTTCCTCTCCTCTGGAGTGCTGGGATAAAAGGCATGTGCCACCACTGCCTGACTCAAATCATGCTTCTTGTTGGTGCTTTCACCCTTAAGTGCTACTCTCAAGAATGGATGGTAAATGCCTTACACTCAACTGGTACATCCTGTCTAACTCACCAATATGGACACTCAATGATAAAGGACTCCCAAAACTCACTAGCAAGACAAACAAGGGTGGGAAGGGCTACAAGGCTCCTGTCCCTCTAGGAAAGGCAATTGGTCAACCTTGTATACGTCATAACTACACTAGTGTCAGGTCATTTCCAGGCACACCAGAGCTGGCTTTGATAGCTAAAGCCATCTCAGAGAACTCAAGAAACATTTTTTTCCTGATTCTGTGGATTACATTATTGTATCATATTTAAAACAAAAGAAACAAAACCAGGAACTTATTATGTAGACCTTGCTGTCTTAGAACTCATTATGTAGACCAGGCTGGCCTTGAACTCAGAGAGATCCACCTGTCTCTGCCTCCCAAGTGCTGCACCCATTTTTCCAGCCTATGTGAACTAATTTCTTAAATATATAAAGGTACCATCCCAATATTCACCCCTTGGGCCCCTCCAACTCTCAGAAGTTCTTTTCCCACTTTTCTTCCTTAATAAATTCATGTTCACTCTACTTAATCTAAAAAATAAGAAAATCAATTAATTGTGGAACAACGTATAACATGTTGAAATTTATGGAAAGTACTATATGAAAAGTGAAAAAAAAAGTCAAGAGGAAAGCAGAAGTGAGAGTAGTGACATACTTCACTTCTTTCACAATTTCTCTTTTTAAAAGAAGTTCCCTTTGCAGGGTTATGCACTAGGGGTTTCCTGGGGAGAACTGAAAGATTCTAGACTCCATGTCAGAACAGTTAGTGCGCACCTACAATGGCAGCCTGTTGACTCCAAGACATAACTTTCTAGTGACTCTACTCTCTTTAAGCAATGTTGGGCCAGGCAGTGATGGCACACACCTTTAATCCCAACTCTGGGGAGGCAGAGGCAGGATGATCTCTGAGCTTGAGGCCAGCCTGGTCTACAGAGTGAATTCCATGACAGCCAGGGATACACAGAGAAACTCTATCTAAAAAAAAAAAAAAAAAAAAAAAAAAAAAAAAAAAAAAAAAAGCTCAATGTTCTCCCGGTTCTCCCATTAAGGCTTTATATAATGAGGTCAAATGTACTTTAATAAAATTTATTTTTATGCCTATGTGCCTTAGTCAATGTATGTGTACCGACGTGTTCAGAAAACCTAGGAGGACAGAATTGGGCACTGGATCCTCTGGGACTACAATTATAAGCAGTTGTAAGCCACTATGAGGTCCTACCATAACACTAAGCACCAACTTATCTCCTCAGCCCCTCCAATATAGTTAATTTTTAAGAACTATTTACAAAGATTTGATTTTTAAAAAATTAGAAAGGGTCTCATATAGCCCAAGTTAGCCTCAAACTCACTATGTAGTCAGGCTGTCTTTGAAATCCTGATCTTCTTGCCTCTTTTCCCATCATACCCTGCTAAAATAAAACTCTTAGCTAGTTATGGTTAGAAGTATAGGCTTTTGATCTGAAGACCTAAGAGTCAGAGGCAAGCAAAGTTCAGTGAGGTCCAGGCCAGCTTGATCTACATAGTAACTTAGTAACTTCTGGGCTATATAATGAGACCTCTCAAAAATACAAACCATCAAAGGGAAAAAATACAAAACAGTAAATGGTAACAACAACCAGGGCTTATGCATACAAAGCAGGCACTCTACACTGAGCCAACACCCCCTAGTCCCTAAACAATCTTTTTTTTTTTTTTTTTTTTTTTTGACTCAGCAGTTAAGAGCACTGGCTGCTCTTCCAAGAAGACTCAGGTTTGATTCCGAGAACTTAAATGGGAACTCACAAATGTCTGTAACTCCAGTTCCAGGGGATCTGATGCCCTCTTGTGGATTCTTTGGCCAGCAGGCACACACTTGATACACTACAAGCAAAACACCCATACACATAAAAATAGATAGATAGATAGATAGATAGATAGATAGATAGATAGATAGATAGATAGATAGATAGGTAGGTAGGTAGGTAGGTAGGTAGATAGATAGATAGATAGATAGGTAGGTAGGTAGGTAGGTAGATAGATAGATAGATAGATAGATAGATAGATAGATAGATAGATAGATAGATAGATAGGTAGGTAGATAGGTAGATAGATAGGTAGGTAGATAGATAGATACAGATAGATAGATGTTAATAAAAACTTATTACTATGGGGCTGTAGAAATGGCTCAGCAGTTAGGATCCCTCAATGCTCTTTCAGAGTACTTGGGCTCCTTCCCAGCACCCATATGGTATCTCACAACTGCCTGTAACTCCAATTCCAAGAGATCCAATTCCCTCTTTTGACTTCCTAAGGTACCAGGCCTGCATGTGATCCATATGTATACATGCAGGAATTCATACCTACACATACAATAAAAAGGAATGAATTGTTTAGAATTACAAATTATCCTTCACCTCCACGTCAGCTGTGGCATAACAATTTATAGTTAATATGTGTTATTATATAATTTATAAGAGTCAGTTCTCCTTTTTTTTTTAACCTTTTCATGGATTTGGAGTTACGGACTCAGCTCATCAGGCATACACAGTAAGCATTTTACATACAGGGCTGTTTCATATTCATATGTAAAACCTACAATAGGAACTTATAACAGGGCACGGTGGCTCACGCCTTTAATCCTCATACTTGGGAAGCACAGACAGGTAAATCTCTGAGTTTGAGGCCAGCCTTATCTACATAGTGAGTTTCAGGGAAGCTAGGGCTGCATGTTGAGACCTTGGGAAATAAACAAACAAGAAAACAAAGAATGTATTCAGTTCTTTCAACACTGAGCTGTAAGGAAAGACACTTAACATTAATCCAAACTGTTCAGAAAGAAAGGCAACATCTTTAGACCATGACCCAGGCATCTCAGACACTGCTTGCCTGGTTCACCTGCGATATTCCAGCTATATCTTTACTGTAACTATCTTATATAATAATTACCATATCTTACCATTAACTCTACTTCCCCTTTTGCAACCCCCATTAAACTGAGAGAAATGCAAAAGTAGAAAACTTGAAATTTTTGTTGTGTTTAAAAATATTTTAGTTGGGTGGTAGCACACCTTTAACCCAGCACTCAGGAGGCAGAGGCAGGCGGATCTGTGAGTTTGGGGCCAGTCTGGTCTACGAAGGAAGTTCCAGAACAATCAGGGTTACACAAAGAAGCCGTGTTTCTCAAAACAAGAAAGACAAGGTATCTGGCTGCTTAGCCTATTTTGGGGGATCATTATAACCCAGTGCCCAACACACCGGGAGGTATGCAATCAAGACCGAAAAATAAGTGTGGGATAAACCAATATGCTTCCAGGAACTGGAAAGCTAGTTACTATGATTAATAGAATAACATGAAGATAAAAAGCCAATATTTAAAAATCTAGCGGAATAGATTTTACCTTTTGCACTGTGGCTAGATCTCAAGTCATTACTATTATCACTTTTGAAAGTCACTGGCCAAATGACAGGAAACCACATTCCTGGAACCCGAAATAAAGTGATTACATAGAAAGTGCTCACTGTAAAATAACACTAATTTCCACCGAAAGAAATTATTCTTAGCCAGGCAATAGTGGCACATGCCCTTAATCCCAGCATTTGAGAGACAGAGGCAGATGGATTTCTGAGTTCAAGGCCAGTCCGGTCTATAGAGTTAGTTTTAGGACAGCTGGGGCTATACAGAGAAACCCTGTCTTGAATAAATTAATTAATTCATTAATTAATTAAAATTGTTTAAAAATTATTTCACTGAATTCAATAATTTCCATTGAATTACCACCTAAAAAGTCACTGAGTTTGGACAATGTACAGTGTGCTGTTAACTTACTGCAATTCACCTTGAATTTACTATAACATGGACCAAAGGCCAAAGACAGCTTGAAGTCTGGAAAATGCATCTAAAGTTTTATTCAGCCATAAACAAGAAGAAAATCAAATAATTTGAACAAAAATGATTACATTGGAGATCATCATTAATAAAGGCAGACACACAAAAGTTTTGCCTGTTGGTTCTTACATGCAACATCTACATTTAAATATATGTATACATGACATATAAGGGGAAGGGAGGACTATTATTTGAGAAGAGGAAGGGGAACAGTAAGAGGGAAAGGGAGGACAAGATTTGCTAATGTGAATGTGAATGTGAAAATGTCCTATGATGTCCATCATTTGTAAAATGAATAACATTAATAAAAAAGCAAACATGCTCTGATAAAATCTTCCGTTTATGTCTGAGACAGGGTCTGACGCAGCCTAGGCAGGCCTCGAATTCTCTCTGTTGCTGAGATTGGCCTGGAATGCCTCCACCTTCCTGTGCCTGATGACAGGAATGGTCACTCTTCCCAGCATCATCCTGGACCTCCATCACCCTCTTCTGCACCCTTCTGATAGCCCTTCCTTCTTCCCAACTAGTTCCTCTTCTACTTTCATGTCTTTTCTGTATCTGTGATCCACTGAATTTAATTAGGGTTGTTTGAATGAGCATGGGAGGGGGGATTATTTACAGGAGCGCCGGCAACTAACCAGTAAATACACTACTGAAAAAAAATCATTTCTCTCCCACAGTAGTCACTGACTTTACCTACAGTTCCTCGGGGAGGGAGGGGACCCCCCACAATAGAATGTTGACCCTGTCACAATAGAATAGAAGGCCCTGTCTTTGGTAACTATGGTAACCATAGTCATGATCTCACAAGAGCAGCCACCACGTTGTGTCCAGGAGGCAGTGTCTTTCCAACACTCGTCCTTGTTCATCTCTTACATTCTTTCTGCCCTGATACTTTTAATATGTGGGGAAAATGACACAAGCATCAAGTTCCCCAAAACATATCTCACATACTCCATAGACCAGGCTGGCCTTAAACTCATAGAGATCCACCTGCATCTGCCTCCTGGGTGCTGGGGTTCAAGATGTGTGCCACCAAACCCGACAACAGGTATTCTTTTTGAAAAGATTTTTTAAAGTGTGTGTGTGTGTGTGTGTGTGTGTGTGTGCATGTGTATGCACTTCCCCTCTCAAAAAAAAAGTCTCTGAGGCAGAAATTTGCACACAGTAAGGAGCGCATAGCATGCTTACAGAACAGGATTGCTAGGGGAGTGAAGAATGCAAGATTACGCAGAGAAAATTGAACGGAAACTGACCAAAATGGTCCTAGATGGAAGCAAGAGACCAGGACCTTATACTTCATCTTGAGCCACTAAAGTGCATCCACTGGGTGCAGACATGACTCCCTTTCGCCAAGTGTAAAAGACAGGTGTTAGCAGGGCTCTAGGGGAGACTCTATCTCGGTAAGATTTAGAGGTGTAACTTAGTAAAAATGGGAAAATTAAAAATGCTAAAATGATGAATTGACTGAAGGTCGAGGTAGGAAGGGTGTCTCTCTATAAGCTCACAGTTCAATGTTCAGAAACAGAAGCATAAGGCTATAATTGCTGGTAGGGAAATATGGTTGCAGGGCAAGTTGTCTTCTTTTGTGGGGAATGGGAGCGTCAAGACAGTTTCTGTTGCCCTGGCTGTCCTGGAACTCACTCTGTAGTCCAGGCTGCCCTCAAACTCAGACACCCACCTACCTCTGCCTCCTGACGGCAGGCATTTAAGGGGATGAGCCACCACACTTGGCTGCCTTCCGTCTGATTTGAGCCAGGGCTCCAGGCAGCCTCAGGCTGGCCTGATCCTGACATAAATTGGAGGATAATCTTGAACTCCTGATCTACTTGCTTCCGAAAGCTGCTGTAGTGTATGTACCACTATGTTCAATCAGCCTGACTTCCAAGTAAGCTATGAGTGAGTGTGAGAAAGGTGTGGGCATTTACAATCTCGAAACATTCATTAAGGCTATAAATGGTCAAGGGAAATGTAATTGCTGGGGCAGAACTATGGAACTGCGCAGTGTTATGATTCTGATGGAGTTGCCAAGGAACATGTTCAACTCTAAGCCTGAAGTTGTAGTTTTATTTACTCGTTCATTTACAAAGTATCACTATGTAGCCCCAAGCTGACTTTGAATGATCAATCCACCTTCTTCAACATCTAGAATACTGACCGATCCCAGAGGGGGAAAAAAAATTAAAAAACAATTTCTCGCACGTTTGCAAATTGCACTGCATTTAGGTAACCTCAGAAGGTTGCAGTAAAAATGCCAACATAAATGATCCCTCTTCCATTCACTTTTTCTCCTTGTTTCGCTGAATGATGAAGAGGCTGGGTAACAACTTACAAGCCAAGGCTCTAACGGAGGGGAAGGTGACCGCTAGCTGCGAGTGTGCCGGTCAGGCCTCTTTTCCGCCGCCCGCCCGCGCCCGCTTTTCAAAATGAAAACACATACAGCCCCGCCCCTGCTCTAGGCCGTCGGGAAAGGGCGCCGCTGCCGGCCGCCGCCGGCCGCTCCGAAGTGACCGCGAGTCGAGGCATCTTCTTCGCGCCTCAGCTTCACTTTCGCGGTGAAAAGCCGCAGATGACCCTCCGACCCGCGGTCCTCAGACAGCGAAAGTCGCACAGACCCGCTTGCGCCACACCCCCGGAAGTGACGATAGGACGCGACCCGCCCTTCTCCCGTCAGGCCTCGCGGCGACGGCGGGAAGATGGCGGCGGCGGGATCCCTGGAACGGAGCTTCGTGGAACTGAGCGGAGCTGAACGCGAAAGGCCCAGGCACTTTCGGGAATTCACAGTCTGCGACATTGGTACGGAAAGGGCTTGGGAGAATGGGAGCCACTGTTTTCCCTCGGGCTCCCCAAGCAGGCCTTTGGTCTCCCCTGGTTTATCCAAGTCCACATGCGTAAAGCCTGTGCATCACAGCTTGTCTTGTGCCTGACTTCTTTCTCCCTTTTCCACGTATTATTGTATGCACTGTCAGTCCCTTGCACTCTGCTTCCTCAGCACTCTTCAGTGCTTGTCATCCCCCAGAGAACCACGTGTGCAAGCCCACCACATTCATTTTGTAGGGACTTCAAATGCTGCGTTTGGGACGGTGAAATACAGTGAGAGCGCAGGAGGCTTCTATTATGTGGAAAGTGGCAAGTTGTTCTCCATCACCAGAAACAGGTTCATTCATTGGTAAGTGCTGCTTTCCTCCCTTCCTCTATAAAGGTGTAGGGTTGTGTGATGGATAAATATTTATGCCTATTCCAAGTTATTACGTCTAGCAGTAATCCACACACAGGAAGAGGACCAGTGTCTCCGTGTTCATGTCAGAATCAGATCTAGAAGTATTTTTGTAGCTAGATAAAACTAAAGGAATGTAGTTGAGATACAACACTGAAGACCCATTTTAACCATGAAGTCACAATGTCATTATAGTCTTTGAAGCATCATTCTGTTGATATTAAGTTTGTACATGTAGAAATGTGGAGCTGAGTACTAGGAAATGGTGCAAGATATTGTAGCTACATAATAATAGACATATAGTGGATGCCACTTTTGTTGTGCCAATTTCATACACACAAAAGATAATGATATAACATGGATATATAAATACAGGTTTTCATGCCCCAGAGAAAAGTCTATGGACTGTAAGATGCTAATGGGACAATCAGATGGTATTGGGAGGGGAGAAGAGGGTTAAAGTCAGGGTTAAACTGAGATCTGAAGAGTCAAAAAAGTTAGCTGGGCATGGGCAAAGAAAGATCAAGTAGACACCATAAAGGGAATAGACAGACAGACCTTGAGAGCTGGGTTAGAGGGGAGGCCAGGGTACCAGGAATGTGAATATCAAAGAAAGATTGAAAGGAGGAGGGTGGATGCAGAAAGAATCCCACTCTGAGAAAGCCAAGATCAGTGTTTTAACTGGAGGAGACCTGGCTTGGGGGACAGGGATGCAGATGGGGATTGGTAAGGTGATAGGAAGAGACTCCTCCAGCATGGGAAGAGATTCCTCCTTGGAGGAATCTTCTCAAATCCTGTCGAAGGTCTGGCATTGTTTAAGCATAGTATGTTAATGTGTCTTAGGGTTTCTATTGCTGTGAAGAGACACCATGGCCACAGCACCTCTTATAAAGGAAAGCATTTAATTGGGGCTGGCTTACAGGTTCAGATGGTTAGTTCACTGTCATCTTGGCAGGAAACATGGAACACACAGACAGACACAGTGCTAGAGAGGTGGCTGAGAGTTCTACATCTGGCAGCAGAATGGGGGAGTGAGCCACTGGGCCTTCTGGCTCAAACTTCTGAAACCTTGAAGCTGAGTCCAGTGACAGTTCTTCCAGTGGCAAGGCCATACCTTCTAACACCATTCCCTAAGCTTTCTAATAGATGAGTCAATGGGAACCATTTTTTTTTCCCTAAAGATTTATTTTTATGTATAAGTACACTGTTGCTGTCTTGAGACACACCAGAAGAGGGCATCAGATCTCATTACAGATGGTTGTGAGCCAGCATGTGGTTGCTAGGAATTGAACTCAGGACCTCTAGAAGAGCAGTCAGTGCTCTTAACCTCTGAGCTATCTCTCCAGCCCCTATGGGAACCATTCTTAATCATTTTATCATTCTGAAGTCAGTGTGATCACAGCAAGATATTAGTATCACCTACCACTAGGAAAAGGGTCCTATGGCTAGAGAGATAGCTCAGGGGATAAGAGCACCATCTGCTCTTCCAGAGGTCCTGAGTTCAAATCCCAGCAACCACTTGATGGCTCACAACCATCTGTAATGAGATCTGATGCTCTCTTCTGGTGTGTCTGAAGACAGTGACAGTGTACTCATATAAATAAAATAGATAAATAAATCTTTAAAAAATAAAATAAAAGGTCCCTCCCAAGGATAAAGCTGAAGCACCATCATCCCTCTGTATCTAGGGCACTGGTTCCAGCACCTCTGGAGATGCTACAGTCAAAAATCTTCTTCATTCTTTGAAAGAGCATAGTATTCGCATATAATCTGCATGTCCAACATACTTGAGTTCATTTCTAGCCCACTTTTGATGCTTTATATGATGTTAATACTGTGTATTGGAGATGGTAAGAAGAAAAAAAGAGTCGAGGTACAAACAGGTTGTGTGTTTGTTTCTTGGATGTTTTCAGTTTGTGGCTAGTTGAATTTGCAGGTATACAGCCTGTGGACTTGTCAAGGAAGCTGGGCTCTAAGGAGAACCTGTGGGTTTGTCAAGGCAGCTGGAGTCTGAGAAGAGCCTATGAGTTTGTCAAGGCAGCTGGGGTCTGAGGAGAAAGGGTCATTTTGGTTCAGGCTTCTAGAGGTCCTGGTCTAGAATTGATCTATTCTTCCTTTGAACCTGTGGCCTCACCTCTTAAAGGCCCTACCACATCCCAGTAGTGCCCTGAGGACTAAACCTTTAACACATAAGACTTTGGAAGACATTCAAGACCCAAACTAGCATCATAAATGTTGACATAGACCAGTGAGTATGTGATAAAGATGTTTAAAAATGACAAGTTCTTAGAAGGCGAAAGTGAGAAATGCTTTGCAAAATAAGATAAAGTGACAGCATCTGTGATGGGCACAAAGGACAGCACAGGCAGTGGAGGGGAATTAGAATTACAACTCTCAGCAAAACAGTTTGCTTCCTTGTTGCGACTTGGATTTGAACAAAGCCCCCACCTCACCCCACCTCCCTGCTGCCAGTTGCATTTGTGTCTTATCAGACAGCATTTGTGTCAGCTCTGATTCAGACACTTTCCTAGGTTTGCAGATAGATCTAAGTATACATGCACTTCCTTTGCCCTCAATGAGCTTATTTGCCATTCAGAAGTTCTCTGAAGAGAACTAGGAAGTTAGACTAGTTTTATAGAGTCAAAAGACTAACCTTAATATGCTCAACATAGTTATTTTTATATTTTTTAAAAATATTAAGAAATATTGACCCTTACACAGTAATTGCAAAACTCACAAAGTTGCTGTTTTTCAAAATATGTTAAAAAATAATAGAAAAGGGAAATGTGCTCCGGATTTTAGGAATTTTGTTTGATGATATAGTGTGCATGGATACCTCATTCCTCTACAAGCGATGGATGGTTTAAGGTTTATATAGTAGGATTAAGGATTAAGGAAATGGGAAGTATATTTACTATTACCATAGTGAGAGTTAGATTTTTGTTGTACTCTGTTTTATAAATCTATATAATATATTCTTAAATGGAAAAGTGGTCCAAGCCAGACATAGTGGTGTACTCCTTTAATCCCAGCACTCAGGAGGCAGAGGCAGGTGAATCTTTGTAAATTCTATGTACTGAGTTTCATGATAGGCAGTGCTATGTAAAGAGATCCTGAAGAGGGTGTGGGTCCAAGTTGAATTATCTAACCTCAAATTGGAGAGTTCATTTGTATACTTTTATACATTTTATTGTAGCAGTCATTGAGAAGAAAACTTTAAACAACTCTGTCCTTGTTTTAACAGGAAGACTTCTGGGGATACATTGGAGCTGGTGGAGGAATCACTGGACTTAAATTTGTTGAATAATGCTGTTCGCCTAAAATTCCAAAATTATAGCCTCTTACCCGGCGGGGTTCATGTCTCTGAGACCCAGAATCATGTGATCATCTTAATATTAACCAATCAGACAGTGCATAGATTAATTTTACCACACCCTTCCCGTATGTACAGAAGTGTAAGTTGATTGTTGTGTGCAGTAACTTCTTCCCCATATTATGATATCACAGATTAAAGACTGTAGTGATTTCTTTGAAATGGAAAAAAACATTGGATTGCTTGTTAAGCCTTACAAAGCTTTCTTTATAGTTATTGTTCGAATCATTAGGTTGGGGATGTTATTCTGTCATAGAGTACTTGCCTAGCATAAAAAAAGCCCTGGGGTCGAGCCTCACAAATGGAGGTGTGCTGTAATCCCACTGCTTAGGAGATGGGAGTAGAAAGATTAGACTGTAAGATCGTCCTGGTGTTCACAGCCAGCTTTTGCGTTAATGAGACCCTGTCTCAATAATAAAAGATCAGACATTTTAGGTTGATAAAGTAGTTTTCTTTCTTTCAAAAAGATAGTTTTCATTAGGTACTATAGTACACATCTATAATCCCAGTAACAGAGAGTCTGACGCAGAAAATTTTCAGGTCTCAGAGAAGTCTCAGCTGTACAGAGGAAGTTCATGACCAACCTGGGCTACATAATGACAGCCTGACTGGCAGGAAGGAGAGGAAGCTTTTGTCTTGTCCTCAACAATTTTTTTTAAGATTTATCTTATGTGTGTGACTGTTTTGTTTGCATGTATGTAAGTGCCTGTGGGAGCCAGGGGGCATCAGATCCCCTGGAACTGGAGTTAGAGGCAATTGTGGGCCACTGTATAGTTGCAGGGAACAAAGCCCAGGTCCTCTTCAAAGTCACAGATGCTTATAACCACTGGGCTATCCTCTCAACCCCTCAACAGCTTTTTCAATAAACATTTTTAGTAATTGAGCTAAAATTAATTCAGGTTATTTCAAAATATTCCTTTTCATTACAGGAGCTGGTAACAGAAAATCAGATGCAGTCAATATTTACTGACATTGGTAAAGTTGATTTCAAAGATCCTTGCAACTACCAGTTAATTCCAACAGTACCTGGACTGTCCCCAAGTTCCACCACTTCTGCAGCCTGGCTTAGCAGTGAAGGGGAGGCTCTGTTTGCTCTGCCATCTGCTTCCGGCGGGGTCTTTGTTCTTAAGCTACCTCCTTATGACATACCTGGTAAGTACGGGGACTGAGCATGAATCAGTCATCAATGCTGACACTGAAACAGACATTCAGTCCCATGCATTGTCAGTCAGGGTCAGTCTGTACTGCTGCTGCTTTCATTATTGCTTGCTCGGTCCCTGCTGCTGCTTTACCTTTCTTTATTTAGTGAATGAGAAACCAGAATGGAGCTGGGTATGGGAAAACAGAAATATATAAGTAGCCTATTCTGAGTCTGTCTGAGAACAGATTACTAGTTCTCCCACCCTCATATTGAAGTAGTATATTTAAAAACAAATGAGTTTTGAGACCAAGTTTGACAACTGATCCCTGTTCTAGGTCACCACTGTCTCTTGCCTACATTATAATGTCCTAAATATCTCCAGATCTGTCCTCCCATTTCAGGAATTTCTTGGGCAGATTGATTTTTTTGTTGTTGTTGTTTTTTTTTTTTTTTTTTTTTTTTTTTTTTGATTTTTTGGATTTGGCTTTTTCGAGACAGGGTTTCTCTGTATAGCCCTAGCTGTCCTGGAACTCACTCTGTAGACCAGACTGGTCTTAAACTCAGAAATCCTCCTGCCTCTGCCTCCCAGAGTGCTGGGATTACAGGTGTGATTACAGGGATTACGGGCGTGATTACACCGCCCGGCCAGATTGATGTATTAAACATTAGTAATCAGACAGTGGTGGTGCATGCCTGGTGGTGCAGTACTTGGGAGGCAGAGACAGGTGGAACTCTGTGAGTTTGAGGCCAACATGGTCTACAGAGTGAGTTCCAGGATATCCAGCACTGTGCAGAAAAACCCTGTCTCAAAAAAAACAAAAGCAAACAAAAATTGATTGGAGGACTAGAAAGACAGCTCAGCAGTTAAAAAGCACTGGCTGCTTTTCCAGTTCTAAGGCACTTACATTCTGTGAATAACTGTCTGATAACTAACTCCAGCTCTTCAGGATCTGGTGTTCTCCTCTGGACTTCAAGGGCATCAGGCATGCAAGTGGTGTGCATATACATATGCAGGCAGAGCACCCATATATATAAATAAATTTGACAAAACAAACTGATTGATTGGATCATGTTAGATCATGTAATCACAGTGCTCATGAGAATGTGAATAACACCACACACACACACACACACACACACACACCGCGCGCGCGCGCGCTCTGTCCTGGCTCACAGTGAGTGCCCCGCTGTCTTTTCCAAGCTCCTCCTTTCATCCTTCGCCCTTGCTCTCTCTACCAGCTTCATGCCCTTTTGTAGTCTTTTAAAGGCACGGGGCATATTACTACATTTTAATTCCCCCTCAATGATTATAGTTCTAGATTCTCTCTCCTCATTGAGGTCCTCTTTGACCATCCTTTTAGAAATCCAGCCTTCCCTTCCCAGACATGCCAGCGATATTCATTTTTGTCTTTTTCACTATTAGTTTAGCCCCCTGCTTCTCTCATCCTCCAACACTAAAATGTTAACGAGTTTCATGAGGGCAGTTGTCTGTTGACTAGTGAGTCTCCAACATCTAGAACTGCTGCCACATGAAAAGTACCCAGTGATTTCTTATGAGATGACTGGGCAGTGGTGGCACATGCCTTTAATCCCAGTAGGTATATCTCTGAGTTCGGGGACAGCCAGGGCTACATACAGACCCTGTCTCAACCTTCCCCACTCCAAAGGAAAGAAAATATGAAATGATTGTATTGAGTGGGAGAATGTGCTGCTGTCTGTAAATGGCAAGGAATTTCTCCTAAGAATAAAAAAAGTCATTTTTATTGATCTCATACTGATTGAAAGTATTATATATGTAGCTTGTTGGTACAGAAAACATAAAAGCCTGTAATATAAAAATTTGTTCGCCAGGTGGTGGTGGCACATGCCTGTAATCCCAGCACTCTGGGAGGCAGAGGCAGGCAGATTTCTGAGTTCGAGGCCAGACTGGTCTGCAGAGTGAATTCCAGGACAGCCAGGGCTACACAGAGAAACCCTGTCTCGAAAAAACTAAAAAAAAAAAAAAAAAGTAAAAATTTGTTCTTAGTTATATCTATCATTTGTGGCATTGGGTTTCTCTAGGTTAAAATCAGGAGGTTTCTTGGGTATCATTGCAGGGATAGCATCAGTTGTGGAACTGAAACAGAGTTCAGTGATGCAGCGGTTACTCACAGGCTGGATGCCCACAGCTATAAGGTAAGTTACTACTATAAATATTTTTTGGGAGGTGCTACACCCCCTTTTGCTTTTGCCTGTTTTGCTCCCAAGAAAATGACACAGGAACATTAATCTATTGTTGGTTCTTTGCTGGCCAGGTTCTTCCTTCCACATTGTTAAAACCCACATTAATGCCTTGTAACTTACCAAATTAGTGTCTCTTGGGTAGCCTCTGCTATCTGTGCTCCTTCCTCTCTCTCCTCTCCAGTCACAAACTCTAACCTTTTATTAAAGAGTCAGATTATTGGGGAGCATTGTTTATAGCACATTGGACAGTACGATGACCATGTCCAGATTGCAATCTGATCTTGGGGCACAGAACTCAACATCTGCATACACAGTGCACAAGACTAACCCCAACATGAAGTTGTGTCCTGCAAGAAATCAAAGGACTCAAATTATAATACTGTGTTACACTTCCAGCTGTGCTTCATGGCATGTTCTGCACTGAGCAGAAGAGTACATAACACTCTTTTCCCTGAGGAATGCCAAACTCCAGAATCTGCCTTATTTGCAGTCCCACACTTTGACATCATTCTATATTTTCACAATGTCCAATTCCATGCTGTTCCCTGGCTCAACCATATTCAGGTTTCTGGAAGATGGCTAAAGTAGAGCATACAAGATGGCCCAGTGTGTAAAGACTTACAGAGAGCCTGACATCCTAAGTTCTATTGCATGTCCCACATGCTAGAGGGAAGAAAACCAGCTTCTGTGTTGTCCTCTGACCTTCACACATGAATCCTGATGTGCTCGCTCTCTTGCATTCTCTCTCTCTCTCTCTCTCATATATATATATATATATATATATATATATATATATATATATCATTAAAAGTGTGTTATTATAAGATCTAATAAGCCTAGTGTGGTTACACACACCTTTAATCCTAGCATTTAGGAGGCAGGTAGATATTTGTGGGTTTAAGCTAGCCAAAGCTACAAAATGAGAACCTATCTCCAAACCAAACAAACCAACAAAGGGTAATATAGATTATTAAAGTTAAAAAACAAGAATTAATGTAGGATGTTTCTTAAACCAATATGAAATGAATCATTTTTTTTGTGATACAGACCATATTCTATTTTACAGTAATAATGAGCATAAACTACATAGAAATGTATTTGTCTTATACCAGCATATAAATTCATGTTCTTTTTGCTAAGAATTTCCATTTACAATTTTATTTTACCTGTTACATCACAAACTGGAATGATCTGTTTATTTGCAGTAGTGAAAAGTCTAAAGCCTGCCCTTTGTTTTAGGGGTGATCATGGGCCTTCTGATCGTGCCCTGAGTCTTGCTGTTCATTGTGTTGAACATGATGCCTTTATTTTTGCCCTGTGTCAGGATCATAAACTACGGATGTGGTCTTACAAGGTAAGTACTACGCATATGGTTGGTGTAAGTTAAAATGTGAGTGTGACATGGGAAGGATTGAAATCAGTTCTGCTGCTTTATTTAAAGGTGATTAGATCATTTGGGTTGAAAATTATGATTTACTTTCAGATCTTGTCAGTTTGAATTAACATTTTCTGTACATTTTCCTATATTTTTATTTTGAGAATTATGGGCCCTACATGAGCTAAAAGGGTAGTATGAGATATACCCTTCACTTAAGAACAATGACTTTCAATTTTTTTTCTAAGATTTATTTTATGTGTATGACTATTTTGCCTAAATGCAAATACGTGTGTAAATCATATTTCCTTGGTACCTGTGGATATCAGAAGAGATGTCAGATCCTCTGGAACTGGAGTTAACGGGTGGTTTTAATCCCCACAACTGTAATTAAAATCCATGTTGGGGCTGAAGAGATGACCCTGGCTAACAGTAGTTAACAGCACTGGCTGCTGCTCTTCTAGAGGGTTGAAGTTCAATTCCCAGAACCCATATGGTGGCTCATAACTGCCTGTAACTCCATTTCTAGGCAATCCAGCACCTTCTGTTTCCAAAGGCACTAGGCACATAGGTGTGCACTGATATACATGGAGGCAAAACATCTATACACATAAAAATGAATGCGTGTGGATAAGATGATTTTCAAGCTGGTAATGTTTGCTTTGAGACAAGGTCTGGCAGTGTAGCTCTGGCTCACCTGGAACTCACAAAGATCCAACTGCCTCTACCTCCCAAATTCTAGGATTAAAGGTGCCAGACTTTTTTGAAAGGTTAAGGACATATTTCTAGTCTCAGTATTCTTAGAACATCACCTATTAACTCTTCTCTTGGGCAGGACCAAATGTGCCTGATGGTGGCTGACATGCTGGAGTATGTCCCTGTAAACAAAGACCTTCGGCTCACTGCAGGAACAGGACATAAATTACGGCTTGCATATTCCCCGTCCATGGGGCTCTACCTAGGGATATATATGCATGCTCCAAAACGAGGACAGGTATGAAACTGTGTGTGTTTGTGTGTAAATTTTCTTGTGGGTTGATTTGGAAAAATATCAAGCTCATTGAGTTCATTTAAGCTTTGTTTAAAATATTAAGTTGTACAAAGGATGATTGGGTTATGTGCTGATACATGAATTAGAAAACTGGGAAGGAGTGGTAAGGATTAAAGACTTGAAAATCTAGGTGAAGACAATAAAATTGCTTGAAAGGAATGCACGTGTTAGTGTGTTAGGAAGTTGTTATGGTCAAATTAATGTTTAGAAATAATTGTTCACCACCCAAATCCTGGTGTTGTTTATAGTTGAGGCATACAGAATGTATACAATAGTGTAATCAAATAAATTGCCGTTTGTTGTTCCTTTGGCGTGGTAATATGCATTCTGTGTGGCAACACTTGAACAGGCTTACTGTAATCCTACCAGACAGAGGCTGTGTCTCCCTTACTTGTGGGAGCTGTGATTCCCCATGCTAGGCTTTTGTCTTGCTTGTAAGTCTGGTTGGGTTCTGCTGTCCTTTCACTCTTTGAGCTCTGAGACCCTATCCCTTATTCTCCACAGTGGAAATTCTCATAACCGGGCTGATACAATGGCCTAGTGGGTAAAAATACTTACCTTCAAGCCTGACAACCTGAATCAGGTCTTCAGGACCTAGACAGTAGAAGAGCACCTCCTTAAAATTGTTCTCTGAGTGACATGGCACATGTTGCAACATATGTGAATACTAAGTAAATAAGAAATTAAATTAATGAGAATTAAATAAGCCAGGGGTTATAATATATGTTTATCCCATATACATACATACATACATACATACATACATACATACATACATACATACATACATATCCCAGCACTCAGAAGGCTGAAGCAAGAGGATTGTCATGGTTTTAAGGCCACATAAGACTGTCTAGAAGAAAAAAAAATGTAATAAACTCATTTTTTGTCACAAGTTATGAGAAACTCATGCACTCAACTGTAATTTTCTGGATTTGAATATTTTGTTTGGACTACATTCTACAATACACATTTTACTTTGTACTTTTGTGGGGATTTTTTGGGTTTTTTTTTTTTTAATTTTTTTTATATTTATTGAAAAGGGAAGTAAAGGGAAGTAAAAACACTTTATGATAAGATTTACATGGAAAATATTTCTGATAAGCATGTTACAATTGACAATTTTCATGGAAAATTAAGAAGTAAAATGGTAGACATGTAAAACATTGCTAAATTAATTGAAATATGGGATAGAAACATTTTATGATAGAAATGAAGATTTATGTGGAAAATATTTCTGATAAAATTGTAGAAAAACATGTTAGAATTGAAGATTATCATGGAAATTTTTATATAGATATAATAATGGTAGGCGTCAAAGTATTCCTAAGTTGATTAAAAGTGGAATTTTAAACATTTTCTGATAAACTTGAAGATTTACATAGAAAATATTTCTGATAATATTATAGAAATATATAGAAAAACATGTTAAAATTAAAGGTTCTCATGGAAATTATGTAGATAAAATGATAGGCATAAAGACAATTCTAAGTTGATTGAAGGTGAAATTATAAACATTTTCAGATAACATTGAAGATTCACATGGAAAATATTTCTGATAAAATTCAAGAAATGAATAGACAAACACATTAAAATTGACTATTTCATAGAAAATTTTACATAAAAATGGTAGATGTAAAAACTCTAAATTTATTGAAGGTGGAATTAGTAACAATTGTAATAAAATCAAAGATTTACATTGGAAACATTTCTGATAAAATAGAGGAAGTATATAGAAGGACATTAAAATTGAAGATTATCATGAAAAATAATGCAGATAAAATGGTAGAAATTACTAAATTAATTAAGAGTTGAATTACAAACATTTTCTGATAAAATTGAAGATTTACATGAGAAATATTTCGTTAGCCTATGTCTTTTTATTGGGGAGTTGAGTCCATTGTTGTTAAGAGATATTAGGGAGTAGTGATTGTTGCTTCCTGTTATTTTTGATGTTATCTTTATGTTTATGTGGGTATCTTCTTTTGGGTTTGTTGGGAGAAGATTACTTTCTTGCTTTTTCTAGAGTGTAGTTTCTTTCCCTCCTTGTATTGGCATTTTCCATCAGTTATCCTTTGTAGGGCTGGATTTGTGGACAGATATTGTGCAAATTTGGTTTTATCATGGAATATCTTGATTTCTCCATCTATGATGACTGAGAGTTTTGCTGGGTATAGTAGCCTGGGCTGGCATTTGTGTTCTCTTAGGGTCTGTATGAGGTCTGCCCAGGATCTTCTAGCTTTCATCGTCTCTGGGGAGAAGTCTGGTGTGATTCTGATAGATCTTCCTTTATATGTTACTTGCCCTTTTTCTCTTACTGCCCTAAGTATTCTTTCCTTGTTTAGTACATTTGGTGTTTTGATTATTATGTGACAGGAAGTATTTCTGTTCTGGTCCAGTCTGTTTGGAGTTCTGTAGGCTTCTTGTATGTTCATGGGCATCTCTCTCTTTAGGTTAGGGAAGTTTTCTTCCATAATTTTATTGAAGATATTTGCTGGCCCTTTAAGTTGTAAATCCTCACTCTCATCTATACCTATAATCCTTAGATTTGGTCTTCTCATTGTGTCCTGGATTTCCTGGATGTTTTGGGTTACCAGCTTTATGCATTTTGCATTTTCTTTGACTGTTGAGTCAATGTTTTCTATGGTATCTTGAGCACCTAAGGTTCTTTCTTCTATCTCTTGTATTCTGTTGTTGATGCTTGCATCTGTGACTCCTGAATTCTTTCCAAGGTTTTCTATGTCCAGAGATGTCTCATTTTGTGATTTCTTCATTGTTTCTACTTCCACTTTTAAATCCTGGATGGTTTTGTTAAGTTCCTTCACATGATTGTGTTTTCCTGTAATTCTTTAAGGGTTTTTTTGTTTCTTCTTTAAGGGCTTCTGCCTGTTGACCCATGATCTCCTCTATTTCTTTAAGGGAATTTTGTGTTTCCTCTTTAAGGGCTTTTTCCTGTTGATCAATGTTCTCCTGTATTTCTTTAAGGGAGTTATTTAAGTCTTTTTTGAAGCCCTCTATCAGCATCATGAGATATGATTTTAAATCCAACCCTTGCTTTTCCAGTGTGTTGGGGTATCCGGGACTTGCTGTGGTGGGAGAACTGGGTTCTGATGTTGCCACGTGGCCTTGGTTTCTGTTGGTAGGATTCTTGTGTTGCCTTTTGCCATCTGGTGCTAGTTGGTATTGTTGTTTCTGACTGGAGTTTGTTCCTCCTGTGAGCCTGTAAGCCTGTGTCCTTACTCCTATTAGCTCAAAAGTGAAAGCACTGCTGAGATCTCTCTCTCTCCTGGCGGGCTATGCACAGAAGACTGTGGAGTTTCCTGGCTCCCCGGTGCAAATGGCGGCAGGAATACTTCCCTCCCAGCTGCTCCACTGATCACAGAAGGCTAAGGAGTCTCCCAGCTCCCTAGTGAAAATGGTGGTGGGCAAGAAGACTTCCGTCCCAGCTGCTCCACTGATCTTAGGCCCTGTGTGCTCCTAGCTGGGTCCCCTCCAGAGAGGTGGAGATCTCACCTCTGCGCTCAAAAGTGAAAACCTGCTGGGAGATGCTTTGCACTTTTGTAATGATAGATATATAATGGGAAAAAAAATTTTAATAAAACATTTTTACTATAACAGATATCACAGTGAATTGGTAAATTCTAACTCTTTAGGGAGTTATTGTGGTTTTAAGTTCTATTGTAGTTTTTGTTTGTTGCTATTTGAAACAAACTCTCTGTAGTATCATTGACTGAACTAGAACTCAGAGATCCACCTCCCTGTGTCTTCCAAGTTCTGGGATTAAAGGTGTACAACAGTTTTATTGTTTGTCTTCATACATGCTATATATACATTTGCACTGTCACTGAACTATACCTTCATCCCCTACATAGATCTTTTTTTATTTGTTAATATTTATTTTTGTGTGTACATACGTGTTTCTATGAGTATGCACGCATATGTGGACAGGTGCCATAGAGTCTAAACGATGTCAGGTCCCTTGGAGCGGAAGTTAGTGAGCTGTCCGAAGCTAGAGATGGGGTCCAGTTTCCATACGTCTTATCTGCTAAGCCATCTACAGCTTCCCTACATATTCCATACACCTCTTTTTCTCAAAAGACAAGTCAGTGTTTTATTTTTTTTTCCCCTTACAGTTTGCTTGTGGTGCTGGGACTATAGCTTAGTGGTAAAACCACCTACAATGAGTAAAGTCCTAGGTTCTAATCCCCACTAGTGGGGAAACAAAAACAAAAAAAATATATCTAATTTTCTTTTTCTAAAAAGAACATTTTAAGAAGCCAGGCATGGTGGCACATGCTTCTCATCCCAGCACTTGAAAGGCAAGGACAGGCAAATCTGAGTTTGAGGCTAGCCTGGCCTACATAGTTCCAACACAACCAGATCTATATCAAAAGATTGCGTCTCAAAAAAAACCCTTTTTTAAAGTGGTTAAAAGAGAGTGGTGACAGCACAGGTAAGTGGGTCCCAGTGTTTGCAGCCAAGCCAGACAGCCTAAGTTTGCTTCCCAAACCCAGTTACTACAGGTTGTCTTCCATGCACACTTGAATCCTCATACATACACTAAATAAATGTAAAAAGATTTTAACTTACTATGAGTAGTTGCCTACCTATGGTATAAGGCACGGGACATTACACTGTTAGTGCACAGTGAATTTTCTTTAGTAAAAATTGTCAGCCTGGCGGTGGTGGTGCACGCCTGTAATCCCAGCACTCTGGGAGGCAGAGGCAGACGGATTTCTGATTTCAAGGCCAGCCTGGTCTGCAGAGTGAGTTCCAGGAAAGCCAGGGCTATACAGAGAAACCATGTCTCGAAAAAAAAAAATCAAAACAAAAACAAACAAACAAAAAAATTGTCAAAAATACTATTTATAAGTATCTTGTGCCTTGATTTTTTTGTTTGTTTGTTTTTGTTTCATCTTTTCATCTAGTGTAAGGAATTGAACCTAAGGCCTTACATACTTAAGTTAGTGACTCTACCACTGAACTAAACCTAGCCTTCAACTGTCATTTAAGAAAAATACTTTTTTGTGTTTATATATAATTTATACATAGTATTTATGTTTTGTATATTATTTATTTTAAATTTACCTGACTGTGTGTGTGTGCGCGTGCGCGCACATGTGTTTGGTTTTTTTTGGATTTGGTTTTTTCGAGACATGATTTCTCTGTGTAGCCCTGGCTGTTCTGGAATTCACTCTGTAGACCAGGCTGGCCTTGAACTCAGAAATCCGCCTGCCTCTGCCTCCCAGAGTGCTGCGATTACAGGCGTGCACCACCACCGCCCCCCACGTGTGTGTGTTTTTAATGTGTGCTACATACATGCAGAAACCTATGGGTGCTAGAAGAGGGCATTGGATTGCCTTGGAACTGGAGCTAATTTTATAGAAAGTGTGTGGGTACATGCGTATGTACAATTGGGCACTCATAAACACTGAGGATTAAACATAGGGTCCGTGTCTTGGTTTCTATAGTAGTAGTCGTAGACTCATTGCGAGGTAGTGTATGACTTGAGTATGAGGGACTGAGTATGAGGGAAGTTATTTGATGGGAGTAAAGTTTCAATTTTGCAAAATGCAGAGTCGTGCATATGGGTAGCACAACAATCTCAATATATGTAAACTGCATTTTTTTTTAAATTTATATATTTAATTTATGTATGTGGTACACTGTAGCTGTCTTCAGACATATCAAAAGAGGGCATTAGATCCCATTACAGATATTTGTGAGCCACCATGTGGTTGCTGGGAATTGAACTCAGGACCTCTGGACCCCCTATAACTACATTCTTAAAAATGGTTAAGATGGAAACTTTGTTATATTTTAGTTAAGTTTGGTGGCACACATCTGTATTCCCAGCACTCAGAGACAGGAGAATTGTGAATTATCTTCTTAGAAGGGTAACATGTTGATTGTATGAAGTAATGAACCATCAACTTGTTTTTCAACAGTTCTGCATTTTCCAGTTGGTGAGCACTGAGAATAACCGCTACAGTCTAGATCACATTTCTTCCCTGTTCACTTCTCAGGTAAGTTAACCGTCGTGAACATTTCACATAGGCCCAGGAAGTAAGTGTCGGCTATAGCCTGGTGAGGTTGCTTGCCCTTGTAATCAGAGCTTTTTTTGAATCTGAGGCAGTGTCATTTAAACACAGGAGTTCCAAAGCTTAGCACTTTTCTGTAGTTGCTAAGTAGAGTTTCACAAATTCCTTAACCCCATTGTGTTACTATGGGATTATATTCTTAAGGTATTTCATTGAGAGCCTACTATGTGGGTGCTAGGAATTGAGCCAGAGTATTTGGGGAGATCAACCAGTGCTCTGAACCATCTCTCCAGCCCCTCTTCATGTATAGAAACAGTTTAAGTTGAGTTTTGTCAAGTTCTTATGACGTATTGTGCTATTATGCATTTTGTTTTCTTATCAATACAAACTTAGTCTCTGTTCACTTTTCTTTTTTCTTTTCCCCATTTCTTCCTAGGAGACACTGGTCGATTTTGCCTTAACCTCAACGGATATCTGGGCTCTGTGGCATGATGCTGAGAACCAAACAATTGTGAAATACATCAACTTCGAACAGTATGGAATATTTAACCTTTATCTTCCTACTATCTTCCCTAGGCAGAGTCATACTGAGGTGAAACCTTTTAGTGTAGAGCCAAATATTTAGTTCAGAGGATTCTGATGTGTTTGTCTGGATTTTTCTGAAGTGCTACCTTTTGTGGAAATCAAATATGCTTAGAATTGAGCTAAGATAAAAATACCATATTTCTTAAGAGAGGTACCCCAAAAACAGTAGCAGTAAATTGGAATCTCACTACCAACACTCTTATGTCCTTATGCCCACACCTTAACAAAGACATTGAAATTCTATTTCATGATCAAGTGTGAAGCCTCCTCCTTCTACGAGTCCTCGAGAACCACTTAAACAAACTGAACCCTCAACACTAAACTTCAGAGTAGAATTATAAGAAGTTCTATTCTGATCCTAAACCAGACCTTGAAAAATACTGATTTAGTTTTGTTTTTTTTTTTTTTATTTGTCGAGACAGGGTTTCTCTGTATAGCCCTGGCTATCCTGGAACTCACTCTGTAGACCAGGCTGGCTTTGAACTCAGAAATCCGCCTGCCTCTGCCTCCCAAGTGCTGGGATTAAAGGCATGTGCCACTACCGCCCGGCTACTAATTTAGTTCTTATAGGTAGCATTGAAAAACCCATGAGCTTGGGGCTGAGCACAGCAGCAGGTTGAGAGATTGAAGCCAGTTAGGGCTACAGAGTAAAACCATGTCTTGATCAAGCAAAAGGGCTTGGGCTCTAGATTCAGGGTTTTGAGCAGCTTACCAGCTGTGAAAGACCTTAAGACTCATTTCCTCAGCCACAAATTGAATGTAATACATTCTTGAAGGAGATTGTAAGGCAAACATGAATAGTGTCAAGAATAGCATCTTACATAATATCTAGTCAAATTTAAGTACATAGTAAAAATCAACTGTAGATTTATGTTTCAGGTTTTAAATTGAGGATGCTTCCTATTAAATACAGAACTTTGGGTCTGGGAGGTGGCTCATTTGGCAGTGTTTGCCATGAGTTTATGAAGACCCGAGTTTAGATCCCCAGCACCTAGGTATAAGCAAGTCAGTTGAGGCAGTGCAGGCTTAGAATCCTGTCCTGGTTAGGCAGACATAAGGATCCCTGGAGCTTGCTGACCTGCTTAGTTTAGCTAAATTGGTGAACTCTGGATGCAGTGAGAAACTCCGTCTCTAAAAAAATCAGTAGCTCGGTAAGTGAAAGTGCTAGCTGTGGGAGTCTGGCAGCCTGAGGTCAGTGTCCAGAACTCACGCTGGAAGGAAAGAACAGACCTCCATAGTTACTGTGGCACCTGTGCAACCGCTTTCACCACACAGTTATAATAAAATAAACAATTTATAACAAGGTGGAGAACAGTTGAAAAAGACATTTGGCATCGAGCCCTGGCCTCCCCAAGGGCATGCACATCTTTGTGCCTGTGCAGACACACACATAGTAAGAGCAGATTGTAAGGACAAGAAAACTGCTTAGTAGTAAAGTTGTGGTTGGTTGCAAGGGGTTCACTGATAGGACTGTTCCTACTCAGATACTGCCAGAATGTGTGGACATTTTTTGGTAAACTTTTGAACTTTTTTTCTGTAGTAATGTTGCAGGTCAGTGGAATCCAGTTTTTATGCAGCCTCTACCAGAAGAAGAAATTGTCATCAGAGATGACCAAGACCCCAGAGTAAGTATGTTAACTGTTATTGTAAGAACCACTTGCATTCATTTTTACAAAACTACAGGTAATTTGAACTGATTGAAGTGAGAAGGCAAATACAATGGCTTAAGCAGCTGAGATGTTGAGCATCTGCTGTCAGAGAGGCCTGGCATAGTGGTCTCAAGACTTCATCCCTGTTCCACTTCCTTCCTGGTTTTGGTCTCAGATAGTTCCTCTTGCCCTGACAAAGTCTACATTCTGTGTGTTTAGTTATGGTGGAGGAAACAGCTGTTCTTCCATCCTGTGTCCTTGTGATGAATTAGCATCGCTGGGTGATATGTTAATTCCTAATGTGTTCACTAATAATAAGTAAGTGTTCTGGGCTAAGTGACCCATATGCACACAGTGCAGCTAGGGAGGTCAAAAGACAACTCTGCAGTTAGTGCTCTCCTTTGACCATGTGAGCCCAGGAGTGGAACTGTGGTCATCAGGCTTGGTGACGAGTACCTTTACAGTGTGACCTGCTGAGCCATTGTGGTGACTGAGAGTTTTATTTTATGTGCATCTTGTGCTTACCTGATGCCCAGAGTTCAAATGGAGTGTCAGATTGCCAGGAACTAGAGTTATAGATGGTGGTAAGCTGCCGTATGTGGGCGTGGGACCAAAGTTGGTTCCTCTGTCAGAGTGACAGGTGCTCTTTACCACTCAGCAGTCTCTCCAAACCTTTCAGTTGATGTAATAATTAGATACATTTGTAAACTATAGCTTGATAATGATTGTATAATATGTAACAATCATATTTTAGTAATTAGTATTTCCATTTGCTTAAACATTCTATGGAGTTAAGATAAATTCTGAAGACTATAGCTTGATTGTAGAGTACCTGCGTCCTCCAGATCTGGGTTCAATCCGAAGAACAGTATCAGGTAAATCCCAGCACTAGGGAGGCAGAGTCAGGCAGATGTCAGAGTTGCAAGACAGCAGGGCTACACAGAGCAACTCTGTCTCGAAAAACAAAACAAAACAAAACAGACAAAGAAAAGTTCTGGTAAAGATAATATGCAATAAAGCATAATAGGCCAGTCTCCATGCTTTCAAAGATATCTTTAGGCCAAATGAAAGAAAGTTTCTAGTTGATACCTTAGTGAGCTAAGCTGAAATGACAAGGATTTTCATGCATGGAACCCCCACTTTAAGTATCTGAAATTGAATGTTGTTCAAATGTTAATTCCTTGGTAATGGTTAGTTATTGCTACAGTTGATAGACTGGCTTTTGGGTTTTGTTTAAATAAAGCAATGTCACATCCTGGCATTAGTAGCCTTTTGTTCGACTGTGCTCATGTCATCACCCACCAAGGAGCTCAGCAGAAGAAAAGACTCTGTGACGATGGTCACTCAGACTTGAAGCATGAGACTTGTTCAGAATAATGAGGCAGCTCGGCAGTTTCTATTCTAGTCTATACTCGTGAGTTTTCTGCAGATCAGAGTTAGATTAGCTACTGTGTTTCTTTTATATCTGAATCCTTGTGAGGATGGTTTTGAAATCAGCTTGTTCTAACTGCTCTTTTATCAATGCATAGCATGAACAGGCTGGGTCCACCCTTTGCATTTAAGATTGACAGCTGACACCTCTGTTTTTCAGTGGTACCCAGTAGGGTTCTATAAGACTATGTACCATTCAGGAAGATATAACAGCTTGACCCCAAAAGTGTTGCAGTTGTCACTCACACTGTAAAAACATGTCTCTGCAATGTAACTTGTTATTGCTCCAGTGCAGAAGGGCAGAGTGTTTATACATGTACTAGAAATCCCCTTGTTGGGGTCACACAATTCCTTTGTATTTTTCCCTATTTCATCCTTTTCAGAATTATAATAGCTTTTGTTTTAATTTTCTAATAGGAAATGTATTTGCGGAGCCTTTTTACACCAGGACAATTCATAAATGCAGCTTTATGTAAAGCATTACAGGTGAGCAAGGAAACATCTAATGTTCACTTAAGATTCCTGATTTCATTGTTGTATAATGGAATTCTTTTATTTCATATATATACATGCTTATAAATATTTGCTTATAAATACTATTGTAATTTGTTTTAAATTCTTTACACAAAATAAGAATCCTGGCTGAGAGAGAGGAGTAGGAAATACTTTCCCAAGTAATTAGAGGAGCGTGTCACAGACCAGATTGTATGCCAACACTACTGTAAAAAGAAATTATTTGCCAGACTGTGGTGGCACATACCTTTAATCCTAGCACTTGGGAGGCAGAGACAGGCAGATAGCTGAGTTCGAGGCCAGCCTGGTCTACAGAGTGAGTTCCAGGACAGACAGGGCTATATAGAGAAACCCTGTTTCGAAAAAAACAAAGCAAAAAAAAGAAAAATTATTCTACATGCATGTAATATTTATAGTTGAAAGAGATTTAAAGGTTAGTTTTAATAGTTAGGACTGATGATGTGTTGTTTATACCCTTTTGTTGGTACAATGAGTGTCCAAGTTCAGGGTTCAGAGTACAGGTGACTCAGAATATTTTATCTCCAAGCTAGACATACATGACTGCAATCCCAGGATTCAGGAGGCTGAAGAACGGAATTAAAGGCAGCTGTCTGTATTGCATAGTGAAACTGTCTCAAAAAATATTTTATTTTTAGTCATGACTTAAAAGTTGTTTACTATTTTACCATGTAGTTGCTGGGATTTGAACTCACGACCTTTGGTAGAGCAGTAGGTGCTCTTAACCACTGAGCCATCTCTCCAGCCTGTTTACTATTTTACCAAAAGTGTTTTACAAACATTTGTTGTGTTGTTTTTGAGGCAGCCCTTGAACCTCTGATCCTTCTGCCTCCAGCTCCCTATAGTTGGGATTAATTGTGTACACAGCAGGTCCATTTGGTAAGATCCTTACTATTTTTCTTAATATAAAAAACAATTTCTCTTGTACTTTCTTCTCTTTCTCCTTTCTTATTATTGTGAATTTTTTTGTTTTTTTAAGATCTATTTTGTGTGTGTGTGTGTTTTGACTGTATGCATATCTGTGTACCTCATGCTTCCTGTGCCTGAGGAAGTGAATATAGGTACAGGGACTTGAACTACTAGTCCTTTGTAAGAACAGCAGCAAGTGCTCTCAACCACTGAAGCCATTCTGCACAGCACACACCCTTTGGGGTGTGTATAGGGGGTGGGGAGGCAGGGTTTCGTTGTGGTAGCCTAGGCTGTCCTAGAACCAGCCCTGTAGTCCAGGCTGGCCTCAAACTCAGATCCGTCTGCCTCTGCCTCTTTATTACTGGGATTAAAGTTGTGCACTACCACACCCAGCAATAATATGCAGTTATATAATAGCACTTTTTCATAGTATCTAGTATATAATGAAGACATGAAGACATAATTAGTGTGTTTATCAGATTCCTGTTAGAGTCTTCCCTAGGAGAGTGCCCACTACCATCCCCAGCTCTCTCCGTGTGTGTAGTCTTGTGCTGGGGATCTTTGACATCCCAAAGACCTTTCTCTCCAAATGGGCAATAGTTATTTTGATTTTAATTGTTTTTTTAATATCTTATGTACTTTATTATAATTCTTTTGGGTTCAGATTTCTGGAAGTTATTCTGGTCTATACTTTGTTATTGCTGTTAGAAATCATCTGTACAGTATTAGAGCAGGAAGGACTCCTGGCATTTCTGAGGTTGCTGTGTATTTAAATCTTGTCTTAGGGCCTTCTAGGCCAGACTCCCTTCAGTTTGAGTATTTTATAATATTCTGAAATGTTCCTTTTAATTTTAGATTTTCTGCCGGGGTACTGAGAGGAACTTGGATCTTTCATGGAATGAACTAAAAAAGGAAATTACTTTAGCTGTTGAAAATGAGGTGAGGTGTGGGTAAAAGCAGGAATGATAATGTTGCCTGTCTGGTTGAACTGTCAGACTTGATCATTTTTATCATGTTAGTAGAAAGTACAAATGCTCAAATCTTTTCATTAGGGAGTTTGATATGTATTTACAGATCCCGTGGGATTTAATGCATAACAATATTTTGTAGAGGGAAAAACCCCAAACGGTTTAACTTTTCTTTGTTTGTCAGCTCCAAGGAAGTATAACGGAGTATGAATTCTCCCAGGATGAATTTCGCACTTTACAACAGGAATTCTGGTGCAAGTTCTATGCCTGCTGTCTCCAGTATCAGGAAGCCCTCTCCCACCCTCTTGCTCTACATTTGAATCCTCTCACAAATATGGTGTGCCTTCTGAAGAAAGTAAGGGAACTGGAGCATTCAGAGCTCTTTGGCAAAGTTCAATGAGTCTATGTTGATGCACTTTCTTTTTTTTTTTTTTTTGGATTTGGTTTCTCTGTGTAGCCCTGGCTGTCCTGGAACTCACTCTGTAGACCAGACTGGCCTCGAACTCAGAAATCCACCTGCCTCTGCCTCCCTGAGTGCTGGGATTACATGCGTACATCACCACCGCCCGACTGATGCACTTTCAAATTACAAAAATAACTTGATGGCTCAGGCCTGTATATCCTAACATTTAAGAAACTACATGAGAATGCCAGTGTGATTCCTGGTCAGCCTGGGCTAGAGTAAGACTCTGCTTCAACAAACAAAAACAACAATAATGATGACACAAGAACTTCAGTATTTCCTTCACCCATACTCATTGTTAGCTTTGATTTTGGTGAGAGAGTTGTTTGGTAGTTGGGTAGGTTTTAGTGCCAGGGATTGAATCTGAGCCCATTCATGCTAATAAGCCACACAATGCACTGAACTGTATCTCCAATCCCAATTTGCTTTTCTGCATTGTTTTTGTTTTTTGTTCTTGATCTTCTTCCTCCTCCTCCTTTTCTTCCTCTTCTTCTTTTTCTTCTTTTTTTCCTGAGCCACTTGATACCTTGATATCTGTAAATATTTCAGCACACATCAACACAGATACTGGGACTGGAGACATAGCTTAATGATTACGAGTGCTTGCTACTTCTACAGAGTAACCTGATTCAATTCCTAGCAAACATGGCAAGTGGCAACCGCTTGTCACATGAGCTATAGGGGGTGAAGCACCCTCTTCTGGCCATTTCCTTGCTGGCTTAAGACTACATCTTTTTTTATATTGTCTTCGATTTGAATTTCTAAGGACATTCTGTAGATTGTAAGTTTGGTCTGTAAAGTCTTTGCCTTATAAGCAGAAAGATCCTAGAACCCATATAGAAATGCCAGTTATAGCTCTGCATGCTTATGGTCACAGTGATGGGGAGACAGACACAGGTGGATCCTGGGAGCTTGCTAGTCAGTCAGTCTACCCTAATTCGCAGTTTCCAAGCCACTGAGAAATCTGACTCAAAGGTGGTAGACTGTATTCCCGAGAATGACAACCAAGGTTATCCTGCAGGCTTGCATATACACAAGTGTACATACACACATTTACACACACACACACACACTTCCACTCTGCTGAACACAGACACAGGTAAAAAACAGAACACTTAGCTCACAATATTGTTCTTTCTCTGTCTCTGCTGAGAATCAAACCTAAGGCTTAGATGTATTAGATAAGCCCTCTACCACTGAGCTACATCCCCTAGTCCCTTCCAAGTATTAAAAAATGGCATGTAAAATTATGTATACATGTTATATATAGCACAGCTTGTATATATGATACATTATGGATTATGAGTTACATGTTTCTTTTTGAATTATTTAAAAGAAAATAACTGAAAGGTTTGTACTTGCAGGGGTACCTGTCTTTCCTGGTACCATCTTCCTTAGTAGATCACTTATATCTCCTGCCTGATGAGCACCTTTTGACAGAGGATGAGACGACCATATCAGATGGTAATAATTGTTCTATCTATAGTTGACCCTTTCCTATATGAACCTTATGTTTTATTTCAAGTAAACATTATCAGTTACCACTGTGACCTGTCTTGATGAGTTTACCTCACTCACTGAAGATATTTTTTTTAAAGCCAGAGAGTCGTCAATACCTGTTCTATGGAGAAGGGATCCCTTCTATCTAGTTATTGAGGCCTCTTTTCATTATTATCATGTATTATTCAGCAGACCTTCATGGCTTCAGACATTGGTGTTAACATTCCCCCTCTCATAGATACAGATGTGGCACGGGATGTCCTATGTCTTATAAAATGCCTCCGGATGATTGGAGAGTCCGTTACCATGGATATGGCAGTGTTGATGGAAACCAGTTGTTACAACTTGCAATCTCCAGAGAAGGCTGCAGAACACATTTTGGAAGATTTGATCACTATTGATGTGTAAGGAGAATTTAGGGTAAAGTACATTTCCTAATGGAATTCAGCAGTGTTGTTATCACAGATTTTTAATATATGGTCAAGTATATAAAAAGTTATGATTTAATGTTAAAGTCATTTTCCTTGATTCTAAATAGGTGTGTGTGTGTGTGTGTGTGTGTGTGTGTGTGTGTGTGTGTGTGTGTGTGTATGTGTGTGTGTTGTGTCGTGTGCACACAGGCAATCCTGTGAAAGAACTTGTACATTCTAGGAGTATTCTCTTATACTACATCTGCAGCCCCTGTTTCAGATGTTATACAAGGGGGAAATGTTAACATATTCAGCCCTAAAAACAAATCATAAAATATTATACTTCTGTAATCCCTTAATTGAGCTAGATTTAAAAAAAAAAAATACAAGTATTTTCCTTGTATTCATTTTGTGGGTCATTCCTAAAAAGTTGAGAGTGATTTTATGTGGACTCTGAGTATCTTGTGACAGAATGATTATCTCCACTACTTTACCATGAGCAACACACATACAGTAGCCTGTCTTAAATGTTGTCAGTAGTAACAGGGATTTTCTAATTGTCTTGTAGAGAAAATGTGATGGAAGACATTTGTAGTAAACTGCAAGAGCTCAGAAACCCTGTCCATGCCATTGGACTTCTTATCCGGGAAATGGATTATGAAACAGAAGTGGGAATGGAAAAGGGATTCGATCCAGGTAAACAGTGAAACAACAAGTGTGCCTTATAGAAAACAGTGCTATGGGCTCGGAGGTTAAGAGGATGTACTGGTCCTCCAGAGAAATGAGTCTGCCTCCCAGCACCCACATCAGAGGACTCCAGAGGACTCAGATGTCTCTGGTCTGTGCCGCCTGCTTTCATGTGCACACAGTTAACGATAATAAAGCCAGGATGGTGGCCATGCCTCTAATCCCGGCACTCAGGTAGAGGCAGGTAGAGCCCTGAGTTCCAGGCCAGCCTGGTCTACAGAGTGAGTTCCAGGCTAGCCAGGACTACACATAGAAACCCTGTCTCAAAAAAAAAAAAAAAAAATTAAATGATACATTTAATTCCATTTTCCTTCTAAAATTATTACATTTATTTATTTTATTTACATACATGCACACATATGCGGTGGTGCATAGACAGATCAGAGGACAACGTGTAGGGGTCAGCTTTTCCCTACCACATGGGTCCCTGGGAATTCATCAGTTTATAAGGGTTGGCAGCAGGTTCCTTTACCCACTGAGCCATCTTGACAGCCTTTAACTCCATTTTTCTTGTTACAGCTCAGCCTTTGAACGTTCGAATGAATCTTTCCCAGCTCTATGGTAGTAGCACAGCGGGGTATATTGTGTGCAGAGGTGTATATAAAATAGCCAGCACTCGATTCCTGATCTGCAGAGACCTCTTGATCTTACAGCAGCTATTAACAAGGCTAGGAGATGCAGTAAGTACCATTTGAGGGAAAGCTCGTAAACTCTCAAACTGGAGAGTCTGGAGACGTGTCTGTATTCACTCATCAAGGCTCTGCAGATGCCCACTGAGAGGAGTAGTGGCACTTCCTTTTCTCATCCATGTGGTGGCAAGACCCCCGAGAGAAGCAGCTTACAGAGGAAGGCTTCGTCTTGACTTGCCTTGTAAAGGTTGAGTCTATTGTGACTTGAGGTGAGGTGACATTGCCTCCACAATCAGGAAGCATAGAAAATGCTGGCTCTCAGGTCACATTCTGTGTACAGTTGGGCTTAAGATAAAACATTTTAAATATAGTTTGTAAGCATGAGCAGTAGATTATAAAGAGATACTTAGAAAGAAAGATACCCAAGGGTATGGTATGGAGTTTTCTAAGAGAGGGCTGCTAGTTATCATTTTGTTCCTTTTAGTCAGTGCTCAACCCAGCCCAGGGGATGGTCCCAGCTACTGTCAAGATGCACCATCCCTCTCCAGTTAAATCTTGCTTTTATTTTCTTTAGTTTAACCTTTTTATAAACCCAGAGGTATATTTCCATGATTCTAAATCTCAAATTGACAAAATTAATCATCTTATAAATAGAAATAAGCATAATAGAATGCCCTTGGACTGTCTGTGAAGCAAATTGCTGTTACTAACCTCTGCTTCTTTAGTATCGTAGACTTTTCGCATGTCAGCTCCTACTGTCACTCAGTGTGATAGCAGAACCCCAAGTGTAGAGGATAGGCCTGGCCTAAACACAGTTTTGAGTGTGCAGAGTTTGCTTCTGTGATCCTTTCTGCTCCTTTTTATGCTTTTTTCCATCTTTTCTCTCTCATACCACCAGATCCTGTGGCCGTCAGAATCCTGGTGGCATTAGAGGCCTTAAATGTACTGTATAAAAGATTACTTTTTTTTCCCCACAACTGAATCTTTTCATTTCTTGGACACTCTGGGGTTGAGGATCAAACCCAGGACCTCAGGCCCATGTGTCTCTAAGTTGATAAAGGCATTTAAATCTGGCAAGGAAACAGCCAGGTTAGACCAATTCATGTTAATGTATAAAGAGCCAAAAGGCTTGTAAGCCTCCCAGAGTGTTTATATCTTTTTTTTTTTTTTAAGTAATTTAAAAAAAAAATCTCATTTTTTTTCAGCTAGGTGACAGTGGTGCACACCTTTAGCCCAGCACTGTAGAGGCAGAGTCAAGTGGATCTCTGAGTTTGAGGCCAGCATGGTCTATGTAAAGAGTTCCAGGACATCCAGAGCTATATAGGGAGACCCTGCTTTGAGAAAACAAAGAAGAAAAGATATGATTTTACTTTTTTACATATATAACTATTTGGCCCATATGTATGTGTGTGTACTGTGTACATGCTTGGTGCCCTTGAAGGTCAGTAGAGACCTCACGTTCCCTTGAACTGGATTTATGATTAGTCACAAGCTAGAAACATGGCTGCTAGGAATCGGACATGGGTCCTTGGCAGGAGCGGTAAGCGTTACCCTCTGAGCTATCTTTCTAGCTCCAGGAAGTTAATTTTGAAAGCTCTCAAAAAGAAATAGGAAACTATTCTAAGAACCTCACTTCACTTCAATAAACTTTTTTGTTTACTTGTAAGATAGGACTTACTATTTAGACCAAGGTAGCAAACTATAGAAATCATTCTGTCTCTGTTGAGATTAGAGGCCTGTGCCATCATGCCCAGCTTCTTTGCCTTTTTTTCCCCAATAAACACAGAAGCAATAAATGATCATTGTAGAATCTTTAGGAAATGCATGTAAGCTACAAAACTTCTGTAGTCATCTGTAGTCATGCACCCAGTAGTAATAAACACAGTATGCATTTTCTTATGTGCCCTTTTCTATGTGTTTTTTTATTTTGTTTATTAAACTAGCTATATTCGTATTTTAGTAGCTATCTAGTACAATTAACTTACTCAAGTATTCTTTTTGGCTCTCCAGGATATTGCTTTTTTTGTTGTTGTTTCTTTTTGGCAGGTATCAGGAGTTAAAATAGGGCTGCTTATAGCCTCGAACTCACTATGTAGCTGAGGCTATTCTTTTACTCCTAATCTTCCTGCCCCCATGTCCAAATGCTAGGAAAGTAGCCATTAACCACCAACACCCTACTACCAGATCATTAACTATCTCTAGAAAGTTCTGAGAAATAGAGTTGATAGTCACAGATTTTACACATTTTTAAGGGTATCGTTGACATATTTGTATCTGTTGGTCATACTTGTTTTCACATAAACTGCAGCAACAGAAGAAACTTAGAATTCTCTGTTCCTTTATTTCTTTCACCATCAGCTTCTATGAGTCAGAAAACTGTTTTGAACCATGTGTGGTGGTGAAGACCTTTAATCTCAGCACTCAGGAGGAGAGGCAGGTAGATTTCTGCGAGTTTTAAGACCAGCCTGGTCTACATAGTGAGTTCTAGATAGCCAAGACTATGAAAAGAAGCCCTGTCTCAAAAAAACAAACAGACAAAAAAGGAAACTGTTTTGGTTTGTTGGTAATAGTTATATTTGTTTTTACTATTTATGTTTATATTTATATTTGTTTTACTATTCAGCAAAATCCCCACTAATTGCTACACAAAAATGTATTGCGTATTGCCTTTACAATGATCCTCTTCCCATAACCGTACTGTTTTCTGTTACCTCTCCTGAACCCCAGAGCGACCGTTCCTAACAGCTTACGTCTCTGCTGTCCTAGGTGATCTTAGGAGCTGGTCAGCTCTTTCAAGCTCAGCAAGACCTGCTGCACCGCACAGCTCCCCTGCTCCTGTCTTATTACCTCATTAAGTGGGCAAGTCAGTGCTTAGCAACTGATGTCCCAGTTGACACCCTGTGAGTTTCATTATTTTTTTTTCAAGTTATTTAAAAATAAGTTGTTGGGTTTGTTTTTGCTTTCAAGAATCAGAAAGCTTAAGACTGGAGAGAGAACTCAGTAGTTAAGAGCTCCAGCTATTCTTCCAAGGACAGGGCCTCAACGTTCAACACCCACATGATGGCTCACAACTGTCTATAGCTCCTGTTCTAGGGTATCCAGTGCCATGTTCTTGCCTCCACTGGTACTGCACAGACATGGTGTACAGGCATAATATACAGGCAGATCACCCTTACACAAAAAATTAAATTTAAAAGCAATTATATTTCTTTTAAAGAAGAGTTGACATGTTTAGGTCTTCTATTTTTTTAACAGTTGAGTATAATTTATCAAAAAGTAGTTCTTTATTTTATATAAACCATATATAAAATGGTTGTTAGATGTAGACTGAAATTTATATTTATATGCAAAAAAGAAAGAAAAGTCCTGTAATTACAGTATGCTCCTGTTTCTTTTCCTGTTCCTCTGATAAAATATGCTGAGAAAGTCATCTCAAAAGAGAAAGGGCTTGTGTCAGCTCACAAGTAAGGATAGAGACCCTTATGTCAGTAGGAGCTTGAAGCAACTGGTCACATCTACATTTCAGAAAACAGAACACAATGACTGCATCCTTAATGCCCTGCTCCCTTTCTCCAGGACTCCCTACATATGAAATAGTCTCAGCCACAATTAAGATGGGTCTTCTCATGTCAGTTAACACTCTAGAAAATCCCCCGTGGGTGCTCTTTTAGACAATCTTAATCTAGCTGATCCTTCACCAGTATGCCTGAATGATTGCCTCCTGGTTGATTCTAGTTTCTGTAAAGTTGCCAGTACTCTCAGTAGTCAGTGAGCTCTGGCCCACAAGTGACTGTGAACAACCCTTGAGCGATGTGATAGAAGCAGTCTAAATCCTGAATCCTGGTTTCTGACCTTTTTAAGCTTTCATTGGAATTCTTATATGCACTATATTAATTAAATCAACAATATAAAATAAATATAGAAATATAAAATTTAACATAGAGTATGTTTTCTCTTTTTCATAGGGAGTCTAATCTACAACATTTGTCAGTACTGGAACTAACTGATTCTGGTGCCTTAATGGCAAATAAATTGGGTAAGGAGTAGGGGTTTAATTTGGGGTGTTATTGTATATTTATTAAATGTTCTTTTGTCACTGTTGTAGAAATGGCCTTGCTCTTTGCTTTTGTGCCATGAGCAACCTGTGGCCTGAGACCTGTGGTTGTGGCAAGTCTTCTGGGAAGATGTAGTCCCAAATCAATCGTAAATGAAGGGTGTCGTAGGTGTATGTGTCGCACAGATAAACACTGTGAGGAAGACTATAGAAAAGCACTGAGAGAAACCTTCCTGAAAATCGTGCATGTAGTGTTTCTTACCTTGCTCTTTTGTCCGTTGTTTGTTGATACTCCAGTAATTGATTTAACAAAAGCATTTTATAAACTAAGTTCTAACTTTACTGAGTGGCTTTCGTACTCTTCTCTCAGTCTTTAAGGCACTCTCAGTCATGCTTTAGAATTATATAGGGAATTTGTTTGAGCTAGAAGGTGGAATCTTGGGACTGTTATAAAAGGACTCTAGATAAATTGCTTCACTATAGTGAGATCATGAATGATTTCCATTGCTTTTCCATTGCATAGATACAGTATGACAGTTTGCAGACCGCTTTCATTGCTGTGCTACTGATGATATCTGTGATGTATTGTGTCTCTTTTAAGTATCTAGCCCTCAGACAATTATGGAGTTATTCTTCCAAGAAGTTGCAAGAAAACATATTATATCTCATCTCTTCTCTCAACCCAAAGCCCCTCTAAGCCAAACTGGATTGAACTGGCCTGAAATGATTACTGCAGTTACCGGTTATTTATTGCAGCTTTTGTATCCTTTTGCTTGAATACCAGATGTCAGTTTTATTTAAATTGTATTTAAAGTCTTTATTCTTGCTATGTAATGAAGTTTATTTTCTTTCTCAGTGCTGGAGATCAAGCTCAGAGCAACACAAATTAGACAAGAGTATTAACACATAGCTAGCAGCTGGGAGGTGGTGGCGCACAGCTGTAATCCCAGCACTCTGGGAGGCAGAGGCAGGCGAATTTCTGAGTTCGAGACCAGCCTGGTCTACAGAGTGAGTTCTGGGACTATACAGAGAAACCCTGTCTCGGAAAAAAAACAAAACAAAAAAAAACAAAAACCACAACACATAGCTAGCTACATCTCCAGACCCATGAGGAACATTTAAACCTTTTAAAAATGAGGTGGGGAGAGAAGGCTCAGTACTTAAGAGCATGTGCCTGAGGACCTGAGGTCAACTCAGCAGCCATGTGTGACAGCTCTAAACTGCCAGGAACTCCATCTTCAGAGCGTCCTCTGAGGGCAACGCACTTACATGCACGTACCGCTCAGATGAGTTGCATGCAAATACAAGGATACCCCCTTTTTTGTTATTGTTTGAGACGGGGTCTCATTATGCAACCCTGACTGGCCTAGAACTCCCTCTGTAGACTCTGCTGGACATGAACTCCGGTAAATCTGCCAGCCTCTCTCGGTCTCTCAAGTGCTAGAATTGAAAACATGGACCAACCAACACACATGAATCTGGGTTTTGGTTGTGTTTTACCTCCCTTCCCTGAGTTAAAGCTTTCATAGCCAGCATGGTGTACACTAAGCCCTGGGGATTTTCTTGTTTGCTTGGCTTATTTTTAGTTTGTTTATTTAATGTTTTTAGCTTTATTTTATTTTTATTTTATGTATATGGGTGTTTTGCCTGTATATGTGTTTGCACATACCTTGGCAGTGTCCATGAACGCCAGAGAAGACATTGGGTCCTCTGGAACTTGAATTACAGATGATTGTGGGTCATCTGACTGTATGTGCTGGGAATTGAATCCAGGTCCTCTCTGGAAAAGCAGCAAGTGTTCCTAACCTGAACCAACTCTCCAGCCCACGCTTACTTGTTTTTAATTAAGTCATTACAGTGACTCTTCAAAGTTTGATATCCACTAATATGGACATTTTAAGTTTCACTCAAAGGCACAGAAAAAGCAAATTTCCTTAATATAGTGACTAGATGGCCTAGCAATCCTGGTTGTCTCTTTCTAGAATGTTTGATGGGGAATTGCCAGTATGTACAATTGCAGGTGAGTTTTGTTGAACATTTCTTACCAGTATTATAAAGAAGGCCATTGATAGATTATTTATTTATGTTACTATTAACTATGTTTTAATTGGACTGATAGCAAGAACTACAAAGATTAAAACTTGATTATGCCAATACATGGCCCAGTAGAATATTCATTCTCTCCTTTCTGTCTAAACTAACTTCTCTCTCCCTCCCTCCCTCCTTCCTCTCTCTCTCTCTCTCTCTCTCTCCCTCCCTCCCTCTCTCTCTCTCTCTCTCTCTCTTCCCCTCTACCCCCACCTTTTCTCTCTTCCCCCCCCCCCCATCCTAAACTCTACTGCAGGGGGCAGAGGCAGGCAGTCCTGAGATCAGTTTTGTCTATATTGTGAGTTTCAGGCCAGGCAGAGCTCTGAAGTGAGACCTTGTCTCAAAAAAGCAAAATAGAAATTGAAAACTGCCTCTGAGTTATATCCCTAGACTCTAGGGAGAATGACTGAGGCAAACATAATTCCTCTGGGAGTCAGGATTGGGTCCAACCCTAAGATACATAGAAGTCACTTAGACTGTTGTAATGTACAAATGAACATCTCTTAGAAGGATTTTGTGGCCTAAAAGTAATGCTCAGCATTTTAAGTGGAAAGGACTTGGGATAAGTAAAACATAAATTCTGGTAGATACCAGCCAAGCCTGGATCATTAGATAGAAAAGGATCACCAGTTATAAAACTATATCCATTCCCAGAATTCCTGGAAGAACAGCTAAGCACCCCATTGAATTGTAAAGATAAGCTTTGTATTTCACTTTCCTGGCTTTTCTAGTACTTGTCTGTATGCACAGGCCTTGTATACCCTCTGCATCCCCGCATGTATATCTCTGTACCACATGCTTGCCTGATGCCCATGGAGATCAGAAGAAGGTATCAAATCCCCTGGAACTGGAGTTGTGAACCATCATGGGGATGCTTGGAACTGAACACAGGGTCTCTACAAGAACAAGTGCTCAGAACTGCCCAGCCGTCTGTCTGGTCATTCTGTTTTTCAGTGGTCCCTCCTTAACTCCCAGTAGTTCACAGCCAAAGCCATGCAGCCTAGGTCTCATTTCCAGGAACTACTCAGAACAGCTTTTTTTTTTTTTTTTAAATATCTAACTCTTTTCAAAACATGTCTTCTCTAACATTTGGGAGTGGGTATCAGCACGCTTTCTTCAAAGCTTCTCTTGTGTAGCTGGCCTCCATGCCAGCTTCACTCAAACAGCATGGCTTTCTCTCTCTGTTTTTCCATCCTCCTCCTCTAAGCAGCTGGCTGCCTTTTAGACTGTAGTAAACTTGACTTCAGATTCAAAAGGAAAAGTTAAATTCTCATTAGGTATTCTTTAAAATAAAACAAACCATTTATATATAAATCCTTTATTGGACTTTGGGAAATTGTTTAGATGTGAAGTATATGTGTTTACCTGTTTCTGGGCCCCTTGCTTCCTGTGTTGCCCAGGCCAACTTCCTACTCTCGACCATAAGTGATCTTCCTATCCCAGGTTTGAATTAGCTGTGATTGTAGGCTCGCACCACTAGTCTGCTTTCTGTGGTCCATAGTTTATGTAAAAATGTATTTCTGAGTATTTTAGAAATAAAGCCTGATACTGATCACTCTCTTCTCTCTCTGAAGAATTTAGAAATGACTGTTCTTATGTAATGCTTATTTTATAATCAGAATGTTCTTTTATGCCTTTTAGGATTATATCCAACTACTGCATCCCTGGTGTCAAGTCAATGTTGGGTCCTGTCGCTTTATGCTGGGACGGTGTTACCTAGTTACAGGAGAAGTACAGAAGGTAAACTACTTTGAGTGGTGAGCTAGTATAAGGAAGACACCTGGTTTCTTTCTGTCTATCTAGGATATAGGAATGGGAAGCACAGAATCTTCTGGAAAAGGTTAGAGAAGTAAAGGACATTATATGTGTGTCAGGATTAGCCAACTGCCTGTACTTGGTTAGTCCAGGGAAGTAAGAAGAAAACTTTAAAATCCCTCCACCCCAATGCAGATGTTTTTAGGAATTAGTGATGCTTTTGGAAGGTTTGTCAATTGAGTTTGTTTTGTTTTGTTTTGTTTTGTTGGAGACAGGGTTTTTCTATATAGACCACACTGGCTTGGAACTCAGAGATCCACCTGCCCCTGCCTCCTGAGTATTGGGATTAAAAGCATCCCAATTAAAGTGGGATTACCGCCACTTAGTGATGATTACTGATCTCCTTTTTGAAAAGCTGGGTTCACATACTTGGACCTGGTAGATGGTTCTGCAGTTAAGAGCACAAGCTGTTGTAACATAGTATCCAGATTTAATTCTCACTCCATGTGACAGCTCACAACCGAGTGTAACTGCAGCTCCAAAGGGAATCTGAAGCCTTCTGGCAAGTGGTTTCATACATACAGGCAAAACACCCATCTATGATAAAATTTAAGAAAAAAAAGATTGAGCTAGTGTACACTCACATACCTACCAGCCATGTCCTATAGTTGGTAACATGCTGCTGTAGTACTTCATTACAAATGTGTCAAACAAAAACATCAAGATGAATTTTTTTGTTATTTTTAAAATTGACATTATACTTTACACATATATGTAAGATACTAGTGATTAGAGTCTTGCCTACTGGACAAGACCATTTCCAATTAGCTATGTCTGTGGACCAACTCCATCTTTGCTAATTAAATAATATGAGTTTGTTCCTTCAAAATATAAAATCAGTGTGTTAATAGAACTGGCTTAATGCTAATGATCCCCCTTTTTCTATGTATTAAAAATCTGAGTTTGAAGTTGACCTTGAACTTGTTATCCTGGTACTTACTTCAGACTCCCAAATTGTTGGAATTAAGGGCATATCTGTATTTTGTTTTGATACAGTGTCCCAACCTGCAGGACAGTCAACAGGGTTCCTTAAGCCACCTAGAAGAAAGGCGATGGGGCGACAAGACAATAGAGAGAGGCCGGACAGCAAGTCTAATCCAGATCAAGCTGTCAAACTTTAATTTTTACACAAGTCAATATAAAGGGAAACATACAAGATTTGGGAGGGGTAAAAGGGGAACAATCTCAGGGAGCTAACATCATTTCTAAGAAACAGTTTCTCATAATTTCTGGTAAAGCTAGTTATTGCTGCTGGAATTCTGGCATGATAAAAGGGAGGTCATGAGGCCGTGAAGTGGAAAGGGGTTGCTATAGTAACCTATCTACAGATGAACTTCAAAAGGAGGGGTTTTGAGATTTACGTAGGAATAGTTCCTGGCATGGAGATCTAAGTGAGAATGACTCCTGGTATCGAGGTCTCCTGGCATTACGAGCCAGGTGGGGATGGCTCCTGGTATGGAGAGTTCTTGGCATTGAGATCTAAGTGAGGATGGCTCCTGGCAAGACAGGATCTCTCTATGTGGCCCTGGCTGGCCTAGAACTTACTGTAAAACCAAACTGGCCTTGGACTCACAGACATCTACCTGCCTCTGCCTCCTGAGTGCTATAAGTGTATTTGCTTTCTCTGTTCTGTTTTGTGGTGTTTGAGACATAATCGCTATGAAACCCTAGTTGACCATCAACTCACTGTGTAGACCAGGCCAGCTTTGAACTCAACAAAAATTTACCTACCTCTGCCTCCTGAGTACTGGGACTTGTCATCACATCTGGCAATACATGTTTGCTTAGTAATAATAGCATTTAACGCCAGGCGGCGGTGGCGCATGCCTGTAATCCCAGCACTGGGGAGGCAGAGGCAGGCGGATTTCTGAGTTCAAGGCCAGCCTGGTCTACAGAGTGAGTTCTAGGACAGCCAGAGCTACACAGAGAAACCCTGTCTCAAAAAAACAAACAAAAAATAGTAAAATAGGGACAAACAAAATGGCTTTTTAGTAGTAAGAGCACTTGCTGCAAACCTGAGTTTAGTCCCCCAAACCCACATATCAGAAGGAAAGAATCATTTTCTGAAAGTTGTTCTCCAACCTCTATATGTGTGCTGTGGCACATGTGCACAAAATGTAAACATATATATATATATATATTTTTTTTTTCTAAATGAGAAAAATTTAAGAAAGTATGAAATAATTCCTCAAAATTTAGATTTGGCAGCTAGGCCTGATGATGCATACCTTTAATCCCAGCAACTTGAGAGGCAGAGGCAGGCAGATCTCTGAGTTTGAGACCAGTCAAGTCCACATAATGTGTTCTAAGATGGCTAGGGCTACATACAGAGACCCTTTCTCAAAAAACTGAAACAAGGTAAACAAAGAAAATTTAGATTTGACAGAAAATTTGAAAGTTTTCTTAAGCGATTTTGCTGCTATTTTAGCATTCCCTAGTAAATGCATCCTGATTTATAGTAACTAGAAATGGAAGGAACTTTTTCTTTGTTGAAACAGTCTCATTATGTAGCCCAAGTCTCAAAACTGTTGAGGTTAAAGGTATGTCTGTCCCATTAAGTTATTTTCTGTTTTATTATTTCTCTCTCAGGCTCTGGAATGTTTCTGTCAGGCAGCATCTGAAGTGGGCAAAGAAGAATTCTTAGATCGCTTGATCCGATCAGAGGATGGGGAGATTGTGTCCACCCCTAAGTTGCAGTATTATGATAAGGTATGGTGTTGTGCTTGGGCCCTTTTTTTATTTGTTCGTTTGTTTGTTTGTTTGTTTTTTGGATTTGGCTTTTTTCCAGACAGGGTTTCTCTGTATAACCCTGACTGTCAGTGGAACTCACTCTGTAGACCAGGCTGGCCTCGAACTCAGAAATTTGCCTGCCTCTGCCTCCCAGAGTGCTGGGATTACAGCCGTGCGCCACCACCGCCTGGCTGCTTGGGCCCTTCTTAAACACTGTATAGAAGTGCATCCACCTCAGATTCATTGTCTTGGTATTTCTCTCATGGAGGAAACCATTATATCTGTTAGCACAAGTTTAACTCTGATTTGGTCCATTTGTAGCTCAGTCCTAGGTAGGCATCTTGGAAGAGTCCAAGTATCCCAGCTAGGGTTGAGGGTAAGGTAGTGACACCATCACTGTCCCTTCTTGTTCAGTGGCTTATATTTACAAGATCAACTAGATTAACCCATTTTTTTTCTTCATGTGAATAAAATCTCCCCCCCCTCTCTCGCTGTGTGTGTGTGTGTGTGTGTGTGTATTTTCACTCATTATGCTGTGCGTTGGTAGCATGTGCTCGTAAGTGCTTTTGAGAGGCTAAGCTTGGGGAATCACTTGAAGCTAGACATTCCAACACCCGCTTGGAAAATATAATGAAATTCTATCTCATTTTTTAGAAAGATGGTAATATAGCTTACTATCAGAGCCTTTGTCTAGTATTTGAGGCCCTAAGTTTGAACCCTAGGAGGAAACATACCACTTGAGCATGGAAGAGCTGTGTCAAAGACAGTCTACTAATCGTGGAAGTACAAAGTTGAGGAAAAGGTGTACCTAGCATCTCTACCCTGATCTAAGACTTTATCAGCTACATTACAACAGTGACAGACTACAAACAAGTCTGATAACTCACCAAAAAAACAATGAGACTTTTTAAAAACGTGATTTTAAACAAATTAAGCCTTGAGCCATGAAGTGTCACTTCAAGATAACTATGAAACAATAAGTTTTTAAGGATATATGTGATCACCATAGATTTGTTAAAGCTGCTTTAGAAAACTCATTATCTATATCAATTTCAGTAAAAAATATATACCAAATATATACTTATTTAATGAAAGATTTTAAGTTATTTTCCAAGTAGTAATACTCATAAAAGTAATGGGTGTGATATATGTTTGCTCAGTCATGGAGGGCAGAGGTCAACGTCATGTTTCTTACAATATTGTGAATGTTTTCCCTGTAAGTACACCATGCATGCCTGGTGCCTGCAGAGGTCAGAAGAAGGTATAGGATCATCTGTAACTAGAATTTTGGGTGGATGTGAGCCACCATGTGGGTGCTAGGGACTGTACCAACTCATCTACAATACAAAGAAGTGCTCTTAACTGCTGAGCCATCTTTCCAGCCCCTCCGTTTTTTTTTTCTTTTTTTAAAAGAGTATTTATTTATTTGTTTATTTATGTATGAGGCTCCCTTCCCCCCCACCCCACCCCACCCCGCCTCCCATGTACTGTTTGTGTATCTGGTGCCCATGGAAGTCAGAAAAGGGCCTCTGGAATAGAATAAGGAATACTTGTGAGCCCCCATATGAGTGCTGAAAATCTAATTCAGGTCCTCTGCAGAGCAACAAAGTGCTCCTGACCACTGAACCATCTCTCCACCACCACCACCACCACCACCCATCTTTTCTTAATTTAGGGATTTGGGTTTATTTGTTTATGTCTGTGTGAGTGTATATCACATGTGTGTCTGCCCTCAGGCTAAAGAAAGGAGTCTGTTCCTCTGGTGCCAGAGTTACAAGTAGTTTTGAGCTGCTAAACAGTGCTAGGGACCAAACTGGTTTCCTGGAAGAGCAGGACGCATTCTTAGTCCCAGAGCTCTCTCTACAGTCTATCTTATTTTTTGAGACAGAATCTCTCACTGAACAAAGAGCCAGCCTTTGACTTGATTGGCTGGTCATTAAGCACTGCCAGTGTCTACCTATCTCTGCCTCCCACTGCTGTGCTTACTGCTACATGTGCTACAGCCTCCCGCCTTTTACATGAGTGTTAGGGATCCACAGTCATTCCTCAAGCTTGTACAGCAAGTGTTTACCAGCCGGCCATCTCTCCGCCCTCTGTCTGACTGTGAGATCGGGTGGGCTTTACACTTAAAGTCAACACAGCAGCATCCAAGTCTTCAATTTGGATATTTTGGATTTTAGATTAGGGGTGATCAACCTCTAGTCACTTCCCTGATCCTTGGGTGGGAAAGAAGCTAGACATATACATAATACATACATACGTACATACATACATACATACATACATACATACATACATACATGAAATTAGACATGTATATGTATATATAGATATATGTGTGTGTGTGTGTGTGTGTGTACACACATTTATATACACACACATATACACACATGTGTATATGGTGATATTGATTGACATGAGCCGGGCAGTGGTGGTGCATGCCTGTAATCCTAGCACTTGGGAGGCAGAGGCAGGCAGATTTCTGAGTTCAAGGCCAGCATGGTCTACAGAGTGAGTTCCAGGACAGCCAGGGCTATATAGAGAAACCCTGTTTCGAAGAAAAAAAAGAAATGGGAAATGACTTTGAACAAATAACTATATATATATGGTGAGATATATGTGGTGATATTGCTAAATATTTGATAAAAGTAAGGCAGTTCAAGGGGGTAGTTGAAGAAATGTTACTTTATTATCAAAATATCTTGAAGACTTATGTGGTGGTTTCAGTGTGAAGATTTGGGTCCCAAGACTCTTCTTTTTTTTTTTTTTTTTTTTTTTGGATTTGGTTTTTTTTCGAGACAGGGTTTCTCTGTGTAGCCCTGGCTGTCCTGGAACTCACTCTGTAGACCAGGCTGGCCTCGAACTCAGAGATCCACCTGTCTCTGCCTCCCAGAGTGTTGGGATTACAGGCGTGCGACACCACCGCCCGGCTTTGAATCATCTCTTAAATGTCACCTATGTGTTTCAACCTAATACTTGCAAACAAAATGTTTTTTTTAAGATTTATTTATTTTATGTATATGAGTATACTGTAGCTGTCTTCAGACACACCAGAAGAGGGCATCAGATCCCATTGCAAATGGTTGTGAGCCACCATGTGGTTGCTGGGAATTGAACTCAGGACCTCTGGAAGAGCAGTCAGTTCTCTTAACCACTGAGCCATCTCTCTAGCCCCTTGCAAACAAAATTAATCTGTAACTAGAGCCAGCCATCATTCTAGTAGCATTTTCTTTAAAACAAATGGATTTCACACTGACCTGGGATGTGTGGGTAGGTTGGTTAGTTTTTGGTATATCATTTTGTGTAGCCTAGGGCTGAACTCACTGTGTAGTTCTTGTTCCTCCTACCGCCACATCCCAAACATGGGATTACAGACGTGCACTACAATGCCCAGCTCAGCTGGAAGAGCTTAGCTATTATCCACACTATCCTGTCCATCCTGGCACCTCCTCCTTGTGGTGCTAGTTTGCTGACCAGGTCTTCACACTTGCTGTCATATCTCACCTAATTATCTTTTCTGAACAACTTAGAACCATTGGAGTGCTACTGCTGAGCCATCTTTCCAACCCCCAGTCACATGAATTTTAATGGAAACTTTTTTTAACTTTTTAGGTTTTACGTCTACTGGATGTTGTTGGATTGCCTGAGCTGGTTATTCAGCTTGCTACATCAGCAATTACTGAAGCGGGTGATGACTGGAAAAGTCAGGTAAAAATTAACTAAATTCAGTTGTTTTCCTTAAGATTAGTTATGAATTTTCCATGTTAATTTCTGTTGCTCTTTTTTGATATTTCATTTAGGCTACTTTAAGGACATGCATTTTCAAGCATCATTTGGACTTGGGTCATAATAGCCAAGCATATGAGGCCTTAACTCAAATTCCTGACTCCAGCAGGTACTCTCCCAGTCGTTTTTAGAGAAGGCAGTTTACCGGCCCTGTGACTCTGACACAGGTCACGCTCACTGCTTCTTCCCTTCCAGGCAGTTAGACTGTTTGCGACAGCTGGTGGTCGTTCTTTGTGAGCGCTCCCAACTGCAGGACCTTGTGGAGTTTCCCTATGTGAATCTGCATAATGAGGTGATAAACTTGTCCACTTTGTCTAGTAACAAGTCTTTTGGCTTCTGTGATTGCTACTACTAACGTCAGCATCTGATGGCTCATCTTTTGTTAGGTTGTAGGAATAATTGAATCACGTGCTAGAGCTGTGGACCTTATGACTCACAATTACTATGAACTTCTCTATGCTTTTCACATTTACCGCCACAATTACCGAAAAGGTGAGCAACTGAACCAGAACCTTGGGGTTAAAGGCAACTTTAGTAGGTTAACCATATTTCCAAAAACATTGTGTAAAGGATATGTGTTTTAATTTTATTTATATATATTTATTTTTATATATATTGACTTTCTCAAGCTAGAAGCACTTTGTGCTTCTTAGTTTTAGTTCCAGCGTCCTTGGCTGCCTCTCTCTTTTTGTTTTTTAAGAGTAAAATCCTAACTCTTAACTGCTTAACTGTACTTAGGTCACCTGAATATAATAGTCTTCCCTATTATCAGTGGTTAAATTGCCACTGAGTCCATCCCTAGCACATGCTGTTCTGGTTGCCTTCTCTGAATTTGGCTGCTGATCTGCAGTACTTGCCTTTAGAACTGACTTATTCAATTAGCTTGACTTTAGGGTTCATCCATATAGCAGCAAGTGTTAGAATTACATTTTTATTTCCATTTTTAAAATAGAATTTTAAGGTGCAGTGATGTGGAACTTACTCAGCATATATGGAGGCTCTGGATATTTTTTTTTTAATTTGCATTGGTGTTTTTTCTACATGCATACCTGTGTAAGAGTGTTGGCTCTTGGAGTTACAGACACTTGTGAGCTGCCATATGGGTGCTAGGAGTTGAACCCAGGTCCTCTGGAAGAACAGTCAGTGTTCTTAACTACTGAGCCATCTCTCCAGCCCACAAGGCTCTGGATTTGATTTCCAGCACTAGTACACTCCCTAAAAATACTATAAATATATTAATATATCACATTTTGCTCACCCATCCATCAGCAGTATGTGGATCACTTCTGCATTTCGGATGTAGTGAGTAATGCTGCATTGTAACCTCATCTCAGCCTTGCTTTCCAACGCCAGAGGTGGGGGGAAGACAGCAGAGTCAGCAGAGTGCAGTGAGCAGATATGTGTAATAGATTCTGTTTGGCCAGGCAGTGGTGGCGCACACCTGTAATCCCAGCACTCTGGGAGGCAGTGGCAGGCAGATTTCTGAGTTCAAGGCCAGCCTGGTCTACAGAGTGAGTTCCAGGACAGCCAGGGCTACACAGAGAAACCCTGTCTTGAAAAAACCAAAATTCAAAACAAAACAAAACAAAAGATTCTGTTTGTATCTGTAAAGAAACTTTTTTTTTTTTTTTTGTCTAATTTACTCTTGTCTCATAGCTGGCACAGTGATGTTTGAATATGGTATGCGTCTTGGCAGAGAGGTTCGAACTCTCGGGGGACTTGAGAAGCAAGGCAACTGTTACCTGGCCGCTATTAATTGTTTAAGACTTATTCGCCCAGAGTATGCGTGGATCGTCCAGCCAGCCTCTGGGGCAGTGGTATGAAACTTTTCTTTGGAGGGTTTTTTCATTATTATAGGGTTTTTGTCCTTTCTACTGTTATTGTCTCTTTTTGCTTCATTTATTTAAAGAGTCCACTAAGGATGTGGGTGGCGGTGGCACATACCTGTAATCCCAGTGCTGAGGAACTGGAGACAAGGGGGAGTAGGGCTTAAAGGCCACCCTCAGCCACGGAGTGAATTTAAGGCTACCTGGGGTACATGAGACCCTATCTCAAAATAAGTGCTTAATAAATGATACCTGCTTTTAATTTTAGTCTTAGTTAATTGTGTTAGAGTTCAGACACAGTTTTTCCTATCTTGCTGATAGTTTTTGTGTTATATAATGTCAAAGTTTACTAAACTATTTCCCAAGGTTACCAGTGAATGATAGAACTATGGAGCCAATGAAAATGATGTGATTTATACGAAGATCAAATTGTGACCTTGGTGTAAATAGCATGTAGGCAAATGACTCCTCTTGACAAACAGCTCCTTTTTGTTGTGTTATGTGAAAGTTATGCCAACTGAAATAAAAATAAGTCCTTGCCACGTATCAAAAATTCTGTTGCTAATTTAAACATGCTCTAATCACAATACTATAAAAATGAGATAATGTTTTACAGTTAAATCACTGGTTTTTGTTTTTCAGTCTGATCGCCCTGGAGCTTCTCCTAAGAGGAATCATGATGGCGAGTGCACAGCTGCCCCAAGTGAGCAGGGGTTTCTGAGCTGTGGACAGTAGTCATTGTTACAGTTCCATAGACGTGGATTAAGGTCTTTGTGTGTGTGTGTGTCTGTGTGTGTGTGTCTGTGTGTGTCTGCTCGCGTGCTTGATGTTCACACATCGTCATTACCTATGGCAAAATTACTACTTGTTATTTAGTTTCAGCATCCTAATCTACTAAAGGTTGTCTTAAGTGGTCTTTGAAAATACTATACTGTCATATAAGAAATGAAAATTACTTTAGAAAGTATTTCTTTGTGTTTAGGAAATAGTTCCGTGGCTAAAGTGCCTGCTGTGCAAGCCTGAGGACCTGGGTTCAGATCCCCAGTACCCACATAAAAGCCAAGCACATCAGGTGTGCTTCTGTAACCTAGCTCTACCCTGGGAAATCTTGGGCCAGCTACTCTTGCCCAATTGGTAATCTTTAATAGAGCCAGGTGTGGTATCATGTGCCTTTAACCCCAGCCCTCCCAGGCAGAGATGGGTGTGTCTCTGGGTTTGAAGCCAGCCTGGTTGATTATAACAAGTTCTAGGCTTCTAACAAGATCAGAGCTATGTAGTGAGACCTGGGAGGGACTAGAAAACAAAAATGTGTTGCTTACTGTGTTCAAGTCAACTCAGTACCAAACATCTTCATCAGGATCCTTATGACCAGGGGATGATAGGCTTTCACAGAGTTTGGACTCCGGATTTCATTCTGCCTCTCTCACTTAAGCAGTTGTAAGAGCTAAATAAGTTACGTGTCTGAAACAGTAAGCACTCCCACCTGCAGGTTTTGAGTCTAATTATTTGCTGGAGTCAGCTGTATATATAAGAAAGGGACTGTCTTAGTCAGGGTTTCTATTCCTGCACAAACATCATGACCAAGAAGCAAGTTGGGGAGGAAAGGGTTTATTGAGCTTATACTTCCACGTTGCAGTTCATCCCTAAAGGAAGTCAGGACTGGAACTCAAGCAGGTCAGGAAGCAGGAGCTGATGCAGAGGCCATGGAGGGATGTTTCTTACTGGCTTGCTTCCCCTGACTTGCTCAGCCTGCTCTCTTATAGAACCCAAGAGCACCAGCCCAAAGGTGGAACCACCCACAAGGGGCCCTCCCCCTTGATCATTAGTTGAGAAAATGCCCCACAGCTGGATCTCATGGAGGCACTTCCCCAACTAAAGCTCCTTTCTCTGTGATAACTCCAGCCTGTGTCAAATTGACACACAAAACCAGCCAGTACAGGGACTTTGCTTAATTTGTACTGATTCCTCTTTTTTCTTCATTTTTTCCTCTATACCTTGGAAAATTAAACTGAGAGAAAAATTTATTTGTTTTCCAGCCAATCGGCAAATTGAAATACTGGAATTGGAAGATCTTGAGAAAGAGTGTGCTTTAGCTCGCATTCGCCTCACGTTGGCTCGGCATGACCCGTCGGCCATTGCCATTGCAGGTTGGGACTTAACTGCTACGGGACTGGCCAGATGTGGGACCAGGCAGTGGGCATGTGTGGGTGGGTCTAAGGCAAAGGCGTGGGACTAGGGCAGAGATCCTTGTGAACAATCAAAGTCTTCGGCTTGTCTATGCCCTTAGGTGCACCAAGTAACCATATTTCATTCCCATAGGAAGTTCATCTGCAAAGGAGATGGCCACTCTCTTGGTTCAGGCTGGTCTCTTCGACACTGCCATATCGCTCTGTCAGACCTTTAAGCTTCCGTTAACACCAGTCTTTGAAGGGCTTGCTTTCAAGTAAGTAAAAATTGCATTTTAATAGCCTTAATTTTTTTCTTTTCTTTTTTTTTTAAGATTTATTTCATGTATGTGAATATATACACCCTGTTGCTCTCAGACACACCAGAAGGCGGCATCAGATCCCTTTACAGATAGTTGTGAGCCACCGTGTAATTGCTGGGAATTGGGCTCAGGACCTCTGGACAAGTAGTCAGTGCCATCTCTCCAGCCAGTAGCCTTAGTTTTCTAATGTGGAGATTCTGTCATATTATTTAGTGTGATACAGTTATCAGAAGCTGCTAAACTATTCTAAAGAGATGCTGTTTGGTTTTTGCAAGAACTTTTTTAAAATTTTTGATAACTTAGTTTTACTTAAAAGAAAAAAATCTTTGAGCCGGGCAGTGGTGGCACCTTTAATCCCAGCACTGGGAGGCAGAAGCAGGCAGTTTTCTGAGTTCAAGGCCAGCCAGTGCTACACAGAGAATCCGTCCTGAAAAAAAAAAAAAAAATCTTTACTAGGCGTGGTGGAGGATGTCTCCAGTACCAGCACTTGAGAGATGAAGACAGGAAAATTGGTCCAAGGCCAGTCTCAGCTATATAAGACCATGTATTAAAAAAAAAAATCTTGATTTTGATCTTTCTTGAGAAGACACTGAATTAGATAATGATGGTGTTCTTTCTAGATGAGGCATGTGCTCTTTGTGGTCCTGTGGCTCATGGAGTCATTTTTGAAAATTATTCCTTTCTTGTTTCCTCTTCCTTGTGTGTTCTCATGTGTGTGTGTGTGTGTGTGTGTGTGTGTGTGTGTGTGTGTGTGGCAGAAGACACCTGGTCCTTGGAAGCTGCCCGCCTTGATTTTTGGCATGATCTCACCAGGCCTGGGGCTTTCCCATTATACTGGGTTGGTGGGCAGTGAGTTTAGGAGCTCTCCTTTTCTCTACCTTCCCAACACTGGAGTTACTGGCATGCCACCATGCCCAGATTTTTATTTGACTACTAGGTTATTTTCATTTAACTTGTGCTCTACACTTGCATATCAATCACTTCCACTACTAAGCTATTATATTGTCCCTAAAAATTAATTATGAGCTGGACGTTTAACCCAGGGTACACTTACCTAACAAGTGTAGGGTCCTTCGTAGATTCTGTTCCTAGCAATTATTTTTTGAGACAAGGTCTTTCTCCATATAGCCCAGGCTTGCCTAAAAGTCCTGCTACTCTAGCCTTTTGAGGGATAATACTACAGACAGCTTTATATTGAAGCTATAGCTATTGGTAACATGCTTCATGAATGAAAATATTTTAAAACATTGTAATTTGGGGGGCTGGAGAGTTAGCTCAGTAGCTGAGAATATTGGCTACTTGACCTCCACAGGTACCAGGCATGCAACTGGTACACAGACATGAGACAAAACACCCATGATAATTAAAATAATTTTCAAACTAACTCTATAGACCATACTGGCCTCTAACTCATAGAGATCCACCTGCCTCTGCCTCCTGAGTTCTGGGATCAAAGACATGCACCACCACCACCTGGCTTAAAATTGTCTTATCTGCCTAGTTGTAATAGCAAAATAAAGTGGCTCATTTGAGCATTTGCTTACTGGTGTGGGACCATTTTCATTGCAGGTGCATTAAGTTGCAGTTTGGAGGAGAAGCAGCACAAGGAGAAGCCTGGGCCTGGCTAGCAGCCAATCAGCTCTCTTCTGTCATCACCACCAAGGAGTCCAGGTATAGAGAGCCCTAGTAGTCCTTTAGGCCTAAGTAGATTTACCTTCGGCAAAATTGTTGCACTCTTTCCCTGAATGGATAACTTTTTTTAAAAAAAAGATTTATGTGTGTGGATCTATTGCCTAAATGTTTGTGAACCATTGGTGACCAGGGGGATCAAAACTGGAATTATGGGGGCTGGAGAGATGGCTCAGCAGTTAGCACTGGCTGCTCTTCCAAAGGTCCTGAGTTCAAATCGAAGCAACCACATAGTGGCTCACAACCATCCATAACGAGATCTGACACCCTCTTCTGGATTGTCTGAAGACAGCTACAGTGTACTTATATAATGCCGGGCGGTGGTGGTGCACACCTGTAATCCCAGCGCTTGGGAGGCAGAGGCAGGTGGATTTCTGAGTTCGAGGACAGCCTGGCCTACAGAGTGAGTTCCAGGATATCCAGGGCTATACAGAGAAAGCCTGTCTCAAAAAACCAATAAACAAACAAACAAACAAACAAATCTTTAAAAAAAAATACTAGGATTAATGGATGGCTGTTAGCCACCGTGGGGAGAGCTGGGAACTAAAGCCAGGTCCTCTGCAAGAGCCACAAGAGCTCCTAACTGCCGGGCCTTCCTCCTGCCCTGCCGGGATACTGCCTTATGCTGACTATGTTTGTATTTCTTGCTTCTTTTTTGAGAAGAGAGAGGGTAATTTGAGGTTTCTCATTATTTTGAACTATGATTTCACTATGTAGCCCTCACTGTTCTCAAATTCTCAATTCCCCTGCATCACTCCTGAGCGATGATATTCTTTACAGGCATACAATGTCAAACCTTCCTTACCTAGGGTTTAATTTTTTTTCTTTATGTGGTGTGTGTGTTTATATGTGTTCAAGTTATAGGAAGTTGTAAGCCACCTGATACTGATGCTGGGAATCAAATTGGGTCTTCTGGAAAAACAGCAGGTATTCTTAACCATTGAGATATCTAACCCTCTGCTAAGTTTTTATGAAAGTTGGGGTTGGAGAGATGGCTCAGTGGTTAAGAGTGCATATTATAACCAGAATAGTGGTGCACACCTTTAATACTAGCACTCCAGAGGCAGAGGCAAGTGGATCCCTATGAATTAGAGGCCAGCCTAGTCTACAGAGTAAGTTCTAGGACAGCCAGAGGCAGAAGCAAATGGATCCCTATGAGTTAGAGGCTCATAGTCTAGTCTACAGAGTAAGTTCTAGGGCAGCCAAAGCTATATAGTAAGACCCTGTCTTTATTTTATTTTATTTTTAAAGATTTATTTATTATATGTAAGTACACTGTAGCTGTCCTCAGACACTCCAGAAGAGGGCGTCAGATATTGTTACAGATGGTTGTGAGCCACCATGTGGTTGCTGGGATTTGAACTCAGGACCTTTAGAAGAGCTGTCAGTGCTTTTAACTGCTGAGCCATCTCTCCAGGTGAGACACTGACTTTAAAAGAAAAAAAAAAAGCCAGTGGTAGTGGCGCACACCTTTAATCTTAGCACTTGGGAGGCAGAGGCAGGTGGATTTCTGAGTTCGAGGACAGCCTGGTCTACAGAGTGAGTTCCAGGACAGCCAGAGCTACACAGAGAAACCCTGTCTCAAAAAAAAAAAGAAAGAAAGAAAGAAAAAAGAAAGAAAGAAAGAAAAATTAAGAGTACATAGTACTCTTGCAGAGGATTCAGATTTGGTTCCCAGCATCCACACCAGCCAGCTCACAAGTATTTATCTAGAGTTCCAGTGGGTTGAAGCCTCCTTCTAGACCCTGTCAGCACCTGCATTCACATATGTACATATGCACATGTAAACACATAATTTTAAAATTAATTAAATGAATGAATGCTGAGTGTAATGAAACACAGTTTTAGTCCCAGCGCTCAGCAGGCAGAGGCAGGCGGAGCTCTGTGAATTCAAAGCCATCCTGGTCTACAGACCAAGTTCCTGGGCAGCCAGAGCTACATGATAGAGACCGTATCTTAGAAAAATAAAATAGAAGCTGAAAGTTTGTAATTAGAGTGATATCCTAGCATTTGTTATTTGGACCACGATATATTGTCTATGAGATATTCCTTTTCCACAATCTTTCCTCAAACACAAAGGATACTTGTGGTAGCATGGTATAGTGATAGATAACCTGTAGTCAAAACTACTTTGAAGGCTGGGGCAAGAATATCATTTACACCCACAAAAATAAGGCCAGCCTAGTCAACATAATAAGGCCATTTCTCAAAGGAAAAACAAAAACATACACACACGCACACACACACACAACCATGGGTCTGAAGAGATGACTCAGTTGTTATAGGGTTCAATTTCTAGCATCTACATGGTTGCCCCAGTTCCAGGGGATCAATATCATCTTGTTGTGTGTAGATACACATGAACACATGAAGGCAAAACACACAAAATTTAAAAAGAAAAAGTTGAATCTAAAAATAAAAATTTTTTAAGATATCCTTAAAGACGCTGGGCAGTGGTGGCGCACGCCTGTAGTCCCAGCACTTGGGAGGCAGAGGCAGGCGGATTTCTGAGTTCGAGGCCAGCCTGGTCTACAGAGTGAGTTCCAGGACAGCCAGGGCTACACAGAGAAACCCTGTCTCGAAAAAACCAAATCCAAAAAAAAAAAAAAAAAATATTTTCCTTTGTATATGAATATTTGTCTGCATGTACGTTATGCACCATGTGTGTTTCTGGTACCCCTGAAGGCCAAAAGGTGTTGGCTCCTCCTTGGAACTTGTAATTATGAGCCACCACATAGATGTTGCAAGCCAAATCTGGTTCTCTGCAAGCGCAGCAAGTACTTATGACTGCTGAGCCTGTTCAGAGTCCAGTCTGTCATGTAAAAATGTTGATGTTTTAATTTCAGTACTTAAACCTGGGAGGGAGGGAGGGAGGGAGGGAGGGAGGGAGGGAGGGAGGGAGGGAGGGAGGGAGAGAAATAAGCTTTACTTTGGTATGTCTGCTCACACCTATGATCACAGCACTCAGGAGAGTCTTAAGATCAGCCTTCTCTACCGACTTCATTAAGTAATCAATTAGTTTCTAATTAATTAATAGAATACGAGTCTGAACTCCTTTGTCCTTTCTACTTTTTCCAAGTGCTACAGATGAAGCATGGAGGCTCTTGTCAACTTACTTGGAAAGATACAAAGTCCAGAATAACTTGTATCATCATTGTGTGATTAACAAGTTGTTATCTCATGGAGTTCCTCTGCCTAATTGGCTTATAAACAGCTACAAGGTATGTGGTATTGAGGTGGGGTAATAATTTGGGAAATGCTATGATTTGCAAGCCAATCATTGTTGCATTTCTTGTGAGGCAGAGACAAGAGGATTAGAAGAAGTTCAAAGCCAGCGGAGTGAGTTCAGGGCCAGCCTAGGTTACAGGAGACACTGTCAAAAGTGGAAGACAAATGAGCATTCACGGGCTTAAATGGTTTGATTCTCAATCGTCTCTAACAGGACTAAAACAATTTATCTTAAATTCCACATATAGTATTGCGGACTCAAAATTTCATTGTACAATGTGCTCATGATTAGAATAAATGAGTTTATTTCATGGAACTGTATCTACTAGCGTTGCTTAAACACTTGACAGCAAATGGGTAGAATGTTTCCTAGTTAATACAACAGTTTATCTTTGAGAGGTTTTTCTATTAGTCTGTTTTCTGTTCCCATGAAGAGGTACTTGGGTAGGTTGGCTGTTTAGAGAAAGGTTTATTTTCTCACTGTTTTATAAGCTTAATGTCCAAGAACACATGGCTCATTATTTTGGCCTCCAGTAAGAACTGTCTATGCTGTCGTATCATAGCTTATTGCATTGTGGTGGGAAAGTACAGAGCATAATATAGCCATGTCATCAGGCAGGAAGCCTAAGGGCCATTCAGCCTCCACTGCTACTCATGACTGCTCACTCCTGAGAACCATCTTAATCTCTCAGAGTAGACAGACACCCTCCTTAAACTAAACATCCCCCACTAGGTCGCACTTCTCAAAGGTTCCTTCCTCTCCCAGTGCTACCACATTGGGGGGTCAAATTTCCAACATATGATTCACATATGGACTATACAATATCATCTACACAGCAAAATGGTTTGAATGGGAGCTTCCTTAAAATGTTGGTTCCTCAGTCTTATGTCAGACGAGTCAGATTACCTGGGGCCAGAAACCAGAAACATTTTGACAACCTTCTGTTTTTGTTGTTGTTGTGTTTGTTTGTCTGTTTAGACAGGGTCACATTGTAGCCTCCTCTAACCTAAAACTCACTGTAAACTAGGCTGGATTTGAATTTACTCTGTAAAACAGGCTAGGTTTAAACTCAGAAATCTGTCAGCCTCCACCTCCAGATATGGAGATTAAAAGTGTACAACACAGCCTGGAGAGATGGCTCAGTGCTTAAGTGTACCAAAGGCTCTTCCAAAGGTCCTGGTTCAGATCCCAGCAACCACATGGTGGCTCACAACCATCCAAAACAAGATCTGACACCTCTTCTGGACTGTGAAGACAGCTACAGTATACTTACATAGAATAAATAAATAAATCTTTAAAAGTGTGCAACACTAAGCCAGGTTGTTTTAATGCTTCATGAGCAGTCATGAACGACAGTGGAGGCTGAATGGCCCTCGGGCTTCCTGCCTGATGATGTGACCATATCAAGCCGTGTACATTCCCACCACAATGCGATAAGCTGTGATATAGCAGTGCAGCTTCCTAAATGTACATGTTCTTTATCTCCCCAGTCTTAGTATAGATGCTGCCGAGGCAAGTGCTTCTGGTTTGGTTTAGATGTGCACTTGTTTGAAAATAATATCTGAAGCTATTCATTGAGTAAGGAAAGAGAATCTGAAAGTTATTATTAGTAAAATTGGTTAGACATTTGTAATTACAGAACTTGGAAGGCTGAGGACAGGATTACTGTGAGTTGAAGGCCAGCCTGGTCTATATATAGCAAAACTCTCAGAAAAAAAAAATGAAAAAGCAGCAGTTCAGTTGATAGAGTGCTTGCCTAGCATGCGGGAAGCACTGAGCTCAAGCACTGCATGAAGTAGGTGTGGTCCACGTGTAGTCTCGTGCTATGGGAAACCCTGCCATAAAGGGAGAAGAAAGTAGAGAAAAATAGTAAAGTGGGAAAAGTAAGATTGAAGTTACATCAGAGCAGAAGACCGTACAGCATCCTCACTGTAATTGAGTACAGTATCCTCACTGTAATAAATAATAAAGGCGCACGCCTTTAATCCCAGGACTTGGGAGGCAGAGGCAGGCGGATTTCTGAGTTCGAGGACAGCCTGGTCTACAGAGTGAGTTCCAGGACAGCCAGGGCTACACAGAATAACCCTGTCTCGGAAAAAAAAAAAAAAAAAAACCACACCCACAATGGCACACCTACTCCAACAGAGCCATACCTAATAGTGCCACTCCCTGGGCCAAGCGTATTTAAACCCTTGCACTCGCATATAAAGCATCCAAACTGAGGGTGCTTTCTAGCACCTTGAGCTCAGGTTTAAAACTGGTGGTACTTTTGCATTTCATGATTTCTGAGAGTTAATGCATATATTCTGTCACTTTACTGCTCAGCATTCCTGAGAAAACATGTTGACATTATTAATGTGAAATAGGGACAAGTTAAAACATGTCTTAGATCACAAAACAGAAGAGAAAAGCCATTAACAGACAAGTATTACAATGTGCCTGGAGGTAACTAGGCTCATGGGGATTTATAGATCTTACCCTAAGGAACAGATGAAGAAACTCAGGTGCTCACTCACACTATGAATCTTTTTTAAATTGTTTGGTTGTTTGGTTTGAGGCAGGACTATGTAGCTCTGCCTGCCTAGATGTGTATTTTATAAGTTGAAGTACAGTTGTATTGATAAAGTTAATAAGATAAAAACAATTAACATATGTTTTGGTAATACATTTAGGTTGTTTTGTGCATTTGATTTCTTGGATAATTTCTAAAACATTCTAGAAGGCAGCACTGTTAAGTTCTATTTCAAGTTGAGGTTGGTGTGCTTATAATTGTTGCTCTTTACAGAAAGTTGATGCTGCTGAGTTGCTTCGTCTTTACCTGAACTATGACCTTTTAGAAGAAGCTGTGGATTTGGTCTCTGAATATGTAGATGCTGTATTAGGAAAAGGACATCAGTACTTTGGAATTGAGGTAGATGCATATGAATGTTTCCTTTTGATTGTGTGTTATCACACTAAGGAAGTGTCTAAAATAAATTGCATATATTGGTATACTTAGTCTTTATTAAGTATATTATAGTAACTATATATTTTAGTAAGTATATATCTAGTTATATAGTGAAATGTTGATACTCTAGAAATCTCTAGATTTTTTGTTTTGTTTTTAAGATTTTTTTTATTTATATGAGTGCACTATATCTCCAGACACACCAGAAGAGGGCATCAGATCCCATTACAGAGGGTTGTGAACCACCACATGGTTGCTGGGAATTAAACTCAGGAACTTTGGAAGAGCAGCCAGTGCTGTTAACTGCTGAGCCATCTCTCCGGCCCTTAAGATCTATTTTTAATTGTGTGTGTGCCACATGCCTGTGCGTCTCTGAGGAGGCCACAGGTATTGGGTCCTTTGGAGTTACAGGTGATGGTGAGCTGCCTGATAATACAGATGTTGGGAGTTGAAGTGAGGTTTTTCTGGAAGACTAATATGTACATTTTATTTTGTTGTTGAGACAGGGTTTTTCTGTGTAGCCCTGGCTGGCTAGAATTCACTCTACAGACCAAGCTGGCCTAGAACTCACAAAGACCACCTGCATCTGCCTCTCTCTAGTACTGGGATTAAAGGCATGTGCCACCTAGCTACTCTTTTTTTTTTTTCTTTTTTTTTTCTTCTCAAGTATTTTTACTTTTTTCTTATTTTTAGTTTAAATTTTTTATAGTCTTTATATTAAATTATTTTTTTACATTCCAAATGTTGCCCCCTTCTCAGTCCCCCTTCCAGAATTCTTCACCCCATCCCCTTTGCCTCTGAGAGGGTGCTGTCCCACCCACACACCTACTCACCCCTTCCTCACACCCCCAGCACCCCACCTTCCCTGGGACATCAAGTCTTTACAGTATTAGGCGCATATTAGGGTTAGTTGATATTGTTGTTCTTTCTGTAGGGTTGCCATCCCCTTCAGCTCCTTCAGTCCTTCCCCCAGTCCTCCATAGGAGTCCCCGGCCTCAGCCCAGTACATGTCTTAGTCAGCTGCTGGTAGACAGTCCTAGAGACCTCGGATGGGAGAGGTTCCCAGAACTCCAAATAGGATTGACCTTAGCCAAAATGCCTAACAGTAGGGAGATGGAACCTCAAGAGATGACCTCAGTAGATAGATGGGACACCCACATACCTTCAGTATTTTTGACCCAGAATTGTTCCTGTCTAAAAGAAGTTCAGGGACAAAAATGGAACAGAGACTGAAGGAAAAGCCATCAAGTAGTGGCCCAACTTAGGATCCATCCTATGAGCAGGCATCAAACCCTGACAGTCTTTTCTTTTTTTAGCATTTTTTAAGATAGGCTCTTTCTATTATATAGCTGTGGTTGTCCTAGAACTCCACCTATCTGTGTAGACCAGATGAGTGATGGTGTAAAGTAGCAATGTATTTAAGCAATTAAAAGAAAAAGGGACTGGGCAGTGGTGGCGCATGCCTTTAATCCCAGCACTTGGGAGACAGAGGCAGGTGGATTTCTGAGTTCAAGTCCAGCCTGGTCTACAGAGTGAGTTCCAGGATAGCCAGAGCTATACAGAGAAACCCTGTCTCAAAAAAACAAACAAAAAAAAAAAAACCAAAAAAATGAAAGAGTGTGTGTGTGTGTTCATGTACACATGATTCCTATTTTTAGTACATTTATTTATTGTGTGTATGTGCACATATGTGCCTTAGTACTCATGTAGGTCAGAGAACAGCTTGGATTTCTTCCTTCCTTTCCACCACGTGGCCCAGGAATTGAATTCAGTTACCTAGGAGGCAAGTGCCTTTGCTATCTCACCAGCCCCACATAATTTCATAATGGTGGCAAGGGGTTGGAGTTTAAAGTGTTTCATGTATAGAGTCCTGCAAAGACAACCACCTAGAAGAAATGCTTCATTTTAATGAACACATTTTCTTTCAGTTTCCGCTGTCAGCAACAGCTCCGATGGTCTGGCTACCATACTCTTCCATTGACCAGCTTCTCCAGGCTCTGAGGGAGAACAGTGCCAACAGTCACAACATCATAGTGAGTAAGCCCTTGAGTCATCCTCAGCGGTCTCTACTGGCAAGCACACCCTGCAGCATGAGATCGCGCCTCTAGGAGAGGAAGAGCAAAGTCATTTACTGCCCGTAATGTGCTGCGCCCCCACCTCTATAAATAAAGGTCTAAGCAACCACGGCCAAGGGTGTTAAGAAAGAATTGTGTGGGCTTCAACTACACAGAAATAAAGACCTAGACTCTTGAAAAGGTGTTTAGCAGGCAGACACTACAGGATGAGGGTTACTTGAATCGCAGTGTGATACTCCCTCACTGTCCTGAGTGACCTCTGTACACAACAGTGTGTTCCAGAACCCATACTAGTTACTACTTACCCTAAAAAGTAAGTAAAATCAATAAATCAAGCAATCAGTAATATTTGCTTGCTCAATTATTATAAGGATTGACTTTCTTGTTTACTAAAGTGTCTCCTAACCCTATAACTAAAATATGATTATAAACTACTTATTACAGTAGCACACACCTAAATCCTAGCTACTGAGGCTTAGGCAAGTTAATCAGTCTCTTGATTTTAGCAGTTCAGGGTCAGTCTGAGCAGCATAAAAAGATGGCACCTGTCAAAAATGACTGAAACATTCATTTAGAGCATAAACTCCATGTTCTTCGTGTCAGAGTCCCCTTGTGTGTCCAGTGCTGCTCTGGACCTGGGAGATTGTGTTGTAGCTGCTCTCCAGCTCATGGTTGCCACCTGCGCTTCCCCAGTGCTGAGCGAGGCATGGAGCACCGGAGCCACACCTAAGCTGTTTTTAAAGTGTTGATTAAGCAAGGAAGAAGACAAGATATCCCTAAAAGTTAGCTACTATTAGTTGGATCTATCAATTTAAATAACTACAATAAGTATTAGTCCTATATTTTACTAAGGAGCTAATAAATTTGTTAAATCAGATGCATTGTCACATTCTGGGAAAAGAACTAGTTAATTCTTTCATTAAAAATTCTGGCCAGGCCAGTGGTGGCGCATGCCTGTAATCCCAGCACTCTGGGAGGCAGAGGCAGGCAGATTTCTAAGTTCGAGGCCAGCCTGGTCTACAGAATGAGTTCCAGGATAGCCAGGGCTATACAGAGAAACCCTGTCTCAGGAAAAAAAAAAAAAAATCTGGTATGTGGATGGAGAGAGGTGGCTCAATGGGTAAGAGCACCAGTTGCTCTTCCAGATGGCCAGGCTCATTTCCTAGCACCCACATGGTAGCTCATAACTTGTCTGTAACTCCAGTGTCAGGGGATCTGATACTCTCACACATACATTCACACACATACATATAGACAAAACACAATGTAAGTGTAATAATGAATTGTTTAAAATAAGTAAAAATAAAGTAGTTTGTTTAAAATAAAAATAAATTGTCTTAAAAAAAATTCTGGTTTAAAAAAAAAGTTCTCGTGTTGGGGGTGGCTCACACCTTTAATCTCAGTAATTGAGAGGCAGAGGCAGGCGGATCTCTGAGTTTGAGGCCATCCTGGTCTACATAATGAGTTCCAGGACATTCAGGGCTACATAGTAAGACGCTGTCTCAAAAAAAGTGGAAAAAAAATACTGGTGTGGCCTATTGTGGTAGAACACAATAGTAGTGTATGGTGAGAAAGAAGAGGCAGGAGAATGGTGAGGTCGAGCTTACATGTTCTTTTGTTTGTTTTTGTTTCTGTTTTTTTTTTTTTGTTTGTTTTTTTTGTTTTTTTTGTTTTTTTTTTTTCTTAGAAACAGGGTTTCTCTGTGTAGCCCTGGCTGTCCTGGAACTCACTCTATAGACCAGGCTGGCCTCGAAGTCAGAAATCTACCTGCCTCTGCTTCTGCCTCCCAAACGCTGGGATTAAAGGTGTGCGCCACCACTGCCCAGCTCGAGCCACCACTGCCCAGCCCAAGCTTGCCTTTTCATAAGCAAGGCATTATGGTGCACAACTTTAATCCTAGGGGGATATCTGTGAGTTAAGGCCAGCCAGGGTTATGTACTGAGACCTTGTCTCAAAGCAAAACAAAACTGGTGTGCTTGCCCTTGAGAGACTAAAGCCTCGCAGGAAAACCTTGTCTTATAATAAGTGCATACATATATTATACAGGTGGAAATTGCATGCAAATATACATAGTAGTATAACTGAGTGGGGAATACTGCTTAGTAGTAGAGCCATTGCCTAGTGTACAAGCACACAGAAGTGTGGTTTGCAGCTGGGTGTGATGGCCACTGGGAGGCAGAGGCAGGCAGATCTCTTGAGTTCAAGACTAGCCTTCTCTTCAAAGTTCCAAGAAAACCAGGACAGGACTAAATAAAGAAGTCCTGTCTTTCCCAGCACTTGGGAAGCAGAGGCAGGCAGATTTCTGAGTTTGAGGCTAGCCTGGTCTACAGAGTGAGTTTCAGGACAGCCAGGGCTACACAGAAAAACCCTGTCTTGGAAAAAAAAAAAAAAGAAGAAGTCCTGTCTTGAAAAAAAACAACAGTAGCAAAATAAATTTAAAAACAAAGTGGGGTTTGCATATTTAGAAAATGTATTGCAAAAACAGGGATGATGGTTGCATATAACATGGAAGGGTGGGTTCTGTGTAAAATCTCAGACCAGAATTCTGTACTGAATGGTAAATATTGAAGCAGAACATCCAACATCTCTCATAGCTAGTCTGTTTGGTGAGGTCAGCGTGACTCAGTCTTCATTGTTATATATGCCTTCTTTCTTTTCCCTTACAGCTGTCCCAGAAAATTCTTGACAAACTAGAAGACTACCAACAAAAAGTTGACAAGGCGACACGAGATTTACTGTACCGTCGGGACTTGTGATCTGAAGAGCTACTCAGCTTTGTAACCTTGGTGCCTCTTAGGGCTTAAGACTCCCACAGAAACCCTGTCCTCAAGGCCAGTTTTCTATAACTGTAAATGATGTGTACGGCGCCTGAGTCTGCATTCTGCACAACATGGGAGAACAAAGTCAGGACTGATCCTGTGCTTGCTTGTGGTGCTAACACGGTTTCTGGTTTTCAAACTTCGTCTCTAACAGCTGCTTTTGTATATGAGTCTCAACCTTTTTCAGAGTTTATATTTTTTTAAACTATCGAAGACATCCTTTATCTGCAAACAAAAACTCTTTACTTTCCATAATAGCTAATGGTTGTTGGTTTGTTACATTTGACTGCCAAATTGTCACTGCATATCTTTTAATTTTTCCTTATCTTTTTTGTATTTCAGAGGCATTGTTTTGGTCCAGAAGTAACATCTATTTTCTGTATTGCAAACCAATGCTAGTGGTTTTACATGCTCGTGTCATTATTTATTGTAGAGTTTTTCATATGACCTTCAATAAAGTATTAGGTGATATGCATAGATTAAGCATAAATTATGACCAGCTTTTTAAGGAAAATATATTTTGAATCTGGCTCTAAGACTAAAGTTGAGTTAACATCAGAAAAAATTAATGTCCATCATCTATAAAAGAGATTTTCATTTTCAAATTGTATTAATGTATGTGATTTATAATAGTCAAGCTGGACTTGATCGTACAGTTAGTGTGATCATATAATGAACCAAAATAGAATTTCACTGGTCAGAATCAGAAACATTCATGCATACAGGCTTTGGGAAAGGTGGAAAAGTAATAAAAATATCCTTTGATTTTTATTCTGTATATTAAGATTTATCTTTCAAGGAAACAATCTCTATGCTATTTGTTTGAATGAATGCCCTTTGACCTCTGTTTTTTATAAACTTTAGAATTTATACTGTTAACATCCTGTTTGTGTTACGTAGTTTATAGCTCTCAGGGCTCATCCATAGCTGGCATGCTGTGGCCTGGCCCTTCCCCTCCCGGCTTTGTGAACTTATGGCTTTCCACTACAGCTTAAAAGGCACTGGCCTGCATTCAACCACGATCAGTCATGGTCTGAAAAATAGCAAACCCTGTTTCAGCCATATCTGAAGAGCAACAAGTAAGAGGATACTGGTGCTGCCTCAGCAGCTCACACAGCACTGACCAGCCTTTCCTGTGCTAACCCCATATTAAGGCCAGGCTGGTCTTCCCTTTCCTTCTACCCGTCTCATTTTGCTTCCAGTCAGAGCAAAGGAACTTACGCTCTCCCCGCAGCCTGCTTGCACCGTGCATCTGGGTTTGTCTCGCTGTACCCTGTGAGGTTTAGTGGTCCACAGTAATATGACCGTGGCTTGGTGCTTTTGTTTTCTTTTTTCTTTTGCTTTGGTTATTTTCTGTCAGAAAGTTTAAAGGTTCTCTGAGAGTCTAGAGAAATGGCTCAGTGGTCTTCCAGAGAACCTGAGTATGAGTCCTTTGTGCTCCCAGTCACCTGTAACACCAGCTCCAGGGGCTCTACATTCCACTGACACCTGCACTCGTGTAGACACAGAAGCACATCATTTAAAATAATATCGTTGTTGTTTTAAAGGTTCTGTTTGGCTACGAGTGTGTAGCTCACTGATAAAATATTTGCTTAGCAGATCCAAGGCCCTCAATCTCTAGCACCGGAAGGTGTATAGTAAAAAGTAATTGTGATGCCTGTAACAGATGTCCTCGCTGTGATACTGAACTTGGTAGGGCTGGGTGCAAAGGCCTCTGTTTGATCCCTGGTACCACAAAGGGAGAAGGAAAATGATAATAACACTGAGTTTTCATATTGATATTTTTTACCAGATATATTACTGTTGTTATTGTAACATTGCAGAATTTGCTATACAGATTTTATATAGTATATACCAACACACTATTTTAGTAATTCCTATCCTTTGCCAGCCCTCCTCACTGGATCCTAGCTGCCTAAAAAAGAACCCTTAGGTCAGTTGTCACCAGTTCAGTACTAGCCTTTGTCCCTTTTGTGACTCTCTAGTTAGTTATTCAGTACTTCTCAAAAGCCTGGCTATTTTGTTTCCTAAAACTTCACTGAACATGTAGGGTAAAAACAAATGTCAAAAAAAAGAGAAACCAAACAAAATTACAAGTTTGGAGAGATGGCTCAGCTCTTAGGAGTACCAGAGTTCACTTCTCAGTACCACCAACCACCAGCTCTTAAGATCCAAGGGATCAAAGCCTTCTGGTGTTCTGAAGCACCTGTGTGTAGGGCAGAGGCAGAGACAGGTGGGTCTTTGAGTCCGAGGTCAGCCTGGTCTACATAGTAATGCCATTTCAGACAACAGCAACAGCAAAAATTAAAGCAAATGGACCTTCAAGTTCCTTTTTTCCATTTCCCCCAACATAAGATTTCATGTATCCCAAGCTGGCCTAGAACTCACTATAACCAAAGATGATCTTGAATTTCTGCTCCTCTTGCCTCTGCCTCTGAAGTGTTGGGATTAGTCATAAACCACCACACCCAGTTTATCCAAGTCTCTGTACTATATAGTCAAGCACTGAGCTGCATCCCAAGCTCCAGTTGAAGACTTCAGTTGGCTGTTTGAGATTATAGAGTCAAGTAACTCCCTGTTTTATGAAACATGCTATAGGGCTAAAAAGTTCTATCAGTAAAAGGTCAGCCTGACAACCTGAGTCCAGTCTCCCAGAACCCCGATTTTAAAAACCTGGACATGGTCATATATGCTTGTAATGCCCATGCTGGAGGGTAGACTCAAGAATCGCTGTGGGGCTGGCCAGACAGACTAGCGTACTCTATAAGATCCAGACTAGGAGATTCTGACACAAAAAGTAAAGACAGCTCCTGCAAAATGACGCCTGAGACCTGAGCTTAACCTTTTGCCTCCACATGTACCTCTGACCACTACATACACCCATGTATACCCACACATAGAGGAAAACACAAAAATACGTGTTGTAGGTTAGGGAGATGGCTCAGAGGTCAAGAGCACTGACTGATCTTCCAGAGGTCCTGAGTTCAAATCGCAGCAGCCACACGGTGGCTCATAACCATCTAGAATGAGATTTGGTTCCTTTTCTGGCATGCAGGCATATATGTAGGAAGCACACTGTACATAATAAATGTTTAAAAAAAAAAAAACTTGCCAGGCAGTGGTGATGCCTGCCTTTAATCCCAGCACTTGGGGTGCAGAGGCAGGTGAGTTCAAGGCCAGCCTAGTCTACAGACTTGAGTTCCAGGACAGTCAGGGCTACACAGGGAAATCCTGTCTCGAAAAACCAAAAAGAAAACAAAAACTAAAAAAATAAATAATAATAATAAATAAATAAGTGAATATGTATTTATAAACATATATGTATATGTGTGTGTGTATATGTGTGTGTGTGTGTGTGTGTGTATGTTGGGTTGAGCTAAGTGGATGCTAATTTTTAGCAACAGAGAGGGGCTCAGCAAGATGGCTCAAAGGAAAAGGGTGCTTTCTGCCTAGCATGGTGACCTGAGTTTTATCTCTAGGACCCACAAGGCCTAAGAGAACTGCAATTTGTCCTCTGACCTCAACACATGAGGCACATACATAAAAAATAAATCTAAAAATACACAAAAAAAATCTAAAACCTTAAATGTGAAAAGCAATTTGTACTAGGCGACGGTGGTGGCACATTCCTTTAATCCCATACTCAGAAGGCTGAGGCAGGTGGATTTCTGTGAGTTAGAGGCCAATCTGGTCTTCAGAACAAGTTCCAGGACAACCAGGGCTACACAGAAACCTTGTCTTCAAAACAAAACAAAAAAGAAGATTTTTTAAGGTAGCTACTTTCTCATTCAGTTTCCTTTAAAGTCAGATAACTGTTTCAGATTAGTGATACGGAACCCTAAAGCTAAGTGACTGGTTCTGATCAGGTGTAGTACAGGAACTAAAGGCAAAGCAAGTGTTTCCTGTAAGTCCTACTTAGCAAAACTAGGGAAGAAGACTCTCCTCACTTAGTTCTCAGACTTGCAAACACTAACATTCCTCTATAGAGTGACTATGGATGGAATTTAAATAGCAAAGTCTACCCAGGAACACAATGTGAGTAAGATACTTTAATCTGATGCATTTTCCATTAGAACATAGTTTTTATTACAAAGATTTTTTAATTTATGAGTATTTTGACTTAATGTGTGTGTGTCTGTGTGTGTGTGTGTTTATGTCCTTCATGTGTGCCTCTGGTGACCATGGGGCCAGAGAAGGGAGCATCAAACTTCCAGAAACTGGAGTTACAGATGATGGTGAGTGTGTGCTGGGAACCGAACCTGGATCCTCGGCAAGCTCTCAGCCCGAGCCATCTCTCCAGCCCGTCAGGGGACTTCCGAAGTGTCCTCTAATCGCCCCTTGTTTTCCTAATTATAGTATCTAAAACTATAGATATTCCTGTATTACTGGGTTCTCCATACAACCCTGAAAATTAGATACTTGATATATAAATAACTTACTAACTTCTCATTGTATCTGCTCAGAACTCTGTAAGTAAAAAGCCAATTTATTGTGCAAATGACCTATGATTTGAATATAGGTATTTCTTTCAATAAACCAGGCTTCGTGGTTTATGTGAACCTCCATAAAACATGCAAAGTCAAATAACGTGGTATTATAAATGATCTGGGCTTTGGTTTTGGTTCCTGGCATAGAACTTCAAAACCTTTGAAATTTCCTGAGTTGTGGGAATTTGTTTAATAAGTTGAGTCTTGGTAAGTTCCTAACAAGCTTCTGAAATAGAGCTGCTCCCCAGAAGACAACCACAAGATTAGAGGGTTGGAACTTTGAACCTGCCCAACTTCCTGGGAGGAGTAAGAGAGCTGGGGCCAGAGTCCAGTCTTGTGGCCAGCAATTGACCAATCGTGCCTTTGAAATCAAATTCCTTAGAAGAGGAATCATCGAGCTGGAGCTTCCTACATGGTAAACTAGGAGACTGGCACTGTGGCTACAGAGGAATCCTGAATGCAAGGCAGGATTCCCTCTCCTTCCCTACCCCTCCGTCCCACCCTATTTCCTACCCTCACAGTGACACAGTGACACTGATCAGTATAGAACTTCTCTGAGCTCTCTTAGTAATTGTAGTGAATTATGGGAAGGAGGCATAGGGAGCTGGCACGTTTATAGCCAGTCAGGTGCAGGTGTTCCTAACATTCGAACCCCTGAACCTGTGGAGTCTGGTGTCCAGAATTGAGTTGTACCAAAGTTTCACTTTAAGGTGAAACAATAAATGATACACTTAGCTAATTCAAGACAGCCATGAAACTGAACCCTACCCTACTGAATTGGCTCTTCTGTGGCTTGTCATCTCTGCAGGTAAAGTTCCAAAAGGAAAAAAAAAAAAAAAAAAAAAAAACTAGGTAAAAGGTCACATTTCAGAGCCTGCCCTTTGTTTAGAGCTAGCAAAAAGGCCTTGAATGGGTGATCCTGGCCCCTTAAGGTAACTGGAAATGAGCTAAGCTTATCTTGCTTCTGTAAACTGCTTACGCCATTACCCCCAGGCAGGAGTTCACGCAGCTATAGACATTCAAGGAAATAGGAAACTAATTGGTCCACTGAGCGCCTGATTGGCCTAAAAACTATGGAGAGGTACAAATCGGTTGGCTCGCATTTCACAGGCTCTTGATGCTGAGGAGTGATTGGTTGGTGATTCACAGGCTTTGTTGTGAACTTATAAAAGCTGTCCCAGTTCTGCACTTGGGGTCCACAGTCCTCTACCCCTGTGTGGTGTACGGCTGTGGAACCCAGAATTCTGGAATAAAAGAAATCCTTAATGCCTCTGGACTCCAGGGGCACTTCCATACACGCAGACACACACAAACACACACTGAAAAGTAGAAAATTACAAATGATTCAAATGATGCTCACTTATGTTTTTAGTTTTTTAATTGTATACTGGGTAATAAGACATTTCCTTACATTTTCCATTTTGTTAACCCTTTCCTTCCCATCACCTCTCCCCACCCCCATTGTCTCCCTCTCTTCCCTTAGTGACCCTCTTCTGCTTTCACCTCTCTTGCATCCTACTGGCCTCTTCCTACCCCACATTAAGACCTCTATCAGCTGGGCGGTGGTGGTGCACACCTGTAATCCCAGCGCTCTGGGAGGCAGAGGCAGGCAGATTTCTAAGTTTGAGGCCAGCCTGGTCTACAGAATGAGTTCTAGGACAGCCAGGGCTACACAGAGAAACCCTGTCTCGAAAAAAAAAACAAATCCAAAAAACAAAAAACAAACAAAAAAAGACCTCTGTCTACTTTCATGGTCCCCTTTCTAGTGTCATGACCTAGTGACCTACACACACACACACACTTATTGACATATATAAAAACTAAAGTCTGGTATATACGTATGAGAAGAAATGTGGTTCTTCTTGAGATCGGGTTGTATCACTCTGGTAATTCCCAGCCTCATCTAGTTTCTTCCAACTGTCATGATTTGGCTTTTTGTTATAGCTGAATAAAATTCCATTGTGTGTATGTAGGTAATCCACTCACGTGGTGATGGACATCTAAACTGACTCCATTTCCTGGCTATGTGAATAGTTGCATAAGTAAGGACTTTCTGAAAAGTTCTTCAATAGATAACCACAGTAGTTACCTGAAGTAAAAGGGCTGAGCAGCAATTTTTAAAAATCTATCAACAAAGAAAACAAAGAGCCTACAGGATGGGGGCCTTCTTTGTAAGCTTCAGGCAGGGCTTAGTATCTAGAATAAACACCCCACAAAAAGAAAATCTTCCAGTCAGGAAATGGGCTAATGAACTGAGCAAGACAGTCCACAAATTGCCAATAAATATTTTAAAAGTCGTCCACATTCTTAGCCATCAGGAAAACACAAAAATACTCTAAGATTCAATTTCACTCCAATTTAGAATAGCATCAAGAAAACAAATGCCAACAAATGTTGGTGAGAATGGAAAGGAAAATCTTTATTCACTGTTGATAGAAACACAAACTTGTGCAGTCTTTACAAAAGTTTCTCTAAGTTGAAAATAGAGGTGGAATGGGTAAGTGGGTAAAAATCTTCACCCCAGCTGGGCAGTGGTGGCGCACACCTTCAATCCCAGCACTTGGGAGGCAGAGGTGGGCGGATTTCTGAGTTTTAGGCCAGCCTGGTCTACAGAATGAGTTCCAGGACAGCCAGGGCTATACTAAGAAAGCCTGTCTCAAAAAACCAAAATAATCATCATCATCATCATCACCCCAGACCTGAATTTGGAAGGAAAGAAAAGGCTCCTGAAAGTTGTTCCCTGACCTCCGTGTACACGTGTACCTCTCCCCAACAATCAATATATTTTTTTTTTGAGACAGGGTTTCTCTGTAGCCCTGGCTGTCCTGGAACTCACTCTGTAGTCCAGGCTGGCCTCCAACTCAGAAATCCGTCTGCCTCTGCCTCCCAAGTGCTGGGACTACAGGCGTGCGCTACCACCGCCCGGCAATATTTTTCTTTTTATTAACTATTAGGGCTGGGATGGAGAGATGTCTCAGTGGTTAAGAGCACTGGCTGCTCTTCTGAAGGTCCTAAGTTCAAATCCCAGCAACCAAATGATGGCTCACAACCATCTATAATGAGATCTGACGCTCTCTTCTGGTATGTCTGAAGACAGCTACAGTGTACTTACATGTAATAAATATTTTTTCAAATTCTTATTAAAAAATAATAGGACTAGCCAGGCGGTGGTGGCTCACGCCTTTAATCTCAGCACTTGGGAGCCAGAGGCAGGTGGATTTCTGAGTTCGGGGCCAGCCTGGTCTACAGAATGAGTTCCAGGACAACCAGGGCTATGCAAAGAAACCCTGTCTCAGAAAAAAAAAAAAAATATATATATATATATATATAATAGGTCTAATGAGATGATTCAAACAACAGTGCCTACTACTAAGCCTAATGACTGAGTTCAGTCATGCACCACACGTGAAAAGGAGAACCAACACACACGCACACACACACACACACAGGTAATTTTTTTGAATAGTTAATTATTCTTTTCTTCTATTATTTTTTCTACAAATATTAGGAGCACAAATCTCAGAATACTTTAATAATCCAGATTCTTCATCTATAGGTAAGAAAACAATTTTCTAATTTATTTCAAGTTTGTATTAAGTTCATTCATTCATCTATTCAAGTTGTATTTTAAGACATTTGCTGAATGTTTCTCATGTTCCAGAAAGTATGCTTTATAGACACAGTGAATACATGAATAAAACAAGTCAATGTTCTTGTGGATTTTTCATTCAACAACCATTAGCAGGTGAACCCAAAATTGAGCTATTTACCCTGTAAGGTTCTGAGAATCAGATAAAAATCTGCATTTACTGTTATTAGTTATTAATACATAGCCACACAGCAAATAACAAATGTTAGATATTTTTAGTGTGCTTGGTTAGTGTGCAACTAACCTCTGTGGCTATAAAAAAAATATTCCACCAGTTCTTTCTTAATCTAGAGAGGGAGCTGGGTATCACACTACTGTCAAGTGCCAAGAGGGCCTTGACAGTGAGGAACAAAAGTACTCCAGAAGGCCTTGTATGCACTGGGCCTTGTGGAATGAATTTTGTCATATGATTCAGTAGTTATTGCAACCAGAATAAAGGATGGATTTAAGGTCAAAGGAATGGATGGGAAGTTGAATCAAAGGCCATCTGAGGGCTGGAGAGATGGCTCAGTGGGTAAGAGCACTGACTGCTCTTCTGACGGTCCTGAGTTCAAATCCCAGCAACCACATGGTGGCTCACAACCATCTGTACAGCTACAGTGTACTCACATACATAAAATAAATACATAAATAAATATTTTAAAAAAAAAAAAAAAAAAAAAAAAAAAAAAAAAAAAAAAAAAAAAAAAGGCCATCTGAAGAAAGGAGAAAGGTCTAAGTATTTAAGTATTGCTAGAGGGGCCACAATTCTCTGTTCTCATGACTCATTACTTTTATTGACCTGAAACATCTACTTATACAGATCGAAAATTTAGTTAGGTTCCTATTATACTTGATTATACCATGATTCATGAAGATCTATGGTGACTGCCATAAACCTCCACGGACTCAGTCTACTGATTGTATTCTGTGCTGTTACCACATCTGTATCCATGCCTATGTTGAGTGTCTCCATTTAGCCCTGCCATCCCAGGATTCATTTTTTTTATTTTTTAGCTTGCCAAGTAAGTTGCTGTATCTCCCCAGTAATGCCTGGCCTACAAAGAAGGAGCTCTTCCATGATGCTGGGTTTTGAAAATCTATTGTATTTTGCAAAATTCTGATGACAATGTAGCTTCTCAATCTTAGTGTACATAGGCTTATTTTTATTTTGTGTATACGTTTCTTTTCTTTTTTTTCTTTTCTTTTTCTTTTTTTTTTTTTTTTGTTTTTTTTTTTTTTGGATTTGGTTTTTTTCGAGACAGGGTTTCTCTGTATAGCCCTGGTTGTCCTGGAACTCTGTAGACCAGGATGGCCTCGAACTCAGAAATTCACCTGCCTCTGCCTCCCAGAGTGCTGGGATTACAGGCGTGCGCCACCACCGCCCGGCTGTGTATACGTTTCAAATGCATATGTGTATGCACACTACAAGCATAGTTGGTGTCAAAGAGGGCAATAGGTTTCCTGGAACAGATGTTACAGTCGTGATTCACAATGTGGCTACTGGGAATTGAAGGTCCTCAGGAAGGTCAAGCCAATGCTCTTAACCACAGAGCAATCTCTCTAACCCCAGATTTTGTTTTTGAGACTGGGTCTCACTATGTAGTCCTAACTCTGTAGTCCTCACAACAGAGCCATAATACATCTTCCCAGATTTCTGCTTGTATTATTATATTAATTTATTGTTATTATCGTTATCTTTGAGACAAGATCTCACTTGTAAGCTCTGGTATTAAACATACCTGGCTGGACTCACTTGTAATCCTCCTGCCTCTGTCTCCACTGAGATTAAAGACATGATTCTTGACAACTAGTTCTAGTACTATTAGAACACTTTAGTAGCTCTCTATGAGTACCGTGCACCACCTTTTAGACATTTATCTCTCACCTTTGGCTGCTGTCATTACTCTAGAAGAAACCATCTAGAATGGTTGGTAGAAGGGATGGGTAGAAGCAGTGGGTCCTGGAGAAAATCGGCATTATCTTGCTTGGCAACTACCTCTGGGGAGAACATTAATGACTCAGGATGTCACCTGCCTCTAGGGATGGGGAGGCCTCTTTTACAAGCAAGCAAGCAAACAAGTAAGACTCAAATTTTCAAGAGCTCAAGGTCTTTCCTCTAGCTACAAGTGGAGGAGTTGGAGGTAGGGCCAAAAAGTAGTGTTTACGGAAGTAAAGTAGGATGAGGTACCGTTTTCAAGATCCAGTCATTTTCCCTACTAATCGCGTCCTATTTTCGTTTTAAAGAGCCTACGGACGTATAAACACCCAACATCATCATTGTTTAACACTGTACCCAAAAGAAGCTACAATAACCAAGAGAACTTGCAGAAAGGCGCAATGTATCTTTATCTTCCTCAATGACAAACAGCAATAAGCATCTGAAAACAGCTACAAGATGGCGGACAAAACCCTAAAGAAAAGGCTTGGCTAACACCGCATGGTGGCGGATACCCAATCCAAGTGAATCGCACTAACTGCGGGCCCTTCCGCACTATTGGCTTAACGTCCTGCCTTCTCCCTTTGCTATTGGCTACCTATTCCTTCTCAAGTCAAAATAGCCAATCGCCTTTGCCCTGAACAAAGCCCACCCACCGTGGATGGAGCAGAACGTCCGTAAATGCAGCCGGGCTCAGGCCGCATGCGCAAATGCACCGCGCCGGTTAAAAGCGGATCTCCTCGGGAGGCGGTGCCGCGGTTCATGAATATTGATTACGCACCGGGGCGCCGTGCGCCCGCCCCTCTAGTCTGCCGTCGTTCGCTGCTCGCGCTCGGGCTCGTGATGGGGAAGAAGTCCCGGGCGGTACCCGGCCGCAGGCCTATCTTGCAGCTTTCTCCACCGGGTCCTCGGAGCAGCACCCCGGGCCGGGATCCCGACCCCGATCCGGATCCCGAGGCCGATTCGACGGCGGCGGCGACTAGCCAGTCAGCCCCGGCAGCTGCGACGGCGGCGGCCGCGACGTCGCCCGCGGTGCCTGCCACCGCTGCCCCAGAGGACTCGCCTTCTGAAGGTAAGGGCGCGCGCGAGAGGCCCTGCCTTTATTTGGGACGTCCGGGCTTGCGGCCTAGGCTCCCGGCTGTCTCTTCGGACCCGGGGAAGAAGGGTAACCCTGGCAGGCGAGGTTCACCTCGGCTGCCTGCGATCTGGGGCCCGCGGGACGGCGGCCGTGGACTCTGAGGAGCGGAAGGCCGGGCCCCGGCTCATCTGAGGCGCCATTGCGGTACACGGCTTTCTCCTGGGAACCTGTGCAAATCCACCGAGGCTTGGGACCCCAAATGTCTCCTAGATGACCCCCTTTATCTTAATAACGCTGAAGGTGGAGGGCAATTTCCACGTGCGAGCCTTGAGGCGGTTGAACCTGACCTTCCCTGCTTGTAACACTTAGTTTCGTTTTTGTTAAAGTAGATACACCACTCTTTAGAAGTGAACAAATCCTTATTTTTTTTTTCTCATACCACACGAAGCATCGGCAACCCCAGACTATGGGAAAGAGACAAAACCTGCGGGCTTTTCTGGAACTGTGTTTGGGTTTAGGGTAACAATTGCATGGAATAGATGCCGGAGAAACTATACTGTATCAAGTATTAACAAAATCAAGTTAGAGACGGCTGTGGTAGCGCACGCCTTTAATCCCAGCACTTGGGAGGCAGAGGCAGGAGGATTTCTGAGTTCGAGGCCAGCCTGGTCAATAGAGTGAGCTCCAGGGCTGTCAGAGAAACCCTGTCTCGAAAAACTAAAAAAAAAAAAAAAAAAAAAAAAAAGCAATAGGAAGTACATGTGTGGTGGAAACATGCAGATGTATTAATGCATGGTAACTTTTTTGTTTGTTTGTTTTCGAGACAGGGTTTCTCTGTGTAGCCCCGACTGTCCTGGAACTCACTCTGTAGACCAGGCTGGCCTCGAATTCAAAAATCTGCCTGCCTCTGCCTCCCAAGTGCTGGGATTAAAAGCATGCGCCACCACCGCCCGGCTGCATGTTAATTGTTAAGTATTGCAGGTGCCATTTTCATAGTGTTCACGTTCTTTCTGTAGATATCATAAATGAATGGAAGATTTTATTGTTTTTTGTTTGTTTTGATTTGGTTTTTTTCGAGACAGAGTTTCTCTGTGTAGCCCTGGCTGTCCTGGAACTTACTCTGTAGACCAGGCTGGCCTCGAACTCAGAAATCCGCCTGCTTCTGCCTCCCAGAGTGCTGGGATTACAGGCGTGCCCCACCACTACCCGGCTGAATGGAAGATTTTAAATCAGCTTGTTTTCTATCCCCGTAGTTTGTATCAGTGATACATACTGTTTTTTTCCAGGACTGAAAGGTCAGCTTTGTTTCTTGCCCCCCACCCCCACCCCCATCCCTGCCCCCATCCCACTGACTTGCAGTTTCCTTTTGTGCATTCAGATGAACAGGAAGTGGTGGTGGAGGTCCCCAACGTTGTTCAGAATCCTCCCAAACCAGTCATGACCACCAGACCCACAGCCGTTAAGGCAACAGGTACAGATTTTTGTTGTTGTTTTACCGTTTCCTTAAAATATCTTTTATTAAAAGATAAAAGTGTGTACTTGGATTGTTGGATGGTTAAATATTGCCAATTTATTATTTCTCATAAAAAGTTGTTGAAATTTTTCTAGGGTTGGGGTTGCATGGCATCAATGGTAAGATGCAAAACTCTGGGCTCCACTCTTGGCTTATAAAAATGGATTAACAAAAATCTTAACTAAAGGCTTGCTGTGTATAAACTTTAAGTAACATGAAAGTTTATTTTGGGGTTATTTATGGCTACACAGAAAATTTGTGTGTGCTTGCCAGTTTGTATCTATGTGCACACCCATATGTACCACATAACTTATCTGTTTTTTGAGAGTGTCTCAAGTGAACTTGAACCTTAACTTTAACTGTTCAGCTAGATGGGCTGCACAAAGAACTCTTCTCCCCCAGTCTACTTGTCTTGACCATTCCACTTCACCCCAGTACTATGGTTACAGAAAGTGTGCCTCATACTCTGCCTAAACATGGTTATAAGGAATCCGAATACAAGTCCTTAAGCATTTTACAAACTGAGTCATCTCCCTGCTGGCTTTTGGTCCTTTTGTGTTCTTTAGGAGCACCAACTGTGCCTTGCTTTTCATCTTTTCATTTGACCCTTTATTTGATTTTTTTTTTTTTCCTCCAGCGACTCATGGTCCAGGCTGGCCTACAACGTTTTATGTAACTGAAGTTGGCCTTTAACTATTGATAGCCCCTACCCTTGCCTCCCAAGGACTGTGATTACAGGTGTGGGTGTGCTCCACTACACCCAGCTCATTTAACACACTGTCCTCTTTGACTACATTAGCTTTCTAAGTGTTGGAAATGCAGACATGTACAATCCCTGGATTGAATAAATATTTAATCACCAAATTCTGTTATTTTAAGAGAATGAGGTTCAGTGATCTATGGTCTATTTGGGGGGAAGATATCATGTATATGTAGAGTAATTTTATTACTTTGAAGGATTTGGTGGGGATAGAAACAGTATCTTAGGGTTTTATTGCTGTGGAGGTCACCCTGACCAAGGCAGCTTTTATAAAGGAAAACATTTAATGGGGGCTGGCTTATAGTTTCAGCAGTTCATTATGGCAGGAAACATGGCAGCACACAGGCACACACAGTACTGGAGGAAGAGCTAAGAGATCCTTGATCCAAAGGAGCCAGGAGAAGACATGGATCTTTCACAGGCAACTAGAAAGAGGCTTTCAGATTTGAGCATATGTATGAGACCTCAAAGCCCTGCCTCTACAGTGACACACTTCCTCTAGCAAGGTCACACCTCCTATTAATGCCACTTCCTATGGGCCAAGCATAATCAAACTGCCACAAGCAGGGTCACAGTATGTAGTTCTGGTTTGCCTGGAACTTGCTATATAGTTCAGGCTGACTTTGAATCAAGTGCTAGGATTAAAGACTAGTGCCACCAGGCCTGACTCCTTGAAGGAAATTCTATCATATCTGTGGTGATTTAATAGCATTCTTCATCGTGGTTTTGGTATTTTTTTAATTTTACTTTTTTGAGAACATACATACATACATAAATAAATTGTACTTATTATTTACACACCTCCTTCCCTCATTTTGTGTGTTTTGTTTTAGAGACAGAGTTTCTGTATACAGCCTTGGCTGTTCAAGAACTTATTATGTAGACCAGACTGGCCTTGAGCTCACAGAGTTCCTGGGATTAAAGACATGGCTTTTATGATCATTTTGACTTAGTTGCCTTAGAACTGAGAATATATGCTTGTGCACCATGCCCAGTGTTGTTGTGTACATGTGTACATGCATCTATGTGTGTGTTTTTATGTTATGATTGAATCTAGGATCTTATATGCGCTAAGTACATCTATATTTCTCAACTATTAATTAATCCTGTTAATCCTAATCCTTTTGAGCATTTGGGTTTGATTCCCAGTACCCACTTAGTAGCTCACCACTGTTTTTCAGGGGATCTAATGCCCTCTTCTGGCTCCGAGGCACGAGGCATGCACATAATGTAGCTAGAATATCTGTGCATATAATAAAACAACTTTTAAAAAGGTAAGAATCAAGCCGGGCTGTGGTGGCGCACGCCTGTAATCCCAGCACTCTGCGAGACAGAGGCAGGCGGATCTCTGAGTTCGAGGCCAGCCTGGTCTACAGAGTGAGTTCCAGGACAGCCAGGGCTATACAGAGAAACCCTGTATAGGAAAAAAACCAAATCCAAAAAACCAAAAAAAAAAAAAGAAAGAAAAGTAAGAATCATGTGTTTTGCATAGACATGTCACTTAGCAAAGGCCTGAGGACCTGAGCTGGGACCCCCTTGTGTAAATCAGGTAGACCTGATGTTTGTGCCACCATGCCCAGTGTTGATCTACCCGATCTACCAAATCAGTTAGATGTGGTGATCTGCCTGTAATCCCAGAACAAGCCGACTGCCAGACTCGCTGAAATAGCAAGCTGCAGGTTTAGCAAGAGACAGCCACCACACCCATATCCGAACATGCTTGCATGTCTGTACACATAGACACATACGTAGATGCATGCCACCTGATAATAAAAAGGAAAGCTGTGATCTGTCTTTTCTCCAGCCCCAGTGTATTCTCTTAAATACTTGCTCCAATAGTTGGTCTTACAAATGTTCCCTTTTGTTTCTAGGAGGTCTGTGCTTACTTGGTGCTTATGCTGACAGTGACGATGATGAGAGTGATGTGTCTGAGAAAACAGCCCAATCCAAAGAGGCGAACGGAAACCAGGCCACTGACATTGACAGCACACTGGCCAACTTCCTAGCGGTTAGTGATGCTGTGTGTGGGTGTGTTTTGAAATAGTATTTTTGTAGCTCTGGATGGCCTGGAGGTATTAGTTACCCCAATACGTTGCCACGCTGGTGCAGGGATTATGACATTATCAAGCTGGTCTTGAACTTGCAGATGTCTTCTGCCTCTTCCTCCCAAGGGCTAGGATTTCAGATGTGAGCACCACACCCAGTCATTTACTGTTGTCTTCATTCCATAGGAGATAGATGCCATAACCGCACCTCAGCCTGCAGCTCCTATGGTAGCTTCTGCGCCACCTCCAACTCCACCCCGACCAGAACCAAAAGAAGCAGCAACACCTGCCCTTTCTTCCACCGCGTCAAATGGAACAGACACTGCCCAGGCACCAGGGTGGCATTATGACACTCAGTGTTCATTGGCAGGAGGTAAATAATGGTCCCCGTTTGAAGAAGACTTATAAGTAATTCTTAGTGGTATGCTAAGAACTGGCTTCCAAATCTGCAGCCAGCTGCTTTAGCTCTAAGACTAAGACTCAGAGATCCGGCTTTTAAATGTACTATCTGGAAGCTAGTAAATAAATAGGATGATGTTCTTTTAGCCAGTAGCAGATTGTGCCAGGTGAGTGGTTAAAAGCCATTGTTGGTTTTTAAGCTGGGTGGTGGTGGCGCATGCCTATAATCCCAGTACTCTGGGAGGCAGAGGCAATCAGATTTCTGAGTTCAAGGCCAGCCTGGTCTACAGAGTGAGCTCCAGGAAAGCCAGGGCTAAATAGTGCTGGGATTAAAGGCGTGTGCCACCACTGCCTGTGGTGATTAAATCTTTATTTTATTTTTAAAGACTTATTTATTTATGTAAATACACTGTAGCTGTCATCAGACACTCCAGAAGAGGGAGTCAGATCTCATTATGGGATGGTTGTGAGCCACCATGTGGTTGCTGGGATTTGAACTCAGAACCTTCAGAAGAACAGTCAGTGCTCTTAACCACTGAGCCATACTGAGCCATCTCTCCAGCCCCCACCCCCCACCCCACATTAAATCTTTATTGAAATTTTTTTTTAAGGGTTTTTTTTTTTTCTTTTAGTTTTTTTGGGGGGCGTGTAGAAGGGTTGTTCACAGGATGCTTAGTAATATCTGAAGGTATTCTTTGGATGTTGCGGTGCACAGGAGTTTTTCTTCAGTGGTAAAGGTTATGGGTGTTGCTAAACACTGAGACACAGACTGGAGAATCCTGTGTTAGGTTGTCATAGCTTTATGTCTGTCCTGGGATAGAAGTGAGGACTGACTATATAAGTCAGAGTTTGTACTTAAAATATGTTTTGTTTTCTTACAGTTGAAATTGAGATGGGAGATTGGCAGGAAGTCTGGGATGAGAACACAGGTTGCTATTATTATTGGAACACACAAACAAATGAAGTGACTTGGGAATTACCCCAGTACCTTGCCACACAGGTGCAGGGATTACAACATTACCAGCCCAGGTAAATTAGACCTGAGGAAGAAATTATATGGGAAAGAAAATGAAGGGAAAATAGCTGTTGTGTGTATTTACCTTTTATTTCTCTTAACACCCCACCCCAGTTCTGTAACAGGTACTGAGGCTGCTTTTGTGGTAAATACAGACATATACACAAAGGAGAAAACGATTGCTGCTTCCAGTAATAAAAGTGGACCAGTCACCACCAAACGAGAATTTAAAAAGGTTAGTAGTATAACTTACTGCATTTGCTTATTTTCCTGTCTGAGAGGCTGGTATTTCACAACACGTGTGTTGTTAGTTTTACCTACTCTGTTTCTGTGTCTTAGACAGCATTTATTATACAAGTTACCAACCATTTCAGTGATTTAGAGTTTTAGAGTGCAGTACCATCTACAAGCACGTGGGAGCAGCAATTTATAATGATAAATTGTCATGTGCTGTTTGAGCTTTTTGAGAAGCTGTCTCTGGAATTGTGTTCACAGCCCATTTCAGATCAATGTGTTATGTCAAGTGTCCTTTTAAAATCCTATGTGTTTGGGGGCAGGCTAGTCCTAAATTGTAACAGTGAGAAGGTAAGCAGGCAGCTAAGTGTTAAAAGCCTATGTTGTTAAATAACCAGAAAATAGTAACCCATTTCAAGCAGAGGTTTTACTCCTTCATAAAAAATACCTGTAGTGGGGACAGGAGATTGGAAATTCAGCCATGGGAAGCTCAACCAAAGCAAAAAGACTCAGTTGGGAACTCCAGCTGACTACTTCAGTTTCCCCAGTAGTTTCTGCTTGATCAGCAGTTTTTGACCTGTGGACCTAACCTTCAGGCTCTGCACAGTAAATATCCTGTATATCAGATTTGACATTATGATTTATAGCAGTAGCAAAATTGCAGGTACAGAGTAGCAACAAAATAATGTTATGGTTGGGGTCACTACAACGCAAGGAAGCCTTTTAAAGGGTTGTAGCATTAGGGAGCCTGAGAACAACTCTGGGTGGTTGTAAGCGCCTGATTTGATAATGTTACCTTTGCTCCTGTTGTCTCTGTTATATGTTGTGAACTTCTGTTTGATGGTGTTTGTCATCTATCTGATGCTTCTGTTCTTTATGATTTACTTTTTTTTAATATGCATTGGTGTTTCCCCTGCATGTCTGTCTGTCTGTCTGAGGGTTTTGAATCCCCTGGAGATGGGTTACAGACAGTTGTGAGCTGCCTGTGCTCTTAATGTCTGGGTATCTTCCTAGCCTCTATTTGCTATTCTTTTACTAAGCATGGCTATTGTAGATAATTCTACAGAATGTAGCTAAGATGACATGGTATCAGACTCCCATCCTTACTTGAGTCAGAAGTAAATATCTCATCTTGGGTTTCCTTTTAAGAACCACCTCTAACCCCCAGGACAAGATAAATCTAAAATTAAAAGATAACTACCTTAAGTCAGGTGCAGTGGCATACACCTGTGATCCCAGCATGCAGGTCGTAGAGGCAGGAAGACCTCAAGTGTAGACAAGCCTGAATTATATAGCAAGACAAGTGGATAGTGGTGGGGTGTCTTTTCTGTAACAATTGAAACTGGAAAAAGAGCTCAGTAAGTGGTTAAGAACCCACACCGCTCTTGCAGATAATCAGCACCCACAGATCCCAGCTATGAGGGATGATCAGGCTCCTCTGGACACACACACACATACACACACACACTTAAAAATAAAGTTCTTAGACTATGAACTGCTTCTCCTTCAGATTAAGTAGCCCTTAACTGAAATGTTTCAGATATGGCGTTTTAGATTTTGGAGTAATTGTGTGTGTGTATATAAAAACATCTCGTGAATGCTCAACATTTGAACACGCAATTCATTTGTAGTTCATATCCACGTGGCCTAAAGGTAATTTCATGTGATTTGTTGTTTTTGTTTGTTTGTTTAGGTCTTGGCATGGTTGTCAGAGTGAAAGACAGAGGACAGCTTGTGATGTCTGATAGCATATTAGTTCTTATGCCATGTCGGCTCCGGACAAATGGTCATCGGACATTTTTGGATTTTTGACGCAGGGTCTCATTTTACAGTCTTGACCATACCCAGCTTGTCAGTCTTTTGGCAAGTGCCTTTTCCCACTGATACCTTTCACAGGCCTTCATATAGTAGATTTGTACTATTTATTTATTTATTTATTTATTTATTTATTTCTCTATCTATTTATTTATGACCTCACTGTGTAGACCAAGTCCCCTGCCTCTGCTTCACCATGCTGGGATTAAGAGTACACTGCTATAGCCAGGCGGTGGTGGCGCACGCCTGTAATCCCAGCACTCTGGGAGGCAGAGGCAGGCAGATTTCTGAGTTCGAGGCCAGCGCAGTCTACAGAGTGAGTTCCAGGACAGCCAGGGCTATACAGAGAAACCCTGTCTCGAAAAAACCAAAAAAAAAAAGTACACTGCTATACATCTCCTGACCTACATTTTTACTGCAGCACTAGAAATCAAGTCAACTTACCATATTCTAGCACTTAAAAGCTGTTTTGGTATGATTATTTTTATTTTTCATCACTAGAAGTCCAATGCGCTATCCATTGCACCACAGAGCTACCTGATTTTTTTTTTTTTTTCATTAGAGCTAGTGAAAGCTAAAAATTTCTTTAATCTCTCCAGGAAGAAAAGTAAATAGCATTTTCTAGGGACAATTATGAATTGTGTACTGAATTAAAACCTAATCTGATTTTCAGAGTGAACTATACTATCCCATCTCTACCCTGCACCAGTACTTAGGATCCTGTTAGCATGTTAAGCAAGAACTGTATTACTAAATTGCATCTCTAATCCCCAAAGTACAAACTTCAGAGACATCCTTTGCGCATGCCAAATTTGAGACCAGCTTAGGTTACATGAGATCCCCCTCTGCTTTGTAATATTTACATTTCTAGGAAGCTTAAGTATTCCAATAGATGAAATCTCAAATCTATGTATATATACACATATGTGCATATGTACATATATGTGTTTCAAACTCATTGTTTGATATGCATATCAAAAATATATGTGTGTATACATGGTTGTTTGTTTTTTGAGATGTTTCTCAGTGTAGCCCTGGTTGTCCTGGAAAGTGATTTGTAGCTTAAACTAATCTGGCCTCAAACTCAAAAGAGATCCATTTGCCTCTGCCTCCCACATACTGGGATCAAACCATCACCCAACAATTTAAATATATTAATTAACCATTTTTGTTTTGTTTTTTGAGATGGTACCATGTAGCCCAGGCTGTTCTCAAACTACACAGTTAAGGGTGAGTTCTGGAGTCTTCACTCTTCTGACTCACAGATGGGTAGCATTTAAGCTGGCACTTTTATGCCCATCTCACATTTTCCTCTCAAGTTCCCTTTGAAACATGAACTTTGGGGCTCAGCGAGGTCCTGACTTCAATTCCCAGCAACCACATGGTCGCTCACAACCATCTATAAAGGGATCTGATGCTCTAAATAAAATAAATCTTGTAAATTCCTCTTATGAAGATGAAGACTTATCTAGTCATGTGTTGACAAATGCTTACCGCGCATTTGCCTCTATTTCCTCCTAGCTTCCCTTCTGATATCCAGAGGATAGTAGGTTGTGGTTTAATCATTGCCTTCCTAATGTTTCCTTCATGTACATGTAAATGGTACAGGTGTTTTGTGAGTATCCAGTAATTAAGAAGTTAGTTAATACAAATAATTGAATAATCCAAGAAGGGTCTTTGTTTTGTTTTGTTTTGTTTTGTTAAGAGTTTTGACTCGATGCTTTTATTCTCCATAGGAAGTGAATGAAGGAGTTCAAGCTCTTTCCAACAGTGAGGAGGAGAGGAAAGGGGTGGCAGCCGCATTGCTTGCTCCTTTACTGCCTGAAGGGGTAAAAGAGGAGGAAGAAAGATGGAGAAGAAAAGTCATTTGTAAAGAAGCAGCTCCGCTGTCAGAGGCTAAGGAAGCAAGCCCAGCAGTAGAGGAAATGGGACCGAGTCTAAAGCCACCAGAAGTTATGATGGACAGCACAGAAGACCCTTCTCAGGAGGATCTTTGCAGTGTTGTTCAGTCTGGAGAAAGTGAGGAGGAGGAGGAAGAGGAGGAACAAGATACCCTGGAGCTGGAGCTAGCTTTGGAAAGGAAAAAGGTAAGGTTTTGCAGATCTTGTTAGTTTCCTTTACCATTGGTACTATTACACTTACTAAACTTGACTTCTGCTCATCTCTTCATCTGTACTATTTCTTTTTGAGGATTGATTGATTGATTGATGGTTTTTCGAGACAAGGTTTCTCTGTGTAACAGCCCTGACTATCCTGGAACTTGTTTTGTAGCCCGGCCTGATCTCCAACTCAGAGGTCTGCCTGCTCCTGCCTCCCAAATACTGCTATTAAAGGTGTATACTACTATACCCACGTTATTTTTGTTTTTTAATGTGTATATCTGTGCATGCTTAGTGCCTACAAAGATGAGAAGGGCATTGGATCCCAAAAACTGCAGTTACAGATGATTGTGAACCTACCATATGGGTGCTGGAAATTAAACTCACAGTCTTTACAGGAGCAGCAAGTGTTCATAACTACTGAACCTTCTTTTGTGATCTTCCTGCTTGAGTACCGGGACTACAAGTGTGTTCTACCTTGCCCAATTTTAATTTCTTTTTAAAAGATTGTCATTTTTCCTTGCTTTTGGGTTATTCATCTGCTGCTGCCTTTAAAAGTCCAGTGTGAAGCAGGACCTTAACACAGGGCTGTAACAGTAACCTGTGGCTTTCCCTGTTTGAGGATTTGAATCTGTAGGGGACAGGTAATATTTTTTTTTCTATTATTATATGTGTATGTCAGGTGTGTATGTTTGTTAACCTCTAGAAACTGCTCCTCCTATCAAAATCTGTTACTGTAATTATGAATATTTATTAATTGCAGAAGAATATTGAGCACAGAGCATGATGTTGAGTTGTGAAGGAAAATGGATAAAACGCTGCTGTTTCTCAAAAGTTCTAATTTCCAAAGACAGACTTACTGCAGATGAGTGCTAATGTCTTGCTGACCCTATCTATCATCTTATTCTTTGTAGGCAGAGTTACGCGCCTTGGAAGAAGGAGATGGTAGTGTGTCAGGGTCTAGTCCGCGTTCTGACATCAGCCAGCCAGCATCTCAGGACGGAATGCGTAGGATTATGTCTAAAAGAGGAAAATGGAAGATGTTTGTTCGAGCTACCAGTCCAGAATCCACCAGCCGAAGTTCTAGTAAAACTGGACGAGAGACTCCAGAAAATGGAGAAACTGGTAATATGTGCTTCCTATAAAATTAGCTTTCTCCCCTTTCCCCCCTCTTGTGCTAGGCAGGCAAGGAATCCCCATTTCCACTGAGCACTCTTAGAGCACAGAGAAGTTTAGAGCTGAACTGTATAGGGTAATAAGCCTTCTGTGTCTTGTTTCTTATACAATAGCAGGGAGATGACACTTTTATTGTTTGGTGAAAATTCTGGAAATGAAGCTTCCTTCATATCTCCTGTTTTTCTACTTATGGTAGAGATGTGAGAATTTGAGGGTTTAGCTGGGGAGTGGTGGCGCACTCCTGTAATCCCAGCACCCTGGGAGGCAGAGGCAGATAGATTTCTGAGTTCGAGAACAGCCAGGGCTATACAGAGAAACCCTGTCTCGAAAAAAAAACCAAAAATTAAAAAAAAAAAAAGATTTTGAGGGTTTGCATCAGTTGGGTTCTGTATTTGTTATAAAGTAGGGATTGCATGTTTGCAGAAGTAGGAAATAAGATTGTCTCAGCCATTTGTTTACTTCTTTGTCTTTTTAAAAAGTATTTGCGTGCGTATGGGTCAATCAGAGGACAGCTCTGAAGAGCCGGTCTCTTCTACCTTTGCCCTCTTTCAATTTCCCAGATAGCAGAGAGCTCTGAATAAAACCAACATTTTAATTTACATTTGACTCTAATTTTGTCTTGGAAAATTAGTAAGATTTGAACATAAAGCCTTTCTTTAGCTGGTCAGTGGTGGCTCACGCCTGTAATCCCAGCACTCTGGGAGGCAGAGGCAGGCGGATTTCTGTGATCGAGGCCAGCCTGGTCTACAGAGTGAGATCCAGGACAGCCAGGGCTACACAGAGAAACCCTGTCTCAAAAAAAACCAAATCCAAAAAAAAAAAAGCCTTTCTTTAATATACTTAGCAAAAGATACTTATTGCTGGTTCTGGCTAAAACCAAACAATACAAGTAATAAACAAATGAATACGTCCTTATTTGTAGAGCCCCTCCTCCTATCTTCCTGCCCCAGTAATGTAATCAGAGCATGGTAGCACATCTGTAATTCCAGCACTTAGGAGACCTCAAGTAGAAAGATTACAAGTTCCAGAGTAGCCTGGGATACATGATAGATTCCAGCTAGCACAATAGAGCAAAACCCTGTCTCAAAATGTTAATAAATGGGTAGGGCTGGAGAGACGGCTGCTTAGTTACGAGTACTTGTTGCTTTGGCAGGGCACCCCGCCTCACAGCCATCTGTGTCTCCAGTTAAAGGAGATCTGGAGCGAAACCACTCGTACTCATAAAATAATAAAGTAAATAAAAATAGAAATACTTTTTAAAGTAAATAAATAGGACACAGTGAGATGGCACAGCAGGTCAAAGCACTTGCCACTAAGTAGGACAGTCTGTGTTCAAGTCCCAGGACCCACCAGGGTAGTGAATGGCTGGAAGGATGGTGGGAGGGGTTCCTGAAAGTTGTCCTGTGACTTCCACAACTGGACCATGGCGTGCACACATCTCTACTGCCATACCCCACACCCACACAATAAATAAGTGGGGTGGGTGGTTGGTTAGTTTGGTTTTCAAGACAGAGTTTTTGTAGCTTTCGCTGTCCTGGAACTTGCTCATAGATCAGGCTGGCCTCAAATACAGAACTCAGAAATCTGCCTACCTCTGCCTCCCAAGTGCTGGGATTAGAGGTGTGTGTCTTACACACCACACACACACCCAACTTGGATATTTTTATTATGGAATTTTATGCAGCAGTTCAAAAATGAATGAAAACTGTAATTATATGTACTGACATTAATTTTTGACACAGTAGTGTTGAGCAACAGCAACAACACAAGATTTGGAGAAATATCCAAGTACTGATCTGTGTATGTAACCTTGAGAACAGACAAACTTGTGTCTAAGAGTCCCTGATGAAACGAAAGAACAGCACTGTGGTAAGTTGGAAGGTTGATGGCAGGCACAGAGGTCCAGAGGAAACCAGAAGCCGGTTCCTTTATTCTTTCTGTTGTACGCACTATTTGTCAAGGTGTTCAACAGTATATGGTACTCTAGTAAACTTGCACATGCATGTGTGTGTGCTTGTATGCCTGTATGGCATCTCAATTTTTCTTGAAAAACAAATTTTTAACTATGACTTTAGTATACAAATTTGATTTGTTTTTATACAGAATATAAAGATTTTCTTTTATGTGAAAGGAACTGTAGGCCAAAGATAACTTTCTGCACATAAGTCAGGACCAAGTAGTGACGTCACAAGTTAAAGCGGGGAAGAGAAATATTCTAGTCAGTCAGATTCAAGAAGCAAGCATGACACAGAATCTGGAAATACCAAGTCAACAACTTTAGTTGGGTCACCTCAGGTTCTGCTGGGCAGCTTCTGAGATTATATTGTACATTAGACACAGCACAGAACTGCCAGTTAAAAGCTGGAATAAGTTTCTACTAAATGAACTCGTCATATGTGAGAACAAGACAAAATGGATGGGAGTATTGAGTGTTGGTGTAGCCAACATATTACAGCAATTTCTGCGTATGCCGAGAGTTAATTATGGCTTTTTAATTGGTGCAGATGAATCATTAATGGTCATGTCTAAAAAAAAAATTCATGTCTTCTCACCACATTCAGGCATGTTTTATTTTAGATGGGATATAGCTTTTATCTATTTAAGCCTATAAAAACATGTTAAGAGAATAATCATTCTGTGCCAGAGGACGGCCAGTGATATTTATATAAACTGTTCAAATCCTTGCTTTCTTTCCTTGATGACATTTCCATCAAATATTCTATCATCTGTAAAAGGAAGCTGCTACAAAAATGCTCCCTGGGAGAACTACAGCCTTGCCCTCTTTCTTACTTACTTCAAAGGCACTTGTCTCTTCTAACTTTAAATTCCTTCAGGTGGAAGTTAGGAAGATTTGTCTCGACCCTGAGGGGTGGTGAAGTGGCCTCTGGCCAACACCATAGTCTATGGGTTCTCACACTGAGGAAGTTGCTGAGCGGCCTCTATTGCATCATTCAAGTTCTGTGACTTGGTGATCAGCGGTCAGGTGTCCACTAGAGTCTTCACCATTTCAGTATTGTCCCTGGGCCGCTTCAGGCTCTTTCCACCCTTCTGCCCAGAGTCACAGCAGCCTGCCTTGGCGACTTAGTACTCACACTTCATAAATCTTGCTGAATTGCCCTGCAAAGCCTTGTAGTCAGAAGTACAATGATAGTCAAAATTGATGTTATACCTGCCACTAGATAGATTTATAGAATATAATTATTATAAGTCAATAAATCAGACTAATAGATTTTGTTCCAGATCATTTGAAAAGTAGAAAAAGTAAGGGCTGGTGAGATGGGTCCATGGATACAGGTGCAAACTGCACAGCAATTTACTCAGGACCTGAGTTCGGTCTCTGGTGCTCATAGAGTTAGTACCAGAGACTTTGACCGCCACATGTGCACAGTAGCACGTGGACATGTAACACATTCATAATAATAATAATTTTTAATTACAGTTCAAAAAGCCTGAGACACATGTGTGTTGCTGTCCACACATATAATTCTGACACGTAAACTACAGAAGCAGGAGGATCATAGGGTTCAGGTTAGCCTGCTTTACAAAGTGAGATGCTGTTGTAGTTTTTATTTTGTTTTATCTTGAAGTTTGTAGGCTGAAGTTGCTGTATATGTCCTGTCTGGTCTGGGGTCCCTGTGTAGATTTTGGTGACACTGAACTGACTTTTCCTCCCTTTACCTCTCAGGTGTTGAGGTCATAGGTGTGCTCCCATGTCAGTTGTGAAGCCCTGTGAAGGGGGAGGGAGGGGAGAGACAGAGAAGGGGTCTTGGCCAGGTTGCTTCAACTGGCCCAGAACCTTACATTAGGGTTCAAGTATTATTTTCTCTGCTCCGATCCAGAGTAAGCTGGTACTATAGGTGTGGACAACTATATAACATTTTTTTAAAGTTTTATTTATTTTATATATATGAGTACACTGTGCTGTCTTCAGACACACCAGAAGATGGCCCATTTCAGATAGTTGTGAGCCACCAGTGGTTGCTGGGAATTGAAATCAGAACCTTTGGAAGAGCAGTCAGTGCTCTTAACCACTGAGCCATCTCTCCAGCAACACTATATGAAGATTGATTACTGTAGATGTTAGCCACTTCAGAAAGGCTGAATGAGTTGGATGGGGTTGGGGTTGGGGGTATTTCTTTTATATTTTGTTTTTATTTTTTGTGATGTCATCTCTGTAGCTGTGGCTGACCTGGTACTGGCCTATGTAGACCAGGCTGGCTTGAACGTAAAAAGGTTCACCTGTCTCTGCCCAAATGCTGGAGTATGCCACCATGACTGGCTGGTGGTGAGGTTTTTGAGGCAGGATATTTCTCTGTAGTCCCTACTGGTCTGAAATTTGGGATCCTTATTTTTCCTAAGTGCTAGAATAACGCAGCCCAACCCAGGCCTGGCAGCTGACACTGGTGCTCCTCTGGTTCTAAAAGCTGTCCTCCTGTTTCACCCAGTTTAGTCAAGAATCCTGTTTTTTCCAAATTTGAAATTTAGCTTTTGTAAGAAATTGAAGTGTTTTTGAAAGAAAAGATGGTAAAAAGAAGAAAAACAGAAGACATAGGTAAATACAGTAGTAGAACAATGTGATTGCCTAGTCACTTTCAGAAGAGTGCCTTTGGGAGGGTCATGCTGGTGGACAGGTTACTAAAACTTCGGCAAAGCAGGCAAGAAAGACTACTAGTGCTGTTTCTTTCTCAGGTGTCTCCTGTAAAGAGTTTTGGACCTCAATTGCTTTGAGTTAATTTCATGGATTAATTTTTGTTTTGCAGCAATTGGTGCTGAAGATTCTGAAAAAATAGATGAAAATTCAGACAAAGAAACAGAAGTAGAAGAGTCTTCTGAGAAGATAAAAGCCCAGATAGCACCTAAGGTGGAGGAAGAGCAGGACCTGAAGGTACAGAGTGTGGGGCGACTCAGTGGATGTGGGTCTGCTTCATGTACAATAGGAAGGCTGACCTGAAGCTCCGCATCCTCCTGTATCAGTGCCAGGGTTACAGGCTCAGTCATCAAACCGCTATCACATGCTCCTAGCAAATCACAAGCTTTACTATGTTCAGACCTAAGATTTTTACTTTGTTAGTTTGAAAGATTTCATTAGGGCTAGAATACTTTGATGCTGAGAAATTATGTGAAAATTACTAATAATTACTTTATTTGAGATTAAGCTTTTCCTGGAAAGAATGAATCTACTAATATAGGCTTCTCAGATTTATAAGTACTAAAGAGAGGAAAAGATTTAATTCCTATGTGAAACACTTGTCTTTAAACAAAGGCAAATTTGTTTCCAGTTACATTTGTAACCTCCCAATGAAATTCTCTGGTTCACAAATGATTTAGGGGCAGGACCCCATCAGATACAATCAAATCCGAACTGAGTGTTTCTTGTAAAGCAAAGCAGCATTTGTACATATCTGAAATATGTCCTTCATACACATTAAATCACTCTAGGCTGCTTATAAGGCCTCACACTGCGTGAAGGCTTGTATGTATCTTGTATATGTCCGTGGGTACATGATTGTTGGAATGGTTCTTTTAACACAGTATCATTATGTAGCTGAGGCAGGCTTAGAACTTGTGGAACTTCTTGAGGATGGCTGTTACTACCATATCTGAAATACATGTATTGAGAAATATGACCAAAAATGTATCTGCATCTTAAATATAGACAGATTTGTTTCCTAAAACCTTTAGTCTGTTGGTTCAGTGTGGCTCTTTAAATTTGATTTGTTGCAAAGAACTGTAGCTTAGAGATGTTTTGATCACTAGTGTATTATACAGCCATGTAGAAAGGCATGGGAGAGGAATTTTAAGGCTTCTGCATGTGGGTAGTATAAATGATAGTAGAATATCAATTAAGGTGTTTTCCCCGCAATTATATTTTGAGGTATAATTGACACATTTACCATGTGTCACATTTAGATGTTTTGCTTTATCTCTATATAGATATAAGATATATATATAGATTCTGATGTTTTTACAAGCCCTGCTAATGAGTTGTTACCTCACTGATCTTTCTTTGGTATTGGGGTGTTAGAATATTTTCATCTGAACAAATTTCAGCTATACAATATGGTTGGTTATTGTTGTTGATGATGATGATGGTTTTTTCCTTTTTAAGTTTATTTATTTATTTATTTATTTATTTATTTATTTATTTATTATGTGAGTACACTGATATTCTTCAGACACACCAGAGGAGGGCATCAGATCCCATTACAGATGGTTGTAAGCCACCATGTGGTTGCTGGGAATTGAACTCAACCTCTGAAGAGCACTGACTGCTCTTAATCGCTGAGCTATCTCTCCAGCCCTACAATATGGCGTTAACTGTAAGCTCCATGCTGTACATTAGATCCCCAGTTTTATGGGTGAAAGTTTTTACTTCTTATTATGCCACCCTTTCACCACCCCCACTTTGATATTCTCTTTGTGTAATTTGATTGTTTTAAGGCTAGGGTCTTTGTTCAGATGGACTGTTGAAGTCCATGTTGTTTGACTGTTGTGTGAGCACATAACCTTTTGTCCATTATTTATATGACATTTGTAAGTTAAAAGCCTAAGCATAACTAGTTAGAGCCGTCTGTTTGTAGACAGTAGACCTCCTACTACTTGTAATAGGAAATGGAAGGCTGACTGTAAGTGATATAGGAAGGGATGCTGGAATTCTGGGTTTAATTTTTCTGTTCTCTGATACAGTTTCAGATTGGAGAACTGGCAAATACCCTGACAAGTAAATTTGAATTCCTAGGGATTAATAGACAGTCCATCTCCAACTTCCACGTGCTGCTCTTACAGACCGAGGTAATGCACTGGTTTGGGTGTACTTGCTTTTCTTTGTTGTCCTTTTTGATTTACTTTAGCCATGGCTGGCCTGGAGCCTACTATACAGAGCATCAGAAATCCTCCTGGCTCTGTCTCCAAAGTGCTGAGATTCAAACTTACTTACATTTTATAGAAGTTTTATTTTATTCATGTGTCTGTGCCATACCTGTTCAGATGCTTGCAGAGGCCAGAAGACAATACAATGCCCCCTGACCTGGAGTTAAAGGCATTTGTGAGCTATCTGGCATGGGTGCTGGGAACCAAATGTGAGGTTACTGCCAAGCCGACTCTCTTGACAGCCCTTGTCTTGTTTTACTGTATGTGTGGTGTTCCTGTATATGTGTTTGTGTATTTCTGCATGGCTGTGTGTGGAAGCTCAGACTGAATTGTTCTCCAGTGCACTTCTCCTTATTCGCTGAGGCACTCACCGTCTCTCAGTTGAATCCAGAGCTTGCCATTATGGCTGCTCTGTCTGGCTGACTTGCTTCGGGTGTTCCCTGTCTCCAGTTTCTGAGTGTTGTAATTGCAGGGGAGCCATGGGGTTTACTTGATTTTTATTTCGGGTCTGCGGATCTTAACTCTGTCCTGGTACTTGTTGCAAGCACTTTAATAACCAAGATATCTTCATAGTCGGTAAATGGTGTTTGAATGGCATTCTGTATTAAGAGTACATTTTATAGCTAGGTAGTGGTGGTGTGCACCTTCAATCCCAACACCCAGAAGGTGGAGGCAGGTGGATGTCTGAGTGGAAGTTAACCTGATGTACAGACTGAACTGAGATGTTGGCAGTGGGTGTACACTTGCCTGACTTTCATTTGATTCCCAGAACCCATAAGGTGGGAGAAGCAACTTACAGAGTTGTCCTGGAACCTCCACTCAGAGCACATCATATGCTCACACAAAGGACACACATACACTTAAACAATAGTAGGCACCATTGTGTGGAGGAGTGGTTGGCACAGAGTCTCTATGCAGTCCTGGCAGCCCGGGAGGTTGTGTGATGTTCAAACTCAAAGATCTTTCTGCCTCTGCTGGCATTAAAGGCATGTCCCACCACTCCTGAACTTAAATGTTTTTTTAAAAAGTGTGTTTTGCAATTTTAACTTTGGTTTCATATTTGAATTATCAGCCCCAGGTAGTAACACTTTATTAATCAAAGCAAATACCACCTTGATAGACATACATTTTAATTAAGATGAGATTTCTTTGACTCTTTGATCTGTTTTTCCATTAGAGCATAGTGATACAGTCTTAAGAGCCCCTTTTACCTCTGTTTCCTGGCTACGTCCTGATGAATTCTCTCTGTTGATTCTAGACTAGAATTGCAGACTGGCGGGAAGGGGCTCTCAATGGAAATTACCTAAAACGAAAACTTGAAGATGCTGCAGAACAGCTAAAACAGTATGAAATAAACGCCACTCCTAAAGGCTGGTCCTGCCACTGGGACAGGTACGCACTCTTCTCCCCTTTTCACCTTTCACCTTTGACATCTCAGACATGATTTGTGATCACCTCCACCTGACGCCACGACAGCCTGTCTGGAGACTGAGAGCAGCTGCCGTTAGTGGTGCTGGGCAGGCAGAGTACCTGCAAGCAGATTTTGGCCAGCCACACATTTGGAAAAACAAAAAGCAATGTTTAAAAGTGTTCCATGTAACAGATTTTTTCCCAAGACTGGACAAAGCCGGTTTTTCCTCTCCAGAGTGTTGCACGGAGTAGGGCGGGCTTGGGGGTTAAGCGCATGCGAGAGCTCTGTGCGCTTTACAGGACCTCTGGAAGCAACTACTCCTGAGTAACCTCCGTGAAGTTAAGGAAAACTTCGTGCCTGAAGAAGTGAATGAAGAACAAGATTACTATCCTCTGCCAGCAGGTCAGATGAAAACATTTCTTTTTATATTTGGCTTTTCTTGATTTTTTTTTCGTTATTTGAAATCTTTGCTCTTTTATTTTTCAGCTCCCAGATCCTCTCCCTCTCTTTAGCTTTCACTGTGTTTGATATCAAGAATTTGAAATGAATTCCACGGTCCAAGAGGGGAAGAGTCACCTTTCACTTCGATGTTCTCTTCTTTGGAAGGGAAATTAGTGTTCTAGGCAACTGGTCCCTTCGTTAATGACACTTGAAACCTGGTTTTACATTGGCAAAAACAAAAAAAAGACCAAACAAACAAAACAAGTGATTTCTAAGTCATCTGTTGGAGAGGGCTAAGGGCTGTATTCACAGAGCTGCCGGCAGTGCAAATAGCTTTGAATTATCCTGGGTTCTCCATCCACAGTTGTCAAAGCTCTTTGTTGCCTTTGTGAATAGCAGTCCAAAAGAAGAGGTTCGTCCCTGTGAGAGCAGACTGCTTGCTGTCCTGGGACAGGACCAAATGGAAGTGTCTCTGTAGGAGAACAGATTTTAAAACATGTGTTTTCTTTCTTGTGATTTAGGGATCATAGACGATATTTCTATGTAAACGAACAGTCCGGCGAGTCTCAGTGGGAATTCCCAGATGGTGAGGAGGAGGAGGCAAGCCAAGCAGCGGAAGTGAGAGAGGAGAGTCTTCCTAAGCTGACCGGAAAAGACAAAGCCTGCACTGATCCAACCTCTACAGAGTCCTCTGAGAATTCCACAGGTAACAGAGTTTATTCTGTTCTAGTAGAACAACAGTTAAGAGAAAAATACATCGGTCTTTTTATTGTAGGACAATTTATAGCAATAGGAGTAACTTGCTAATTGAAGTCCAATTTAAACTGAACACATGAGTTAGCTAAAAAGAATTAAGTCAATTTATTAGAGTCTGCCATCAAAATAAAAAAATTAAAATCCTATCTTTTGATCTCCAAATATTTCATGTACTGAATATTAACTAGTACATATTTTGTGTACTTTGTTAATAAATAAAAATTTATTGTATCATACAAAAATAATTCATGGGGCTTAGCGGTTAAGAGTACTGGATGCTCTTTCAGAGGTCCTGAGTTCAATTCCCAGCAGCCACATGGTGGCTCACAACCATCTGTAATGTAACCAATGCCCTCTTCTCGTGTGTGCTCATAAAAAATTTTTTAAAAAGTTAAAAAAGCCATACTTCTTTCATGTAACAGAGAAAGATAGGAATGGCTCTGTGGAGGACTAGGTAGATTCCAGATCTGTGAAGTAAAAATAAGGATTGTTTGTCATTTTATACAACTATTGGTATTTTGACCTCATTTCTGACTTTCACTAGTCTTATAAGTATTGCTGCTATAAATCAAAATGGAGTAGAATTTATTCTAACAGTGGAATTTAAGTTTGTCAGTGGTATTTTTAGATATTCTGATCAGAAATTGGTAAAACTTCCTATTTAAGATAGACCTAGAGGAATTGTAGTGGTTTTGTGATTTTTTTTTTTTCTTCCCGTTTGTATGTTCAAGCAGAGGCCAGCCAGCTTTATATCTCACTCCTCTGAAGCTAGGCACATTTCTGAAAGGCTCTCTCACTGAGACCTGGAATTGCTTGCTGAGGTTAAGTTTACTGACCGGGACTTGATCACCTTCTGTGCTTCAATACTGCTGGGATTCTAAGCTTGCCGCTTGCCTCTCGCCTTGTAAGACAGGGTCTTACCATGTCAGCACTCTGGTACTTATAGACCAGGCTGTCCTCAAACTCAGGATTCATCTGCCCTGCCTCCCAAGTGGTTGGTAGACTGCAGCCACTTCCAGATTTTTTGTTTGTTTGTAAACCATGATTGATACGGATTGAACTCAGATTGTCGTGCTTGCACCATACATGGTGTCTGTGACTGGTGCTTGGCACCTCAGAGGCCAGAAGAGCACGTCAGACCTCCTTGGAATCTACAGAGAGATGATTGAGGTGTGGAGTGGGTGCCACAACTCATCTGGAAAATACCCAGGGATATTAGCTATCTCTCCAGGGTGCCTTCCTGCTCACTGAAATAAATGAATGGGCTCCTAGTCTATCCTGAGATCTAAGCAGCTGTTCAGAAGAGTCACGTAGTTTAACAGTTTATAAAGGAAAATAAATTTTTTGCCAAATTTTTTTCTTCTTAATGCCCTCTCTTCCTTCTTTCCTGCTTTTTTAGTGGTACTGGGAAGCAAACCCAGGATTAGCGCATATTCCTACCACCACTTAGATTGTTTTTGACAAGATATCAGTGTAACCCAGATTTTAGCCTTAAACAAGAGATCTTCCTGTCTGGGCCTCCTGTGATTATGTCTGGTGTTGCCAGGAGACTTGTGGCAAGATCCTGTCCCACCCCACCCCCTAAAAAGACTGTTAGCTGTATGTTAAAGTGACATTTGAAGGCAAAATTATTGCTTTCATACATACATACACACACATGCATACATACATACATGCATGCACAAGCTTATTTCAGTGAAGTGACTGAGGCCCTGCTATTCTGTCCTATCTATCCAGAATACCTATATTAGGTATTTTGTGCCTGCTTAGGCACTACTCAGCCTTCCACATTCACCTTGGTGGTACTTTTGGGACTATTCCATGACCTTGGCCATAGTTCAGACATACTGTCGGTAGCTGGAAGGTGCTGTGAACCTTGCAAAGAAAGCAGATGTTTTAATCTAAGTCCTTCACTAATGTAACCTTCTGGAGCACAGGTGTAATTATGACTTTGTCTTTAAAAATGCTGTACTCCTGATCTTTGACACAAGAACACTCTCCAGAGTTGCAGGCTAATCATGATCTGTCCACTAAGAAAGGACTCAAAACTTGTAATTCAGTTAATCAGCGTGATGATCACATAGATCAGTTTATCAGCACATAAGAGACTGAGGCAGGAATTTGAGGATAGCCTGGTGAAATACCACCCCCATACATACACACATAAATTTCCAGCACATGCAAAAACGTGCTTTGTTTCTTGATCCTATCCAAAACTTTGTAATCATGTCCCAAATGAACTTGTTAACATCATTACATTGACTAGATATAACATTAGTTCAACTAAAATTAAAATCCACAGTGGTAATTTTAGAGTATAGCAAAAGAAAGGAGTTTTACTCTGTATCTCATTTCAGAAGATGACTTTTCATAGCAGTGAGTGGCAATATTTCTAACAACAGGTTTGGGCTTATTCTTTATTTAGTAGATAATGAACTGAGGCTTGGTTTTGGTGATTCCGTTCCTGACCACTCCACTGTCTTTTAGTTTTTGAGACAGACCCCAGACTCTTCTCAAGCTTTCTACATAGACAATAAAAGTGTGACCTTGAATACATGATCCTTCCGCCTCCACCTCTTAGGTGCTAGGATTACAGCTGGAACTTGTGATATCTTGTTTTTATACATTGTCTAGTTGATACTGTACAATTAACACTTTGTTTATTTAATGCTTTAATGTCAAACATTAAGCTGTTCTAGCCTTTTGATGACAAATAGGGTTGGTGCTGTATGGTAAAAGATTGAGGCATTCTTATCTGAAAGCCATTTTACAAAAGTTGAAACTGGAAGGAAACCATTGACTGACTTTCACATTCCTGATGAACTTAGTCTAAATAAAATCCAATCTTATATCAAGGCCAAAAGGATTTAAAACCAATTAGTGTTCCCTTATAAGGTTGTAAAGATAATACATTAATATGTTTTTGTTGGCAAAGCAATGATTAAAACTGTCCTTTTTTCCCCTTCTTTGGAGGTTGGGATGGGTTGGAGTCAGGATCTCACTATGTAGTTCTGGCTGTTCTGAAACTCAGTATGTATTGGCCTCAAACACTCAGAGATATCAACCTGCTTCTGTCTCCTAAGTGCTGGGATTAAAGGCAGGAGCAACCATGCCTGGCCCTAAGACTGCCTTTTTATAAAAAGAAAAATGAGTGAGTCTTCAAAATGGCTCAGTGGGTACCAAACCTGGTGATCTGAGTTAAGCACCCAGGACACACACACACACAGACACACACACACACACACACACACACACACACAAAATGTAATTTTTTAAAAAAGAAATCTTGGAGTCCAGAGGTATTAGCACAGTAATAGTATAAACTTAGCATTCCTTAGGCACCATAAGGAGTCAAATAAGTTTTAAGGTTTACTTCACTTTTTGTCCTCGTTCAGTGTGTAATAGAGTATCATATCTGAAGGTGAGGTGGTATTTCTTCATTGTGAGTAAAGTGTGAGTGACTGCCTATAAATTAAGATACTGAGCAAGAGCTGGGCAGTGGTGGCAAATGCCTTTAATCCCAGTGTTCAGGAAGCAGAAGCAGGTGGATCTCTGAGTTCAAGGCCAGGTTGATCTACAGAGTGTCCAGGACAGCCAGGGCTACACAGAGAAACCCTGACTGAAGAAAACAAAATACTTAGGGAAAAAAGGTTTTGAATTCAGAGTTTGTATCCTCAAAATATTTTATCTTTAAGCTTAATTTAGTTCCACATTTAGTACATAACAGAAGCTGTTGGTAATTAATCATCCTCTTAGATTTCAGGATTAAATGTTCATATAAATATGAAAAACAATAACTGGATTAGATTTATGAACAAGTAGAGGCATGGTTGTAATAGACATCTGTGGTGCTTAAACTAAGTTTTCTATTTAGGAGTTTGGTTATTTTTATTTATATGTGTGCCTGTGGGGGCCAGAAGAAGATCTTCAATCACTTGAAACCATAGAATTACAAGTATTCAAGAGCCACCTGATGTGGGTGCTGGTGTCTAAGTAAGCCCTGGTCCTCAGGATAAAACAGCAAACCATTTAATTACTGCAGGTTGGTGACAACATCCCTTTAATCTAGGCACTTGGGAGGCAGAGGTAGGAGGATCTCTGAGTTCCAGGACAACCTTGTCTACAGAGTGAGTTCCAGCGTAAATACAGAGAAACCCTTTCTCAAAAAAAATAAATAAATAAATTATCAGTGTTGTCTGAGACAGCTTTTATGTTTGAGTAAATTTAGGAGCTTGAAATTCCAGTATTATATTTATTACTAAATTTTGCGCTCGCGTGCGTGCGTGCGTGCGTGCGTGCGTGCGTGCGTGCGTTCGTTCGTGCGTGCGTGTGTGTGTGATTTGTCTTGTCTTTGTTTTTTGGACACAGGATCTAATGATTCCTAGGCTGACCTGAATGAAACTTGCTATGTAGCTAAGGATGACTGTCACAATCCTCCTCTTCCACCTGCTTTGTACTGAGCTGGGGCTGCAGGTGTGTGTGTCTGTGCCTGGTTTTATGCAATGGGATGGAGTGTAGGGCCTTGTACATGCTAGGCAAGCCTACTCCAAACTGAGCCACACCCATAGCCCTCTCATCATATGTAGTTTAATTGAATAGCACTTAATCCAGGTTTAGATGACTGGTTGCTTTTGCTGGGCCAAAGACGACTTGATTAACCCTGGCATGCTCTGGTCCCTTGCATGTATTTGATTAGCAGCATATCCCTGTCAGAGGCATGATAACCTAAAGACAACTGCCTGGTTCATCAAGGCTGACACGGTTCATTCTCCACGTAGTATAGCTAATTTATTAGAAAAAAGTTTAAAGTTTAATTTTTTTTTTTTGATTTGTTTTTTTTTTTTTTTCTTCGAGACGGGGTTTCTCTGCATAGCCATGGCTGTCCTGGAACTCACTCTGGAGACCAGACTGACCTCGAACTCAGAAATCCGCCTGCCTCTGCCTCCCAGAGTACTGGGATTACAGGCGTGCGCCACTACCACCCGATGAAAGTTTAATTCTTAATAAGCTTTAGTGTTTATTGCTTTATTTTATTACCTTGTTCTGTTGAAATTTGATGTACCATTTCATAATACATGATTTATAGCTATATGCACACTATTTAGTAAAATTAGTCTTTTCTAAATGTTACTCTCTGAAAGTTAGTACATAGCTGTATTCATATTACTCAATGCTAATACAAGGGAAAAAGTTAACAAAAAAAGGAAAAAGTTACATAGTAATTTTATCTGAAAATTGCATTCATGTTTTCTGGTGGATCTTTTTTTAGTATACTTCAGCAAAAAGAAATATCTCAGTTATAAAAATAGTGTGAATCATCAATATTTTTTATACACTGTATTACCTGTCTGCTCTGTTCACAAAGCCACTCTAAAAAGTGGGTATTGTTGGCTGATTAGGCTTTACCTAGTCAGATGTCAGTATGAACGGCCCTCTCCCTGATCTGGAGTCTTCCTTAAGGGAGCCCTTATTCTTCTGTTTTGAGAATAAATTTTGTCAGGTTGGTCCATCTGGGTATTTACTGCATCAGAAGTGAGAGTTTAGATTTTTAAAGGTCTTCAACATCTACATCTCCAAGGATTCTTAGTAACAAGAAAGCTTAGGGCCAGGGGTCAGGCCTGATCTCTTAGCCCTGGCCTGGCCTGATAGCTCTGTCAGCCTAAGATCCATGAGTCCTTACCTGGGTTTCATTACCTCTGAAGTGAGGAAGTTGAATTAGATGACTTCTCATGTTTCTTCTACTCCTAAATTGTATGATTTTTAGGGAGAACATTCCCTCAACATTCCTGGGATATCTATCTAATAGCCCCATATATTGTGAAACCTCCCTATTGACGATAAAGAGGGATGGGGCAGGCTACAAGTAAGTATATCCTCCTGTTTTCTCTGATCTTTGCAAAGCTTTACCCAGCAGTGAAACTGCAGTGTTCAGTGATAGTGTTGGTGAGATTTGAGAAAGTTTAACATAGTTTTCAAGCTAAAGGAACAGCAGCTTCAGATCTTCTACATCTCTGAACACTTGAAAATCTCAATTATCATTTACTTTGACATTTTGTCCTAAATTTCCTTTCATTCACAAAAATAAAACTTTCCTTCTCTTTCTGTTATGATTGAGCAAGTGGAATACGTACATACATCACAGTTGCATCTTGCAAATGAATTTTTAAGACTAGTAATCCAGGTTAATCAAAATAGGTAGAATGTCTTGTTGTTTTGAATGGGTTTTCACCTTGGCACCCCACTTAACTAGCCTACTGAAAAACAACAGTAATAATAAAACGGAATGAGTATTATAGATAGACATGATTCACTTATTTCATTTTTGAAACAAAAAGATTCTCCAGAGAATTGTTGCCTTCTTTTATGTTGAAATACATGTTTGAAAAAAAAAAATCTAGGGGCTGAACCTGGAAAGAGCACATGCTGCTTTGGCAGAGAACCATTCACATTAGGCAGCTCACGCCTGCCTGCTAACATTAGCCCAAAGGGATCTAATGATTTAATGCCCTCTTCTGTTCTTTAAGGGCACCTGTACACACAGGAACATACTAAATCAATCTCTCTCTCTCTCTCTCTCTCTCTCTCTCTCTCTCTCTCTCACTCTCTCTCACTCTCTCTCACGCACGCACGCACGCACGCACGCACGCACGATCAAATTACAGATTTCAATGACTGAGTTTCTCATTGTTAAATTTTTATTTATAAATCTGGACCTAAAGAATACAGTTAGTATTTCAGCATCAACCTTTGCATGGAAGAGTTGAATTACCCAGTGTTTCTGTGATATCAGTGGCTTGCTATGAGTCGAATTTTGATTATGGGAAAGCTAGCTAGTTATCCTTGGTTGGTACAGATGTCTGTTCTACCGGTCAGATGAACTTGAATATTACCTTTGAAGGATTTGTCTTGATGGTTTTTTTTTTTTGTTTGTTTGTTTGTTTGTTTGTTTGTTTTTCCTCCTGACAACTGTCTGTTTTCCAGGTTCTCTTTGTAAAGAGTCATTTTCTGGTCAAGTTTCTTCATCACTCATGCCACTTACTCCATTCTGGACCCTCCTCCAGTCAAATGTACCTGTGCTCCAACCTCCATTACCTCTGGAAATGCCTCCACCTCCACCTCCACCCCCAGAATCTCCTCCTCCTCCTCCTCCACCTCCTCCCCCACCTCCGCCATTAGAAGATGGTGAGATTCAGGAGGTAGAAATGGAGGATGAGGGAAGTGAGGAGCCTCCTGCCCCCGGAACAGAGGAGGATACTCCTTTGAAACCTTCACCACAGAGCACAGTCACACCCAGCCAGGTAGTGATGCCCTTGGCACTCAGGGTGGTCCTGGGACGGACAGTGGCTCATGGCATGCTTTATTTCACGAGAGTGTATTCTGTAGCGCTAACTAGAATGCTTTCATTTCAGAGTTCAGTTGATTCTACTGCCTCTAGTCCTCCATCCACTAAAGCAGTAAAGAGAAAGGCTCCAGAAATGAGTACTGCGGTAGTTCAGAGATCAGCTACTATCGGTAGTTCTCCAGTTCTCTACAGCCAGTCAGCTATAGCTGCAGGTAAGCATCATGACTGAAGTGGGTTTTCTCGATCAATATATCATTTGTTTCCAGCATTAGATGCTCTTAAGTTGAAAAGTTAGAAAGCTTTTGATTGAAAATATTACTTATAGGGCTGGAGAGATGATGGCTCAGCGGTTAAGAGTATGGACTGTGCTTCTAAAGGTCCTGAGTTCAATTCCCAGCAACCACATGGTGGCTCCCAACCATCTGTAATAGGATCTGATGCCCTCTTCTAGTATGTCTGAAGATACCAACAGTGTACTCATGTATATAAAATAAATAAATCTTAAAAAAGAAAATAGTACTTACATTTTTCTCCTAGTTACTAAAAAAAACTACCCTTAAACATTTAGTATGTATCCTTATTTTTTCAAGATTTTTTTCCCCTTTTTTTGGTTTTGTTGTCATATTTTGTTTGTTTTGTTTTTTGAGATGGGATTTCTCTATATAAAAGCCTTGGCTGTCCTGAACTGGCTTTGTAAACCAGACTGGCCTCAGACTCACAGAGATCTACCTGCCTCTACATTTCCAGTACTGGAGTAAGAAAGACGGACATGCATACCATGCCCAGTTACGAAATTTAATGTTTTGCTGCTAGCAAATATATGTATGTATGTATGTATATATATATATATATATATATATGTGTGTATATATATATATATATATATATATATATATTCATTATATGCAAGTACACTGTAGCTGTCTTCAGACACACCAGAAGAGGGCATCAGATCCCATTACAGATGGTTGTGAGCCACCACATTGTTGCTGGGAATTGAACTCAGGACCTCTGGAAGAGCAGTCAGTGCTCTTAACTGCTGAGCCATCTCTCCAGCCCATAATTTTGTAATTTAACTCCTAGTTTCTTTTTCCTTCTGTCTGTTACAGTGTGTCCGTTTTACAGTTTCCTTTTATGTTTCCTGTGTTAGGTCACCAAGCAGTGGGGATGGCACACCAAGCAGTATCCGTTAGCCATGCCGCAGCAGGAATGGGTCATCAGGCCAGAGGGATGAGCCTGCAGCCAAATTACCTGGGACTAGCAGCCGCACCTGCAGTTATGAGTTATGCTGAATGTTCTGTCCCCATTGGAGTGACTCCTGCATCGCTGCAGCCAGCCCAGGCACGAGCAACCATGGCAGCGCCTGCTGTTGTCGAACCCCCTCCGCCTCCACCTCCTCCACCCACACCTACACCACCTCCACCACCGCCAGCTCCCAGAGTGCCACCGCCAGAGAAGACGAGAAAAGGGAAGAGAGATAAGGTGAGTCTTCTAAAGTTAAAAAGTTTAAGGTGATGATACTCATAGCAAAATTACTTTTTACGAAATAAATTGCCAGGCAGTAGTGGCATACGCCTTTAATTTCCAGTACTTGGAAGGCAGAAGCAGGTGGATTTCAGTGAATTTGAGGCCACCCTAGTCTACATAGTGAGTTCCATCTAGGACAGCCAGAGCTACGTAGTGAGAACTTTGTCTTTTTTACATATTTGAGTTTTACATACATGTATATCTGTGTACCACCTGTGGGCCTGGTACCCCTGGAGCTCAGAGAGAGGGTAGTCAAACCCAGAACGGAGGATTTGTGGATTTCACTCCAAACCCTCTAGAAGAGCAGCCAGCACTGACTGCTGAGCTGTGCCTCCATCTTCCTTCCCTGTTAGTCATAAAAAGAATTTGTCAAGTACATAAACTAATGGATAAAGGAATAATTTATCTATTTCCTTTTATTTATGTTTATGTATATGTGCCTGTATATAGAGGCCAGAGAGAGCATGGGCGTCCTCTGGGACTTAAGTCATATACCCCTGGTGTGAGTGCTTGGAAGCAAACTTAGTTCCTTTGCAAAGAACAGGAAGTACTCTGACCATTGAGCCATCTCCTTGGCCCCCATCGTGAAACCTTATACACACATGATGTGTTCTGAGCATGCTTGCGTGTACCAGCTACTTTTTTTTCCTCCCACAAACTCCCTTTCTCCTTCAACTTGTCTACAATCTTTTGTTTATCCCCACCCCCTATAAACACATGACATTCTACCTTTTGTTTTCTTTGTGTGTCTGTGGGTTTTGGTTTTTTTTGGTTTTTGGGTTTTCTTTTTTTTTTTTTTTTTTTTTTTTTTGAGACAGGGTTTCTCTGTGTAGCCCTGGCTGTCCTGGAACTCACTCTGTCGACCAGGCTGGCCTCGAACTCAGAAATACACCTGCCTCTGCCTCCAAGTGCTGGGATTACAGGCGTGCGCCACCACCGCCTGGCCCATCTTTTGTTTTCAAGACAGGGTTTCTTTGAGTAGTCTTGGCTGTCCTGGATCTCACTCTGTAAACTGGGTTAGCCTCTAACTCAGAGAAATCTGTCTCCTTCTGCTTCTTGAGTACTACGATTAAAGGCACGCACTACCATGCTCAGCTTCTATATTGTGACAGTGACTTTTATAGTTTATAGGGGCATGAGCACTATACCACCAAAAATGTTTCTCCTTCCTCCATCAACTATTAACTATATAAATGCTCAGGATGAGTGGGGCCCATGAACTCCTGCACTTCATGACAGGTCCAGTCTTGTGTAGGCAGTACAGCTACTGTGAGTTTAAGAGAGCGCCAGCCATGGCATACCAGAAATAAGCATTGCACACCACCTGCACCCAAACCACTTCCATGATACTTCTGAGTCTTGGCGTATCAGGATGCATCCCGTATCATCTTTATTCCTTGGATTCAGGGGAAGATCTTAATCTTCAGTGTAAAAGATCTACTTACTTGTTCACTATGGCATTTCACTAATCTGCCACTTTGTTATAGGCAAAGAAAAGTAAAACCAAAATGCCATCTTTGGTAAAGAAATGGCAGAGTATCCAGCGGGAGTTAGATGAAGAAGATAATTCAAATTCCAGTGAAGAGGACCGGGAATCGACTGCACAGAAGCGAATTGAAGAATGGAAACAGCAGCAGCTGGTGAGGTAAGGGCGCTGTCGCAGATGGGCAGAGCTCATGGCGTTAGTCCTAGTTAGTCCTTTATGAAGAATATACATGCTACTTGGCTGAGAAACTTGAAACATTTTCCTGAATGGATGTGAGGTTCAATTTTCCCCTTTAAAGAGTTTTTATTTCTGAAAAAAGTTTGGTTCTCTTTTTCCAATGAAGTAATAACATGCAAATTGTTTTTACAGTGGCCTGGCAGAAAGAAATGCTAATTTTGAAGCCCTTCCTGAGGACTGGAGAGCAAGACTCAAGAGAAGGAAAATGGCTCCCAGCACATAGTTTTCATTTTGTTTTATGTTCAGTCTTAACCAGATTTAAGCTGTTGTCAAATGAACTGTAAATGTTATAAGGAAGAACATATACATTTCCTGGGCAAGGACACGTGCACACAAAGTTGTGTGCATGCATTTACGAAATGTAGTTTTTCTGTTGCTGAGATGAGGTGATTGGAATTGCTTTGACCTGGCTGTCTTTATTCTCACACTGGCAAACTTAGCATGTTAGATATGAGTTAAACATGTGAGTCATGGGCATGAAACCTCTGTAGGACTTGCTGGGAAAGTGAAGGGCTTTCCTGCCCAGTAGAGCTTGTTTAGTTCTAGTGTGGCACTCTCCCTCCGTCTACTCCAGAACAAGTGCAATTAAGGCAGCTCTGTGTCCTACCTTGCTTGACCATCAGGATCTCTTTATGACCTCCTCCTCCTCGAGTCTGCTGCCCTGAAGTGTTCAGGGCATCATCTGTGCTGATGGCCACACTTGAGAGTCGTTCTTCTCAGCAATCCTAGAACACTCACTTTGCAGCAGGTGGCGTATTTACACACAGGCAGGAGCAGCAGCAGCAGGTGTTAAGATCCTTGGTTTTGAGAAATTCCCCCCTAAGTATGTGGCAATAAGTATAATAAGCCACTTTGCGTATTGTCTTCATCGTCTTACCCACTTCAAAAATACACCTTCCTTCTGTGTGTGGATGTGTTCTCCATAAGATTCCAGTATTTAAGAAGCAGTTCACTGTTGTGTACTTTCTATTGTATCACAATCAGGAATGGTCACTTTAAACTGAAGAAAAAAGCAAATTGTGTCTTAAAGCTGTTTGTATTTCTCCAGTTTCTGACATTGTAAATTTGTATATATGCACCAATAAAGCTCTTTTTATACTTCTGACTGGTTATCCTTTTGCTCTTGTAAGTATGCTTCCCACAGTTACATAACTAGGACTTAGTGGATGTCCACTCTTAGTTGTTCTAATCAGACTAGTACAGACACTGACATTGAACATCAGGATAGGGAAGTTCCTATCCCTGGGGGATATAGGAAGACAGGGTTCTAAGAAACACACAAGGGTGTTTCCGATAAGATGGTGCCATTTCTGGAGCTTATATCCTGTTAATAATATAGCTGATATTTGACCTACTTAAGTCCTAGAAACAATGTAATATGGGGGGGGGGACTGCTTTGGCAGCTTTTTATTAAGTAATACAAAGAAGATTATGGAAAGTAATATATACTTAAGATGCGGGGCCGTGGAAGATTATGGAAAGTAATATATACTTAAGATGCGGGGCAGTGGTGGTGGTGGTGGTGGTGGTGGTGGTGGCGCACGCCTTTAATCCCAGCACTTGGGAGGCAGAAGCAGGTGGATTTCTGAGTTCCAGGCCAACCTGGTCTACAGAGTGAGTTCCAGGACAGCCCGGGCTATACAGAGAAACCCTGCCTAGAAAAAAACAACCTTAAGATTATAATCACAATAGCTAACCAAAGATAATAGTTGGGATTTTATTCTAGTATATTCCTATGCAGTTCATTTTTTTTACTTGTATTACAGTGTATTAGATTTTATTTATCATGTGCTAATGTTGGGATGCTCATTTTGTACATAAAATTGTTTTATAATTTGCATAGAGTAAATTTCTACAAATAAAGATTATCAACTAGCTATTAAAGCTTTTGCCTTAATTAGCAGTTTTCCAGGCTGGTAGGAGTTGCTGGAGATCGCCAGCCCCCTTCGTGCCCTGTGCAGCTGAGCACAGGGGTCCAGTGAGCAGCTTCTGGGTGGTTCGATTTGCCACCTACGCTTATAGTTAGTTTTGCTAACTAGCTTTTTGGTGTGGAAGGTTTTTTTTTTTTTTTTCATTATAGCTAGAAGGTAGAGAATAAAGAGTATCCGATAACAGTGTAGTTGGGAGGAGGACATTCTAGTCTTCGAATCTGCCTTGTCTCCACAGCCTAACCTGGCTTTTAAGAGTCAATTCACTTTACCTTTTTGTTGAAGAATTCTTTATGTATATGGATGTCTTGTCTGCATGTATATCTGTACACCAGAAGAGCGAGCCCATAGGGAGCTGCCTTGTGGATGCTAGCATTTGAACTCAGGAAGTGCAGTCAGTGCTCTCTGCCTCTGAGCCATCTCTTCAGCCCTGAAATTTATCCTGAGAATAGCACATCTTTACTTTTAGACAGTAGTGTCATTGAGTCGATGGAGACTCACAGGTCCTTGAACAAGTCTCAAAAAGTAACTGTGAGGCTCAGCTCTTAGAGGTCTTTCAAATGACCCAACTTTGGTTTCCAGCACCCACATCGGGTCGCTTTTAATTCTACTCTAGGGAGACTTCCGACCTCAGCGGGGACCTGCACTCAAAATCACACTTATTAAAACAAGTTTTAAAAATAAAGGCTGGCTAGATAGCCTAGCAGGTTTGTTTGCTTGGCGCTTGAGTTAGTCCCTGAAACTGATGCAAAAGTGGAAGGAAAGAACTGACTCCACAAAGTTTACCTTACACATGTTTGCACGCTAATCCTGCACAAACAAGCAGTATGAAGAGTAAAGGGGAGGAGGCTGTCGAGAGGTCCGGTCCAGGAGCTAAAAGCACTTCCTGCTCTTTTAGAGCTGCACCCACTTACCAATTCAAACAGCTCACAACTACGGATAAATAGCTCCCTGGGGATCTGAAGTCTGGCCTCCGCTCGAACACACAGGTTTTGTTGTTGTGTTGTTACTGTTGTTTTAAAAGGAAAAACTTTTTAAACCAAATCAAGAAAAGGCAGGGGAGGGGGAGGAGGATATTTTAAGTTTGTCAAAGGGAAGAGAAATGAGGTAAACTAGAATGAACCTGAGTCCTGCTCTCTAGGACTGTCCTCCTGTTCTCTGAGCATATCTGTGATCTCTTTTTTAATAAGGTTTGGTTGCTTGCTACAACTCTAACCCTCACCAGCCCCCAAAGGAATGGAAGCTTCTGTCCCTTGAACAAAGTAATTTACCCACACCTACAGAAACTAGAAAAATAAAAGGCTCCCGGCACTGTACTCATCAGTTCCCAGTCTGTAAAGTTTGAGATGAAGTTTCAATGAGTAAACCATTGGAGTGTGAGATACAAGTCGCCTGACATCCCAGGGCTCGCAGCTTACAGATGAGGGCGGGGTCCTGCCCTCCTTCCGCTTCTGGCTCCCGTTGCTAGGCTCCCAGGGTCCTCGCAGAAAACTCTAGCAGGTGAGCTGAGGACTGGGCCTGCGAAGGAGCGCCCTAGCCGGCAGGGGACAAGCAGGGGATTCTAGGCAGGAAAGGAGTGAGGAGGAAAGGGGGGCGAGGAGGGCAGGGGCGGACAGGACTCCGGGCTGGCCTCTGCAGAAAGTGAGAGTGGAGGGGTGACCACTGGGGAGACCAGCTGGGGAGAAGGGGGAGCTAGGGAGCTCGGTGTCACCCCGCGGGCCCCGGTGGAAACTTCTGCTCCGTCCTTCCCGGGGCTCTCCTCTGGGCAGTCCACACTCCGAGGCGGGGCGCTCAGAACTGAACGTTTCCGGGGCTCTCGCTTCCGACCCCTGACCTTTCCTTTTCAACTGCTCTGAGGCGACTCTGCGCGTGCCCCCAACCCTGTTCCTTTCCCTTTTCTGTGGCGTCCTGGTGTTGGGCATCCGTTCTCAGTGTAAGCTAAGCATGGGGCCAGCGAGGCTCCTGGGGAGTCTAGTGGACCAGGCGTGGGGACACACAGAGCGCCCAGGCTCCTCAGGTGCGTGCTGGGAACCACCGTCCTTTCCTTTCCTAAGACGCCGGCTTAGCAAGAGTTAACCCCGGAGTGGTTGTGGGTGTGAAAGGGCAGGGCCTGCAGGTTTGGCGGTGGGGGTTGGGGGGACTTGTAGCTTCTGTGTAATCAATTACCTGTTTGGAAATTAGGCAGGTATTGCAGCTGGGTGCGGTGCTACTAACTCGCCAACATCATACTATGAGGCAGTAACATGTTCCCGGCGTTGGAAACAGAGCTAAAGCAGGAGGTTGGTACACTCCCTTTCCAATAACTTCACAGAAACCCAATCCAAAATCAAAAGATTCACTGTGGTGGAATGCTGGTCCAGGGAGGTGTAGTTTTGGGGGAGGACTATCCCTGAACTTGCTGTTCTCCTCCTACCTCTGCTTCCCTGGTGCTGGGATGACTTAGTGTTCACCACCAGACCTGTTGGAGATTATGATTCCCAAAATAGAACAATTCGGTATTTGCATGGATTTTGCTTGTTCTGTTACCGTATGCTGTGCAGCACATTTGGTGCTTTTGGTTAAGAACTCAGTGCCATCTGATTGAAACGTTCTGCTTGAGAATGACTTTTCCTCCACAGACTCTTCCTGACCCCTATGAGGACTTTATGCTCCATCACCTCCAATATTATGGATATTTCAAAGGTAACACTTCCTTCTCCCCAGCATCAGTGGGTTGGACTGTCGCATTTACTGAAAGAACTGTTTGGATAAAACTCGAATACTGTTTCGAAGTGATTAGTTAAAAAGTACTTCCTACCCCCAATTAAACTCTGTCAAGAGACAGACTTACTCTAGCAGAAGTACAAATGCCTCTTCAAGGCTCTTCAGTTTATTGACCTGTTTATTTTTCTACTGATGCACTAATAATTACTAGCTCTGAGTTGCTCTATGGCATTAAATAGATTCCTTTTTACATGAGTCTCACTATGTAGCCCAGGCTGGTAAGGATCTCCCCGTCCTGCCTTAGCTGCTTGCACTGTTATGTGCAGCTGTTATAATCTTGATCTCTGGACAGTTGTTTCCTGTCACCTTAAGTGTTTCACCTTTTCTTGAGTCTTTGCTTCCCTCTCTTCTTTTTCTTTCTTTCTTTTGATTCTGGACATAGAACTTCTGTTCAATACAGTATGCTATGCAAGTATTCTGCCGAGCTGCATTCGCCCGTTTATGTAGATTTTAAAATTTGTTTGTGACATTAAAAATTTTTAGGAACTGAGGTTGTAGCTCAGTGGTAGAGCACTTGTCTAACATTACCCAGGAGCTACATTTAATTTCCAGAACCTTGAAATCTTATGTTTTTTATTTATATATTTATTTACTTTCTTATTTGTTGATTTGGGGATGGGGGACCAGTCAGTCTTGACTCTTGGATGTACTATGTACCACGTACTACCTTTTTGTAGTTTATTAGAAGAAATATTTTGTTTTTCGTTTTTCAAGTCAGGGTTTCTCTGTGTAGCCCTGGCCATCCTGGAACTCACTCTGTAGAACAAGGCTAGCCTCAAACTCAGAAATTCGCCTGCCTCTGCCTCCCAACTGCTGGGATTAAAGGCATGCACCACCACTGCCTGACTTGTTTTGTTTTGTTTTTAAAGATTCATTTTTTAACTTTTACTTTTGTGTGTGCATGTTATCTGTGTGCGCACATGTGTGTGTAAGTGCCCACAGAAGCCAGAAGAGGGCGTGGAATCCCCTGGAGCAGGAGTTACAGTTGGCAGTGAGCTATCCAATGTTGGTCTTAAAAATACAACTCTGGTCTTAAAAAAAAAAAAAAAGCAGCAAGTTCTTGTTGTTGTAACTGCTGAGCTATCCATTGCCAAACATTTTAACTTAAAAAAAATATTGAGGGCTGGAGAGATGGCTCAGAGGTTAAGAGTACTGTCTGCTGTTCCACAAGTCTTTAGTTCAATTCCCACTAATCACATGGTGGCTTATAACTATCTATAAGATCTGGTGCCCTCTTCTGGCGTGCAGTCATACATGCCGGCAGAATGCTGTATATATAATAAATAAATAAATCTTTTTTTTTTTTTTACAAAGCTACTTTTAATACTTTGGGGTGTGCCCCACAGGAATAAAAAACACTGGGAAGGGGTAACCCCCTCACCCCCAGGAATGGCCCAGAGGGAGAGAGGCTACCTGAGGGGAAGGAAGCACAAAAGGAACCCGCTGCAGACTCAGGGCAAAGGGAATGCCATCGGTGCTGGGACCTGTGAGCACTACAGGAAGAAACTCGAGCATGGTGGGACTGGCTCCAGGCACACAGGCGTATGGCAAGAGGGTTGGACGCGAAGCCACAAAGCTACTTGGGTTCCTCCTCCTTCTTGTTTGCCTTTTCTGCTTCTGCTGCATGATCTCCGAGTCCCTCTGCTTGCGGGCGGCAGCGGAAAGCCCATCGTCTCGGCGCTTTCCCTTAACCGAGTCGCTCTGCTTCTTCATGTTCTTCTGGCGGGCGAGCTCTCGCTGGTTACCGCGGGTCATGGCGACGGCAGCGGCCAATAAATAAATCTTTAAAAAAATAAAAATAGATTAAAAAATATTGGGGGTCAAGGTGATGGTGGTGTGTGCTTTTAATCCCAGCACTCAGGAGGCAGAGGCTAGCAGATCTCTATGAATTTGAGGCCAGCCTGGTCTACAGATCAAACTTCATGACAGCCAGGACTACACAGAGAGTAAACACTGTCTCAGTAAAACACGCGTGCATGTGTACATACACACATACACAACACACACACACACATACATACAGAATGTATATATATGTATATATGTATATGTAGATAAGTATATGTATATATGTATATGTAAATGTATATGTATATATATGCTCAGTTGGTAGAGTCCCACCTAGAATAGCTGAAATCCCTGTTTTGAGCACCAGCATCTTATAAATGGAGTCATGGTGGCACCAGCACTTGGGAGACAGATTCAGGAGGATGGAACGTCATGGTTACCCTCAATTACACAATAAGTTTGAAGCCAGCCTGGTCTACATGAGATCCTCTTTTAAAAACTGGGGCTGTGGGTGGGGTGAGGATATTGCTAACGGATTAAAATGTTGGCTACTTAAGCATGAAGGCTGGAGTTTGGATCCCCAGAAGCCACTGTAAATGCTGGTGGGCCAGTGACCGGCCTGAAATCCCAGCTCTGAAAGGCATAGACAGCAAGCAAGACTAGACATATCATCGAGTTCTGCATTTGGCTGTGAGCTCCTGGCCCAGGGGATCAGGTAGAACAGTGGAGCTGGGGTCCCAGCATCCACCCCATGATTCCACTTGCATGAGCGTGCACACATGTGCATTTGCAACTACACACTTGCAAAACACGTTCAAGTTGAGGCTCTCCTGGGTGACACAGAAAGTTTAAGCTAGCCAGACTCCTACCGTGGTTTAAAACCCCATCTCAGCAAACAAACAACAAAACTTACTGCACTTGGATTAAATCTATAGACTAAATGAAATTTTATAAGAGATGATAAATTTTTGCCAGGCATGGTGGTACATGCCTTTAATCACAGTGTGGTCTGCTTAGTGAGATTTGGGACAACCAGAACTGTCCTGAATTCATAGAGATGTGTGTGCCTGTCCCGAGATAAATTTTCAATAGCAGGTATTCTACGATCTGGGTATGTTTCTTCATTTACTTAAATATTTAATGTCTTTTAGTAGAACTTTTTTAAAATTTTTAAGATGTTTTATGGATATGGGTGTGGCTTTTGGTGTGTTTTTGTTTTGTCTTGTTTTTCAAGACAGGAGCTCACGTTGTAGACAAGGCTGACCTAGAACTCATAGACATCCATCTGCCCCCAAGTGCTGGGATTAAAGGCTGGGCTGCCACCGCTGGTGGTATATGTCTTTTATAACTTCAAGCTCATCCACATAGGTAGACCCCTTCCAACAAAACCATACCTCCTAATCCTTCCCAAGAACTATCATAACTATTCTAACACATGAGCCTGGGGGCCGTTCTCATTCAAACCACCACACATGTTAAATGCCTTTAAAAAAATTTAGTGTGTGTTTGTGTGCTTTGTTAGGGTTTCTATTGCTGCAATGAAACACCATGACCAAAGAGCAGTTTGGTTGGTACTAGGTTTATAAGAAAGGAGGTTGAGGGGCTAGTGAGATGGCTCAGAGGTTAAGAGCACTAACTGCTCTTCTGAAGGTCCTGAGTTCAAATCCCAGCAACCACGTGGTGGCTCACAACCATCTGTAACGAGATCTGACTTCCTCTTCTGGAGTGTCTGAAGACAGCTACAGTGTACTTACATAAGATAAATAAATAAATCTTTAAAAAAAAAAAAGAAAAGAAAGGAGGTTGAGCAAACCGTGGGGAGCAAAGCCGTAAGCAGCACTCCTCCACAGCCCCTGCACCTGCATCAGCTCCTGCCTCCAAGGTCCTGTCCTGATTTTCCTTGATGATGAAACATAAGAAAGTGTAAGCCAAATAAACCTCTATCAAGCATTAATTTGGAAAAAAAAAATGACCTACAGGCTTCCTTAGAGTTTATCTTACAGAGGCATTTTCTTAATTAAGGTTCCCTCCTCTCTTTAGCTTGTGTCAAGTTGACATAAAACTAGCCAGCTTGCTGTGTTTCCCTAGGTTGTGTTTTATAAAAAGAAAGTCAGGATATGTTTTTTTTTAATATTTATTTATTATATGTTAGTACACTGTAGCTGTCTCCAGATGCCAGAAAAGGGGGTCATATCTCTTTATGGATGGTTGTGAGCCACCATGTGGATGCTGGGATTTGAACTCATGACCTTTGGAAGAGCAGTCAGTGCTCTTACCCGCTGAGCCATCTCTCCAGCCCAGGATATGTTTTATAGAGCCAGGTATCACCATACCTGATGGGTGGGAGGGGTGCCTTGGCCGGTCCCCCCCTAAGGTACCAGTCACGTGACAGGTATAGTATAGAGACATGAGATGGGGAAAGGCAGAGAAAGACTGAGAGAGGGGAGAGGAGGGAGGGGAGAGAGGGAGAAAGGGGTGAGGGAGAGAAGAGAGTCAGGGAGAGAGAAGGGACAGAGAGAGTAAGAGAGAGAGGGGGGGCCAAACGGCCCCTTTTATAGTACCCTGGCCTACCTGGCGACAGCCTGTAACTGTTGGGTGGCGCTTAGAAGGAATGCCAACACCCTGCCTGGTGTGTACCGTATACGTGCCTGGTGTCTTTAGAGGCCACACAAGTGTGTCATATCTCCCTGGAATTTGAGTGACAGGTGGCTGTAAGCCACCATGTGGGTGCTGGGACCTGAATGTGGGTCCTCGGAAAGAGCAGTGAGTACTCGTACTGCTGAGCCATCTCTCTCGTCTTACATGTCTCTTTACATTTTAATTTTTTGGAAGCTAGGGGTGGAAGTAAGTGCTTGTAATCCAAGCACTGGAGGCTGGGCCAGGAGGGTCAGAAGTTCACAGTCATCCTCAGCTACAAAAAGACAAGAAGGAAATTCGCTTCTATTATGTTTCTTCTGTGCGGGTAGATAATGTGCGTGCATATACCATCATTTGTATGTGGTGGTCAGAGAACAATTCCCAGGAGTGGGTTCCCTCCTTCCATTGTGTTGGCTCCGAGGACCCAGCTGAGGCGCCTGTTTGTTTGTTTGTCTGTGTGTTGGGTTGGGTTTGGTTTGGTTAAGTCCTGGGTTATCTGATTTATTATTGTTTCTTCAAGACAGAATTTCTCTGCATAGCCCTGGCTGTCCTGGAACTCGCTTTATAGACCAGGCTGCTCTCAAACTCAGAGATCTGCCTGCCTCTGCCTCCCTAGTGCTGGGACTAAAGGTGTGAACCACAACATTTTTTTTTTCCATTTGTGTTTTGTTTTGTTTTGTTTTTTCAATCTTTGAGACAGGGTCATTAACCCAGGTTAATCTTCACCACACTATATAGCTTTATTTTGATTGTTTACTTTTGCTGTTCTAGGGTACAAGCCTGGGCCTTGCTCGTATTATGTGGTTGTTCTACCGCTGAAGTAGATCTACAGATCTTGGTGTTTCAAGGCAAAGTCTTAGCCGGGCGGTGGTGGTGCACGCCTGTAATCCCAGCACTCTGGGAGGCAGAGGCAGAGGCAGAGGCAGGCGGATTTCTGAGTTCGAGGCCAGCCTGGTCTACAGAATGAGTTCCAGGACAGTCAGGACTATACAGAGAAACCCTGTGTCAAAAAAACCCAATCCAAAAATCAAAAACAAAAACAAAAAACAAGACAAAGTCTTGCCGTGTAGTGTCACTGGCTTCAACCTCTCAATCCTGCTACCTTCCGTCTAACCACAGTGGCCAGCTGGCTGCTGGCTGTAATTCCGGCAACCGCTAAACTTTAACTGTTTCTACTTTATTACTAATTTGTTGAAGAGAAAACTTCAGTTTGTCGGACCCAATAAGTATCCTTAGGACAAAAAGGCTTCGGAAGCAGGGTGTGGTTGCACACACCTTTAATCCCAGCATTTGGATCTCTTTGACTTTGATGGCCTGGTCTACATAGTGAGTTCTAGGAGAGTCAAAGCTACGTAGTGAGACCTGTATTTTAAATTTAAGAAAACTTTTGGCAGGGTACTTTGCTCCCACTCTGGCACCTGCCTTCGAGTGGGGTTGGCTCTCCTTCCTCTTAGAGACACTGGTTTTCTGCCTTCCAAGCCCTTTATTCCATTATACAATGGTCTTTTTTTTTTTTAATATTATCTTCATTTACATTGCCAATGGTAAAACCTTTCCCGATTTCCCCCTCTCCAAAGACCCCCAGCCCCTCCTTCCACCCCCATCCCCTACCCCCCCCAGCCCCCAGCCCCCACACCCCTCCATGTATATACTCCTCTACCCGACTCACTCCCATCTCCCCGCCCCTTGATTTCCCTTTGTTGGGGCCTCTATTGAGCCTTTACCTGACCAAGGACAATTCCTCCCACTGATGCCCAACAAGGCATTCCTCTGCCACATTTTTGGCTGGAACCATGTGTGCCCCTTGGTTGATGGTTCACTCCCTGGGAGTCTTGGGGTGTCTGGGTGTCCTAAGTCATTGTTTTTCCCATGGGGCTATAAACCCCTTCAGCTCCTCCGGACCACCCTCCAGCTCTTCCATTGGGGACCCCACGCCCAGTCTAATAGTTGGTTGCTAGTTTCTGCCTCTGTATTTGTAAGGCTCTGGCAGGGCCCCTCGAGAGACAACCATGGCATGTTCCTTTTAATATATGCTTCTTGTCATAGTGTCAGGGTTTGGTGACTGTTTATAGGATGAATCCCCAGGTAGGGCAGCCTCTGGGTGGCCTTTACTTCAGTCTCTGCTCCACACATTGTCTCCCTTATTGTTCCTGTGAGTATTATGTTCCCTTTCTTAGAGGAGCCGAAGCACCCTCACTTAAGTCCTACTCTTTCTTGAGCTTCCTGTCCTGGGTGAATTGTAACTTGTTTATTTTGAGCTTTTGGGCTAGCATCTGCTTATTAGTGAGTGCATATCATATGCATTCTTTTGTGACTGGGTTACCTCACTCAGGATGACACTTTCTAGTTCCACCCATTTGCCTAAGAATTTCATGAATTCATTGTTTTTAATAGCTGTACTCCATTTGTGTATATATATCACAGTTTCTATATCCACTCCTCTGTTGAGGGACATCTGGGTTCTTTCCAGCTTCTGGCTATTATAAATAAGGCAGTTATGAACATAGTGGAGTATGCGTCCTTATTACATGTAGGAGCATCTTCTGGGTATATGCCCAGGAGTGGTATAGCTGGGTCCTCAGGTAGTACTATGTCTAATTTTCTGAGGAATTGCCAAACTGATTTCCAGAGTGGTTTTACCAGCTTGCAATCCCACCAACAATGGAGAAGTGTTCCTTTTTCCCCACATCCTCTTCAGCATCTGCTGTCCCCTGAGTTTTTCATCTTAGCCATTCTGACTGGTGTAAGGTGGAATCTCAGTGTTGTTTTGATTTGCATTTCCCTGATAACTAAGGATGCTGAACTTTTCTTTAGGTGCTTTAGAGCCATTCGAGTTTCCTCAGTTGAGAATCCCCTGTTTAGCTCTGTATTCCATTTTTAATAGGGTTATTTGATTCTCTGGAGACTAACTTCTTGAGTTCTTTGTATACATTGGATATTAGCCCTCTATTGGATGTAGCATTAGTAAAAATTTTCCCAATTTGTTAGTTACTGTTTTGTCCTATTGACCGTGTCCTTTACCTTAAAGAAGCTTTGCAATTTTATGAGGTCTCATTTGTTGATTCTTGTTCTTAGAGCATAAGCCATTGGTGTTCTGTTCAGGAACTTTTCCCCTGTGCCCATGTGTTCAAGATTTGTCCCCACTTTTTCCTCTGTAAGCTTCAGTGTGTCTGATTTTATGTGTAGATCCTTGATCCACTTGGACTTGAGCTTTGTACAAGGAGATAAGAATGGGTCAATTTGCATTTTTCTGCATGCAGACCTCCAGTTAATCTATCACCATTTGTTTAAAATGCTGTCTTTTTTCCACAGGATGTTTTTAGCTCCTTTGTCAAATATCAAGTGACCGTACGTGTGTGGGTTCTTTGGGTCTTCAATTCTATTCCATTGATCTTCCTGCCTGTCTGTATACCAATACCAAACAGTTTTTTTGTTTTGTTTTGTTTTTGTTTTTTTAAAAGATTTATTTATTATTATATGTAAGTACACTGTAGCTATCTTTAGACTTTCCAGATCCTATTACAGATGGTTGCAAGCCACCATGTGGTTGCTGAGATTTGAACTCAGGACCTTCAGAAGAACAGTCAGTGCTCTTAACCGCTGAGCCATCTCATCGGCCCCCTAACATCACTGTTTTCTTTCTTTCTTCCTTTCTTTCTTCCTTCCTTCCTTTCTTTCTTTCTTTCTTTCTTTCTTTCTTTCTTTCTTTCTTTCTTTCTTTCTTTCTTTCTTTCTTTCTTTCTTTCTTTCTTTCTTTCTTTCTTTCTTTTTGGTTTTTTGTTTTGTTTTGTTTTTTGGATTTGGTTTTTTCGAGACAGGGTTTCTCTGTATAGCTTTCCTGGAACTCACTCTGTAGACCAGGCTGGCCTCGAACTCAGAAATCCGCCTGCCTCTGCCTCCCAGAGTGCTGGGATTACAGGTGTGTGCCACCGCCGTCGGACCAAACAGTTTTTATCACTATCGCTCTATAGTAGAGCTTGAGGTCAGGTATGGTGATTCCCCCAGAATATCTTTTGTTGTGGAGAATAGTTTTTGCTGACCCGGGTTTTTGTTATTCCAGATGAATTTGAGAATTGCTCTATCAAGATCTATGAAGAATTGATTTGGGATTTTGATGGGGATTGCATTGAATCTGTAGATTGCTTTTGGCAAGATGGCCATTTTTACTATATTGATCCTGCCAATCTATGAACATGGGAGATCTTTCCATCTTCTGAGACTTTCTTCAATTTCTTTCTTCAGGGTATACAGTGGTCTTAACTTTTACTCTCTTTCTTTTCTGGTCAAATGGGAATAATTATTCTCCCTCTGAATATACTGGAATGTTGAAAGATCTTTTAAAAATGGGATGTGTTATTATAAAGAGCCCGTGATGGACAATGGTAATAAAAATAACGGTTTGAGTGGTCAGGGGTTTCATATGGACCTCAGCACTAGCGATCCTGAACCAACCGGCAAGCAACTTGAACTAAACCACTTATTCTTAGCTCAGAAAAGCAGCCTACCGAACTCAGCCTCTCACCAGCGGGGTTGGAGGAACAGCCCCCGGTACATGAATGGCTCTTTTGGAGAAAGAGATGATTTCATCTCAGACAGCTTGGAAAAAGAAATGCTTCTATGTGAGTAATAGCCAGGGGCCCCTCCTCCTGCCGCAGACTCCCACCCCTATTCCCACCCCCACCCGAACCTCAGAGAATGTTACACAATGTCAGAGAAGCCAAGCCACCTACTTGGGCTCCTGCTGTTTGTTTGCTTGTTTGTTTTGGGCAGTGTTGTTTGTTTGGTTATCTTTAGTCTATATTTTATATTTGTGTGTGTGTGTGTGTGTGTTGTGTGTGTTGTGTGGTCATGTGCACATGAGTGCCCTGGAGACCAGGCTTGGGGATCCCCTAGTGCTGAAGTTACGGGAGGCTCCCCTTCCAACTGGTGCTGCAAACTGAACCCCCACCCCCCTCCACCCCCCCACCCCCCCCTACCCCCCGCAGCAAGCAGTCCTAATCCCTGCGCCATCCCTCCAGCCTCCGGCTTTCCTTTAAATTCACTTTGCCATCTTTTCGATGGTTATTGTCTCGGCCATTAATTGCTGGGTAAAGACTTACATAGAAATCCAGGGGCCCAGTGTTGGGACAAAAAACGGGCAAAGAGCTGGGGGACAGTGGGTTAAAATAAATAAGCAAATGGTGCTCCCTTCTCTCCTCCTAGGGCCTACCTGTCTGCCTTCAACTGGGCATGCTCAGATAGATGCTGTAAACAGAGGTATCAAGCTTCAGATAAGTACAGCAGGACTCTCAAATTCAACTTGTCAATTGCTGCACATTAAGTTTTGTTTTTGTCAGTTTGCATGGTGTGTGCTCATATATGTTTTCGGGTGTGTATGTACACATTTAAAGACCAGATGTCAATACCGTATGTCTTCGGTTGTTGTATGAAATGCCTCTCAACCTCATTTTTTGAGACAAAGTTTTTCTTCCTGAGCCTGGAATTCACTGATTTGGCCAGGCTGCCTGGCCAGTGAGTTTCAGGGGTCCCCTATTTCTGACCCACCCCTGGGGCTACAGACCTGCACCCTTATACGTTTTTTTTTTTAATGGGTTCTGGCCTCTGAATTCACACCTTCATCCCTGCACAGCGAACCGTTGGCCAGCTGAGCCATCTCCCCAGCACTTGAGAATTTTTTTTAATCTTCTTTTATTTCCTTTCTTCCTCTCTCTCTCTGTTTCTGTCTGTCTGTCTATCTGCTGTGTGTGTGTGTGTGTGTCTGTATGTGTGTGTGTGTCTGTGTGTGTGTGTCTGTGTGTGTCTGTGTGTGTGTGTCTGTGTGTGTCTGTGTGTGTGTGTCTGTGTGTGTCTGTGTGTGTGTCTGTGTGTCTGTGTGTGTCTGTGTGTGTGTGTGTGTCTGTCTGTTTGTGTGTGTGTGTCTGTGTAGGCTGGAGAACAACAATGGGTGCCATTCTCAAAACTGATGTCCACGAGCATATGTCACCATGCCCAGCGTTTTTGCCTGTGTTCTGGAGAGTGAATTTAGGTCTGTGTGCATCTTTCACTATAGTTACTAAAGGGTTTTTGTTTTGTTTTGTTTTGTTTTTGTGCTTCCCCTCCCTCCCCCCCTTAAGGTTGATAGGAGAATTGAAAGTCCTCACTGTTGCAAGATCTTGAACCTATTAATTGAATTTTAAAAATTTATATGTAGCTGGATGGTAATGGCACATGCCTTTAATTCCATCACTCAGGAGGCAGAGGCAGGCAGATCTATGTGAGTTCAAGGCTAGCCTGGTCTACAGAATGAGTTCCAGGACAGCCAAAGCTATACTGAGAAACTCTGTTTTGAAAAAACAAAAACAAAAACAAAAAACAAAACAAAACAAAAATAAAAATATCTAGATTATGTAGAAGTTTGACTTAATAGTTTATAATTTTTTAATTTATTTTTATTTGTATGAGTACGTTGCAGTTATCTTCAGATACACACAGGAGAGGGCATCAGATCCTGTTACAGATGATTGTGAGCCACCATGTGGTTGCTGGGAATTAAATTCAGGACCTCTGGAAGAGCAGTCAGTGCTCTTAACCGCTGAGCCATCTCTCCAGCCCAATAGTTTATAATTTTTATTTGTTATCTTAAACAGTCTACTTTTAAAAAACCTTTTTATTGGTGTTCTTACCTAGCCTGGAAATCTCTGTGTAGACCATCCTGGCCTTGAACTCACAGAAATCTGCCTGCCTCTGCCTCCTAAGAGCTGGTATTAAACCTGTACACTCCTACACCCAGATTGCCAATGTCTTAACAAGGTGTTGAAAATGATCTGATTATTATAAGAGATCAGCAAATCCCTTCCAGTGAAAGAGAAAACTGCTCATGCATTTCCTCTTCCTCCCTGCAGACTCACTTCTGCTGAGCTCACCACTTCTTAGGAGCAGGCAGCTCCTTTTTGATGAGCTGGATGACATCAACCCACGACTGCGAGAACCCCGAGAACTCTTCTCATGTTTCTCTAGCAGAGGGCCGCTGCAGGCTCCAAGATGGCCAATAGAATGTGAGGTCATCAAGGAAAACATTCATCACATTGGTAATAGGACGTGTGTGTGTGTGTGTGTGTGTGTGTGTGTGTGTGTGTGTTCCTGATGTTTTATCTTGCCTTATTACAAGGCTGTAGAGTTTAGGGTCATGTGTGTGTACACAAGTGCACGTGCATGTGTGCTGTGTGCATGTGGAAGACATGCCTCAGATAGCATTTCTCAGGAGCCATCTGCCTTGACTTATAAGAAGGTGTCTTTCACTGGGACCTACACATCTCAAATTAGGCAAGTTTGGCTCACCAGACAGCCATAGAGATCTGTCTCTGTTCACCTCCCAGGGATGTATTTTTCAGGTTTGCTCCTAACTGTTTAGACACATGCACATAAATTAAAATATAAAAAATTAAATAGCCTATATCTGAACAAGTCCTCATGTTTGCACAGTGGGCATTTTGCCAATGGAGCCAACTCTCTAGCCAGTAGAATTTAGTCTTTCATGCTGACATGGAAGACAAGAGAGGGCCTTCATCTGTTCACTCACTAAAGCATAAACTAGAATGCTTCTGTATTTAGAAATGGGAAGATAGCTTCTTTTTTTATTATTTTTTTTTAAAGATTTATTTATTTATTTTATGTTAGTACACTGCTGCTGTCTTCAGACACACCAGAAGAGGGCATCTGATCCCATTACAGATGGTTGTGAGCCACCATGTGGTTGCTGGGATTTGAACTCAGGACCTTTGGAAGAGCAGTCAGTGCTCTTAACCACTGAGCCATCTCTCCAGCCCCTGGGAAGATAGCTCCTTAGAGGCCAAAATGTATGTTTCTTTTCCAGGGCTTTGTTCACTAGGGTTCTGTCACCAAGCCCCAGTTTTGGCCTGCTGAGCCTCTTTTGTGATATAATTGGTCCTCTCTCTCTTGGGATACAGTCTTCTTTTGTTTGTTTTTGTTTTTCAGGACAGGGTTTCTCTGAATTCAGGCCTTTGTTCGATAGCCAGAGCTACAGAGTGAGACTGTCTTGGGGGAAAAAAAAGATGCAGAAGACAGTATATACCAGTTGGGCCTTTAATCCCAGCACTCAGGAGACAGGCAGGCAGGTCTTTGTGAGTTCAAAGCCAACCTGGTCTACATTGTGAGTTCCAGGACATCCAGAATTGTGTAGAGAGTCACTGCCTCAAAAAACAAAATGAGCTGAAGAGACAAATGTGCTGACTCTTAAATTTATTTCTGATAAAAAGGCTTTATTTTCTCTGAAACACAGGATGTACTTTCCTGTAGTAATAGAAACTGTTTCTGGGGCTGAAAAGATGGTTAGTAGCAAAGACCTTGTCTTAGTTAGGGTTACTATTGCTGTGATGAAGCATCATGACCTAAAGCAACTTGGGGAGGAAAGGGTTTATTTGGTTTACACTTCCGTGTTGCTGTTCATCATCAAAGGAAGTCAGAACAGGAACTCAAAACACACTAGGAAGCTGGAGGCAGGAGCTGATGCAGAGGCCATGAAGGGGTGCTACCCACTGGCTTGCTCACAGGGCTTGCTCAGCCTGCTTTCTAACAGACCCCAGACCACCAGCCCAGGGGTGACCCCACCCATAATGGCCTGTGCCTTTCCCCACCAAACACCAACAGGCTATGGGCTTTCCCACGGCCCACTCTTTTAGAGGCACTTTCTCAATCAAGGTTCTTCTTAAATGATTTTAATGTGTGTCAAGTTGACGTAAAACTATCCAACATAAGCCGGGCAGTGGTGGCGCACGCCTGTAATCCCAGCACTCTGGGAGGCAGAGGCAGGCGGATTTCTGAGTTCGAGACCAGCCTGGTCTACAGAGTGAGTTCCAGGACAGCCAGGGCTATACAGAGAAACCCTATCTCGCAAAAACAAAAACAAAAACAAAAAACAAAACAAAAAAAAAAAATCCAACATAAAGGTCTTACTTCTCTTCCAGAGGATCCAAGCTCAGATCCAAGCTCCCACATCAGTGGCTCACAGCTTCCTCTGACCCCAGCTCCTGGATATCTTCTGCCCTCCACAGGCCTGCACACACTTGCACATGCTCACACATGCACACACTCACACCTGCACACACTCACACATGCACAAACTCATACACACACTCACACACATGCACACACTCACACTCACACATGCACACACTCTCACACACATATTCACATACACACATGCACACAGTCATACACACACTTACACACATGCACACACTCACACACATGTACACACTCACACACACATGCACACACTCATACTCACACATGCACACACATGCACACACTCATATATACACTCACACACATGCACACATTCACACTCACTCACACATGCACATACTCTCACACATGCACACACTCACACATGCACACACTCACACATGCACACACTCACATACATGCACACACTCTCACACATGCACACACTCACACACATGAACACACACACACATGAACACACTCATACACACACATGCACACATTCACACACACATGCACACACACATGCACACACACTCACACATATGCACACACTCACACTCAACATGCACACACACATGCACACACTCACACTCAAACACACACAAACTAAAATACAAAAAATTAAATAGCCTAGATCTGACCACATTTCCTTTACTTCATGGAAACCCAGAGTCGAATTGCAACCACTTATATGAACCTTTCTGGCATATTTTAAATGTTCTATCTAAAATTTATGATTGGGGCAGGAGTGGCTAACATACAAGCCTGACAGGCTGAGTGTGAACTCCAGAATCAACGAAAAGAGCTCTGTGGACAGCATCCACCTGCAATTGCCGCCCTGCCGGAGATGGAGGCAGAATTGTCTGAAAGTTTGAGGTCCAGTTAGCTTTGAGTCCATAGTCCAAGGGAAGGAACAAAGCGACACCGCCTTAAACATGCAGATGAGAACAAACTCATGAAAGCTATCCTTAGAGCTCCTGCACACACACACACACACACACACACACACACACATACACACACACACACACACTTTCAAACATTTATGATTTTACTGTAGATGTATCAAGGGCTGGGGTCAAACAAACCCTGTGCATACCAAACACACACTGCCGTTTGACGTGCTGCCTGCACAGTGTCTGCCCATAGTCATCATGGATAGAAGCATAGCACTGAATTCCTAAGCAGACTGGAAACTGGGAATGAGAAGTAGGCTGGATCGAGCAACAGTCATCATTTGAGGAACTAGAATTTTATGTTATTTTTTTATTGTGCCTGTATATCATTTCTTACTCTGTACTTTTGAAAATATCTTCTTGCAGAGTGGGTTCCACTTCAACCAGAATATTTCTACCAACCTACTGGAAACGAAAAGGTGCCAGAGATCGTGGGAGAAGAGCAGGGCACTGTCGTGTTCCAGCTGGACTCAGGTACTGTCATTGCGCGGGACAGTGAGCGACCAACTGTGGCAAAGTCACAGTAAATTTAGTGTGTATAATAAACCTGATTTTAATTTTTAAAAATGGATTCCTGTGTCTATGTGTTGATGGGCAGACCTGCCACGGTGCAAGTTTGGAGGTCAGAGGACAGCTCAAGTCAGTTTTCTCACCTTTATGTGGGTTCCAAGGGGACGATAAACAGTCTGCAGGCTTGTGCAGCAGGCTCCTTCCCCCACTGAACCATCTTGCCAGCCCTAAATGTCTTTATATCTTTTCTTTTGTACTACCAAGATTTGCTCACTACAACCTTTGTTTCCCCTAACTACTGCCATTGTGATTGTCTGCTAGGCAAATTCACCCATGGCAATTTTCCTCAAACCTCTATTTCCACTTTATAGAGCTAAGACGGTGAAGTGCTTGCTTAGCATTCCCAAAGCTCTGAGTTCAGGGCACAGCACCAGAGAGCAGATAGCACCAAGGAGACAGAGGTAGGGGGATCACAGGCTCTAGATATACTGGGCTATCCTGGGCTACATGGGGAGCTCCAAGCCAGCCTATACACATGCGACCTTGGCTCAGAGAGAGAGAGAGATTGAGAGGGAGAGAGGTTGGGCCTGGTGTAGCGCACACCTTTGAAGCCAGCAGAGACAGAGGGAAAGGCAGGAGGATATCTGTGAGTGGAGGCCAAGCCTGGTCCATATAGCAACTTCTAGGCTAGCAAGAGCTATACACATATAGAAACAGACTGTCTCAAAAGAATTTTTTTTAAAAGATGATGTAATATCCACACTGACTTGTCCACAAAGACATGACAACTTTTTAAAACAATTTATTATTCTAAGAATCAGGAAGGAGGAAGCCGGGCGGTGGTGGCGCACGCCTGTAATCCCAGCACTCTGGGAGGCAGAGGCAGGCGGATCTCTGAGTTCGAGGCCAGCCTGGTCTACAGAGTGAGTTCCAGGACAGCCAGGACTACACAGAAAATCCCTGTCTCGAAAAAACCAAAAAAAAAAAAAAGAATCAGGACGCAAAAAAAGAATCACACACGCATGTGTGGAGGTTAAAAAACAAGTTGTAACTGGTACCCCACTTTCGCCATGTGATTGTGGGGCCCACAACTCAGGTCATCACTGACCTGTGTGGGGCGGGCGTCTTCATCCAGTTCTTGTTGTAGCTTTGTTTTATGCTTTTAAAAAAGGTAATGGGATAATATTTGGACCTTTTTTTTTTTGAGACAGGGCTTCTCTTGTATAGCCCTGACTGTCCTGGAACACTCTGTAGACCAGGCTGGCCTGGAACTCAGAGATTTCCCTACCTCCACTGGGACTAAAGGAGTGTGCCACCATGCCTAGCCAAGGATTTTTTTAGAAAGATTTTGTCTTTAATTATGTCTACTTGTGTGTAAGTATGTGTATATATGTGTATATATGTGTATGAATGGACACACATTCACACATATATATACTGTGTATGTTCTAAAGGATCAGAAGAGGTTGTTGGGCCTCCTGGACCCAGAGTCACAAGCCCTAGAGCCTCCTCCTGTGGGCACTGGAAGCCAGACTCCATCCCATACAGGAGCAGACCCCAAGGCTGTTTTGAGGACACAATGCTCACTACAACCTTTGTTTCCCCTAACTACTGCCATTGTGATTGTCTGCTAGGCAAATTCACCCATGGCAATTTTCCTCAAACCTCTATTTCCACTTTATTCTTTAAGGATATGTCAAAACATTATACACAATATACTTTATTTTCCATTATAGTTTATAAAAAGTGATAGGTCCGACTTTGTAGAATAGGATGTTTTGAGTTTCCTTAGAAAGCAGCCAAATCACCACTGTTTGTGATTTCATCCAGTGCCAGATGTTTAGGATGTCCGGGGGTAGTTTGGTTTTAGCGTTCATATATATGATATATATATATCATATATATATAGCGTTCGTGTATATATATATATATATATATGTGTGTGTGTGTGTGTGTGTGTATGTATATATGTATAACTATATATATAACTGTATATAACTGTATATATAACTATATATATGTATGTATGTATGTATGTATGTATACACAATCTTGCTGTGTGGCCTGGAACCTGCTGCAGTCCTCCGACTTCAGCCTCCTCCAGAGTTCCAGGAAGCTGGGCTAGGATATCAGTTTTAATCATCCTTTAAAATCAGGATTTAGAAACTAAATTAGGAAATGAGAAGTCTCTGCTGTGCCAAGGATCTGACGCAAAAGGAAGTACTCTAAATCACTTAAAGTCTTCAGAGCGGTGTGCTGTTGAAAATGAAGAGCCTCGGTTTGGAAAGATGTTGATCTCCAACACTGGCCTGGTAGGGTGAGGCCTGGACTCAATGCCCATTACTATTTGCAAAAACACCTACCATCTATAAAGACACAGGTCCCAGTAAGGACAATAATCTGTTGGATATTTACAGGGTTGGTAGGGCTCAGTAAAGACTTGCTGAGTGGATACATTCTGAGTGGAGCATAGCCTAATGGTATCTCTCTCCTCTGTAGTGCCTACAGAGGGCACCTATTTCACCAGTTCCAGAATAGGAGGCAAACGAGGAATCATCAAGGAACTTGCTGTTACTCTGCAAGGGCCGGAAGATAATACTCTGTTGTTTGAATCAAGGTTTGAGAGTGGGAATCTGCAGAAGGCCGTCAGAGTGTGAGTAAGGAAGGGGGTAGCCGAGGGCTGGGAGGTGTCTCTAGGAACGGTTCTAATGGGATAAGGTGGGAGACAACTTATTAAGGGGCTGACAAAGAATTGAATAATTATGACTAATTTACCCCCAGAATAAAACATTAAGTCATTTCTTCTGCTTAGAAAAGGAAAATGAGCTCACTTAAAAGTTGTATCCGTGGGCCAGCAAAATAACTCAGTGTGTAAAGTCACTTGCCTGTCAAGTCTACGGCCTGACTTCAATCCCTAGACCTGGTGTATAGAGGGAATTATAGGACAGCTAGGAATATGTAAAGAGACTGTCCCAAAACAAACAAAAAACAGTTGAATCCAGGGCCTGGAGCAATGGCTCAGCAGTTATAGAAAAGTTGGGTTCAGATACCAGCACCTACATGATATCTTACAAACATCCATAGCTCCATTCCCAGGGGATCCCACCCTCTTCCTCTGATCTTCACTAGGTATGCACGTGGTGCATATACATACATTCAGGCAAGACATTCATACACATAAATAAATCTAAAGAAAAATTTCTCTGGGCGGTGATGGCGCACGCCTGTAATCCCAGCACTCTGGGAGGCAGAGGCAGGCAAATTTCTGAGTTCGAGGCCAGCCTGGTCTACAGAGTGAGTTCCAGGACAGTCAAGGCTATACAGAGAAACCCTATCTCAGAAAAAAAAAAATCCAAATCCTCACCCCCCCCCCCCCGCAACCCCCCCCCCCCCCGCAAAAAAACCCAAAACCCAAAAACCAAAAAAAAAAAAAAACAGGCTGTGTGTGGGATAAAAACAAAAAACAAAAACAAAAAAAACCCCAAATTTAAATTGAGCCTGGTGCCTGACGTCCTAAGCACATGCCCTACCGCTAAGCTGTATCCATGCCCTGTCCATTTCTTATTTCAGGGTGTACTTCCTTCCTTTCTTTTCCTTTTTCTTTTAGATTCGTTTATTTATTTCATGTAGTCACCATAGCTCTCTTCTGACACACCCGAAGAGGGCATCAGACCCCATTGCAGATGCTTGTGAGCCACCATGTGGTTGCTGGGAATTGAACTCAGAACCTCTGGAAGACTGGTCAGTGCTCTTAACCACTGAGCCATCTCTCCAGCCCCAGTATGCACTTTCTTAATTATGCACATAAGTGAATAACTTTTTTCTTACCATATACATTTCCTTTTGTAAATTTATTTTCCATCTCTATGGGTTTTTGTTTTGTTTTGTTTTGGGGGGGGGGGGAGAAGGGAAGGCAGGGTTTATTATGCCTCTGAGATTGGCCTTAACTTTATAGTCCTCCTGCTGTAGGCTCCAAATGCTAGGATTATAGCTATTCACCACTATGCCTAGTTTCTTCCTTAAAAAAAAAATCTCTTTTGGAGAGGAAAGGACACACATGTGTCACGTTACACAAGTGTGTGTGTGTGTGTGTGTGGTTTTGGGTAGGTCAGAGGATAGCTTGCAGGACTCAGTTCTCTTCTTCCACATGAGTTCCTGGTTTCTCTCCTCTGTGTGGGTTCTGGGGATTAAACTCATGCCATCAGGCATGGTGGCAAGCAGCCCTACCCACTGAACCATCTTGCCAGGCCCATTATCTTGTTCCCTTCTAACAGAGTGACTATATTCCAGAGATGTCTTCTCATATTCAAATTGGTGATCAGAGATGAAAATAACACCAAGGTTTAAAGGTTTTCAAAATGTGACCTTGTCTGTAAGATAGCACAGCCAAGGGAGGGCACTGCTCAGTGTGTTTCAGAAAAACAGACAGCAGTGACCGCTAATGACCTTCCAAACCTACCAAAACATTGGCAGAACCTCCAAGCATCCCATGCAGCAGTAAACGCGTTTGTTTGGCTTTTTGAAACACGGTTTCCCTAATGTCAAAAACCCTAGGTGCCTCAGGCTAGCCTCAAACTCACTGTATAGTTCAGGCTGACCTGGAAATTCCGAGCCTCCTACCTCAGCCTCCCAAGTGCTGGGGTTATAGGTATGTCCCAACACACCCAGCTCCCTGTGAGAGCTGGGACTCTTCCTCCTCTGTCCCAAATAAACTTTCCCCTTGGAAGTTTCACTAGTTTATTATGTGACTTGGAGAAGTGGGGTAAACTAGAGCAAAAAAAAAAAAAAAAAAACATGTTTGCTGTAGCAGGCAGTTGTGGTCCATCTGTTTCTACGAGGAGAGAACAATGCTTTCCCATATGAGGGAGGTGATGAGGGTGTGGAAAGGGTCTTATTTTCTCTTTCTCTTCTGTTACAGAGGTATCTATGAGTATGAACTCACCTTGCGAACTGACCTCTACACTGACAAACACACTCAGTGGTTTTACTTCAGGGTTCAGAACACCAGAAAAGATGTTACCTATCGCTTCACCATCGTCAACTTGTTGAAACCCAAGAGCCTGTACGCAGTAGGGATGAAGCCTCTCATGTACTCTCAGCTGGATGCCACCATCTACAACATCGGCTGGAGGAGAGAGGGCCATGAGATCAAGTACTATAAGAACAACATGGACGACGGGCAGCAGCCTTTATACTGTCTCACCTGGACCATCCAGTTTCCCCACGACCAGGACACTTGCTTCTTTGCACACTTTTACCCATACACTTACACTGACTTGCAGTGCTATCTCTTGTCAGTGGCAAACAACCCCATCCAGTCTCAGTTCTGCAAGCTCCGAGCCTTATGCAGGAGCTTAGCAGGGAACACTGTCTACCTGCTGACCATCACCAACCCATCCAGGACCCCTCAGGAGGCAGCTGCCAAGAAAGCGGTGGTGCTGAGCGCCCGAGTCCACCCTGGAGAGAGCAACAGCTCCTGGATCATGAGCGGCTTTTTGGACTTCATCCTCAGCAACTCTCCAGATGCCCAGCTCCTCAGGGATATCTTTGTCTTCAAGGTGATCCCCATGTTAAATCCAGACGGCGTGATCGTGGGCAATTATCGGTGTTCATTGGCTGGCAGGGACTTGAACAGGCATTATAAAACTGTTCTTAAGGATTCCTTCCCCTGCATTTGGTACACCAAGAACATGATCAAAAGGTGAGACCTCTTTGCTGATAGTTCTATGAATGCTGTGGGCGTTGGTGCCAGATCCTCACACCTTATGAGAAGGAGCTTGTCTCTTGTTTTAGGAGTCTGGTATGGCTTTGGCAGTCCTTGCAGTCATGGGTTGATTTTCAGACCTTTAAATCACATTGGATCCTAAAAGAAAACCGAGCACACGTCAGCATGTCAGCTATTTCACTGGCCCCACCCCCTGGAATTGAATTTAAGGCTCACCACACGGTAGATAGGCAAGCACTCTATCACTGAGCTGTATTCTCATTTTCATCTTAGTTTTTGAGACAGAAACTCTCACTGAACCTAGCACTTCCTGTTTTGGCCGGGCTGGCTGCCTATCAAGCCCCTGGGATCCCCTGCCCATCCTCTCCATGTTGAGCTTTTACACGGGTCCTCATGCTAGTATAATGAACACTTTACTGACTGAGCCATCTCTCTGAGCCACTTACTTCATGTTTGTTTCCGATGGAAGGTCTGTGTGGGATTCACTGTGTAGACCAGACTGGCCTCATACTACAGAGATTTGCCATCCTCCACTGGGAGTAAAGGCCTGTTTCACCCCCACCCCCACCCCCAAGCTGGGCTCAGTTGTTTTATTTTCAAGTCAAACAATTGGATGGGAAAGGTCAGGTCAGTGTTGCTGTTCCTATGAAACTGTAATCATGACCAAGCTAGCTGTGTAAGTATCAGTGCTTTACACCTTGGCCTGTTCACGCTCTCATAAACCCCACTAGGAGATTACATATGGTCCACAGCTACTGTTGTAGGCCATGGAAATTGAGTTCCAACGCTGTTAAATAACTTGATCAAGGCCTCAGAGTTAGTAAGCAACAGAGTAGGCGTTTGAACACAGGCTCTCTGACTCAGAAACTGAGTACCCCAATATTACCATATGTTGTTCCTAATAAAGAGAAAGTAACAAATCAATCTGCGCTTTTCAAGCCTGTGTGAAAGCAGGTTGAAAAGAGAGCTTCCATTCCACTGGAATTGAACACATAGCAGGCAAGATATGAGAAGGGTTGGGTGGACACGTTTGGTCAACACGTGAGGATCGATTTTACTATTGATTGATTCTGAGACCATAGATAAAAGCAAGTGACGTAATCTCCCATGAGTTTGGATGTCCACTGCAACCTTTCGTTTGTTCTTCCATAGACTTCTGGAAGAAAGAGAGGTTCTCTTGTATTGTGATTTCCATGGACACAGCCGCAAGAACAACATCTTCGTGTATGGCTGTCACAGCAACAGCCGCAAGCACTGGCTTCATGAGCGGGTCTTTCCTTTAATGTTGAGCAAGAATGCACCAGACAAGGTAAGCGCGTTACAGACTGTGGATGATGACAAGCTTGTACGAACTGGGCGTTAAAGGCAACAGAAGACATCAGATTCCCAGTGAAAAGATAAATACCACAGAGACAGAGTTCTAGTCAGAGACTCTGGGGGTAAGAAACATAAATCAAAAATCATATTTAGAGGCCAGGCAGTCATACTGCCTTTAATCACAGCACTGGGAAGGGAGATCTCTGTGAGTTCGAGACCAGCCTGATCTACAGAGTGAGTTCCAGGACAGCTAGGATCATTACACAGAAAAACCCTGTCTCAAAAGTCAAAGGAAAAAAATCATATTTGGAGGAAAACCTAGATCTGAAAGTTCCTATTTCATGACAGAAAATAAATTATCGAGCCCATGTGGAACACATGCATATATTTGAGTCACAGTATTCAAATGATGGAGGCAGGAGGATTACATCAATTTGGGGGCTATATGTCAAGAAAAGACTTGGAAGAGCCGCTGGTGCCTGAGGGCAAAGTGTGCCCGTGCTCCCACATCCCTAGGAATCTTCATTTGGAGAGATGCTCTGGGATGGGAGGCAATAGGGGCTGGACAGCAGAGTTCCCTGTCTCTTTGCCTTGGAAGAGCATAGTCCACAGCGCTGTGAGGCCTGTTACCCCACCCCCACCCCCACCCCAGCGGAGGCAACCGCAGAGCCTGTGGCTGCTACCACCTTTTTTATTGCTCAAAATCAGTGTTTTGCTGGAATGTGCTTTAGGAAGTAACACATAAAAAATCTCCCAAAGAGCCATTCTTGTTTTTGTATTAATGACTCTTAGACATCTCATACTTGCTAGTTTGTATAATTAACAGCGAATTCGGGTCTCTCTTTAGTTCTCTTTCGACAGCTGTAACTTTAAGGTCCAAAAATGCAAAGAAGGAACGGGAAGAGTCGTGATGTGGCGGATGGGCATCATCAACAGCTACACCATGGAGTCTACCTTTGGCGGGTCTACCCTGGGTAAGAGGGGAGTCCAGCAAGGGAAGGCCGGGCGCCGGAAGGCCGGAGAAGGATTTCCTCACTGGCTGTGGCACCGCAAACACGACTGTGGGATACAGTGCTTCACCGAGCCGCACACTGCAGTTTGCTCAGGACCCGGGGTCAAGAAGACTGGGTTGGGACTTCCAGCTGCATTTATCAGTTCCGTAACCCTGGGTCAGTTGTCCAACTTCCGTGAGGCTCATATTCCTTCTAAGTGATGATAATAACACCAGACTACAAATATTGCTTTACTAGGCAGTACCCACCATAAAATAAGACCAGAATAATCCTAAAAGAACTTGATAATCATAATAGTGAACTGTTTCATTGTCAAAGATTCTTCTGAGTCAACTGAAGCTAGGAGAGCTATCCTCTTCAGAAATACACTATTCTAGAATAAGAGGTGGTATTTTATTGACTTTTATTTTTATTTATGTGTATTGTATATATCTGTTTCTATAGTGTATGTGAGTGTGTGTGTGTATGTGATACAAGTATGTGTGTGGTAATGTATGATATGTGTGTGGTGATATGTGTGTGTGTAATGTGAGAGTGTGTGTGTGTGGTGATATATGTGTGTGTGTGTGGTGATGTGTGTGTGATATCAGTGTGTGATGTGAGTGTGTATATGTGAATATGTGCACACAGTTGTGGGCAGGGAGAAATGGGTGTTGGATCCCCTGGAGCTGGAGTTACAGGCAGTTGTGTGTGACCCAGTGTGGGTACTAGCACCAAACCTGGGTCCTCTAGAAGCACTGTTAATGCTGAGTCATCTCTCCAGCCCTTTGAGGAGTGATATTTTTCTAAAAAGCTATTCACAAATTAGATTTGCAATTACCCAGTAAGATTTAGAAAGTTGGGAAGATGGCTTACCTGTTAAGAGCAGTTGGAGATCTGGGTTGATTCCCAGCACCCACTCACGTGCCTACAACCATCAGTAACTCCAGTTCCATGGGATCTGACACCCTCTTCTGCCCTCCACAGTCACCAAATATTCATGGTGCAAACATGCATGAAGAAAAAAGTTCATATTCGTAAATATGAATATTTTAAAAATAAAAGATTATGGGATAAAATGATGGCCAAGAATGCTCACCACTTCTTCAGAGGACCTAAATCAATCCTAGCACGGTGTCAGGCAGCTCACAGCTGCCTGCAACTCAGCTCCAGAGGAGCTGGTGCCTCTGCTCTCCCTGGGTGCATGTACTTATGTACACAGAAACATATGCCTACACATAATTTAAAAGGTTTTATTTTTATATTTATGTGTGAGTCTTTTGCCTACGCCATGCAGAATCCAGCAGGGAGCACTGGCTCCCTGGGAGCTGGAGTTTTGGATGGTTGTAAGCCACCTGTGGGTGCAGGAACCCTAACCTGGATTCTGAGGAAGAGCAGCAAATGCTCTTAACTGCTAAGCCATCTCTCCACCCCCAGTTTAAAATGAAAAAAAATCTAATGAGAAATGCTAATTTTTTTCTCCAGGAAGTAAAAGAGACACTCACTTTACCATTGAGGACCTGAAGTCCCTAGGTTATCATGTCTGTGACACAATTCTGGATTTCTGTGATCCTGACCAAACCAAGGTAAAATGGAGTTTCAAGAAGTGTTCTGCTGGGCGGTGGTGGCACATGCCTACACTCGGGAGGCAGAGACAGGAGGATTTCTGAGTTTGAGGCCAGCCTGATCTACAGAGTGAGTTCCCAGGGCCACACAGAGAAACCCTGTCTCGAAAAACCAAACCAAAAAAAAGAAGAGGAGGAGGAGGAGGAGGAGGAAGAGGAAGAGGAAGAAGAACAAAAAGAAGAACAAGAAGAACAAGAACAAGAAGAAGAAGAATAAGAACAAGAACAAGAAAAGAAGAAGAAATGTAATCCCAGCACTCTGGGATGCAGAGGCAGGTGGATTTCTGAGTTCGAGGCCAGCCTGGTCTACAGAGTGAGTTCCAGGACAGCCAGGGTTACACAGAGAAACCCTGTCTCAGGGTAAAAAAAAAAAAGATTTATATATTTTATTTAGATGAGTACACTGTAGCTGTCTTCAGACACACCAGAAATGGGTATCAGATCTCATTACAGATGGTTGTGAGCCACCATGTGGTTGCTGGGAATTGAACTCAGGACCTCTGGAAGAGCAGTCAGTGCTCTTAACTTAGCTGAGCCATCTCTCCAGCCCCTCTGGGCAAAGTTCTTTGTCTAGTTCAGAAGAATCGCTCGCAGGCACGCACGCAGTGCTCCCTTTGCTGCCGCTAACCCTGCACTCTGCACCAGTGGACACCTCTGTAGCTCAGTAAGCTTAGGCCTCACCGGGTGCCTGTTCATTCCTGTATCCTCAGCTTTCTCACCCACTTATCCTTCCCCTCCTCTGCAAGCTTGCTCAAGCTTGCCTCTGCCCCGAAGCACGGGGTTTCCTTTGGCCGGCCCCCTTCCCGTGGCTGTCCCTTCCTCGCTCCTTTGCTCAGTGTGGAAGCGGGTGTGTACCCACAGCAACCCATCTCTCCCGTTCCTATTTAAGCGTTGGCTGGATGCACACCGCCCTGGATGCAGTGCTTGATAAAGAGAGAAGGGGCGCTTTAATCAGCACGTCCCTTTCCTCCTGTGCTGCTGGAGATGGAGCCCAAGGCTCCTCACTCAGGTGAGGCAAGAGCTCTCCTGCTGACCTACGCCTACATCCAAACCGCATGCTGTGGGCCAAAGTCGGAACAACACCACTGAAACTGTCGCTTCTGTCCCAGTGAGGCTTTCATTGCTGTGAAGAGACACCAGGACCACAGCAATTCGTACAAAGGAAAACATTTGATTGGGGCTGGTTTACAGGTTGAGTCCGTTATCGTTATGGTGGGAAGCACGCAAGTAGACTTGGTGCTGGAGGAGGAGCTGAGAGTTCCACAGCTTGGTCGGAAGGCAACAGGAAGTGAATGCCACGCTTCCTCCAACAAGGCCACACCTCCGAAGAGCGCCACTCCCTGTGAGCCTGTGGGCCATTTTCTTTCAAACCACTACACTTTGCTTGCACCTTAGGAAAAGAAATGAAACAATTGCAAAAGTGAGTTAGAGCCAGAGAAAAGTGGCTAAGGCAGTGCTCGGTGTGCTTTAAAATGGTTTTACTTTTATAGCCGATGTAACGTACCTGTTGCCATGTCCTTCCCAGAAGGAATTAAAGCTTACACCATCAATAAACTAAGTGCCTCTCAGCATTCACTCCAAACCGTTTGTTTCATGACTACCTTATAAAACTGTCTTTCCCTCTGCTGCAGTACACTCAGTGTCTACAAGAGCTTAAGGAGCTCTTACAACAGGAAATCCACAAAAAGTTGAATAACTTTGGACAAGATATGGATTTAGAAGGAAACTGGAGTGACATTCCTTTGTCTGACATTGAATCCAGGTAACAAACTTCATTTCAAAGAAAATCTGCGATTGGTAATACATCCTTGATCCCAGTACTTGGGAAGCAGAGGCAGGGAGATTGGGCGTTTAAGGACAGCCTGGATTTATATTTATGTGACATTTATGTAAAAAGTTATTTATTTTTTATCTATTTATTGATTGATCTACCTATCAGTTATCTATTTTGAGACAAGGTCTTACTGTATCACCCTGGCTGTTCTGGATCTCACAGAGATAAGTCTACCTCTAGTTGATTACAAGCATATCCCTGCAAATTAAGAGCAGGCCCATGTCCCAAGACCTGGGCCAGGTATGGTAGACCATGCCTTTAGTTCCAGCACTCTGGAGGGAGATGTAGGAATATCTCTGTAAGTACAAGGTCAGCCTGATGTACATAGTAAGTCCTAGGGAAGCCAGGGCTATGTGGAGAGACACCTCTATGAGAACCCAGAATCTCAGAGTTACAAGAGCCTGTGGTGGAATATAAAAACCACTTTCTTCCTTGTCTTCTCCAATGTTCTCGTCCCTGGAAGTACCTTTGTGGATTGGATTACCTGTCTGATTTTAGGATGCAGGAGCGGGTCCAGCTGGAACCTGACAAGCCTGAGAGCCCGTTACCCCTTCCACTCCTCAGCCCACTGCACTAGTCCCTCTCTCTTTGCAGTCTGAAAAACAAAGTGTCCTGTGTGGGTCAGCTCACTGAGACATAGTGCCCAGGAGAACCAAGGGCAGAGAGAGCCGAACTCTGCACTAAGATGACGCAGCAGAAACACTGACCTATTTAGCTAAGAAACAAAAGAAGCAGTTTGCCAGTTTCTCTACAAGAAAGTCAGATGCCACAAGGCTCTCTGGGGTTTTATCTGTCCGTTCTCACAACTGTACATAAAGGCAGGCTTGGGATGGTGTGACTGTTCTCTGTGTGTGCACATGATTGACATTTTCTAGAACATACCAATGCCTTGATATCCATTTGCTAAAGTAGTCTATTATCTCCAAAAGGGACCACAGAGCCTGTTGTCCACCAGCCTTGAGGGCTCCTTCTTGCCTGGAGAAGCCTTTGATAACAGGATATTGGAAATTAGATGACAGAGATAGGGCCTCCTTCTGGCTTCGATGTGGCGCGGCCGCTCGTTGCACACCGAGGGGAGGGAGCAAAATGGAGGGAAGAGTTGGGCACTGGGAACTGAACTCGGGTCCCCTGAAAGAGCAGCCTGAACCATCTCTCCAGACCCTCAGATCTTTCTCTGCGTTCTCTCTCTCTCTCCCTTCCTCTCCCCCTCTCTGCCTCCCTCCCCCCCTGTCTCCTTCCCTTCCTTCCGTGTGTGTGTGTGTGTGTGTGTGTGTGTGTTTGGCTTTTGCTTGGCATTTTTGAGACAGAGTCTCATGGTGTACACCTGACTCGCCTGGAACTCACTATGTAAACCAGGATAGCCTCCAATTCAAAGAAGCCCACTTGTCTCTGCCTCCAGAGTGCAGGATTTAGCGATCCAAACTGCCACGCCCAGCTTGCTTTTTCTTTATTTGGATGGAGTTTCAGGTTGGACTCAAATTCAGCCGTCTTGGCTAAGAGTTCTTGAACTAATTTCTATAGTGTTTAGCCTGCTGACTATTTATCACATTTATTTATTTACACATTTCAGCAAGTTTTCCCAGAGTAACTGGTAGATCCTGGCTTTTGGGAATGAGTATCATCTCAAAGGACATGAAGAAGGACTGTGCACTGGCTATCCCATGCCCGCTCTCCCACCCTCTGCCAGGTTACCTTTGCCCATCTGGTCAGCTTTTGCTTTGCTGTACTGATTGTGAATGCCTTGGCACAGAGCCTCTGCCTCCTTTAATACCAGTTCTTTCCTTGTCTTTCTCTGTTTTCCCCTCTTGGTGCCAGCACAAGTGGTTCGGACAGCTCCCTCTCGGATGGCCCTCCTGTCCGTCTCCTGAGCGTAGCAGAAGAGGTGAGAGGGTCGGACTCTTGTTTTCTTTTTCTTTTTTTTTTTTTAGATTTATTTATTTATTTTATGTATGTGAGTACACTGTCACTCTCTTCAAAGACACCAGAAGAGGGCATCAGGTCCCACTAGAGATGGTTGTGACTGGGAACTGAACTCAGGACATCTGCAAGAGCAGTCAGTGCTCTTAACAGCTGAGCCATCTCTCCGGCAGCTGCTGATTCGTGTACACACCCAAAACACTAAAACTCCAAACCTTTAATGTACCATGTAACACTAGATAACTGGGCAAATGTTCCAACCATCCTAGAATCTTCAGGAAATATAGCACCAGTCCCAGGGTGTTGTTCAGGAGGAAGGCACTTGCCTACCATTAGTGGCTTCCTGGTTTCAGTCTCCCGTGAGTCAAAAAGAAAATCAGAATACTTCCCCAGCCTGTCACCCTACCCCAGATTGTTCCACTGTGTCCTTTATATGCTCCTTGTTTGATTGCTGGAGCTTCTTAACCATAACACCAGGCTGAATATTGTAGCCACGTGTGAGTGGTCAGAGTGAGCCTGACCTCACCATCTTATCACGCACATTTGGCCATTAATCCTTGCCCATGGGACTCGGGCATGCGCAGTCAGGGAACAGCCTCTGGAAATAAGGTGGCTGAGCTATTGGCCCATTCTCCAAACCAACAAACAAGGCCCACATGACAGGCTACCACATGCGCGCGCGTGTGTGCGTACTGATACCCGAAGACTGTGTGCGTGTGTGGGCAAGTGTAATTCTACTGCCCCTTTGACTAGTTTCTCTGTAATTTCTGCAACAGCTGAATCAGAAGATGGTGTTAAAGAATCCCAAAAAGAAGAGACTTCAGACTAGAAAACAGCGGAATGAGCAGTACCAGAAGAATTACTTGATGCGGGAGTTAAAGTTAACAGAAAATGCCCCAGTAAGCGGTCCCTGCTGCCTGCATCTGCTTCTGCCTGCCGCTCACTTGCTCGTATTCCATAGACAAAGCAGGAGCCAGGGCTAGAGTTTACACTAGAAGGGGTGGTGGCAAGCAGGGGTGCTCTCTATTTTGAGGTCAGAGCACTTCTCAGGTCCTCGGATGTGTCTGAGCAGATTTCGGTCTCATCCTCGCCTACCCTCCACTCAGGCACAGCAGGGCCAGGGCATGACTAAATCTGCTCCCACAGAAAAAGAGGTGGAATCGAGGTGTGTTAGCCAGGAATCAGCTCGAGTGGCCGGGTGGTTGAGATGAGGGTCAGGAGGGGGGCATCTCTCCACCTTGTCTGTAGCTACGTTACTCACCACGGCCACCCTGCCCAGACAGCCTGTCTAAAGAGAGGAAGCTGTCAAGAATGTTTGACTGGGTAGCTAAGGGATGGACCAACTGAAAAACTTCTCACTCAATCCTTGTAGGGAAGGGCAAGATTTGCTTCTACTCTGAAACAACAGCCTACTTTTTTGAAAAGTCCAGAGAATTCTAGCCCTTCAATAAGGAGAAGTTCAAAGCCGAGGCTCAAAGAGGTAGAGTTTTTGCTTGACTCTTTGTCACACAGATTCTCTGATTTCTCCAATTAGCACGACAGTCCCACTAGGTGAAGAGCACAGTGGCCATCACGTCACATGAAGGTGGAAAGAGATGCTCTGGATTAAAAACTGATATCTTATATCAAATATTGATGATTTGTGATTTTATATCAAGAACATAAGAAAGAGGCTGCTCTGCTTATCCATACATGCACGCATTCCCACAGCCACACGCATTCCCACAGCCACACCCATTCCCACAGCCACACCCATTCCCACAACCATATATCAACAGACTCTGTCCTGTGCCTGCCACAGCAGGTACTTTACCGGACACAGAGGCGTGCAGAGGTGAACAAGATGCTGTCCTTTCCTCAGAGAGTTCAGATGCTGCAGAGAAAGAAGGGGCACCCAGACAGCTGTCAGCACTTAAGAGTCTTACAGATGAAATCCTTGATTCTTCCAACATGTTCCCACATGCCTGTAATTCCAGGCTTGGGAATTAGAAGCAGGGGACCAGCAAACTCTACATGAGACCTAGTATCAAAAAGGGGGGAAAGTGGATTTCAGAGAGTAGACAGCTCAGTGGTAGGAAATTCGCCCGGGGTGTGTAAGGCTATGAGATCAGTTCTCAGCACTGCTTTAAAACTGTTTTCTCAACTTGGCATAGTGACATAGGCCTGTAACACCAGCTCCTGGAGAGACTCAAGCAGAAGCACCACAAGTTCAAGGCGAGTCTGGGTAACTTAGAAAGACCCTTCTTAGACTGTGGAGGAAGGAGAGGTCCTGGAAAGATGGCTCAGCAGAAAGTGCTTGCTGTTCTTGTAGAGGACCTGAGTTCTGTTCCTAGCATCCACACCACATGGCTCACAACCATCTATAACTCTAGCTCGAGAGAATTTAAAACCTCTCTGGTCTCCAAGGTCACTTGCATACACATGGTGCACACACACACACACACACACACACACACACACCAAAGATTTTTTTAAAAAAGAAAACACAAGAAAAGGGTTAGGATTATTAGCTCAGTTATAGGGTACTTGCCTGTCATGCTCAAAGTCTTAGGTTTAATTCCTAGTAAACAACACACACACACAGACACACATGCACAAACACATATATACACACATATACATACACACATACACAGATACATACACGCACACACACATGCAAATACATGCATATACACACATATACATACATACACACATACACACACATACACACATACATGTACATATACACATACACACACACACAGAGCAGACTGGATAGAAAATAAGCCTTTCTTGTATAGAATTCTACTCTGCTGTTACAGCGATTCAGGAAGCCCATTAAGTTCTAAGTGCACTATCCCAGGGAAACCCCCACAGAGTACAACTGCCTCAGATCAACAGTGAGAACTATTATGTCTAATATAACTAAGAGCACAAGCTTTGAAGGCTGTTCAAATTCCAGTCCCAGTCCAGCCCCTAAAACCTGACACTTTTTGAGAGACATGACTCCACGATTGGAAAATTCCATTACATTATATAAAAGTCACTGAGATGCTCAGGGAATAAAGGTGTTTATTGCTCAAACTTGCAACAAAGTCCACAATAGAAGGGAAATAACTCCCAAGAGTTGTTCTCTGACCTCCACACATGTGCTATGGACACACTTGCCCACTTACACACACAAATAACATATAATATTTTTATTATGTAAAATTATCTTCAGGCAAGGGCTGAGGAGATGGTTCAGTGGGTAAGGGGTTTGCTATGGGAGTCCAAGGACCTGACCGTGGACCCTTGGCACCACGGGTGACAGTACACACTGTAGCAGTATAGGGGGCAGAGACAGGGAGACCCCAGGGCCTTGTCAACCAGCCAGCCTAGTGAACTGATGACCTCCAGGTTTAGAATGACACTCTGTCACCCTGGCCAACACATACTATCATACACATATGCTACACACCAACACATATACAAAATACCTTCAGGCTGCATGTATAAGGTCACATATGAAACAATAAGTTTTATGTTTACACTGGGACCCCATCTCTAAGATATCTTGTTATACATAGGAACATATTCCAAAATCAGAAGAAAATAAACCCTGAAATTCAAAACACTTGTGTTCCTAAGCATGCCTGAGAACTCTATTCTAGGAATTACTCAATCAGCCAGGAACTTGGTTCCTGCTCTGAAACACTGAGGTGCTAACACCTGCAGTCCACTGTGGCTTAGCGCTAGGTGGGGAACTAAGAAGTACCAGGCATGTAGTGGTCACTGAATAAACACTAGTTTTCTTCTTCTGAGTTCTGACTTGAGCTTGCTTTGCCTTGCCTTTTATGGTGCATTGTCCCCATGAGTCAACACGCGTGAACAAAAGTCACAGGACTAATGTGTATTCAGTATGCCCACAATGTTCACCAGGAGAACTTAGCAAGGATGTATTCATTTATTTTAGACACAGTTAAGTGGAAGAGACAAAGGCAGCTCCTTGGATCCACCACTGACCAGCCCTAAGAATAAAGAACTAATTCAGGTACTTCCCCCTCATTTATGCAAACACATGCCAACAGTTCATTTTAGTTACTTTTTCTTTTCTTATTTTATTTGTGCATGTGTGCGTGCATGTGTGTGTGTGTGTGGTGTGTATTACAGTGTGTTTTGTTTTGTTTGCAACAGATTCTCAACATAGCCCCTGCTAGCCTGAAACTCATTATACAGACCTGGTTGGCCTCCTAGTCTTTTGGCCATCTTCCTGCCTCTGCCCCTCAACTGCTAAAATCATAGGTGTGTACTGCCACGCCCAGCTGAATTAATTTTCTTATATATTGTGTGATTTGGATGAGTGGTGCTGTTGTCCAGCATTGCCCTCTCAGGTTTGTTCTGCCCAGGTGAACATCTAGGGTAGTTTGTACCCTCAGGCTCTAACCACCCGGCCACTCTGGGGCCCAGCCCCCAAGATAGGACAGGGTAGGAAAGGCTCCCACAGAGCTAAAATCTGGGTATCAAGAACCAACAAATCTCTCTCAGGCTGCCATCCATTCGTAGCTCCATGGCAGTCTGTCGGTTGAGACGGTGACACTGGCTATGTCATGTTAGCACGTGGAATGTCACGGTTGGTGTGTATGCCTCATAGCCAGCATTGACAATGATGACTCAAAACTGAAGTGTGTAAATGGCCGTACCATCTATGCTGCTGTAACAGGATGACTGGGGCTAGGTAATTTATGAACAAAAGGTATTTGTTTAGTATTTTGTTTTGTTTTTGAAACAGTGGCTCTCTACATAGCCCTGGCTGTCCTGGAACTCACTATCTAGACCAGGCTGGTGCCTGCCTCTGCCTTCCAAGTGCTAGGGTTAAGCACATGGGCCACCAACCCTGGCATAGCAGCCTCACTACATAACAGTTTTTTCAGTAATTAATACAGTCCCACGAAATAGCCCAGCTCTGTTAGAATTAGAATTCCTTTTTTTGTCCTGGAACTCACTCTGTAGATCAGGCTGGCCTCGAACTCAGAAATTCACCTGCCTCTGCCTCCCAAGTGCTGGGATTAAAGGCATGCGCCACCACTACCCGGCAGAATTAGAATTCTTGAGTGAACTCTTAGGGTCCTGCCTCCCAACACCATCACAGTGAGTTCAGAGGAGACAGGCCACGTTCAAATGGTAGTGGTAAGTTTTTGCTTTTCTAAAATAATAGAATTCATGATATGTGTCCTTCTACCTCTCACTCCTACTTGGACTTAGGGACAGCAACACACAGTTGAATTTCCCTTCTAAATAGCCTTGGGTTAGCTGCGTGTGGTAGGGCACATCTGCAATTTTAGCCACTTGGGAACCTAAGACAGCTTTACTAATGAGGCCCTGTCTCAGAAGATTAGACTTTATATAGCCCTGAGTATGCCAAGAAGATATTCCTCAACATGTGTCCGGATAGAAGAAAGTTGGAGAAATACTGTATTTGCTGAGGTAAATTGGGCACACAGGATCAGTCCCAACTTCGTCGTTTGCACAGGTTGATTCTTGTGTGGATTCTCTCATTGCCTTCAGGAGGACCTGTAAGGGCGAGACTCCTAAAGACAAGGAGGATTGACCAGTCACGTAGATCACCGTGGAATAAGACAAAGTGAGGAGGGAGGCTGAGGGAAATGTAGATGAAACTGGAGGCTGAGGCAGGAGGATCCCAAGCGTGGGGCCAGGCAACGAACTTGAGATCATCTAAGGCTACCCAAAAAGACTTTGTCTCAAAAATAACAACTGTGGAAGCTAAGAATAGAGCACAAGCCTTTAGTCTCAGTACTGAGGAGGCAGACATAGGTGGTTCTCTGTGAATTCGAGGCCAGCCTGGTCACATAGGGAATTCCAGGACAGCCAGGACTATGCAGAGAGACCCTGTCTAAAAACAAACAAACAAATAAATAAATAAAAACAAAAAAATATTCTGGAGTAGAGAGATGGCTCAGTAGTTAAGAGCATTTGCTGCTCGTCCAGAAGACCCGAGTTCTGTTCCCAACACCCATTATGAAGGCTTGCAGCCATCCATTCCGGGAAATCTGGCACCTTCTGGTGCATGTACAAACATACCGTAAAAGCATTCATTTTATTTCTATTTTATTTTATTTTATAGAAAAATATTTTATTACGGATAAAATAAAGATCTTATTTTTTAGTAAATAAAAATGTCAAACCAAAAGTTGCAGCAGAAAGTAAGTGGTGAGCTTGTTCTTAGTCCTCATCCAGCTCCAAGCCTGTAGATAACAAAACCAGACGTACAAATGAAGCACACTGACTCGCCTGGCGCGCTCACCACACACTCACCTGTTGATGCCAATGGGCAGGATGAATGCCAGGCAGACCGTTATCCGTTCTCCATCTTGTGGGATTTTCTGTGGAGTCTTTTTCTAACAGGAATGCAGTTTACCTACCATAGCATGCCAGATATTGAGTTGGAAATGTGGGGCAGCCATCTTGACATGCTAAGTCTTCCTTTCTTTGTGTAACGTTGGCAGACAGCATATAGAAAACAGTCCTTCCACTTCCTGGATCATATTGTTGCCCATAGACCTCTGCTTTGCTGAGAAATTAGATCAAATTCTTGATTCACCACTGCCCTGCAATAGCGTTGATCATTTTGGTGTTTGGGGAGGAAATGCAAATGTTTCTAACTCCTATCTAGTAAGACCAACCTCAAGCCTAAAGGTAACTCAGAAATTGTAACAGAAAGTGAATTCAACTCTTTTATCTTGTTTGTGCAGAGTAAGAAGCCAGGCTTTACAGCATCATGCTCTCCAAAGAGAAGCACAAACGCCAGCCTAGGGCCAGCTCCAGATGTGAAGCCAAACTGGTCTAAGACTAGATACTCTGCAGCAAGGAAGGACCACGCCGCCATGGCGGTGTACCCGTCCTTGCACATATACACATACCCGTAGGAGTGCTTGCTGGACACACAGCTGCTGCCTCCGAAGGGTCGGGTAGTCTTGTTGGTTTGTTTTGTATGCAATGCTGGGGACCAAACCGAGGGCACCGAGCACACTAGGCAAGTGCTTTACCATTGAGCTGTGTCGCCAGCTCTCCTGAAAAGGTTGTGGGTTATACACATTTTATAAGGGGGGGAAATCTATGAATAAAATGGAAACTCTATTCATGGTGCACTGTGTTGTACACTCACCACACACTCACCTGCACTCTGGACTTCCACTGTGCACTATCCTTAGATACCTTGTGAATTTGGTAGGTTTTTTTTTTTCCTTCGATAAGGTTATATTTTGATGTATAGAAAAGCCTTTATTGAAAGCTGAAGCCTGACTCATAAAAAGACAGAACAGTATATATGTGTGCCTCATTTTAACCAACAGATGTACTCTTTAAAGTTAGATGCAAATCAGTTTGAAAAGATCAAGCTGTTTTAAATGTGTTCTGGGAATGTGCCATATGAAACAGTCTTGTGTCGAAGTTTTCAAATGGTGACTGACCAGTCACACTGTGGTTACTAGGTTTGCTCAAAGTAAGGTATTCCTACATAGAAAAAAAAAAAACAATTATATGTATTACTTAGAATTTAATGTTGCTTATATTGTGTTCAACAAGGTTTTGTAAATTTTTAACTCATTTATTAAAAGTCTTTGTCTCTGTTCCTTCTCCGTGATTGTTTTACAACATAATCTTAAGTTACACCTGCCATTTGTTTTCCTGATCCTTCCCGAGCACCAAGCAGTCTTCCAGCCACCTGTCATGTCAGAATTCAGAGTCCCGTTTAAGAAGAGTCACTCAGATGAGTGTGGTGACTCATGCCCATAATGCTAGCACTTGGGAGGCAGAAGCCATGAGTTCAAGGCCAATCTGTTCTACATCCCAAAGTCTAGGCCAGCCAGGGTTACAAAGTAAGACCTTGTACGTGAAAAGGTAGGGGGTGTCTACTTCCAGCTAGGTATGGTGACCCGTGTGTAACTCCATCACTCGAGATAAGAGACCTGCTGTGAGTGTAATGCTGTGTTACCAAGTGAGACTCAGCAGACAGGGATAACCTCTGCTCATGGAGGCCAACTCCTTGTTTTACTTTTCTTTTACCTTCTCACGTTAGAGTGAAAGTTTCCTAGCATGTCTTTCATTTGTGTGTATATAAGTCCACGTATGTGTGGATACACATTTGTGTATGAATATGTGATGGTTTACATATGCTCGATTCAGAGAGTGGCACTGTTAGAAGGTGGGGCCCTGTTGGAGTAGGTGTGTCACTGTGGGTGTGGCCTTTAAGACCCTCATCTATCTGCCTGGAAGCCAGTATTCTGCTAGCAGCTTTCAGATGAAGATGTAGAACTCTCAGCTCCTCCTGTACCATGCCTGTCCGGACACTGCCATGTTCCCACCTTAATGATAATGGACTGAACCTCTGAACCTGTAAGCGAGGCCTGATTAAATGTTGTCTATATAAGAGTTACCTTGGCTGGGCGATGGTGGTGCACACCTTTAATCCCAGCACTTAGGAGGCAGAGGCAGTTGGATTTCTGAGTTTGAGGTCAGCCTGGTCTACAGAGTGAATTCCAGGATAGCCAGAGCTACACAGAGAAACCCTGTCTCAGAAAAACAAAACAAAACAAAACAAAACAAAACAAAACAAAAGAGTTACCTTGGGGGCTGGAGAAATGGCTCAGAGATTAAGAGACCTGGCTGTTTTTCCAGAGGTCCTGAGTTCAATTCCCAACAACCACATGGTGGCTCACAACCATCTGTAATGGGATCTGATGCCCTCTTCTGGCCTGCAGGTGTACATGGAAGCATACATGCAGGGAGAGCCTTGTAAATATAGTAAATAAATAAATCCTTTAAAAAAAATAAAAGATAAAATAAAAAATAAAAAGAGAGTTACCTTGGTCATGGTATCTGTTCACAGCAGTAAAACCCTAAGACAGAATGTATGTACGTATGTATGTGTGTGTGTGCATATCCATACATGTTTTACATGTTAATGTATGTGTTCATATGTGCATGTATGTTGTGTGTGCATGTTCATGTGTTCACACCTGTGTGTATACATGTTCACATATGTGTGCACATGGAGAACCTAATTCCAGTCCTTCTTAAACAGCCTTCCCTTTGGAGCTGCATGGCCAGTGGGAGAATTATTACCACCTGGTGGCAGCATACCCTTTTCTGTTTGATTTTTTTGAGTTTTGCTTATTTAATGTGCTTATGTATGAGCAGACGCATGCACAGTGAGCCTGTGGAAGTCAGAGGACAACTTGTGGGAGTTCGTCGTCTCCCTTCACCCTGTGGTTCCTAGAAATCAAACTCAGGTCACCAGGCTTGGCAGTGGGGCCCTTAAACTATTACTGAACCTTCTCACCAGCCTTTCCTGATCTTGGAGAGGTGAGGTGACCACAGCGCTTGCTTGCTGTCTACTTTTTTTTTTTCGACACAAGGTATCATGTACAGGCTGCTCCCAAGCTCATAGTTGAGGATGACCTTTGACTCCTGAGCCTGTGCCCTCCACCTCCCAAGTATTGGAATAACAAGCATGTACCGCTATATCTGGCCTGACCACAGCTTTTGAGATGCTATAAACAAATGCAACCATGTAAGACAATGACTAAAAACAGTGTTATGCAAGGGTTTTGTTGTTGTTAGAACAGTAACTCTGTTGGTAGAATAGAAATTCTGTATAGATGCAGAAGCTATTTAAGAACAAAAATGCCATGTGGTTTTGGTTTTGGTTTGTTTTTTCCATTTGGCATTTGTTCTAATTTTTCTTTTTCTTGCTGTGATAAGCACTATAACCAAAAGCAACTTGGGGAGGAAAGGGTTTACTTGACTTATAAGTCCCAATCATAGTCCACCATGAAAGGAAGTCAGAGCAGGAGCAGAAGCAGAACTTCTCTCCACAGCTCTCTCAGCTTGTTTTTATAAGTAACTCAAGACCATCTGCTCTTAAGTGGCACCGCCTACAGTGGGCTGGGGCCTCTCACATCAACCATTAATAAGGAAAATGCCCCTAGCCAGGCTGTGGTGGCGCACGCCTTTAATCCCAGCACTTTGGAGGCAGAGGTAGGCGGATTTCTGAGTTCAAGACCAGCCTGGTCTACAGAGTGAGTTCCAGGACAGCCAGGGCTACACAGAGAACCCTGTCTCGAAAAGCAAAAAAGCAAAAAAGCAAAAAAACAAAAACAAAAACAAAAAGAAAGAAAGAAAAGAAAGAAAGAAAGAAAGAAAGAAAGAAAGAAAGAAAGAAAGAAAGAAAGAAAGAAAGAAAGAAAGAAAGAAAGAAGATGCCCCTATAGCCTACAGACCAGTCTTATGGAGGCATTTCCTCAGTTGAAGTTCCATTTCTCAAATGACTGTAATTTGTGCCAACCTGACTAAAAACTAACCAGCACACCATTCAAGGTACAGTACTTTGAGCTGAGCATGGTACATACCTGTGATCCCAGCACTCTAGAAGCTGAGACAGGAGGTCACAAGTTCAAGGCCAGCCTAGACTACAGATCAAACTCCATATTGGGGTGTGTGTGTGCAAGAATTTTGAAGAGCTATGAGATATCTGACAACTCAGTCTTCCATGATCACTAGCTGTAGTTATGTGGCCACAACGTGTTGTCGAAGACATCCTCGTTCATTTCTGAAGCTGTGACTGAGTTCAGGAGGCGGGCAGTTGATGAGTAAAGGAATCTCATTTCGAGGACACTGGTTTTGAGAGAAGGTCTGATGCAGTTTAGGCTGGCCTTGAGTTCACTTCTGTGTAGCAAGGATAACCTTGAATTTCTGGTCCTTGTGCCTCCCTCTGCCTTGGGGCTTCTGAGTCTCCAGACTTGAGCCATCATGCCTAGCAGAAAATGAATTTCTTTCTGTTTTTCTTTTTTTTTTTTTTTCTTTTTTTGGTTTTTCCAGACAGGGTTTCTCTGTGTAGCCCTGGCTGTCCTGGAACTCACTCTGTAGATCAGGTCTTGAACTCAGAAATCCACCTGCCTCTGCCTCCCAAGTGCTGGGATTAAAGGCGTGTGCCACCCTTGCCTGGCTCATGAATTTCCTATGATTAAGGAGTCTACAAAATCCCCAGGTAAAACAATCGCATTTAATGAGGAGCTAACTCTTCACTGGGAGCAACATTGAGTCCCAAGGCAATAAAAACCTTGTCACTGAACAGAACAGATGTGCCAGAGAGATCTTAATTTTCTCACAAAATCCTTCCCTTGTGAATCAATTCATTAATTCACAAACCCACCCACCCTCCTGACCCAATCACCTGCCAAAGTCACACCTCCAAATACCACTGACACTGCTGCACTGGAACCAAGTTTACAACACATAAGACTTGACTGGAAAATGCCACACAAAATGTTCTTCTCTACAGAAATAGAAATGCTAACTTCAGGTTTCCCAAGCTGTTTTCACACTAATTCTGGCCTCATTGTCTAGAACAGCAGAGACATTTCCAGGTCAGAGACTTGGCGCCTTCTTCCCCAGAAGCCTTTTAAGCGGCAAAGCCTACTGGGCCCTTTAGAGTATAAAGACAGTACTAAGTATGGTGGTGAGAGCCCAGAAGCCATCCTAACACTTGGGATGTGAAGGTGGGAAGATCAGGAGTCAAAATCCAGCCTCAGCTACATAGTGAGTGCAAGGCCTCCTAGACTGCATGAGATCTTATTTAAAAAAAAATAGTGTATAGACTCAGTTTAATTGTACTAACCAAATTTGACTAGTGACATTTTTGTCTGTTTCTTTTTTCTTTTTTTCCTTCTTTCTTTCCTTTTCTTTTTTTTGTTGTTGTTTTAAAGATGTATTCATTTATTATATATAAGTACACTGTAGCTGTCTTCAGACCTCCCCGCCCCCCCCCAGAAGAGGGCATCAGATCTCATTACAGATGTTTGTGAGCCACCATATGGTTGTTGGGGTTTGAACTCAGGACCTTTGGAAGAGCAGTCAGTGAGTTCTCTTAACCACTGAGCCATCTCTCCAGCCCTGGTTTTTTGTTTTTGTTTTTGTTTGCTTGGTTGGTTGGTTTGGTTTTTTGGTTTTCAGGGTTTTTTGTTTTTTGCAGACAGGACCTCAGTAGACAGCCCTGGCTATTCTGGAACTTGCTCTGTAGAGCAGGCTGGCCTCAAATTCAGAGTTCTGCCTGCTTCTGCCTCCCAAATGCTGGGATCAAAGGTATGTGCGGCCGCCACCCGGGCTTCTCTCCATTTCATAGTGGAGTATCCTTGTGGAGGCAAGTTTCTCTCTGTTAATGCTTGCCACGACCCAGCATCTTCATCCCCTCCTCTTTACCCGAAAAGCTGCCTCAGCAAGTATTTAAAAGCCTGAGGTCTATTTTTTCTGTGGTAAGTGAATTCCACCCAAGCTCTGTGCAGTTGTCACATCTTCTCTACAGCCCAGACTTTCATGTGAAGTCAGATCCAGAAAGGCATGTGTATGCTGATTGACAAAGCTACAATGGCAAAGCCAGAAGAGACACCTCCACATCCAGGTTAATGAGCATGTAATGAAGGTCATAAAAAAACTGACGACTGGTTAGGAGATGGACATAAGAGAACCAGGAACTGCAGGCCAGCCTGAGCTACTTAAGGAATTCCAGGTCAGCCTTGATTACAAGACCTGTCAGAGAGAGACTGGGTGGGGCTGGGAGTGGTAGCGGAAGTAAAAGATTGCCTAAGAATTCAGAAAAAGGCCGAAGTGACGGCTCAGTCGTTAGAGTACAAGTCTGAGTTCTGGGGATGTTCACCGGAAGAAACAAGCCTATGCCTGCCGGTGCCCGCAGCAGCCCACAGATCCCCTGGCGCTGAGGTACACGTGACTGTGAGCCTCCTGTGCTGGAATGAAACGGGGGCCTCTGGAAGAGCAGCCAGTGCTCAACCACAGACTTTGTGAACAAATGATACATAAGACATTAATGAATTCCATTCATGTTTAGACTTGGGTTTCATCCCCAAGGCGTTTTTTTATTACATATGTGCAAAAATTCTTTTTTTTCCTCCTTTTCACTCTGACCCACTCTCTCTGGCCCCAAGATTTATTTATTTATTTATTATATGTAAGTACACCATAGCTGTCTTCAGACACTCCAGAAGAGGGTATCAGATCTCATTACAGATGGTTGTGAGCCACCATGTGGTTGCTGGGATTTGAACTCAGGACTCTCTAGAAGATCAGTCAGTGCTCTTAATTGCTGAGCCATCTCTCCAGCCCATGTGCAAAAATTCTAAGATCCTAAAATGTACATAATAGAAAATGCTTCTGATCCTGAGCATTTCAGATTAAAGATGTTGAACTCCTGACAGTCCCTAAAAATTCCAGTTCACTTTTGACATGCCGTCTCCGTCGTCAATGTCCTATTGCTGTGAAGAGACACCACAACCATGGCAAATCTTAGAAATGAAAGCATTTAATTGGGGCTGGCCTGCAGTTCAGAGGTTCAATCCTCTGTCATGGCAGGAAGCATGGCAGCATGCAGTGGTGCTGGAGAGGAGCTGAGAGCTCGACATGGAAATCCACAGGGGAGCAAAAGCCGGAGGCCTGGCTTGGGCTTCTGAAACTGCATCGCCCAGCCCCAGTGTTAGGCCACATCTCCAATGTCACTCCCTAAGCATTCAAACACCCGAGCCTACGAAGGCCACTCATATTCAAGCCACCATGCCTGTCTACCCAAGATGGGGTTTCCCACTAATTTCATGGCTTGTAAGAATGTGTGAGCCACGCCTGACTTCAGAACTGTGATAAGTACAACAGCTCATCACCACTGTTTCTGGCCCTGTGCTTAGGTAGCTAGCACAAGCGGGCACACACGAGCCAGGCAGACTTCTAGCAGTGTTGTTCAAGCATTCCCAGCATGGAATCCAGAACAACTGGATCTGAAGCCCTCCAAGCTAAGATGGGGAGCTACACAAGTGCTCTGGACCTTTGCTTGCTGTGCATCTATTGTGTCTGTTTGTTTGTGTGTGTGTGTGTGTGTGTGAGAGTGTATTTGCACACACGATGGGGCAGGAGTGTGCCTGTGATCTCGTAAAGATATGAAGAAGACATTAGGTGGCTTTTAAGAAAAATTGTTTTATTGATTCTTTGTGAATTTCGCATCATGCACCCCAATCCCACTCATCTCCCCATCCCTTCATATCTGCCCTTGGCCCTTGCAACCTACCCTGCAAAAGAAAATAATAAAACAAGACGATAAAATACAACAAAACAAAACAAAATCTTGTGAGCGCTGTAGTGTGTCTCAATGTGTCCCGCAGTACACCGTTTTGCCCACAAATCTTTACTTGCAAATGTTCATTGCAATGAGCCAACGATCTGGTTCAGGGCCTCTGGCTTCTGCCACACTATCAATACTGGATTCTCACCAGGGCTCCTCTCAGAGCTCCTGCTGCTGCCCTGTGTCATGGAGATTCCGCAGGACCAGCCCCTTCACGTGCCCCAGCAGTTTACAGATGGCCCGGGTAGATGCTGAGGTGTCAGCTCAGAGCCCTGAACCGGGCCTGAGTGGCAGCTGAATTCCATCCAGAGCAAACTCTCCAGCGCGGGCCCCAGTTAGGCCGCCTGATGCCGCAGATGGCAAGGGGCAAGGTCAGCTCTCCTGCTCTCCTCCCTGGGGCAGCTCACCAGAGCTCCCTCCACCAGGGCCAGCTCTGCTCTATTCCCCAGGTGAGCTGTGGGGCCGACTCTCCAGTGCTGCTGCTGGTGACGGGGAGGGTCCTGTTCCCCTCACTCCCGACTCTGAGGCCAGCTCTCCTGCCTGCCGCAGGGGGCGAGGCCGGGTGGACATCCCTTCCTCATCCGTGCGTGGATCTTCATGGCAGACGAGTGGTGGGCCGGCTCACCCACCTGCCACCAAGGTCAGCTCTACTGTGCTTAATCAAGGTGCAGGGCCGGATCTCCTGAGTGCCTCAGCCGGTGACCGATGGGCCCAGCCCTGCAGAGCCCTTGGACATCAACGTGGTCCCAGGGACAGCCCAGATGGCCTGTTAGTAAGGTGAGCCTCGGATTCAACATAGACCCCTGCTGCTGCATGGCCACACACCCAGACGTGACTCTCAGCAGCATCACGGCTCCGACTCCATCATGGCCTCGGGCAGCGGGGCAGGCTCCTCACATCAGACAGTTCCCCTCCACCCTCATGTCTCCAGTTCTATCTCTCTTCGTAATGCTCAAACCATTCTGCGTCTCTTTGTCTCACATCTCTTACCACACACTTGCACATCGTAGTAGCTCCCACTGCAGGCGGGCCACGGGCAGGCTGGCCTCTGGTGTCTTCAGCCCACCCAAGCCGGTGGCATGGTGAACCACTGGGTATCTTCCATCACTCTCTACCTAGTCTTTATATATATATATATACTTATTTTATGGGTATGAATGATTTGCCTGCCTATGTATGTGCACTCATGCATGCAGTGCCCAGGAGTATCCAGAAGAGGGCGACAGATCCCCTGAAATTGGGGATACAGATGGTAGTGAGCCAGTATGTGGGGTGGTGATAACTGAACCCTGATCTCTGCAAAAAGCAGCAAGTTTAACTGATGAGCCAACTCTCCAGCCCCTCCACCTTTTCCAGTTTTTGTTTGTTTTATTTGGTTGGTTGGTTTGTTTGTTGGAGACAGAAGGCTCTCATTATATACGTATCTGCTTTGAAACTCACACATACAACAAGCTGGCCCTGAACTCAGAGACACCAGCGGAGGGCTTCCAGGGCTGTGGCGAGAGGTACATTGCCATGACCAGCATCTAACCTGTTCTTTTGAGGAAGGGCTTCTCCTTGAACGTGAGGCTCACTTTTCTCTGCTAGCTCCACCAAATGTCATCTCTTCACCATTCTCAGGGCTGGAATTACAGGTGTGTACAGAACACCTGACTTGTTGCTGGTTCCGGGATCCGAACTCTGGTCCTTAGGATTTCAAAGCAAGCACTCAATAGCTAAGCCATCTCTCTAGCCCATCCTTGAACTTCTGACCCTCCTGCCTCTTCTGCTGGGATTATAGGTATGTATCGTCAAGCAGAGTCTTTCTGATGCTAGAGGCTTCATGCATGCTACACAAAGGATACCTACTCAACTGATTTAATTACTGTTCAATTGCTATGAAGAGACCCCATGATCAAAGTACCTTAGAAAAGAAAGAATTTACTTGGGGGCTTGGTTGCAGTTTCAGAGAGTTAGTCTATGACCAAAATGGCAGGAAGCCTGGCAGCAGGCAGCAGGCAGCAGGCACTACACTGGAGCAGTAGTTGAGAGCTTTCATCATATCCACAAGCTTGAAGGGAGAAAGAGGTGAAGACTGGGCCTGGTGTGGGATTTTGAAACCCCAAAGCCCACCTCCAGTGACACATATCCTCCAACAAAGGCATACTTCCTATTGCTTCATTAATAGCTCCATCAAACATTCAGATATGTGAGTCAATATTTGGGAATCAAACATTCGAATATGTGAACCTATGGGAGGCCATTCTCACTCAACCACCACATCAACTAAGGTGTATCTCCTGCCTGCCTTTGGATTTTGTTTTGTTGGCTGGTTTTTGTTTCTGTTATCGTTTGTTTGCTTAACACAAGGGCTTATGTAGCCTAGGCTAACTTTGAACTCAATATGTAACTTAGGATGACCTTGAATTCCAGATTCTGCTATCTCCATCTTTTGATTTCTGGGATTGCAGGTCTGTGCCACTGGACTAGGCTGACTTCCTGGGATTTAAAGCGAAGTTACTACAGGGGCTGGAGAGATGGCTCAAAGGACTGTGGCTCAATTCCCTGTACCTATATGGTAGCTCTCAATTCCCTGTAACTTCAGCTCTTTGGGATCTGTACACATGTGTACATACATACATTCATACATTTCATACATACATACATACATACATACATACATACATATATACATGCAAACCACACAGACACAAAATGAAAATAAAAAATAAATCTTTGAAGTGAAGAGACTGCAGGCAAAACTTTCCTGAGAGCCCCTTGGTCTCCGTGAAATCTCCCTCATGTGATCACGGTGCTTTGCTGTTCGTCACAGATTGCACACGTGTGCTGCTATGGAAAGTGTCCTCCTGCAGCCCAGGCCAGCCAGGTGTTCACTGGGTCCCTGGGTCCTTTCAGTCCTCGGTGTAACAAGGTCTCTCTGCTTGCTCTGAGTACAGATCCTCCCCCAACCATTTTGGCATAAACTATCTCAGTTCATGAACACCTTGAGCGGACCATTCCCAGAACAGTGTATTCATCAGCCAGAGGTCACCTCAGGAAGCCCTTCCAAGCTCTGTTCACTCCCCTTTCTGCTCCTCTACCTCACTTCTTCCCCCTGCCGCTGAACTCAATGGCCTTGACGTCAGTCATTCTCCTGCCAGCACTCCAGCATCCTCGCCCTCTGTCTTCCTACCACCTCCATCTGGTAGTTCCCCAACTTTGGCTCAACCATCCATCCCAACCATCTGTCTTCTCTGTGCCTGTCCTATTCCGCCAAGATGGCTGCAGGAAAACGGGCCTTTGGGGGATGCACTGCTTGCTGCTCTGAAATGTACCCTCCGCTTTCCCATCTCCCACTTTGCTTCAAGCCCCCTACTCCCTACAGGATACTGTCTTCCTCAGCAGTGCTGGGCAGCCAGAGTAGGAGGAAGATGCAGACAAATTCTAAACCTGCTGTGGTAACTTTCTGTTTTGTGATGGTGAAGCAATTGATTTTAGCCAGGTATGGTGGCTCACACCTTTAGTCCCAGCACTTGGGAGGCAGAAACAGTTGGATCTCTGAGTTCAAGGCCAGCCTGGTCTACAGAGTGCCTTCCAGGAAAGCCAAGACTATACAGAGAAACCGGTCTCAAATAAAACAGAACAAAAAAAGTATTTTACTTTATTAAATTATATAAGTAGATTATTATTATATCACTGAACAAATAGATAGATTAGTTGATGATAAGACCAGGATTTTTACTCTGGAAGTAAAAAAATGTATGGGGTGGGGGGAACCACACTTTTGAGAATGTGTTGGAGTTGAAAGTACCAGTGACCTGACTTCTCTGCATTCATCTCTCAGTACCTATGGGTGATTGATTTTAGAAACCCGTGTGAAAGGCAGAACCCAAGTGTGGCCACGTCCTTTATATAAAATGTTATGTGGGGAGATGGCTCCGTAAAGTGCTAATCATTAAAGTACCAGCGAAGTGGAAACTGAAGGGTTCTTCGGAGAGTCAGTTGTGTTGGAAGGTATTTGGCTAAGGCAAACACTTGAAGGAGTGTTTTCCTGAAGCAGACACAGGTGAAAGACTAAGGCAGACTGGTGAAGGAATGTTTCACTGAAGCAGACACGGGAGAGAAGATGTCAAGCAAGCACGTGAAAGGACACGTGATGAAGGAGTCTCTGTTAGCAGCATGCACGTTTTGGTCTGTCTGACTGATATTGTGTAGTAAAGCTCCTTTTGTCGGGACTCCTTGGACTCAGGCTGATTGGATGCATGAACTGAGGCAAGATCCAGGCCGAGGCAAGGCACGTGGAGGACACGTGATGTTTGGAGGGCAGAAATAGGACTTGACAGCTTGGCTTGCTGGTACAACTAACTGTGCAACACGTGTGGGTCTTCAGTCCTGGCTTCCCTGACAGAGGCACAGCAGAGAACTTCTCCTGGTGTCCCTCTGGGTCCCTCCGACTGACTCAAGCTGAGGCTGAGGCCTGGCTGTCTCTGCTAGGTTGTGTCACTGCCATTGCTAACCCGACTCTACCGAACTGGACTGCTGGTGACATGTTTGTGAGTGGATCAAGCTGCTGCTGAGACCTGTGACCTGAACTGCCGGTTTCCAGACACCACAGACAGGAGTTGTTCCAAAGAACCTTTCTAAACAGGTCCACTTCCCCTGTATCCTTTCTTTCCCACTACCTCTGGTGGGTGGCAGGCTAAAAGGGAGGTTAAAGCATTTAAAAACAATCATTAAAAACAGGATTTGGAAAAATTAAAGTTACACATGAGGACTTGGGTCAGATGTTCTGCCATCCTGTAAGAACCAGATGACATGGTTCACTGTGGAGAGCTTTTGGTACCATTTATAGAAATTTGGCAAGTACTTGTCACTGGGCTCAAGGAAATAGGCTCAGATAAGAATATTCACATTAGGGATCAAGGTGAACACGGCCAAGAAATGTGTGACATTCCTTTTGTCTTGGTAATCCTGTTAAGCCAGTGACTTGGGGACTTTGCTTATTGCTTTGTTTGATTACTACCTCTTTGTTCTTTGCCTTGTTCAATCACTTTGTCTTTGATCTAAGAACCGACCCTGTTCTCTGCTAGTGCCTACAATGGTATAAAAGCTGGCTGGAAAACTTAAAGCTGCTTCAGCCTCAGCACTGGCTGGAGTCATGGTGTAATGTTTGTCTATCTGTCTTTTTCTTTTCAATCCTCACTCCTGCCTTTGAGACCCTGTTGACTGACTGAGCTGGCTTGGTTAGTACTTGTTAGTGCTGTAACCTCAGCACTGCGGGGTCCAGGGACAGGCAGATACGGTCCAGGGACAGGCAGTTACGGTCTAGCTGAATAAGTGAGCTCCAGATTCAGTGAGAGAACCTGTCTCTAAAATAAAATAAAATAAAATAAAATAAAATAAAATAAAATAAAATAAAATAAAATAAAATAAAATAAAAGCCGGGCGGTGACGATGCATGCCTGTAATCTCAGCACTTGGGAGGCAGAGGCAGGCGATTTCTGAATTCGAGGCCAGTCTGGTCTACAGAGTGAGTTCCAGGACAGCCAGGCCTGCACAGAGAAACCCTGTCTCGAAAAACCAAAATAAATAAATAAATAAATAAATAAATAAATAAATAAATAACAGAGAGAGACTGAAGAAGATATCCAATGTTGACCTCTGGCCTTCACATGCATTTGCATGTGTACTACCACGCATACACACACACACAAATACATACACTCTACCCACACATAATATTGTAGAACGGGATACAGCTCAACTAGAGCATGTATTTATAATGTAGCTTGCCCTGTGTTCAAATCCCAACATACAAAACAAAAACACATGTGACCAAATAAGATGCTGGAGAGATGTCTCAGCAGTGAAGAGCACTTGCTGCTCTTACAGAGGGCTTGGATTTAGTTCCCAGCACCAACATCCGACAGTTCACAAATGCCTGTATACAGTTCCAAAGGATCTGACACCTTCTGGTCTCAGACAAACACACTTTTCACAAGTTCAAGTAAGGGGCTGGAGAGATGGCTCAGCAGTTAAGAGCACTGGCTGCTCTTCCAGAGGTCCTGAGTTCAGTTCCCAGCAACCACAAGGTGGCTCACAACCATCTGTAATGGGATCTGATGCCCTCTTCTGGTGTGCATGAAGACAGCATGTTTATATCCATGAAATAATAAATCTTTTAAAAAAATCAAGCAAGCCGGGCAGTGGTGGTACACGCCTTTAATCCTAGCACTTGCTAGGAGAGGCAGGCGGATTTCTGAGTTCAAGGCCAGCCTGGTCTTCAGAGTGAGTCCCAGGACAGCCAGGGCTACCCAGAGAAACCCTGCCTCGAAAAAAAAAAAAAATCAAGCAAAACAAGTGTGGTGCTTGCTTAACCCTCCAGAGCACTTCAGTCCCTGTGAATGACTGATAAGGCAAGGGAGTGCCGAGGAAACTGTTCTCAGCCTGTATCATTCAGGGAATAATGATTCTAAAGGCTGTGCATGGTTAGCACAGATGCAACATTTCCTGATAGTTTTTTTCCCTAGGACAGGGAATTCAATTTAGGACTTTGCATTTAGCAGACGTGCACTCTTCCACTGAGCAATATTCACAGGACTGGCTGAGTGCCAGCAAAATGGCTCAGTGGTTAGAGCATATTGAAGTCTGACAAACAAGTTCTATCTCCAGGACCTAAGCAGTATAAAATGAACAACTCCCGAAAGATGTCCTCTATTCCTACCACATAGATAGATAGATAGATAGATAGATAGATAGATAGATAGATGATAGATAGAAGATAGATAGATAGATAGATAGATGATAGATAGAAGATAGATAGATAGATAGATAGATAGATAGATAGATAGATGATAGATAGAAGATAGATAGATAGATAGATAGATGATAGATAGAAGATAGATAGAAGATAGATAGAAGATAGATAGATAGATGATAGATAGATGATAGATAGAAGATAGATAGATAGATGATAGATAGATGATAGATAGAAGATAGATAGAAGATAGATAGAAGATAGATAGATAGATGATAGATAGAAGATAGATAGAAGATAGATAGATAGATAGATAGATAGATAGATAGATGATAGATAGATAGATAGATAGATAGATAGATAGAAGATAGATAGATGATAGATAGAAGATAGATAGATAGATAGAAGATAGATAGATGATAGATAGAAGATAGATAGAAGATAGATAGATAGATAGATAGATAGATAGATAGATAGATGATAGCTATTATATAGATAGATAGAAGATAGATAGAAGATAGATAGATGATAGATAGAAGATAGATAGATAGATAGAAGATAGAAGATAGATAGAAGATAGATGATAGATAGATGATAGATAGAAGATAGATAGATGATAGATAGATGATAGATAGATGATAGATAGAAGATAGATAGAAGATAGATAGAAGATAGATAGATTTCAGTTCCTATTGCAGGGCTTTTAAGGACCTGCCTGCAGTTTAAACACGACACAGAGGCTTCTGTATAGTTTAAAGCTGTTGACCTTATCCTGGGACAGTCTCTCAGCTAGCTCATCTAAACTTAACCTAACTTTTCTGCCACCCTATCTCCCCACGTGGCTCTCACTGCCAGCCTACGGTTCTATTCTCTGTCCTGCTCTCTTTCATGTCTCCCTCCACCTCCCTGTCCAGAGGCCTAATCCCGTGGTTCCTGCCCCAGGTCCGGCCTTTATCAGCTCCTTATTATACAACAACCGTATCATATTTCAGACTGAACCACTCAACCGCAAGACAACGTCTGATCATCTCTTAGGGTTGTCATTAGGCAAAGGTTGTCTGACCGTCATCTTTTGGGCAGATGAGGAAGGACAAGCATTTGAATATAGAAAACCGGTGAAAGGTCACAGACATGACAATACCAAAATCCTGCCAGGACTTAGCTATCTGCCCATACAAAATTAACAATTGAAAATACAGGGGCACATCTTCAAACAATGCAAAGGAAGGTCACCCCAATATCTCTCCCTTTTAGTTCAAGAAATGGCTTTTATCACTAACACTATATACAATAAGAACAGTTATGAGAACTATCAGATAAGAATTACATGTCCAGTCCATTTGTATTTGGCAACCTGGGAGAAAGTACTCCACTAGATATCCTATCTTGGTGAGTCCAAAGTTCTGTACCTAAGTCACTTTCTTATCACCATATTATGATTTTATATTCTCTAACACCTAAGAAAGGATATGGGGGAATTCGGTAACTTGCGTTCATCGACCTTAAAACATCTCTTTAAACCCTCAAACACTTTCTTAGATCCTAAACAACTTAAGCTTTTATGTCGTTAAGCTTTATAAACTTTATACCTCTTTTATGAGTTGTCTTTTTTTTTATTTGATTATAAGGAAAATGTGAGGCTGTAGCTACCTAGTCGTCTAGTCGTCAATCTCATCAAAGACCTGAGAAGAATAGATTGTACCTGAGTCAACAGGAAGTGCAAAGCAAGCAGCTTCTGAATCTTTACAAATGGCAGAGACTTACGGGCTTCCTAGACAGTCACTCTAAGTGTCTCTATGTCGATGGGACATCCATCTCGGCCAGGCCCAGGAGATTTCACAGACTTTTCTGGGAAGCAGAATTTTGAAGGATTCTCCTATCTTGGCACAGCAAAGTGGGGGAAAATCAATTCCCCGTGTCCTGCTTGTCCACAGTTTGGACAGTGTGCTGTCAGCAGTCGGGGTAAAGGGCAGTTTACTGCCCAGCCCAGTGTCCAGCTCTGCCACATTTGAAGCAAGCTCCAGGTGGAAGTTCTTCTATGGTCATCATCATCTTTGAGGAGATTGGGGGTGCTGTCAGGAACTGATGTGTCTCTCTGTATGAAAGGCCTTTTGTTATTAAAACATCTTAAGCCATGCTTAAGTGCAGTGATGGCACACACCTTTAATCCCAGCATTTGGGAGGCAGAGACAGGTGGATTTCTGAGTTCAAGGCCAGCCTAGTCTATAGAGTGAGTTCCAGGACAGCCAGGGCTACACAGAGAAACCCTGTCTCAAAAAAAAAAAAAAGTCTTAAATACCATATTCTGCAGGTCTTTGAAGTGTTTGAGGACCTCCTGTCTATATAATCTAAATAGAAAAAGGTTGCTTGTTTCTAGCTTCATACTTTCTGCATAACTTAGAAAACAAATGACTAATCTTTATTTCTGTAATTAACTAAACTAGTACTCAATATGACTACAAACTTAAATATCTACAGGTGACTGATTTCTTATATTTTATGGTTGTGAGCTTAGCCTTGAATGGCTAAGCCATCTCTCTAGCCCAGGTGACTGATTTCTAACTTGCATTTAATTACCCTTAACAGTTTACAACAGTAGCTTTCAGAAAATGAAGAGTATGCATTACATTTTTAAATGAGCTACATATGCATATATGCCTTAAAGAAGAGTTGAATCATAGATACAGTATATTATAACAACTATAACCATAAAATTCTATCATCATATGAAAATCCATACTAACCTAAAATATTTGAGACTTGTTGCCTTCTTTAGTTTAAAAGAAGATACAACGATCCACCTTTTGTTCTTTGTATCCCTTTATCCCTCTCCACCCCCCCCCTCGCGTGCCCCCCCAAACAACCCTGAGTTTTCACCTCACACCAGTCAGAATGGCCAAGATCAAAAACTCAGGAGAAACCAGGTGTTGGCGAGGATGTGGAGAAAGAGGAACACTCCTCCACTGCTAGTGGGGATGCAAATTGGTACAACCACTCTGGAAATCAGTCTAGCCGTTCCTCAGAAAACTGGGCATGTCACTTCTGGAGGACCCTGCTATACCACTCCTGGGCATATACCCAGAGGATTCATCCCTAACACTAGGTAGGAGAGAAAGAAAGAGAGATAGGAGAAAGAGAGGAAGTGATCCCTGAATTGAACCTTTTCTTTGTTTCCTCCCAGATCATGATCAACAGCTTGTAACTAACCCCCCAAATGACAAGAAACATCCATAACCCACCAAATGACCAAATCACTCACCCCGCCTCTCAGGAATGAGGGTGACATGTTCTTTAAATTGCTTCCTGCTGTCTGGGGTTAACATCTTTTAGGGACCCTAATAAAATTGGGATATTGGCCAAGTCCTGGGAGAGCCGGCTGTTTAACTCGCTGTCCAGGCTCTATGGAATCATCTGGTATTAGGAAGATACTGAGCTTAAATGGAGTCCTGGCTGAAGCAGTCTGTGAGGCTGGACAAGCTGAGGCTAGCCTTGGAAGCTGTCCTGGCTGTAGTCATGGAGGAAACAGCCGCTGAGGCAGTCCGTGAGGCTGGATCACCAGGGGCTGATAGCTTTGTCTTTGTTGGTGTCTGGTCTTTTTTTTTTGTTGTTTTTTTGTTTGGTTTTTTTTTTTTTTTTTTTTTTTTTTTTTTTTTTATTTCAAGACAGGGTTTCTCTGTGTAGCCCTAGCTGTCCTGGAATTCACTCTGTAGACCAGGCTGGCCTCGAACTCAGAAATCTGCCTGCCTCTGCCTCCCAGAGTGCTGGAATTACAGGCGTGCGCCACCACCGCCCGGCTAGTGTCTGGTCTTTTTTGCTCTACAAACACACAAACTTTTAAAGGTAGCGTTGTAGGGACATTCCTGCTTTGACACATGCATGCAATGTGCCATGCACACAAATCAACAGAGCTGGAGAAAGTCATCTGTCGGTGTTTATGAGTCTGTTTGGGCCACATAACCAACCTGCATGGTAAATCTACGAATGAAAGAAAGGCGTGTGATGTAAGTCCCGAGGAGCAGGGAACCTAAAGGATTAATTGGTTTCTGCAGAGACATTCATGTTTCCGTGGCCTCTTGAGCTGCACCCTATGTGTGTGTGTGTGTGTGTGTGTGTGTGTGTGTGTGTTAGCATTTGTGTAACCTGTTTTGTTGTTCTTCTGGGTCTCTTCTTCCGTGTCAGCAGCCAAGATCTTCAGGAGTTCTCCTGTGGTCAAATCTAACTTTATTAGCTTTGAGGGTCTCCACAGCCTTTTGCTTCCTCTTCCCCAACACATTTCTTAACTATTGTTCTGAGATTAATTCCTCCTTAAAGTATACAGTATATAGTATAAAGTATATAGGCTGATTTAATTCAGCAGTCCTTTCTAAAGTTTAACGTTGTTTAGCATATGTGTTCACTGTCTCACTGACAGTAAAAAATTTAAAGTTAATAAAGCATCATGTAATACATCTCCGAGAGATCTCATATCCCCCTTCTGTTTTATAAGCATCTCCTTTGAAGTGTGGTTAGATCTTTCCACAACTGCTTGACCTGAAGGATTGTAAAGTATGCCTGTAACTTGTTTTATGTTATAATATTTAAAAAAATTTTGTACTTTACTGGATACATATGCCAGAGCATTATCAGTTTTAGTCTGTAGGGGTATCACCAAGATAGTCATCAATTCTAGAAATACGTAATTACAGAATAGCCTTTTTAGAACTCAAGGCAGAAGCCCATTGAAACCCTGAATAAGTATCAACTGTATGATATACATTAATTTTTCAAATTCTGCACTGTGAACCATGTCTGTCTACCAATTTTCATTCCTTTGGATACTTTTAAGGTTACTTCTGTCAGGTAATTGAGCTTGATTATATAAAGAACAGATAGGATAATTTTTTATAATTTCCTTAGCTGTCACCAGGTTATAGAAATTTTTTTCTTTAAACTTTCACTATTTACATGATGCTTAGTATGAAAATTTGAAGCTTCTAGTACATTTTCTGTGAAAACTTTATCTGTTTTCTCACTTCCTTGTGCCAATAATCCTGGCAAACCTATTTGAGAGTGAATATGGGTTAGATATAAAGGAGGATCTCTGTTTTGAATTATCTGTTACAGTTACATAAATAACAAAGTTAATTCTGAATCATCTGTAATAAGTTCAGCAGCTTATATATGGAAAACAACTCTTTCTGCACATTGAGAGTCAGGAACTAGATTAAGAATTTCTGAAAATCTAATAGAATCACGAGAACAGCGTATTGTTCTGATTTTTGAACGGAAGCATATGGGCTTTGTATTGCTTATATTCCCTAACTTATAACCTGACGTTTATTGGCATCTGTATAAAAGGTCAGAGCTTTAGAAATCGGTGTTCCTCGCATTATATGAGGAAGAATCCAATTAGTTCTTTTTATAAACTGAAATCACTTGCTTTAGTGATCTTTAATATTAATTTTTCCCCAAAACTTACTGCAAGCTCTTTGCCAATCTTCACTGATTACCCATAATGAAGTAATTTCAGCATAGTATAAGACACCATAGTGTCTGCTAGTCTGTTCCTGCTAACTGATCAAGTCTTAGTCTTCCTTCTACAATCAATTCAGAAACCTTTTCCTTTATAGGTTTTTAATTTTTAAACTGTTTTGTGCTAGAAAATATCAATTCTAAGATATTATCTTCTCTCTGCATAAGAATTCTTGTGGAAGAGTGAGTAGAAGGTAAAATAACTAAAATACAACCAAGCTTGAGATCTAAATGATTATTTTGTTGTTTTTTTGTTTTGTTTTTTGTTTTGTTTTTTTGTTTTTTCGAGACAGGGTTTCTCTGTGTAGCCCTGGCTGTCCTGGAACTCACTCTGTAGACCAGGCTGGCCTCGAACTCAGAAATCCGCCTGCCTCTGCCTCCCAGAGTGCTGGGATTACAGGCGTGCGCCACCACCGCCTGGCATAAATGATTATTTTGATTTAAAAGATCCGATAGGGGCTGGAGAGATGGCTCAGTGAAGAGCACCAACTGCTCTTCTGAAGGTCCTGAATTCAAATCCCAGCAACCACATAGTGGCTCACAACCATCCATAATGAGGACTGATGCCCTCTTCTGGAGTGTCTAAAGACAGCTATAGTGTACTTACATATAATAAATCTTTTTAAAAAAATAAAAATAAATAAAATAAAAGACCCTTTAATTTTTGTTCTATTGTTTACAGTTTAGTATTCTACCTCTCAGATATCTCATCTGTTTTATCCTGATATTTCTTAAACAGGACATAGAAAACTACAACCATTACCTAGCAAATTATAAATATTTCCATGTTGATAATTTAAAAAAAAAACTATGCAGGTTCCAAATGCTCTATGCCATAGTGTTTTCCTTTTATTTTTAACACAGAGGCTATTTTCCTTTTCATCTCACTAATTCTCTCCTTCCTTTGGAGACTTCATTTTATTATTTAAAATTAAATTTTCTTTCTATGACTGTTTATACTCAGTTTCTTTCCTTTTTATTTCAGTGTCTATGCATACTTAAAAAACATTCCTACCTATTTCTCTTTTACCAATTCCCTTTTTTTTTTTTTTTTTTTTTGTTTGTTTTTTTGGATTTTTGTTTTTTTGAGACAGGGTTTTCTGTATAGCCCTGTCTGTCCTGGAACTCACTTTGTAAACCAGGCTGGCCTCAAACTCAGAAATCCGCCTGCCTCTGCCTCCCAGAGTGCTGGGATTACAGGCATGCACCACCACTGCCCAGCTCAGTTCCAAACTTTAATAATTATTTCTGTATTTAAGTTTCTCGGAGCATACATTATCAGTTCTGCGGGTTTCCAGCTGTTGTCTTTGATCACAGTGAGAGGAGGGGCCATCAGCACAGGCTCTGGGGCTCTCGGTCCAGAGAGGAGGAGCATTGCAGATCTGGAAAGCTAAGCAGTCCCTCTGAAGTGAAAGACCAGGTCCATCCACCACCCACCGCCTCACAGAGCTAGGCTCCGGTCGCCGACTTCCACGTCAATACCTAAGTTCTCCTATCTGACCCGGAGTTCACCTCTGTCCCTAACTTTGGATTTGTGTCCCACATTGATGTGCCAGATATTGCGGAGCTTTCAAGGACCTGCTTGCGGTTTAAATAAGATCTGGAGACTTCTATATAGTTGCCTTGTGCTGGGCAATCTCTCAGCTAAACTCCTTTAAACTTATCCTAACGTTCCCTCCATTCTGTCTCCCTCCCCCATGTGGTTCTCACTGCCTGCCTACAGCTCTGTTCTCTCTCTGTTCTGCTCTTTCTCACCCCATCTTCCTGCCTCTAAGTCCCACTTCCTGCCCCAGGCCATCAGCTCTTTATTAGAGGACAGCCATAGTTCAGTGTGAACCAATCAGCAGCAAGACGGACACTATCCTCAATGAAGGTTGCCTGACTTTTTGGGGGACAGGTGAAGAAAAACAAGCTTTTATGTAGAGAAAACCCTGGATGAGCCACAGAAATGACAATACCAAAATCCTGCCAACACTTAGGTTCTCTGCCAGTACAGAATTAACAATTGAAAATAAAGGGACACGTCTTCTAACTCTGTAAAGGAAGGTCATCCGAACAAGTTCTCATTACCATGAAAGAAAGAAAAATGAAGGACGGAAGAACAGAAGGAGTCGTTGAGTCCTGTGGGGTAGCACATGCTTGTAAGTCAAGCACTCTGTCTCAAAAAGGAGAAGAAGGAAGAAGGGAATGGAGTTCTCTGTTAGACATGCTACACCAGGGGCTTGAAGCCCAGTGAAACGCCTCCCGAGGACAGACAGACGGAGCAGAAATACCATGTGAGACACAAACAGCAGGTACTTGGGGAGCGCAGCTGGAAAGAAGGCAGTCTAGAGTACAGGAAAACAGACTAGGGGTAATCCCCCAGTAACGGTGTTAAGCTGGTTAAATAAATCCATAGGACTCTGCCTCAATTGTTGACAGGCTGGTCATTTCCTAATAATAACTAATAGAGTTTATTTAAATCCATTTACACCAGGCACAGCTGAGCAAACTTTTAGTTCCAGCAGTTGAAGGCAAAGACAGGTTGCTCTTTGTGAGTTCAAGGCAAGCCCGCTCGATGTAGTGAATTCTAGGTCAGTTAAGCCAGGGCTACACAGAGAAACCCTGTCTCGAAAAAACCAAATCCAAAAAAAAAAAAAAAAAAAAAAAAAAAAAAAAAAACTTGCATTGGTCAAGGTGTCTGTTCACAGCAGCAAAACCCTAACTAACACACTCTCCCTTTCCCTCTCCTTTTCCCTCTCCCTCTCCCTCTCTGTCTCTGCCTGAATATCAGAAGATAAAGCTCTCAGCTGGCGCTCCAGTGCCTGCCTACATGCCACCATGCTCCTTGCCATGATGATAATGAACTAAACCTCTGAAATTATAAGCAAGCCCCCTATTAAGAATTTTTCTTTTACAAGTTGCCTTGGTCATGGTGTCATGGTGTCTCATCACAGGAATAGAACAGTGACTAAAACAAGTAACCTGCTATTCATAAGGGGAGAAAATACAGTCCATCAGGGAAATTTGAAAATAAATGTGTTTTACTTTTTGGGGGGTTTTTTTTTTGGTTTGTTTTTTGTTTGTTTGTTTGTTTTTCAAGACAGGGTTTCTCTGTGTAGCCCTGGCTGTCCTGGAACTCACTTTGTAGACCAGGCTGGCCTCAAACTCAGAAATCCGCTTGCCTCTGCCTTCTGAGAGCTGGGATTAAAGGTGTGTGCCACCACTGCCCGGCTTATTTTACTTTTTGATCATTTGAGACAGAATCTCACTATCTAATCCTGGCTGGTCCAGAATACACTATTCAGCCCAGGTTGGCCCCAAACTTCCTACGATCCTCCTGTTTATACCTCCTACATATTCAGGATTATAGGTATGTGCCACTATACCTGAATCTGGAAATAAACTTTCCTCAGCACCTGAGCCGCCACAACACATTGCAAAAGGTGTCCTCCGAATGCAAGCTGAAACCGAAGAATAAAACCAGACATGATGACACATGCCTGTAATCCGAGCATGGGGAGGTAGAGGCAAGAGGAACAGAAGGCCATGGTCATCCTTAGCTATAGAGCAAGTGCAAATTCAAGGTCAGCCTGGAATACTTAACCCTCAATCAAAACAAGTAGATAATATAAAAGCAGCAAAGACAGGCTTCCCTTCACCTTAAAGAATAGCCTCATTGCTATTATTGTTGTTGTTGTTGTTATTCAAATTGAATTTAATTTGGTGGCAAAGAAATCAAAGACCCTGACCAGCATGACTTGTTATAGACTTTGCAACAAGTTAAGCTCCCAGCAACTTCATCTTTCCAGCAGACCCAGATTTCTCAACAGCCACACTGTTTATATTTCAGGAGTTGCTAAATGTCTCCTGGGGAACAAAATCGCCCCTTGTTAGAACACACTGGTCTCAGTCAGCCATTAGCTCAGGCAGTGGCAGATGAACCACCTCTATCCAGTGACTCACAGGGAGTTGTCTCTGGGGAAACTTTGGAAAGGTGTTTCTTTTTTCCTTCAAAAACAAGGGTAATTTTTAAAAAGACTCCCCTTGAGGTGAGAATGTGGCTTGGTTAGTGGGATGCCTGAGTAACATGCACAAAACTCTGGTTCAGTCTGCATACGCCAGGTAGGGGTAATACAAGCCTGTAGCCCCAGCACTCAGAAGGAAGAATCAGGAAGATGATAAGTCCAAGGTCATCCTAGGGTATACGGGTACATATAGACTTTAAGGCTAGCCTGGGCTATATGAGACTCTCTCAAAAATATTCCCTTCTCTCCCCTGCATACCACTGTTACAGGTAATTTCTACATTTTTCTTTTTGCCATCCTAAGGATGAAGAACAGAGATATTGAAGGAATACAGGTCTCTTTTAAATATATATATATATATATATATATATATATATATAAAACACACTTATAATATTATATAATATATATGTACATTATAAAAGACATGTTTCTGAAGTGCAGTCAAAGGTGCAGGGAGCACGGAAGCAACAGAAGAGACTTCTGGAATCTGGGCCTTCAATGGACCCATCTAACGCAGAAGGAGGCTTGGATTCAGGTCCTCCTGTCTCATACAATCTGCCTTATTATGTAGCTCACTTGAATGAAGATTTATGTTACTTGAAGCAGAAATTACATGGCCACGGAACGTTCTGAAACCTGGGGAATGGAGACTAATAGGAGTGGTTCAAACCCATCCCTGCGTTGCCAGGGAAGGGGAGACCGAAGACCGCGTGGGTGGCAGGGAAGACGTGAGCACTGCTGCTTCAGTCTATCCTCATCCCAGCCCAGGACCTATCTTCTTCTGAAGTCACTCAGGCCCCTAGATCATGGTACCCTTGAGCCACTTGCCTCCCTAGCTTCTCAAATGGAGAAACTGAGACCCATGGAGAGCCATGGACCCAAGGCCACAGAGCAAACCGGAACAGTTTGTCTAGGTTTCTGATACTAGCCATCTTTCTTTCCTTCTTTCTTTCCTTCCTTCCAGCCTTCCTTCCTTCCCTCCCCCTCTCTTTCCTTTCTGTCCTTCTTTCTTCCTTTCTTTACTATGTATGGGTGTTTTCCCTACATGTATGTATGTGCACCATGCGTATGCCTGATGCCCAAGGAGGCCAAAAGGAAGTAAGGATGCCTCAGGAGGGTATCAGATCATCTGGAACTGGAATTATAGATACTTGTGACCCAAATTGTGAGTACTGGAAATCAAATCCAGGTCCTCTGCAGTAATAAGTGCTGTTAACCACTGTCTTAGCTACTTTTTTATTCTTGACAAAACACCATGACCAAGGAAACTTGTAAAAAGAAAATTTTAATTTAGGACTTATGGTTGCAGTGTTTAAGGGTCCATGATCTCTCCAACCCCTATATATAATTTTAAAAATAAATCTTAGAGATAGGAATGGTGACATAAGTTTAATCCCAGCACTTGGAAGGCAAAGGCAGACAGATCTCTGTGGATTTGATGACAGCCTGGTGTACAGAAGGAGTTCTGGGTGAGCCAGGGCTACATAGTGAGACCATGTGCTCCAACACACACACATACACACACACACACACACACACACACAAATCTAAGAAAAAAAGAATAATGGATTCTGAAGGTGCTGCTGTCCTGAAGTGACTCATGTAGCTGCATAGTTGTCTTTGCCTGCCCTTGAGAAGCCCTTCCAGTGAATGCTACTATGGAGACTACAACAGCCCCAGAGGTAATGCTGGTCTCTGTAGTAGTTACTTTTTTTTTTTTTTTTTTTTTTTTTTTTACTGTGATCAACACCATGACCAAAGTGGCTTATGGAACAGAGTTTATTTTGGCTTACAGTTCCAGGCGAGTCCATATTGGAGGTAGAGGAATGACGGCAAGAGCAGGAACCTGAGAGATCACATTGTCAACTTCAAACAGGAAACAGGAAAGCTAACTGCAAGTGGCTTGAACTCTTGGGTGGGGTTATGAACTCTCAAGCCACCCCCAGTGCTGCACTTCCTCCAGCAAGCCCCCCCCCCCCATCCCCAGGCTACCAACCAGGGATCAAGTGTTCAAATACATGAACCTATGAGGGACATTTTTGATCCACTAAAGCCTCCTGAGCCAGAATTGGTGTCAGTGCTGAGAGGGTGGAAGCAGTAGAGACTCAGTCATCACTAGAGGCCTCTGGTAACTGGGCGTGATCTGTAGAAGAGGCCTCTTGGCAGACTGATGGTTGGATTTGGCTGCCATTGGTACTTGGGAGAATTAGTGCTTTCTTTCTGCTTCTTGTAGCACTCATCCACCCACACACCTAGAGACGAAGATGCTGCCGGTAAGAGGAGCAAGACCTTACTATAAGCCCTCCAGTGAGATCAGAACATTGTGAGGAAAGGAACATCTGTGGTGGCTAGGCTCCCTTTCCTTGGCAGCACTTTTGAAGGTATTAGCTGGGGAATGCAGTGACTCTTGTACCCTTCCTTTGTAGATTTTTTTTTATGTGTATAAGTATTTTGCCTGCATGTATGTGTGTCCATCAAGTGTACACCGGAGGCCCAAGGTGGTCAGAAGAGCCTGTGGGACCCTTGGAATTCGAATCACAGATGGTTTTGAGTCTCCTTTGAGCACTAGGAACCTAAACTGGGTCTGCTACAAGAGCTGCAAGTTTTTCTTAGCTTCTAAACCATCTTTCCTGCCTGTTTTTTTTTTTAAACATTTCCCCAAGAGTATAATTTATAACAAAGTCAAAGGATTTTTCCGAGTTAACAGTTGTAACAATCATATGTGCTTGTGTTCGCTCCCTCCTTTCTTTTTTTAAAGATTTTATTTTATTCATATGAGTACACTATAACTGTCTTCAGACACACTAGAAGAGGGCATCGGATCTCATTACAGATGGTTGTGAGCCACCATGTGGTTGCTGGGATTTGAACTCAGGACCTCTAGAAGAACAGTGCTCTTAACCGCTGAGCCATCTCTCCAGCTCCCTTGAGAGGAAGCTCTTTTCTGGTGTCATGTTTCATGTACTTCATGCCAACCTGCAACTCCAAATGTAGCCTCAGATGACCTTGAACTGATTCTTCTGACTGCACCTCCAGAAGCATGCACCATTATGTTCGGCTGTGTTTGTTTTCTATTGTAAAAAATTATTATTTAAAAAAATTAAGTCCTCCACTCATTATGGTAGAATCTGCATATGTAAGACCACAAGACAGTCTCTGTGTGACCTTGATTGCTTACCTTTCTAAAGTAGTTTTACTCTACTTATTGGTTGGTTGGTTGGTTGATTTTTCTGGAACTTGAAATCTTTAAAAGCAAAGGTCTGGTAAAATGGCTAGGTTAAGGCGCTAGCTACCAAGCCTAATGACCTGAACTCAATCCCCAAACCCACATGGTTGGTGAAAGGAGAGAACCCACTTCTGAAGCAGGAGGATTACAAGTTCAAGGGCAGTCTGGGCTACAAAGTGAGACCCTGTCTCACAGAAAGAAGGAAGGAATTGTGGTGTCTTAGTCACTATTCCATTGCTGTGGATCGACACCACAACCAAGGCAACTCTTAAAAAGAAAGCATTTAATCGGGCCTTTCTTACAGTTTGGGAGGGTTAGACCATTTTCATAATGGTGGGGATCATAATAGTACATAGGAGGCCCTGAAGCAGTAGCTAAGATCTATAGCGGCATCAGACAAACGGAGAACTGAGCCTAGCATTAAAATATATGAGCCTATAGGAGCAATTCTTATTCAAACCACTACAGAAAAGAAGAAGGGAGAAAGAGGGAAGAGAGGAGGAAAGATCTTACTTATTGTGCACATGTTCTTGGGCATGCCATTGTACTAGTGTGAGTTCTGGGGGGTTTAAATCAGGTCACCAGGCTTGTATGGCAAATGGTTGTACCTGCTGACTCATATTGTTGGCCGAGAAAATAGTATTTTTTTTCCTGCCTGATGATCATATGCCTTTAGTTTTTTTAAAAAACCAAGATTTCTCTGTATAGCCCTGGCTTTCCTAGTCTCAATCTGCCAAACAGGCTGGCCTCAAACTCACACATATCCACCTACCTCTGCCTTCTGAGTGCTGGGATTAAAGACTTGTGCCACCTCCTGGGGCCATACGCCTTTATTTTTATATTAGCCCTCCAGTGTTCCTTTGGGGCAACTGTGCTACTCTGAATCAGACAGTTTGGGTAGGCTTTGCAGTAAGATGTGCATTTAATTCCAGCTTTGAAGGAAAACATGGAGCCTATGCTCAAACTGACTTGTAGAGACCATCCTGAACCGCAAACAGTGGCTCTGAACAATGTGTACAATTCATTCCAAACCCCAAAGAAGTGTGTTACAACTTCTGGGTTGAGAACAACTCCTTTAGACCTAGAACATGACCCTGTAACATGGGAAGTAAAACAGAACTCCTTGAGGCAACATCCTATCTAAGAATGAAACCTACAAGTACAAGCAGCGAGGTTTCAACTTGAGACCCTGGATGCAGCCTGTGGCCAGACTACTATAAATCAATATATTTTCTTCCTCCCAACCAGTTTAGATGGTTGTACTTATAAAGTCTTAATTAAGTCAATATATAATAAAATTCACAGACTTGTGTGTGTGGGGTGTAACAGAGTGTTTTAGGAGAGAGAGACTAAGGCAGTTTAAAAAGATTACAAAGACATTCTGAGGTACATTGGCCTTTTCTAGTTAACAGGGGCACTCCGAGCAGTGCTGGTAGCGTGGAAGTGGGGTGGATACTCATTCATTTCTCAGTAAATCCTCTGGGCTTCCAATGGAATCTCAATGCCAATAAATATGTACTGAGTACCTGGCACTGTTAGACAATGAGAATGATTTCAACCCCCAGAAGGTTTCAGCACCAGTCGAATTTGGCGCTGAGCCAGGAGGATTTCTGTATCTTCAAGGTTGCTTGTTCTGTCTAGCAAGTTTAGACCAGCCATAGCTACAGAGTGAGACCATGTTTAAAAAGACCATGTTTAGGAGGGAGGGAGGGAGGGAGGGAGGGAGGGAAGGAGGGAGGGAGGAGAGTATAGAGGAGGAGTATAAAGGAAAAGAGGGAGAGAAAGAAGCACACAAGGCACTGTCAACAACAAAACGAGAAAAACCTTACGCTCTTGTGCCTCGTTGTCTTGTAATTATGGATAAGGAAAAACAATTTTAAAGTAATACAGCACATTGAAAGAGGTATAAAAAAGAAAGGGACTTCGGGGCCATTGCTAAAATTTATCAGAGTGAACCACTGATTTATTTATCACAGCTCCAGCACCAAGAAGCTAAATGGCTTAACCCAGACCACCTAGGAAGTGGTAACATCAGAACTGAAAAATGAAACTTTGAGTTAGACTGTCCCAGCCCAGGAGTGTTTTAGCTGGTACTAAAAGTGAGTGTTTTACCCTCACTTTTCTTGGGCTCTGTATATTGCCTCTGGGGAGTTTTGGCTTTACCTACCATCCCCTTTTCCCAAAGCTTGCCTGTGCCAGTGTCCTGTTCTGGTTCGCTCTCCCTTCCTATGCACTTTTGACTTTTATTCTCCTCATAGCCTGAATATAAGTTACTAAGTAACCCATCTTAGGGCCACCACACTGAATTCTTATCAGGGATTGCCATTCATATCTTTATAAATGGCCCATTTGAATTGTGCTCTTCCCTTACTTACAATTCCGACTTCAGTTCCCTGTCTGCAGTCTTCCCAAATCTTCATGGGTAGCTTTTGCCATGGACCATTAAGAATGTTGAGGAACATCCTCGGTTGCCCAAACCTTCAGCCCCGTGACACTCTAGGCCTCTCATTGCTCACAGGAAAATAGGACAGAATTTTTTTTCCTTTACCACCAATGCACAAATACCCTTCCTAATGGCCTTGCTGTTTCTAATTCATGTTGAGAACTAGCTGTATTTAATTAAGAGCAATGTGTAATGTATTAGAATAAAAAGCTACCATTTATTATTACATTTTGATGTATTATTCCAGGCTAGGTCCATATTACTTCAAGATAATGTTTTGAAGTGGATATTGCTATACTTATTTGCTTAAAAGTTTTGAAGAGTTGGGATGACCTGCATAAGGTCACATAGGAACTGGCAGAGGTAGATTTTTGGATCAGGTCCATTGGATTTCAAAGCCCATGTGTCTGACCTACAAACTGCCTCCCAATATCAGCTAGTTCTGGGCTGAATAGAACGCCATATAAAAACTAACTTCTGTATCTCAACCAAATTTTCAAAACCTCCATATATATATTTTTATTTAATGTTCATAATAATACCGTGAGAGGGTTAGCTGTATCTTCCTTATATTTAGATACAAACACTAAACGTTTTAGAAAGGGACGTGACACATGGAGGCAAAAGGAAAGCCAGATTCCAAAGTCGGTTCTTTTCTCAGTTCCTCATTCCTCAGTTCCTGCATTACATACTGCCTGCACTCAAGTGCTGTCTGGTACAGACCAGGGGAACCAGAGCTGGAGCAGTGCCTCTCTGCCTCTGATAGCCTGTGCAGCTCGCTTGGCACCGAGATATGTGTTCATCTGTGTAATAAATCTTGAGCCAGGCACTGGGGAAAAATGTGTACAAAGGCCATCTCGGTTCCTGAACCCAGAGTTGACACTCTCAACTGGCAAAGACAATTTCCCAGTGACAGGTGTCACAAGGCAACGGGTAGGAAATACGTCTAAAATGAATTTCGAGTAGTCAAGAGAAGACTTAAAGTGTTTTGACAGTGTATCACCTGGCTTACGCGGCATCCAGTTTGTAAACGAGGTTAGCCTTGAACACACATATCCACATGCCTCTGCCTCCCAAATGCTGGATTAAGGGCCTGTGTCGCCACATCTGGCCCTGGGGGGCGGGGGGGCGGTACATTTTGTTGCTGTTGCTTTTTATTTCCAGTACCGGGGACTGAATCCAAGGATGGGAAGTGCTCTACCACTGAGCTAGTGGTAAATGAAAAAGGAGAAACCTGCAGAATTCGTTGTTAAGCCAGACGCGATCTGTCTGTCGTTAGACAGGACAACTCTAACGGAAAACACATTGAACTTTACGTCGCTAAAGTCTATAAGAGGATAGAAGTACAACTCTGCCCTTCCAGTTGTTAGTTCTCTGACCTTGCCTTCGCTGTCAGGGTCACCCCACCACCACCACCACTTCATTACCATTCCCTCCTCCCTACTCCTTCCGGACACTTCCGGCTTGCGCAGGCGCAAGAGAAATCGCCTGTCCTAGTGGCGCGAGGAGCTCACACCCAGACGCATGCGCGTCCCGCCCATAAGCCCCGCCCCAGGCGCCCCCTCGCGAGCGCCTGCCGTTTCTTTGGGCGGGCCAGGGGGCGGGGCCTAAGCGGGCGGCGCGCCGCGGGCGGGCCAGTGAAGCCGGCGCCCCCGACACGTGATCTGGAACCGGCTGTGTCGCTTGGTGACTCCGTCTGTCCGTCCGTCCGCGGGTGCCATCATGGCGGACGCGGCCAGTCAGGTGCTCCTGAGCTCCGGTCTCACCATCCTGTCCCAGCCGCTCATGTACGTGAAAGTGCTCATCCAGGTATGAGTCGTCGCCCTTTCCTTCCCCGCCGGCGTCCGGTCAGGTCGCCACCGCCCTCTGCGCCTCTGGGCTGGCTCTGCGTCCCAGGCCTTCACCCTCTCGAGATGCTGCCCTTCTCTCCCCTCAGGAACAACTTCCACGGCCTCGCGGCCGCTCTCGAAAACACCCCGAGGCTCGCCCCGGGCAGACCCGCTCCCTTTCCGCAGCCAACTGCCACCCTGGCCTTCCCTAGCCGGTGACTCTTCTCAACTTTGTTTTTCTGGCCGGTTGCCACCGAGGGCTCCCCGACCCTTGCCTTGTCGCCCCTCTGATGTTGGCATTCACCTCACTTCGTTCACTCCTCCTCGGCGAAATATCTCAAACTCGAGACGTGAAATAACTCATCTAAGGACAAATTTAAAATTCTAGGAGAGCCAACATCTTATTGTTCTTATTCGGTTTTTCTATTTTGCTGTTTCTACTTCTATTCCCGTTCAGAGATTTTAACACCAGATACCCGGATATACACAAGGAGCGCATTGAGAAGTGATAATGAAGTCAGATTTCCGAAGGATCCATTGAGCGCTTGCACAGTAGCCCATGTGGTTCATGACAATGAAAATCACGATGGTCAGAGCTGGAAGTCAGTTCTGTTTAAACACTTTAGCGAATTTAAATGTAACATTAAACCCCAGATGTCTCTCTTGCCTCCCATTCCAATCTGCTATAAAATATTTCTAAAGTGGTCATTTATATTCATGGGTACGGAGGCCTACTTTTAGCTGGTGATAGTATTTTCAGTTGCTTTTCTAACTTTCCCTGTGATGAACAGGCCTTTTTAAAAAGCATTTATTGGGAGTTGACATACTGCATGCATTGTGTCCTGGAAGGAAGCAGGCTTTAGAATCCCTGTCCTCAATGTTTACCATTCTGGGGGGGGGGGGGGGGAAAGCAAGACTCTAGAATGGACTTTATCTTTCAATTGTTATTCATACAAATTGTTGCTAAGTTGACTAATATAAGTTCGGATTTTTCGTGTAAATGTTGAAGCACAAAGAGTGAAATCTGCCTAAAACAGAATTGACAGCATTTTGCAGTACACATATGAACCCACTACTCAGTAGTTCTCAAAGGACAGTGTTTTTAGTGACATTCAGTGTTCTTGCCTCAACAACTCAATATTCCTAAATTCTGATTTCACAATATCTTGTGTGTTGCCAAGTATCTCAGGAGGTTGATGAAATTCCCAAATACTGCTTTAAAAGTTGCGTGGTAGCACTTTCAGTGAGTTCAGAGGGGGAGTTTTAGCACAGATAGAGGAATTGCAACAATAGAGCAGCCCAAACTGCCCTGTATTTTTTTAATCTCAAGTATCCTTTGGCACTATAATCCCTGAATATATTGTACAAATAAAATGGCAATCATTAATTTTTATGGCTTTTTGTATATTGCTAATGAGCCAGTACATTTAACGTGGACCTAACTTGTAATTATTTTTGTAAGTGAATTACCCAGTTGTATGCATTTGTCTTTGTTGTCTAGTTAGCCATATAGGTAGGCATTTGATGCTGCCTCAGTGACTATTTTATTTTGTTCAAATATGAAAAATGTTGTAAAAAGTATTTGTCAACCTTATTGGTAAACTAGGCTTTCCTGTCACAATGGTTTCCTTATTCTATTTTCAGTTTAATAATCTTAGTTACATGGTTTACTCTATCGACCCAACTCAAAGGGCAAATTGGAGTTTATTGAACCCAGTCTTAATCTATCTAACAGAACAAAAGACTGATAAGGATGATACTTCATCAATGACTTAAAAAAAACTAAACTGCATTTGTATTTGTAAAAATTTGGGGTTAAGGAGGTAGCTTGCTGGCATTGAGCATAAGGATGGACATGAGCATATGTTTGATGCTGATTCATTTCAGCATCAAACATAAACAAATTTGTGCCTGAGTTTCTTTTTTTAAGACCTTGTAGCCAAAGTATTCCTGGGTGTTGCTTAGTGTTGATGCTTTCCTTTGTTTTTAAAGGTGGGATATGAGCCTCTTCCTCCAACAGTAGGACGAAATATTTTTGGGCGACAAGTATGTCAGCTTCCTGGCCTCTTTTGCTATGGTAGGTGCCTTTGATTTATCTGGAATGGTTGACATTGAAGGCTGGAGTTACTAAAAGAAAATACATAGAAGGCATGCTGCCTTGAAATTTTTTGTAACCTTGTTTTTGGACTAGAACCTAAATCTCTGATTTGTGTTCTTAGCTCAGCACATTGCAAGCATCGATGGGAGGCGTGGGTTGTTCACGGGCTTAACTCCAAGACTGTGCTCAGGAGTCCTTGGAACTGTGGTCCACGGTAAAGTTTTACAGGTAAGAGGAAATCAATTAATGTTCTCATGTATTTTGGCTACCTTTTATGCAGAGTTCATTCCACTATAAAGAGCAATCTCAAAGATGAACTTACAACCCTGGCATGGCATCTCTTTCTCTTGAAAGACATTTTCTCTTTATTGATTAACTGAACAATTGAAGACAGGATTTCTCTGTGAAGCAGAGACTGACCTCAGTTTAGCTTACTAGCCTGGGCTGGCCTTGAATTTGATTTACCTTCTGAGTGCAGAAATTACAAGGGCGTATCCACATACCTGTCTTGAAAACTTTTTCGTGTGAAATACTTACTTTTCTCGTGGAAACAGGAAATTCATGTAGGTTAAAGTAATTGACCTTGATATATATAACCTTCTTCTTTTAAAACAGATTCTGAGAAATTAGATCCATTCACCTATATAGTTTACTTTTTAAACTTGTTTATTTTTTGTTTATTGATTTATTACAGAGGAAGAAAGCTGAATAAAACATTTCAAATTTCTAATATTAGCTTAATGACACATTTTCTTAAGTATTGAAAAGAAGCAAGAGCTGTTGTTGTGCATAGTGGTATATGCTTAGACTCCTAGCATTTAGGGGTGGAGAACAGGGATAGAGAGTTCAAGGCTTATTCAAGTTTAAAACAATAAAACTGATCACTGCAGTTAGTAAAATGTTTTTGGAAGCACCAGTCCTGGGGCTCCATGCTACAGTGGAGTATTGTCTGAGCTCAAATCCCTCAGGGTTCCTCCGATTATGCACACTTTACTGTATGCTGGATCTCTGTTCCTGGTGCCAGCTGGTGAGGTTGGTGGCATGGAGAGTAGTCATGGCAAGAAAAGTGGTCTCAGGCATATTGTGCAGGCTGGCCAGGGCTGCCTATAGCTTCTGCCAGGTGACGGTCCCATTTGACTTAGGTTTGCTTCCAAGCACTCAAGGTGGCGAAGTGCTGCAGTACCTGGGCAGCTTGGCCTGTGCAGGATGTATGCATCTACCCACCTGGGCTCTGATACTGGTTTGCAGAAGGGTGTTGGGCACCCTTCTTAGAGTACCTGAAGCTAAAGAGTTGTAGAAGCTGTTGCTTGTCCACATTATGAAAGGTATTTTATAGGTTAGGAACACTTCTAGAGATTTTATAAACTTTAATGACCCAGCTAAAGCGAGCAATGCAATTCCTGAGTTCTTTTTGACTACTGTTGTAATTTTTACCAGACTTTAGCATCCTAAAGACCTTCCTGGATAGACCTGGCTTCACCAAAACTGTGGTTAGCATTTCATTACTTTGTGCCCTGCAACCTTTCAAGGGCTGAGTGTTATATTGTATACAGAAGGCAGCTACTGATGTGACATTCCAGGTCCTCATGACAAGAGCCTAGCTTGAAGGTGCTGAGCTGTCTGAGGTCCCCTGGACACACAGATGTAGGTAGCAGTTGGCCTGGGAGACATCTGTGGACCCTTGTGCAAAGAAGCCTGCACAGCTATGGACAGAAGGGAGGCAGTAGGCTGTAGGGTCTCTTCAAAGGGACATATTCCCAGTCTGATGGAAAAAAAAACCCTGGCTTCTTGAGCCTTCTGCCCATGTTACAGGCATGTCCCATGAGTTTTATGTATTCTCATATCCTGCCTAACAACACATGAAGCATTGTTGCTTACTGCAATCCCTAAGCCACAGTCAGCTGGGAGGCCCTAGGATGGTCAGCATCATTGACTGTCAGGTATCTGTGTTGTACAAGCCTAGAGGCTGAGGAGACTTCTTGGGAGGTGGGGTTAAGATAGAGTCTTTCTCTGTGGTCTTCGCTGTTCTGGAGCTCCCTATGTAGATGTGGCTAGACTCTGATTCACAGACCCTCTTTTGCCCCCAGAATGCTAGAATTAAAGGTGTATGCCACTGCATCCAGCTGTAATTCTTTTTACAAAAAAAAAAAAAATGTTGCCTGTTTTTTATAGGTAAGACTAGAAAATGAAACACAGGCATGGTCTAGCAAGCCTATAAGCAGGTAGAGGCAGGGGTAAAAGTTCAAGGTCATATTGGCATATTGACCTGTCTCAAAAAAAGCAAAAGAGAAAAAGACAAAATAATAAAACTAATTGTCACCGGGAGGTGGTGGCCCATGCCTATAATCCCAGCACTTTGGGAGGCAGAGGCAGGGGGATTTCTGAGTTCAAGGCCAGCTTGGTCTACAGAGTGAGTTCCAGGACAGCCAGGGCTACACAGAGAAACCCTGTCTCAAAAAAACCAAATCCAAAAAACCAAAAAGAACAAAAACAAACTATTTGTCATCTACTAAGCTTGAAGTTGTTGGGCCCTTTTATGTTCTAGCCAATTTTCTATTTTCTTATTATCCAACCCCCCCTCCCAACAGGAACTCACTATGCAGCCCTAGCTGGCCTAGAATTCACTATGTAGACCAAATTGACCTCAAACTCTCAGAGACCTGCCTGCCTCTGCCTCCTGAGCATATTTTCTATTTCTAAAATATACCAGAAGCCATATTTCCTCTTGCAATATAATCTGGGGTTTTTATAAGTCACATTCTCGTCTCTAGAAGAGAAAACCATTTTGCTTATTTTAGAAGTAGTCACATAACGAGGAAAGTAGGGTGATACTCAAACTGAGTACCAATTCTGTGTGCTTCATCCTATAAAAAATAGAATCTTGCCTTAATTTTGTATTTCTGCTTTTTCCATGAGAAGAATAGCACAGTTGTTTTAACAGTGCTATTAGATACTTAGATATATTTAGTAAATAATATCCTGGGAGGGTTTAGTTGTGATTGTTAATACCCTGCCACCTTGTTTTTCTTTGCACTACTGGGGATCGAACTAAAAACTTAAAGCGGGGTAGGGGATAGGTGGAGGTAGAGGGCGACTCAGTTGATAGAGTTGGTTCCATCCCAGCACTTGGGAAGTAGAAACAGAAGCATCAGAAGTTCAAGGCCATTCTTGGCTTCTTAAGAGGTTAAAGTTAGCATGGGTTACATGAAGCCCTGTCTCAAAAAAACAAGCCAGGCTTGGGCTAAGTAACTAGATCTTCAACTTTGCAATAATACCAACTTAAAGATACTTCTGTCCAGTTGATAAATGTGGAGTAAAAACTCGGAGTTTTTAGAAAATCAGTGTTTGTCATTTTCTGTCAATACCTTCTGTAACAGAACGCTTTAATAGCTCTAATTATCCTTCATTTCTGTGTCTTCTTTAGTATTACCAGGAGTCTGAGAAACCCGAGGTATGTTGAAGCTTTCTATATGAATCCCTGTCTCTGGCAAATTCCTGCTGTTTGACCCCTCCCTAGGAGAAAAGCCAAGGCTTTTCCTTTTCATCTCAGTGATGTGGGATCTTATGGGGTGGCCATGAGTTTGAAGACTTCTATTTAAACCATCAACATTTCTGTCTTCGCTTTTCATTTCCAGGAGTTAGGATCTGTAACTGTACAAAAAGAAGGTTCATCCTCCTTTGACCGAGTTATCAAAGAGGTAAGAGATGAGTTTGCCCCATGAAATTGAACCCAGACCATGCATCCTGTGCTATTCCCAAGGGAAAAGAAAAAACTTCAGTTTAAATTGGGTTTCCTGTCTGCTAACCCAAAAGAAAGGCACAGCCTGCTGTTGGAATAGGTACTACTCACTCTGTTGTTAAGACTGAGGCAATTTTTGCATTTATTCTTTTTTATATGTCTGAGTGTTTTGCCTGTTTGTATGCCTGCCTGGTACCTGCAGAGGCCAGAATATTTCTTGAACTGGAGTTACAGAGAGTTGGAAAATGCTGTGTAGGTGCTAGGAGCCAAACCTAGGTCCTCTAGAAAAGCACTCAGGCATCTATCTCTCCAACCCCTAATTTTATTCCTTTTTGTCATTACTACTTTTTTGTTGTTGTTTTTGTTTTTTTCAAGACAGTTTCTCTATATAGTCTTGGCTGTCCTGGAACTCACTCTGTAGACCAGGCTGACCTCGAACTCAGAAATCTGCCTGCCTCTGCCTCCTGAGCACTGGGATTAAAGGCGTGCGCTGCTACCACCACCTGGAATTTATTACTTATTTTAACACAGTCTTGTAGTCCAAGCTGGCCCTGGCCTCAGCAGTCCTCTCTCCTCAGTTTCCTTTCCTCTCCCTGGTATGGAATTGCAGGAATATCATGCCCAGCTTTGAAAGTCTTCTAGAATGGCAAAAATGTGTAGCAAGTTAACTTTATTTTTATCTTTTTGTTATTTTATTGAGACAGGGTCTCATGTAGCCCTGACTGGCCTGGAACTCTATATAGATAAGGTTGGCTTCAGTCTCAGAGATCCACCTGCCTCTGTTTTCCCAAGTGCTAGAATTAAAGTATGCACCATACCCAGCACACAGAAATTTTGCATGTTGGCTCTCACCTGTCCAGAGATGCTTTTGTGGTATTACTCTACAGCTGAAATGGACCTGTCACTTATTTGTTTTCCCCATGCTTAGCTTTAGAACTGCTCTAAGGCTGGAGATGTAGCTTAGCTTAAAGCATTTCCCAGACTTAATAAAATTCAGATTCCTAGACTAAAAACCACACTTGCAGAGTTGGTATTCTGAAGATGTAGGCATATATCTAAAGCCTGACATCTGTCTAGTGTAGTTACCAGCTTCTTTGAAACCTGTCATTGTGAGAGAAAGTAAAATCCAAATTCATGTCTCATCTAGACTGATGCCTCAAGCCTGTAATCCCACTTATTTGGGGAGCTTGAAGTGGAAGGAGCAGAACTTTAAGTCCTGCTTGGGCAATAGAATAAGCTCAAGGCCAGCCTAAACAATGATACAGACTGCATGAAGAAAGTAGAAAGGGGGCCAGAAATATAGCTTGTTAGTAGAGCACTTATCTAGCAAGGGTGAGGCCCTGGGTTCAATTCCTGCAACTGCTGAATGAGTGAATGAATGAATGAATGATTCCAGCTCTGGTAAGTTTATTCATACTGATAACCTTCTCTTTCTTTGGGGGAGGGGTGGTGGTGTGTGTGTGTGTGCGTGCGTGTGCATGTGCATGTATTTGTTTTCTGATGTTTTTGATTTGTGTATAGAATTGGGGAAAACCGTTGGGGTTGAAATTCATGAGAGGTGTTATTAAATAGCAAAATATGACATTAATTCCATTGGAGCTAGCTTCCTGACTCCAAAACAGGAAAGGTTCAGTGCCTAGTCCTTTGCCCTGTACTATGTTGATAGGAATAGGAATGGCATTTACCGGCTGGTGAGATGGCTCAGAAGGTAAGAGCACTGACTGCTCTTCCAAAGGTCCTCAGTTTAAATCCCAGCAACCACATGGTGGCTCACAGCCATCTGTAATGAGATCTGACGCCCTCTTCTGGTGTGTCTGAAGACAGCTACAGTGTACGTATAGTAATCTTTTTTAAAAAAGGAAAAAAATTAAAAAAAAAAAGGAGTGGCATTTACTTAGATTTCAGAATGTGCTTTGATTGTTTCTAGACAACTCGAGAGATGATTGCTCGTTCTGCTGCTACCCTCATTACACATCCCTTCCACGGTATGTTTGCAGTTGATAGTATAAAATATCTCACCTCTTTATTCTATAGTGTGATCTTTATTGGCATTTATATAGCTTAGTGTGGGCATTGACTGGAGGGCTCTGCCTCCATGTTCTTCATTCACCTGCATCGCTGTCTTTTTCCAGATAGTGTCTTTAGATTAAAACAAAACAAAACTTGTAGAATTATCAAAATAAATCTCAACATAGTTGGTGTAATTTTATTTTAGTTAAAAAAGAATTGGTTTGGCATTTATTTTGGCAGGGGAGGGACAGGCCTTCCACAGCATATGTGTGGATGTCAGAGGACAATTGGGAATCTGTTTTCTTTTTCTGGTACATAGGTTCTGAGGATCAAGCTCAGGTTGTAGCACTTGTCAGCAAGCATCTTTACCAGCTATGCTGCCTTACTGACTCTAAATAGTCTCATCTCTGTTCTGCAGTGATCACTCTGAGGTCCATGGTACAGTTTATTGGCAGAGAGTCTAAGTACTGGTAAGTGTTTGGGGTTTGTTTTTCTTAAATTATTTCTTAATTTACTATGTGTGCACCCGCTTGTCTGTATGTGCACCATGTAGTCAGTATCAGTGAAGGCCAGAAGAGTGTCAGATACCCTGGAACTGGAGTTAGAAAAAATTGTGAATCACCATTTAGATTCAAACTGACCCAGGGTCCTTTAAGACCAGCAAGTGCTTTTAAGCACCAAACATCTTTCCAGCCTCTTCTGTTTTTAACTGTTCACGAAAATTTGCTAAAGCAAAAAGGAAGCATTACTACTTTATATTTTTAAGGTTCTTCAGCATTTACAGAACAAATTTATACTGTTGTGTCATTTGACATGTACCAAAAGCACTAAAATATGAGAAAATAGGCTTAGGCTAAGTTAGGAACCTACCCAAGGACCATAGACTACAAGGTAGAGCATTGAAGCCAAGTGTCCTCTGAGCTGTATATACATACCATAGCCTTCATAGTCTCTCTCCCTCTCCTCCTCCCTCTTCCTCCCTCTCTCCCCCCCTCTGTCTGTCTGTCTCTGTCTCTCTTCTGTCCCTCTCTACACACCCTGCATAGTCAGTCAGTGTCTCTCTCTCTCTCTCTCTCTCTCTCTCTCTCTCTCTCTCTCTCTCTCTCTCTCTCTCTCTCTCTCTCCCCCTCTCTCCTCTCTCCTCTCTCTCTATACACCCTGCATAGTCAGTCAGTGTCTCTCTCTCCCCCCTCTCTCTATACACCCTGCATAGTCAGTCAGTGTCTCTCTGTCTCTGTCTCTCTCAGTCTCTCTGTTTCCCTCCCTCCCCCCCCCCCCCCAATTCTTATTTATTCATTGGTTCTGCAAGACAGGGTTTCTCTGTGTAGCCCTGGCTATTCTAAAATTCACTTGGTAGACCAGGCTAGCCTCAAATTTACAGAGATCTAACTGTCTTTGCTTCCCAAGTGCTGAGATTCAAGATATGCACCACCATCTTCTGGCTACCCCTTTGCAGTTAATTGTTTCACTTTTTTTTCACTTTTGGTTTTTTAGATTGGTTTTTTTCGAGACAGGGATTCTCTGTATAGCCCTGGCTGTCCTGGAACTCACTCTGTAGACCAGGCTGGCCTCGAACTCAGAAATCCGCCTGTCTCTGCCTCCCAAAGTGTTGGGATTACAGGCGTACGCCACCACCGCCCAGCTCACTTTTTTTTTTAAACATGTATGGATGTTTTGCTTCCTTGTATGTCTGCACCTCATGCATGTCTGATGCACATAGAGGTCAGAAGAGAACATCAGATCCCTGAGACTTAAGTTACAGAGGGTTGTGAGCTGCCATGTGGATCCTGGGAACTGAACCCAGTACTCTTAACCACTGAGCCATCACTCCAGCCCTGATAGCTTTGTTTTTCTAATGGAATTTAACTACTTTACAAGATTAACCAGTGCTAGAAAATTGTGAGATATACCTATGGTCGGTCTCTGGCCACTTTGGAAACTGCAGGCAGGAGTTCAGTGTCAGCTTCTACTTCATGAATTTAAATGAATTTAGGCCAGCTTGGACTATATGAAATCCTGTTTTCGGTGGGTGGGGAGGTAGTTATTGAAACTCCCTTCTCATAGCTCAAGTGATCTTACTGTCCTTTACCTTTTATCACTGCCTAGCGGACTGTATGACTCTATAGTAACCATCTACCGGGAAGAAGGCATCGTAGGATTCTTTGCGTGAGTAAATGTTGGGTTTGCCTGTAAATGATTTTTATGTTAGTAGAAAAGCTTTCTTAAAATTAAGGAATTGGGTCTTTATTTAATTTGTGGGGAAAATGTTCTCCCAGGGTTTACTTTATGCTAAGCTGTTTACAGACATCTACTGGCTTAAATTTCTCATTGTAATTTTTTTTCTAGCTGTTTTATATATTTGAAATGATTTTTTTTAAGCAATGTCTCTCATAGCTCACAATTTGACTGACCTAAAACTGGATGAGAATGACTTTGAACTCCTGTTCCTTCTGCACCTCTACCTCTGTGTGCATGTGTGAGACAACTTGGGAGAATCAGTTTTCTCTTTCCATCTGTGGGTTCCAGAAATTGAATTTGGGTGACAGGCATGGTGACAAGAGCCTTAACCTGCTGAGCCATTGGAGCAGGCCTTGCTTTTATTGTTTGTTTTAGTTTGTTTTTGAGATAGTACCTCAAACTCACAGAGATCTACCTGTCTCTGCCTCTCAAGTGCTGATATTAAAGTTATTCAACACCATGTCTAATTTCTTACCTTTATAATAAGTTCTTTTACAATAAAGTTAGAAAAATGAGAAAACTAATTTTTAAAAAATAGAAAAGAGTTAAGTATTTGTAAGACTTGATTTTGGAAGAGCTTAAACTGCTGTATTTGACTAACATAAATTTACTATGGTCAATAAAATGGTCCTTTTTTGATTGATTGATTGATTGATTGATACTAGAACTCAAACACGGGTCTTTGCACATGCTCCACCAGTGAGCTGTACTACTAGCTCCATATTTCTTTTTCTTTCTTTTTTTATTGTTATTTTATGTGTATGGGTGTTTTGGTTGCATGTATGTGCAGAGGCCAGCATGTGTGGAGGCCAGAGCATGGTGTCAGATCCCCTGTAACTTGAGTCACACATGGTTGTGAGCCACTATTTGGCTAGGGTCAAACCTGGGTCCTCTGGATGCGCCATCTCTCCAGCTCCTATTTATTTTTATGAGTATCATAAACATCTGACAAATAGAAAGGATAGCTTATCATTAGTCTTTTTTTTTGTTTGTTTGTTTGTTTGTTTGTTTGTTTGTTTGGTTTGGTTTGGTTTTTTTCAAGACAGGGTTTCTCTGTGTAGCCCTGGCTGTCCTGGAACTCACTCTGTAGACCAGGCTGGCCTCAACTCAGAAATCCACTTGCCTCTGCATCCCAAGTGCTGGGATTAAAGGCATGTGCCATCACTTCCCAGCAAATTTATTATTTATTTATTTATTTATTTATTTATTTATTTGTGTGTGTGTGTGTGTGTGTGTTTCTAAGTTTATGTATGTGTGCCGTGTCAGTAGAGGTCAGAAGAGAGAATCAGATCTTTTGGAACTACAGTTCCAGGCAGTTGTAAATAACTCTGTAGGTGCTGGTAACTAAACTAGGATCTTTAGCAAGAACAGTAAGTGCTCTGAACCGCTGAGCCATCTCTCCAGCTCCTAGTCTCATTTTAAGGAAAATATTGATGTGCCTGTAATATAGTTGAGTTTGTACTGTTAGCCTACAAGCAGCTTGGGGTTCAGTCCCTGTCGAATAGAAAACTAAGCAGTCTGGACAATGCCTATGATCCTGGCACTCTAGAGGGAAAAGAGAGGATAAGGAGTTCAAGGTTATCCTTGGCTACATAGCAAGTTTGAGGCCAGCCTTGGCTACATGAGACAGATTTATGTTTCTGGGTCTGGGTGACTTCATTGGACAATATGGAACAGTGGGAACATTACCTAGCAGACTAAAGTGCGGGAGTTTAAATACCAGCTCTATCATTTACAAGCATTGACATGTAGCAAGGGAATGCCAATGGTTTTGTTTGTTTGTTTTTGTTTTTTAAGCCATAGTCTTGTGTGTTTCAGCCTTGAACTGGCTGCATAGCAAAAGATTCCCTTGAACTCCCTCCTTCTCCTCCTGCCTCTACCTACTGAGTGCTGGAGTTACAGGTGTGTGCCACTACACCCAGTGTGTATAGTGCTGGGGAGTCGAGCTTGGGGCCTCGTGCTTCAAGCACTCTTACCTACTGAGCTCCATCCCTAACCTCTGAAAACACCCTTTGCATCTCTGTGTTTGGATCATTCTCACTTGACGTTTTTCCCTCCTCTTTTGCCCTGCCAAATTTGAGTATCAAATAGTTTCGTAAAACCATGTTAGATCTGTTCTTCAAAGCACCTTGCAAATCTTTAACCTTCCCTATTATGGTTATTAATAGTAAAGTGAGTCATTGGCTGTAGGTCAGAGAGTTATAGCTGACCTGTATTTTTAAAAGTCATTATGGGTTAGCGTTTAGATTATGAAAAGTGTTTATACTGAGTAGACTGTTTCGTTGATCATAATTTTTTGCTTACTATGTCTTCATGTAGGGGTCTCATTCCTCGCCTCCTAGGTGACATCATTTCTTTGTGGCTGTGTAACTCACTGGCTTATCTCATCAATACCTATGCACTGGACAGTGGGGTAGGTTGTGACTTTGGTAAGATATGCTGGTGAGGGTTTTCTTTGTATTCATTGGTAGCCATTTTAGATGTAGGAAAGATGGTAGTTTGTTATATGCCAGACAGAACATATACAGTAAAAACTATTATTTGATTTTTCAAAGGCTGATGGCATGGCCATGCTATTTCCTATAGAGGGATAGACCTAGAAATTCCCTTAAGTCCACCTGAGTGTGCTCATGGATCTAGCCCTGGTATTGGCAGGGCTTCACAATTTTTTTTTCTTGGATGCCTAAGTTTAGAGCACACAAGACAGAGAATAGCTGTTTGGTATATTTGGAGGTTTTCCACATATTCTGGGTTATTGATGGAGCTCCTAGAAATCTCAGCCTGAGAGGTTTTGAGGGTCTGAGTTAACTCTAGTGTATAGTATAGGCAAGACTTCCCACAGGATTTTTTCTATGGTGTGGAACCTGTTACCCAACACAATTTTTTGTTTTTCAAATATTGATACAAGTATATTTTTCCTAGTCCATGATAGTGTGATAAGAATTTGTCAGTATTGATTGATGAGGACAGTCCATTTGGAAATCTTTTGATAGGATTTCAGTATGTCAGTCATCTAGATTGGAAGTCTTTTGTTGAGGTAGGGTCTGAACTATGCAGCCCGGCTGACCTGAACTTGCTTCTGTCTCTCAAGCGCTGGGTATAAGGCATGCGCTACCCCACCTGGCCTTGATGCTCACTTTTTTATATTCATCATAGGTATTTTGTTTTTATTCTTAAACTTAATTTTCATGCTATCGGGCTGATAATTTAGAAATACAATCTATTGGTATGCTTATGAGTTTTAACTTACTATATGATTTGTACATGATTCATTCTGATAGAGACTCTTTTCTTGTTTTAGGTTTCTACCATGAATGAAATGAAAAGTTATTCCCAAGCTGTCACAGGAGTGAGTTTCTAATTTTCTAAGAACAGTTGCTTTTTTGTTTTTTACTTTTCTTATAAATCTGACCTGTTTGATCACTGTTTTAAAGCTGCTAGATGTCTCCCTTGAAAGGTCCATCAAATGCATTACTCTTTGTCCAAGGTAACAAGACAGTTGCTACCTCACAGCAGCACTTAGCCACATGGTTTCTGTGTTACTCAGCTTTCATGAGGTGTAGGAACAACGTCACATTGTATCTTTCACATCACATGTAGAGAACTGTACCCTCTGTATTCACACATTTATTTTGTGTTGTGGGGGCCAAGGCATGCATGTGGATGTAGGAGAACTGTGGAGTCAGCTCTCTGTCTACTGTGTGCTTCTGAGGATTGACCTCAGGTCATCAGCATGGTCACAAGTACTTGTAACTCTGAGCCATCCCATCTGCCTTGGAAAACCATGTCAGCCTCCCATGTAGTGGGACGGCCAGCATGTATCATCACGCCGGCTACTGTTGACTTTGAGAGGATGCTCGTATCTTCTTCGGCTACTTGAAGCACTTTATTTGTATTAGTTTAAGACTTTTTCTCTTTAATAGGTAGTTCACTTTTATTTGAATGAGACCCCAATTCTAGGATAAGAAGAATCTTCTGGCATTTTGATAAATGTTAGATATAAAAGTATATTGGGGCAAAAGAGGCACCTCTAGCTGAAACTATGTAAAGGCATTCCGAGGTTGCTGAGGCGGCAAGACTGTTGTCAGAATATTGCAGCATTCTAGCACTAGGCCTCTGAGCAAAGGAGAGTGATGCAGGTGACTGAGAAGGATTCGGTAACTTGGTTGTCTTGCTGTTTTGCAGTTCTTTGCCAGTATGTTGACATATCCCTTTGTGCTTGTATCTAATCTTATGGCTGTCAACAACTGTGGGTAAGTACTTTGTTTTTTGTGGGGGTTTTGGCTGGTGCTTGTACATGGAAGCTAGAAAGTTAATATATTGGATGTCTTCCACAGTAGTTGTCCCTTATTTACAAAGGCAGTGTGTCACCAAGTCAGCTGGTTTAGTTACACAGCTTGCCATGGGGAGCCTTCTGCCTACTAAGTGTAGACTATGGGGACAGGGCTGCAGTATTCAATCTTAACTGTTGGGCAGGTGCAGGGGAATCCAAATTCTGATCCTAGAGCTCTCACGGCAAGTGCTTTACCCACTGAGCCGTTTGTTTGTTTGTTTGTTTGTTTGTTTGTTTGTTTGTTTGTTTTGCGCTCTTGGAGAACTGAAACCAAGACTCCATGTGTGATAGACGTATAGACTCCACCAGTTATTTGCAGCCCCAGTTCCCCTTCATCCATGTGCCTTAATGCTAGTACTTGGGAGGTAGAGGCAGGAAGACCATTTACAGCCAGAATGTGCTACATGAGATCCTGTGTCAGAAAAAAAACAAAAATGGGGCTAGAGAGATGGCTCAGTGGAGAAGAGCACACACTGCTTTTCCAGAGGACCTGAGTTCAGTTCTCAACACCCATGTCATGTGGCTCACAACTGCCTGGAACTCCACCTCGAAGGGATCCAACTCCCTGTCCTGGTTTCTATGGGCACCCCCATACAAATATGCACAAACATACTCACATATACTTAAATAAAAATGAAATCTTAAAAAAGAAAGCCTTTAAAACTGTTCTAACAGTTGACTTAATATGTCTTTTAGACATGTTCCTTTTTTTACTAGAAACTTACAATAAATAGCTATGTGGAATTTTTAGTCAAGTTTAGCTAATGTTGTTTTCTAATTTTTAGAACAGTTTCCATGTTTTAGCCTCACACATAGTTTAAAATAAGTTAAATAGCTGGACCTGGTCATGATCACCTTCAATCCTAATACTCAGGAAGCAACGTCAAGTGGATCTGAGTTTGAGGCCAACTAAGGTCAGTCAGACCCTGTAATTCAAAAACCTTGGCCTCCAGGAAGACATGGGTGTAGACATTCATACAGGCAAAACAACCATACACATGATTTTTTTAAAAAAATGACTTGAATTGGTTATGGATTGTATTCAGGTAGAGTGTAGTCAACAGCGGTTATATCTGTTATCATTGTTTTCATATCTAGATATTTTTATTTTTATTTTTTTGGTTTTTTTGGATTTTTTTTTTTTTTTTTTTTTTTTTTTTTTTTTGAGACAGCATTTCTCTGTATAGCCCTGGCTGTCCTGGAACTCACTCTGTAGACCAGGCTGGTCTCGAACTCAGAAAATCCGCCTGCCTCTGCCTCCCAGAGTGCTGGGATTACAGCCCGGCATATCTAGATTTCTTTATAAAGAAAATTCATTTATAAATTCCTTTTTTCAGATGATACAGTCATGTAGTTGTTCATTTATCTACTAATGAAAATCTAAATGTATAAAAAAAATAAAACCAAGGGCTGGAGAGATGGCTCAGCTGTTAAGAACACCAACTGCTCTCCGAAGGTCCTTAGTTCAAATCCCAGCAACCACATGGTGGCTCACAACCATCCATAACAAGATCTGACGCCCTCTTCTGGAGTGTGTGAAGATAGCTCAGTGTACTTACATAGAATAAATAAATAAATCTTTAAAAAAATAAAATAAAAAAAACAAAACCAAGTCATAATTCTGGCAAAGAAAAGGGATGAGGGGTTGTTGATAGAGATGGGAAGAGAAGAAGAGGTGTGAGGGAGAGAGTAATAGAATATACACTACACATGTTTGAAATCGTCAAGAGCAAAATTAATGAATTTCTGTATGTTGAATTGAAACCTAACTATAGGATGATTGATCTTTCTTCTGGTGTAATTTGTCTCATTAAAACTATCAGGGAGCCGGGCGGAGGTGGTGCACACCTATAATCCCAGCACTCTGGGAGGCAGAGGCAGGCGGATTTCTGAGTTTGAGGCTAGCCTGGTCTACAGAGTAAGTTCCAGGACAGCCAGGGGTATACAGAGAAACCCTGTCTTGAAAAAACCAAATCCAAACAAAACAAAACCTATCAGGGACCCTATGCTAGAATTTTGCCAAAAATCTGTTAATGATGTAAATAATATTTTCAATTTCAGGCTTGCAGGTGGATCTCCTCCTTACTCCCCAATATACACTTCTTGGATAGATTGCTGGTGCATGCTACAAAAAGCGGTATTTTTATCTTTTTTTTGTTTTTGTTCTCTTAAATTACCACCTGGAGTAAAGAAGTACAAATCCCTACTTGTTAACCACAAGCCATTTGAATGATGGATGAAAGTTACAAATAGAATCCAGAAAGATAATTTTCCTAGTAATCTAAGTAGTAGCCTGATTTCAAAACCTTTTCCAAACTCACCCTTATTTTGGTGCTGGGATTGACCCCAGGACCTCACACAGCGGAGCTCATGCTCTGCACTGCACTCAGTTCAGCAGGCTTGTCTCTCTATAATTCCTGAGAACCTCTCATGTACTTCTTTCCCCACAGATGTGAAGACTGAAAATAAGACATTATTTACTTGACAAAAGTTTGTCGAAGTGATACCTACAGAACTAGCTACTTGCTTCCTGTTTTGTTAGTGGATGAGTTTATAAAAACTCAGTTTATGGTTACTGCTGGGAGTTATATCATTGACCAAATATTTTTAATCAATCTTGACAAAGTTTTAGTGGGCACTGTGATAATCGATAGGCTGTCCACTAACTCTAGTATGACATCACGTAAAAGGGCCAACAGTTTACAGATGGGTTTGAATGGCGAGCACTTTCTAAAGGATTGCAGAGAAAGGATGTAAAGAAGCTCTTTGTTTCATTACTTCATAGAGCCCAGGACACAGATGAGAAAGGCTTTGTTCACAGAGCTCAGGCTCTCCCAGACTAGACTCTGAATGAAAAGGTCCAGTTGTTACTATGGTTACTTTTGCTCACTGCTCATGCTAGCTGAATCCAAGCTAGAATCTTTGAATTCAGTGCCATTGATGTTGTGGGTTCCCTTCTGAGTTTTACACCCCTTTTTTATTTTAATCTGGTTTAATTTGGTTTGGTGTTTTTATTATTTTGTTTTTGTTTCCTGGAGTGCTAGTGATCAAACCCAGAGCCTTCCAAATAAAAGGCAAGAGATCTGCCACAATGCTGCCTTTCCATAACTGTTTCTCAGCTTCTTTTTTTGGTGTTGGTCATTGAGCCCAGGATTTTGCACATGTATGGGACATAACTTCACCACTGAGCTATACCCCCAGCTCTTCTTCAGACCAGATTTTAACTTTTTTAGGACAGTCTTCTACTGCAGTTCCCATTTCTAAGTAATGCCCCATTGTAGGAGGAAAGAACATAGAAAATAGATTAAGGTGCCAGACAAACCTTATCTGTGAAACCATTCATTTTGTACATCCTTAGAAAATCTGTGATATAGCAGATAAAATGCTAAGCATTTTCTACCACATTCTCAGACTAGCCTGAAAAGATCTGTGTTATTCATATGTTATTCAAACAACAGTGTTTCATATATTAAGAAGCTGGTGTAAGAGGTACTTAATGAAAATTCTATGACACGGCCTTACTGATCTGTCCAGTCTCATTTTAGTCACATCTCCTAGAAATGTGTCCAGTTCTATGTGCCAGTTCAGACTGGCCGCGTTCATCTTCATGCTAGAGTTCATTTCTGTTTCTTTTCTTTTCCAGGGAAATATGAGCCGAGGAAACAGCTTGTTTTTCCGGAAGGTTCCTTGTGGAAAGACTTACTGTTGTGACCTGAGAATGTTAATTTGAAGATGTGGGGCAGGGACAGTGACATTTCTATAGTCCCAATGCACAGAATTATGGGAGAGAATGTTGATTTCTATACAGTGTGGCACGCTTTTTTAATAATCATTTAATCTTGGGAAAATGGAGGTGATTGGTGTCTGCCTTTTTTGTTCTTTATCCTAGCACATCATTTACCACTGGTGTTCCTCATGAGTTATTTGAAGTGGGACATTTATTTCTCCAAATTCTTGTTTTAAGCAGAAAACAGACATATTTTCGTAAAGGAACAAGCAGATTGTCATGTAGATTTGAGTCTCAGGTTGGGGCTTGTCAAATAAAGAATAGAATCGCAATAAGAAGCAACTAATTCTCTTAAGATAAAATTAAGACAGCATGCCATGTGGGAGTTTATGAATTACCTGCGTAGACAGATACTAGAAAGTCAGCAGCAGCAGCACTAGTCTACCTCCCACCATGCTTCCAAGCAGTTGACCCATCTTATCTCTCAGTGCTGCTGAGTTACTGCCTTCTGTTACTATAAAGAGAAAGGTGTCACCAACAACGAAGAAAAGGCCAGTTACAAAGGCTTAAGTGAGATTTGGGAAGGAAGTATGATGCCCTTTCACTCCAAAGAAGCTTTTAACTTCTTGTAGCACGAGAAGCAAACACTGTAGCACACAGTAGCCCCTAAGTCCTCAGCACCCACCACCTCTCAGGTCTGTCTGCACGGCAGGTCCCATAGCCTATAAGCTTCTGCTCCTAAGCGTTTGTTTCCTTTTTGTTACTGCAGAACGTGAGTAACTTGGTTTTTATTTCTGATGACGCCCTTGAAAGTGTATTTGTGACAATTACCGAAGTCCACATGGTTCCTAGCATATTGTCCTGCTTGAATGTCATACCCTCAGTTAGGCATGTTAAAAACATTTAGTGGAGGGGAAAAGAATCACTTTAGAAGGAAAATTTTCAACTCAACATTGAGCTCTTATTCACTGAGGCCTTTTAATGGCAGGTTAACCTGCTCTGAAGATGAGAAAGCCCTAGGGCGTGGCTTCACTGCTGCTTTGCCAAATGAGTGAGCACTGGCGTTGCTGATGTTAGGCTTCTCTCAGTGCGGCAGAGGCCGTGGCGTTAGATTCTGTGAGCATGCAGGGTCTTCTCCCGCTCAGGGTTAGGGCGCAACCAGAAGCTCATGAGTAGCATAGCTTGAAATGTCTTTGATGTCAAAAGTACTTTGTCTCAAAAGTAATGTAAATTTTATATTCTATTCAATATTATCTGCATCTGTTTTAATATAAAATGTGTTTTGCATTACCTACTCTTTTCTCCCAGAAAAAAAGTCAAGTAAAGATGATCTAGGAAAATGCATCATGTTTATCCTGCTGCTTCTGTCCACATACACACTCTCTGTTGTGAGAACATAGCTGGCTGTGGAAACCAGTCCACCACCAGAGGGCAGCAGGACGCTGGTTTTGCCTGTGCATTCTGGCCTGCTGAATTGCCACGGTCTAGGATTACTCAGTGAAAACAAAAGTCTGTTTGTAGAGCTAGGGTGTGACCTAGTGGTAGAGCACTTAACTAAAAGACACTAGTAACTGGGTTCTATCTGCAGATCAGAAAAATGGGGGCAGTGATACAAACCTGAACCAGGGGATACAGGCAGGGAGCTCAGGAGTTCACAGATCATCCATTACATAGCAAGTTTGAAGCTAACCTAGATTATGTAAAGATGCTATATCAAAAAACAAATACTAGGTGCGTGTGGTAGCACATGCCTTTAATCCCAGCACTTGAGAGCAGAGGCAGGCGGATTTACATAGTGAGCTATAGGCCAACCAAGGTTCCATACTGAGAACCTGTCTGAAAAATCAGTCCTGTTCCTATCTATAATCCCGACAGTTTAGGAGGGTGAAGCTAGAGGATCACAAGCTTGCGGTCATCCAGGGTTATATAGACCCTGTCTCAAACAGTCATGGTGCCTGCCTCATGTCTGAGATGCCAACACCAAGAAGGCTAAGGTGAGAACTGCTGTTGAGTTCCTGGTCTCTAGCACTCACTTAGCCTGGAAGGGCTTTTTTACTGGTCCAGAGGGTTGTTGTGAGATAAGCTCTCAAGATAATAGCTTAGGTTGTCTTTGACTTTCTGATATTCCCATGTGTTGGAATCTCAGGCCTGGCCACAGCTGGTTTAAAAATGACCTAGCTTAGTTTAGCTGAGACATGGTCTTTCTGTGTAACCCATGCTGGCCTCGGCCTCCCATTTGCTGGGATTATAAATCTTTGACACAGTGCTTAGCTCCCTGTGGGCTTTCTAGAAAAACTAGCTGGAGTAGGCTGGAGCAACATCAACAGTTAGATTCACAGTAGCAGTAGCAGCTCACTTTGCCAGCACTCAGACTGCATGGCTCAGTTCCAGAGGCTCTGGCCTCAAACTTAAGACATCATCTCCCTCTGCCTCTAGAGCGTTGGAATTAATGGTGTTCACCACCACGCCTGGCCCATTTCTTTCTATTTTTAAAGGCTGTATTTTTCTAGAGGAGATGAGAACTTTACCCATCAATTGTGCCTACATGAGAGTTTTGAGAAGACAAATAAGGGCCGTGTGTGTGTGTGTGTGTGTGTGTGTGTGTGTGTGTGTGTGTAAAAGTTTCCTCACTATAGACTACCATGGTCTCACAGTCATGTCTCATAAGTGACACGGCCCCAAATCACTTGTCTACAACCATTTAAGTACAGTTTGTATTAAAAGATCTGCTCTGGAACATACTTGCCACAACCCTGAAGATCATCTTCAAATAGATTCTGATAGTTACAGTAAAATATGGACAAAGGACAGAGACTTATAGGACAAAGCAGTTGTGTGTGAGCAGGGTTATGAGGGTATAAACTGACACTAAGCCTCAAACTCTGATTAAAACTTTGTGGCATCAACCTCTACCTCAGAAAGGCAGCCAAAAGAATTCCCTAGAGACGCCAGGTTTCCATGGAAAATGTCAGGTACTGCATTTGCTTCCAGAGTAGCAGGAAGTGCCAAAGGTTAGGTAAGGACAAGACCCAGAATTGCACATTCTCATTAGCTAGTCTGGGACCCTGCCTTCCTGGTGGCTAAAGGACTGTTAGAGTGTCAGCCCTTGGCTAAAACAAAGGAGAGGGGTGAGACTGGGACAGCCAGGCTTTGTTCTGCTCTCCTTCCCTGGAATTCAGTTTCAGCCTATCCCTCCCCTGAGGAGTCAGCACTTGGCTTTAGAAGTACACCTGCTTCCTTGTCAGTAAATAGAGTTCAGGCTCTGGGCAGCGGAGGACAGAAGGCCTGTGATAAATATTCTTGTCTTCCATGGTGTTTCCTGTCCACTGAGAGATACAAATAAGATCATGAAAAATTTAGTAGGGGAAGTAAGATGGCTCATCAGATAGACATCTGTTGGCATCTGTGAGTTCATTCTCTGGGACCACGTGTGGCATGGCTTGCACTCCATACACACAATGAAGGAGTGTTGGATTAGTTGAAACCACATGTAAAATGGTGAGGCTTAGTGCACCCACTGAGCTCTGAAACACTGCTTATTCTGGCTGAGCAGTATGAGCACCATGGGGGGTCACCAAGAGGGATAGTTCATGGCTAGCTGGACAGGCATGAAAGATTTAATGAAGGTGTGACATGGGGTTCTTTTTAAGTTGTGTGCTCATGCAGCTGGAGATGGGGAAAAGGTCTGCTAAGGCCTTGAATACATAAAGAAGCTAGAAGACAACCTGTAGGAGTCAGTTCTCTCCTTCAAGTCGATGCCAGAAATCATAAACTCCAGTCACCAGGCTTGGCAGCAAGTGCCTGTACCCACCGAGTCATCCCTCTGACCGAGTTGTTTTTAAGACTAGTGCGGGCCCTGGGAGGCAGGATGGTGAAACGGGAGCAGTTTCTAGCTCTGTCACCAGCTGTGGCATTTTAAATAAATTACTTGTGTTTCTTGTTTGGTTGGTTTGGTTTTGATTTTATGGGTCTGTTAATTGAATCTAGGGCTTGTGCATACAAGGCAGACATTCTACAATTGAACTATAAGTTAAAGCTTTAATCCACTTGAGTTCAACCTTCTCATCTCTAAAAGGAGAAATAATGCTTATTGGAGTATTAAATCAAGTGTATCAGTCTAGTTAGTATTTGGTGTGTTGCAGCTATTAGTGCTAGGATAGGAACTATTTTACAGATAACAGCAAAGTCAATAAAATTCATAAAGGAATTAAGGAGCAGTGGAACTGCTTATCTGGCTGTCCTACCCTTTCTTCAAGGCCACTGATCAAGTATACCTGGAACAAAGTCCAGCACCTTCTTCTACTAAGCAGACACCTGGTGAATAAGTGTCCAGCAGTCTCCGCACATATCTGCCTGTCTCACAGAATTCCATGCTGAGTTACATAGCAGCCTCTATTCCCAGGCCTGTAGAAGTACTTCTGCTCTCCAGGTTTCTTAAACATGTTATCAACACCCTGTTTCTAAGGCAGAAACCCTGGAGTCCTCTCTACACTGCCCTTCTTCAGAAATGTCACCACTAGGCTCTCAGGAGTGCTGCCTCAGAGCTGTATCTGCCCAGCTGTCTCTGCAGTCTCTCCCCTGCCTTTTCTGTCCATCAAGGGAGGACAGAAGGTGGTAGATAAGCCTCCAGGTAGCTCTGTGGTGTGAACAGGGCACAGGAGTCTTACACTTTTACCTACCTAAGGGCATCATTGGGCAACATCTTTTTCTGACCCACAGCTCCCAGGACTTCTCCCTACCTCCTTTTCAACCTACAGCCTAAGCCCAAGCCCCACAGGCCCAGTTCTGCCGCCTGTATTTGTCCCCAGCAGCTGCTATCTGTGCTATCTTCCACTGCAGCCTTTGTGCAGGAGGAGTCGGCTGAGAGATGGGGCTATTTATAAATGCAAAGTGGGTGTAGAGTTCTGCAGTCACAGATGTTTTAAACAGCCTAAGTCCTCCTTGCCTCTTTGAAATTCCTGTCCACCCCCTCATCACCTAACTTTCCCAAAATCATCAACATTCCTGTCCTCCCCTTGGTCAGAGCCACAGGGAAAAAAAAAAGACATCAAAATTCAGCTACAGAATAAAGCAAAGGACTTGGGGCAGTTCACCAAGAATGTAGGACCTATGAGAACCCCTGAGCTCAGCGGAGTACAGGTACACATCGATGTTAGCAGTGGCCCCCACAATCCAGATAATATCCCCAGTTTCCAAAGGAGAAAGCAACAACGCCCCCCCCCCAAAAAAAAAACCAAAAATGATGTAAGTTTGCTAGTAAGCACCAGGGAGGTAGAATTCACATCTGGGTGTAACAGCATACTGATAATAGTGTGGGAGGAACCAGACACAGAGCACAGAGCGAGACAGACCTGGAAGCCAAATCCCTTTGGAAGGATATTTCGGACCACCCAGCCACATTCCAATGGCCATAGTGGACTGGGATACAGCCACTGCTGTGGCCACTACAATCTCACCCAGCTAAGCCATTGGTTCTCAACCTTCCTAATGCTGTGACCCTTTAATACAGTTCCTCATGTGTGGTGACCACCAACCATAAAATTATTTTCATTGCTCCTTCATAACTAATTGTGCTACTGTTATGAATAGTAATGTAAATATCTGATATACAGGCTATTTGATATGCGATTCCCATGACCCAGAGGCAGATTAGTGGAACCAATAGCAGTTTCTGCAACCCTGCTCTGGCTACCTGAAGCTTCTCTCCTAAACTTTCTGATCATGAAAAGGGCCACTTGGTGCTGTCAGTAAGCCAGGAACCACAGCCAGGCTTGGCACTTATAATCTCGGCACTTGGCAGGCATAGGCAGAACTATGGCCACAAGCTTGAGACCAGCCTAGGCTACAGTGTGAGACCTTTTCTCAAAAATCAGAAAGAGCCAGGCGATGGTGGCGCACGCCTTTAATCCCAGTGCTTGGGAGGCAGAGGCAGGCAGATTTCTGAGTCTGAGGCGAGCCTGGACTACAGAGTGAGTTCCAGAACACCAGGGCTACACAGAGAAACCCTGTCTCGGAAAAACCAAAAAAACAAAAACAAAAAACAAAAAACAAAAAAAACAAACAAACCAGAAAAGGGTGGGGGGAGCTAACTTAAGAGGAAAGGGCATGTTTGGGAGAGACTGAATCGCTTAAATGAGTGAAGGAAGTCAGAGAAAAAGTTATCTTGAATCTAGAAACTAGATGGCAATGTGGTACAAGTCATATAGGAAGGTCTAAAGAAGAAATGAGGACATACCATTTGCAGAAAGCCACTCAGTGGGAGAAAAAAGGACAGAACCAAAGATGCCAGCCTTGCCTCACAGAGGGTGCAACTAACACCATTTGAAAGACATAAGATCTGGAAGGAAAGGTGAATGCTCAGAAATCAGGGCTCTCAAAAAGGGCAAACATATCACTGACTTATTTTCAGTGTCAGAGGAATGAGTCAAGGCCTGGGTTCCTCTTGGGAATGAATTGGCAGTTCTCAGGGATGGCTGGGTACTCAGATTAGCTATTCCTCATTGTCCCTGGGGGAAGCATTGCTAAGCCAGGCAAGGAAAGGCAGACATGGTTTAGAGAAGGCGATGAAACCCTGTAAAGGAAGAAATGATGAGAGAAAGCTAAGGTACCTAGCCATTCCAAATGACTGCAAAAGCAGATTGCTGAAGAACCCTTGAGATAAGTTCCAGGAAAGGTCCACGGTGGTAGGGCAAGAGAAAGCCCAACATTAGAGAAATATGTAAAGCTCATTCTGGAAACATCTGAGGGGTATGTCTTTAATGTGGCCCCCCACCCCAAAACTTGCTGTAGTGTTCTATATATATAACACTAGGTTCTAAGTTTGAGGAACCTAAAGAAATGATTTGGTGTTTTCACAAAAAATAAAGATGATGAAAATGATAACACCAATGGTGAGTGCTGTCCTTAAATAGTTCCCTGTTCCCAGCTAGAGCTCAGAGGTGACCCAATCCACAGCCTTTGCCCATTTAACTCCTTCTTTAACTCCTGCTGCCCTTTGCCCCGTAGGTTAAGCCCCCAGTGCTTCTCTAGGGAGAAACCACATTTGGTGCCATTGAGTATTAGTCATCAGTGGTGCTGCCTTTATCATATTTACACACAATAACACTCTGGGCGAGACATCACACATCTGGGTGTCAGAATCAAGCTTTTAAAATAACCGGAAATAGTGAGCTTAATCCAGCAGAATTCTAAGAAAAGAGGTTGTTGCAGTTTGAATAAGAATGGCCCCCCGTAGGCTCCTGTGTTTGAATGATTAGTCCCCAGGGGGTGGCACTATTTGACAGGATTAGAAGGCTTAAGAGATGTGGCTGTGTTGTAGGAAGTGTGTCACTGGGTGAGGGCTTTTTGCTTGCTTGTTTTTTGGTTTTTTATTGTTTTGTTTTGTTTTTTGTTTGCTTGTTAGTTTTTCAAGGCAAGGTTTCTCTTTGTAGTCTTGGCTGTCCTGGAACTCACTCTGTAAAATAAGCTGGACTCTGCCTCCTGTGAGATTAAAGGTGTATTCCACCACCACCCAGCTAAGATTTGTTGTGCTTTTTTGTTTTGTTTTGTTTTGTTTTGGGGGGACATCCCTAGGAGTGTGCTTTGCCATTTCAAAAGCCTATACCAAACCCAGAGTCTCTCTCTCTCTCTCTCTCTCTCTCTCTCTCTCTCTCTCTCTCTCACGCTCTCTCTCTCTCTTTCTCTCCTCTTCCCTCCCTTCCTCCCCCTTCTCTCCCCCTTCCCTCCCTCACTCCCCCCTCTCCCTCTCTCTCCCTCCCCCCTCTCCCTGCCTCTCTCTCTCTGCTTCTCTTTCTCTCTCTCTGTCTCTGTCTGTCTTTCTGTCTGTCTCTTTGTCTCTGTCTCTCTGCCTTTGGACCTTTGTTTCAGGATGCAGTTCTTGTTACTGCTCCAGTGCTGTGCATGAGTGCCATCACGCCCTCGTCATCATGATGGTGACCCCTCTGAAAGTGTAAGCAAGTCCTCAGTTAAGTGCTTTCTTTCATAAGAGTTGATTTGGTCAGGGTGTCTTCACAGCAATAGAACAGTGACTAAGTCAGGGGGGAAAGACCAGCATTTCTATTTTTAAAATTATATTCATCTATTTACTCTTTCCGTATCAAGGAGTAAATCCTGATCAAGGAAACCCTGCAGGATTCAGTTCTCTCCTTTTATCAGAGGGTCCTGGGGGCAAACTCGGATTGTCTTGTTTGGCAGCAAGGACCTTTGCCTACTGCACTTTTTTTTTTTAAAAAAATAGATTTATTTATTGTTATATATCTAAGTACAGTGTAGCTGTCTTCAGATGCATCAGAAGAGGACATCAGATTTCATTATGGATGGTTGTGAGCCACCATGTGGTTGCTGGGATTTAAACTCAGGACCTTCAGTAGAGCAGTCAGTGCTCTTAGCCGCTGAGCCATCTCTCCAGCCCCCAACTGCACCTTTTTTAATTTTTTAATGTGTATAGGTATTTTGCTTGCATGTGTGTCCATTCACAACCTGAGTGCCTGGTGTCCTTAGAGGCCTGAAGAGAGCATCAGGTCCCTTGGAACTTGAGCTACAGGCCTGAAGAGAGCATCAGGTCCCTTGGAACTTGAGCTACAGTGTGTTGTGAACAACAGTGTGTGTGTCGAGAATTAAACCAGGGGCCTCAGGAAGAGCAGCCAGTGCTCTTAACCACAGAGCCCCGCACCAGCCCTGTTTTATGTGTGTATGTGTGTGTGTGTGTGTTTGGAGAGCTGTACTTGCTTATTTTAGAGATATAGTCTTATTTCCTATCTCAGGCTTGCAGCTTGCTATGCACACCAGACTGGCCCTGAACTCATGATCTTTCTACCTCTGCCTGCCAAGTACCAGAATTACAGGCAGTTTTAAACAACGGTAAAGTGTACTCATCAATTTTTGAAGTAATTTTTGGATTTTTATCATGGTCTTTTCTCACTCTGAAAAATACTTTAGAAAACAAATTAAATCTCATTTGCTTTGCCTGCATGTGTGTCTGTGTATAGCTTGCATGCAACTAACCAAGAGGCCCGAGAAGGGAGTTTGATCCCCTGAAACTGGACTTACAGAGGGTATGAGCTGCCGTGTTGGGTTGGAAACCAAACTCAAGTCCTCTGCAAAAGCAAGTAGTGTTCCTAATCTCTGAGCCATTTCTCTGGCTCTACTTTGAAAACATTTTTTTTTTTGAAAAATAACTTGATGTAAACTGGGTGGCGGTGGTGGCACATACCTTTAGCCCCAGCACTCGGGAAGCATAGGCTGTCAAATCTCTGAGTTCATGGCCAGCCTGGTCTACAGAGCAAGGTCCAGAACAGCCAGGGCTACACAGAGAAACTCTGTCCTGAAAAAAACAAACAAACAAAAAAAGCAAACAAACAAAAAATAAAAGTAATTTTTTTAATTTCATTTTGTTTATCAACAGGGTCTCTTTACGCCGCACCCCACGATGGTCTTGAACTCAAGGCTCTTCTGTCTCAGCCTTTTAAATGCTGTAATTAGGGGGCTGGAGAGATGACTCAGTGGTTAAGAGTGCTGGCTGCTCTTCTAGAAGTCCTGAGTTCAACTCCCAACAAGCATCTGTAATGGGATCTGATGCCCCTTCTGGCACACAAGTGTACATGCAGATAGAGCATTCATATATATCAAATAAATAAACATTTTTTAATGCTGTAACTACAAGTATGAGTCGTTATGCCCAGCTCCATTTACTTACTTATTTACTTAGTTAAATTTTTACTTCCTGTGTCAGTGTTTGCAAACAGTGTGCATGCAGTGCCTGTGGACGTCAGAAGAGGGCAGCAATGGGTCCCCTGGAACTGGGGTCCCAGACAGGTGTGAACTACTGTTTGGATAACGGGGAATTGAACCTAGGTCCTCCCTGTAAGAGCAGTAAGTGCCACCCAGTTCGCCTAAAGATTTATTTATTATTATATGTAAGTATACTGTAGCTGTCTTCAAACACTCCAGAAGAGGGTGTCAGATCTCTTTACGGATAGTTGTGAGCCACCATGGGGTTGCTGGGATTTAAACTCAGGACCTTTGATAGAGCAGTCAGTGCTCGCTCTTAACTGCTGAGCCATCTCTCCAACCTGCCACCCAGCTCTTAATTTTGAAGTGAAAGCAATAAATACCCACTCACTGTAGAGAGTTTGGGCAAATATAAAAATTTAGGGAAAGTAGTAAAATCCTGAGAGAGGTTTTAAAGTATTGAGAGAGAACGTGGTTCTGAGCGACCTTGCATCCGGAATTGCTTTTCAGGCGCCCTGTTTGCAGATCTCTTGCTTCCCACACATGCTGAACCATCCAGATATCTTCCAACCTGCAGTGTTCACGAAGGCTGACAGTGTTGGCATCGGGCCCTTGGCTCTTCAGATCTGAGCCACGGGCTCTTCCTTTATATTCCTTATTTTCCATGTACTTGTTTATTGTGAGGGGGTCACACAGGCCACAGTGTGCTTGTGGAGGCAAAGGTCACCTTGTGGGTTCTATTCTCTCCTTCTGGATTCTGAGGATCAAATTAAACCAAAAAGGGGCTGGAGAGATGGCTCAGTGGTTAAGAGCACTAACTGGTCTTCCAAAGGTCCTGAGTTCAAATCCCAGCAACCACATGGTGGCTCACAACCATTCATAGTGAGATCTGACTCCCTCTTCTGGAGACAGCTACAGTGTACTTACATATAATAAACAAATCTTTAAAAAGAAAAAGACTAAGCCAAAAAGAGCTTTTACCTGCTGAACCATCTCCTCAGCCCTATGTTGATTTTTTTAAATTTTGTGTTGGTTCATTCTGTTCTGTACAGATTTCTCTTTGTATTGAATGTGAGGCGTTACAAGGAAGGAAGTCATTCTAATGGACTGAAAGCTTCAGACTCCAGAATGAAGTCTAGATGCCACTTAAGCACATTGTGAGCAGCAGCTTTACCCCATTTTTTGCCTACATTGCTGACATTTTGGGGGTGTTTTTTTATTTGTTTGTTTGATTTTGGAATTTGAGGATAGAACTGGGGCAATGTCTTAGTTGGTAAGAGCACTTGGCTCCAAGTTTCAGACAATGGTGTAGAGTTTAAGAGAAAAACAACACAGCAGGCAAGCCAGAAATGCCAGAACTGTAAATTACTGCAGAGCCCTTAAATGTCATACTTCACACACACACACACACACACACACACACACAAGCACAGGAGGCAAACACACGTGCACACAGACACACTACGCACACAAACACGGAGTCTAACGTAGCTCTGGCTGCCTAGAAGACCTTGGGCTTTGGTCCTCTGGTCCCTACTTCCCAGTGCCAGGATTAGAAGCATGGCATATCTGGCATATGCAGTGCCGGAGATCAAACCGAGTGCTGTGTGCAGGCTAGAGAAACATCCTGCCAACTGAGCTACATCTCCAGCCTGACACACCAATATTATTATTTGATATTTTTACATTTTTCTACAGTGGTAGAGAGCAAGTCCACAGCCTCACACATATGAACCACACACTCTTTCACCGAGCTACATCCCCAGCCCCATTCACTTTTCAAACAGACCCTACATTACTGACAGGCAGCACACACTGAGAACACATAACATGCCAGGCTCTGGGCTACGTGGTTTAGAACCAAGCATGTCTGTGAATGCTTGTCACAAGTCAGTGAGGCATATATGTATTTTGAGTTTAAGTCAGAGCTCAACGTAGCCCAGGTTGGCTACAAACTTAACTATGTACCAAAAGCTGGCTTTCAATTCCTGATCTTTCTGCTTCTATCACCCACGTACTGCTATTACAGGCTTGAGCCACAGCCCAGCTCCATTTTAGAGGCAGGCAAACAGAGAACACAATGAGAGTACACGATTAGCAACGCTGCTGGTTCAAATCAGAGGTTTGGATGCTAGCTACAGCTTGTCACCATGTTTCCTTTTTCAACTGAGACTGCAGGTGGCACTCTATTCTCTGCCCAGCCTGCTGTCCTCTGTAAGCAGCAAGCACTCTAACCACTGAGCCATCTTTCCAGTTCCCTCTACCCTGATCCTTTATTGTTTCCCTGAGAGAGTTACCTGGTGGTCCTGTATTTATTTTGTTTTTTGTTTGTTTGTTTGTTTGTTTTTTGGATTTGGTTTTTTCCAGACAGAGTTTCTCTGTATAGCCCTGGCTGTCCTGGAGCTCACTCTGTAGACTAGGCTGGCCTCAAACTCAGAAATCCACCTGCCTCTGCCTCCCAGAGTGCTGGGATTACAGGCGTGCGCCACCACCGCCCGGCCGGTCCTGTATTTAGATGTCACCTATTTTACTAAGCTTGCTCGAGTCCCTCCACGTAGGGGACTCCTTTGCCTACTCTTCACCTTGCACTTTCTCTGTGGCAGTTATTTGTGACTGCTCTTTTAAGAGTGGATTGAGTGCCGGGTGTGGTGGCGCATGCCTGTAATCCCAGCACTTGGAAGGCAGAGGAAGGCGGATTTCTGAGTTCAAGGCCAGCCTGGTCTACAGAGTGAGTTCCGGGACAGCCAGGGCTACAGAGAAACCCTGTCTCAAAAAAAAAAAGAAAAAAAGAAAAAAGAAAAAAAAAAGAGTGGCTTGAGTGAGGCGAGATAGCACACACCTATAACCTCAGAACTTAAGAAGCTGATACAGGGGCATGGATTGAGGTTGAGTTCAAAGCCAGTCTGGAAACCCTGGGCTCCCCAGTTGCCTGCCATTTCATGCCTCTCTTTGCTCCGCTCCTCATCCAGAGGCTACTAGACCAGGCGGAGGATTCCACTTACAGCTCAAGCTTCTCCTGGCAGGCACTAGCCTCAGTGAACACAAAGAAGCAATTCAACCAACCCTGCATTGCCCCCTCACCAGTCAAAATCAAAATGTGATGTCCTTGTCAGCACAGGATGCTCCAGGCTGGACCTGGGCTCATCCTGAAGGCTTCTTCACTCTTACTAGGGGTAGGTCAATCTGGACAACAAGAGAAGCACGTTGTCTAGCACTCGGGAGAGCTGGGTCTTATCTTGAGTAAAATAAAGAAATGTAGCCAGGCAGTGGGCAGGTGGGTCTCAGTGATATCAAGGCCAGCCTGGTCTATAGAGAGAATTCCTGAAAACCAGAGCTACAAAGAAAGCCAAAGAGAGAGAGAGAGAGAGAGAGAGAGAGAGAGAGAGAGAGAGAGAGAGAGAGAGAGGAGGGAGGGAAGGGAGGGAGGAAGGGAGGGAGGGAGGGAAGGAGGGAGGGAGGGAGGGAGAGAGGGAGGGAGGGAGGGAGGAGAGAGAATGAGGCATTTTAGTGTGATGAGAACAGACTTCATCTCGGATCCCCAGAGGTCTGCACATGGAAACTGCTGTACTCTCATAGCTGAATTACTGCGTCCCAACACTGAACAGAAGGGCTGAAACCTCACCTGGACTACTGCCTCATTCTCTAAACTACTAACTACTAACTACCCGTTCTGTAAACTACTGCCCCATTCTCTAAACTACGGATTAACTGAGCCACATCACGACATGGCCAGGGATGTGGAAGCTGTGTATAGCAAGGACGACACCAGGGGTGTCTGGCATGCTCACCAGCGTGGTCAGCTGATCGAGCACCTCGTTGATTTGTTGGCTGTACACCAGCCCAATGTGGGCCCTGTACTTTCTTCCTGATGTCATTCTACAAAACTACACCTTATCCCTGACCTCATGGGGTGCAGTAAAGAAACCATGGCTATCCCATGGAGAAAAAGAGGGAAAGTTCATTCCGAACTGCCAGGCTGTCTCCTGAAAAAGCAGAGAGATGTGATGGGGCAGGTGGGGGGCAGGGTGGGGAAGGGGGGGACAAATATTCAGGGTTATAAGGGTATGGGTTCCTGGGAGAGAGGGAATCTGTGAGCTGGGATGAGGGAGGGGAGTTTGAAGTGTGTAACAAATTTGTGAGTGGGTACTGAGGGAGCATGGAAGCTGTATACACACACACACACACACACACACACACACGCACGCACACGCACACGCATGCGCGCACACACACAAACACACACACATGCGTGCGTGCACTATACATATGTATGTGTGTGTTAATGGAAAAGCCGTACGTCCCTTTCACTAGGGACAAGGAGAATGACTCCTTTTGAGAAGTGGAATCCCTAGCTGACGGATACTGGCCTTGTCTAACCACCAGAATTCAGGCACAGGAGTTTCGTTGGACCAGACAATCCCCTCTGTACTGGTTTTCCACTGTATGGCTTCCATCCAAAGTTTTTAAACAGGAATGCCATTTTCATTTTGCATGGGACCTTATACAACTATGTAGCTGGTCCTAACTAGGTCTGTAGGCCACAACACCTACACAGGGACTGTTAGGAAACATAATGCTGTAGTGACAGCAGTAGGGGGACCTGGCAGGACCATGCCAAGTGTCCCCTGAGGAATCACACCATGCAACAGACCCGTTGTAGGGGAAGGGAGGGGAGCAGAGACCTGGAAAAGGGGAAGAGGCAGAGAAGTGGAGGACAGAGAAGACAAAGTGAGAAAGGCTGGCCAGGAACATGTGGGGAGAGGAGGGAAGAGAGAGAAGAGATGGGGGTGCGATGGGATACTGGAGTACAAGCAGTCCTCTTACCCTCTTATGCGCTGCCAGGCCATATCTAGTGGCAGCACAGGAAGTGATGGCCGTAGGTGATGAGGCAAGCGATTGCTAGGTGGCTGTTGGAGGAACCTAAGGGAATTGTCTGTAAGCCAACAGAGACCTTTCATGAGTCTTTGGCCATGTGGGGCAGTTTCAAATGAGAAAGATCCAGGTAGGTGTAGCCCTCCCTTTTATTACTGACTTTAACCCCCTTTTCATGGGCTTGACAGTGTCATAGGAGCAAGCAGGGAATGGGAGAGACCTCATAGTCTTTGGAAAATAAAGTTTGCCACATCTTAAGAACAGGTCACCTTCCCGCTCACAGGAAGATGAGGTCCAGGGCTTCAGTTCTGTCATCTAGCTGGTGATAGAGCCTTTGGGACCTTCTAGGAAAAGAGCCAAGGTAAACTTGGGGACTTGAGCTTCGTAGCCAGTCCCAGGTTTTCTGCTTCAAGTCACTTACCAGGTACCCAAAGGACGGGCACCCATGCGGGCCGTAGGACAGCCTGACCCAGAAACCCTACCTGTTTGCTCCCCTGGAGGTCGGCAGTCTGCTAGGGAGACACAGGCTCTGCACCCTGACATCTGGTTCTCCTGCCGGCAGCTCTGCTTGACTGACAGTCCTCCTCTTTCATTTCTCCCTGGGGCGTGCTGTCAGCTTTCTCATTAACTTCCCCCTCAACTCCCAGCAATGTCCCTAGACTCCTGAGCCTGCTAATTCTCCTGTAATCCTCTGACAAGCCAAGAAGCTAATTAAATTGCGAGCTTGGGTACTCATGTCCTCTGGCAAGCATGGAGTCTGTCTTCTAATCGCCACCATTACTTCCCTTTTTTCTTGCATAGTCCAATCTCATCTAGAGGCAGCCACATTCTTTCCTCCATAGGCTTCCTTCACTGTCCCTTCTCTCTCTCTCTCTCCTTTACATTTGGCACGTGCAGCTCCCTCCCCCAGCTGCCCTCTGTGCCTCCCCCACCCCCTCGCTCATATCAGATTCTTACCTTTAATTGGGTCACACCCCGACTCATCTACACCCCACTCATCAAGTCAGAGCCCTTGTCACCCTTGTTACCATGTAGAGATAGCTTCCTCTGCATGACACCTCCATCGCCCGCCTCAGCTGAAGGTGCTCCCTTTGATGTCCACAGCACTTTGTGACTCTGTCCTGACTGCACTGAGCTCTTCTTGTCCACACCATACTGTGGACCAAACAATTAAGACCAGAGGCCCTACTGTCCCACCAAAGGATTAAAGGTCTCTCTCTCTCTCTCTCTCTCTCTCTCTCTCTCTCTCTCTCTCTCTCTCTCTCTCTTCTCCCCGCCCCCCACACCCACAAAGTTTCTCTATGAAACAGTCCTGGCTGTTCTGGAACTCTCTTTGTAGAAAAGACTGGGTTCAAACTCACAGAGATCCACCTGCCTCTGCGTCCCAAGTGCTGGGATTAAAGGTGTGCTCCACCACCACTGCCTTACAAGGGTTGTCTACTTGAGGCAAAAATCTAAGGTTCATTCCTCCAAGTGTCTTCCTGGGTAGAAGAAGCTCTACCTCCCAGCATTTCATTGTCAATGTGGCAACTGTCCTTCAACTGCACATTCCAAGATGGGCAGAAAAGGAGAAGCGCAGAAGGAGTGGGCCTGCCAGCTGAGTTAACCCCTTCAGAGCCGACTCACACCCGAGTTAGCCCCTTCAGAGCCGACTCACACACAGCACTGAAGGACTAACCACCCTTTCGGTTGCCTCTGGGTTCATACCCAGAACCCACAGAGGAAGGAGAGAACCAGCTCCTTCCAGTTGCCCTCTGACCTCCACATTTGTTCCATGACACACACATGCATATGCTAATACACACAAACACACTGAGCATGCACACACAATGTAGAAAGATTAGACACACAATTAAAAGCACTTTCTAGGTGCTGGCATGAATTCTCATGCCTGCAATTTCAGCATTTGAGGCCTAATGGCAGGACAATCAGGAGTCCAGGGTTATCCTCAACTACACAGAGAATTTGAGGCTAACCTGGACTACAAGAGATTCCATATAAAAAAGGTAAATGAGGAAGAAAGTGTCTGAGTGTTATATTGCTGTGATGAAACAGCATGACCAAAAGTAAGTTGGGGAGAAGAGGATTCCTTTTGCCTATACTGCCACATTACTGTTCCTCACTGAAGGAAGTCAGGACAGGGACTCAAACAAGGAAAGAACCTGGAGGCAGGAGCTGATGCAGAGGTCATAGAGGGGTGCTGCTTACTGGCTTGCTCCTCATGACTTGCTCAGCCTGCTTTCTTACAGAATCCAGGACCACTATCCCAGGGGTATCCCCACCCAAAATAGGCTGTTTTCTCCCACATCAATCACTAATTAGGAGAGTGCCCTACAAGCTTGCTTGCAGCCAGATCTTGTGGGAGCATTTTCTCAACTGAGGTCCCCTCCTCTCCAAGACTCTAGCTTGTGTCAAGTAGACATAAAATTAGCCATAGTTACTTTCTCCCAAAATAACATCTGCTTATATTTCTTTCACTGTTTTAGCTGCAAGAGAGGCTGGATTCACTGCTTGCCCCAGGCAGGACAGTATCCTTCCCCAGGCACCCACCCCACCCCAGATAACAAATAAAGTCCAGAGAAGACTAAAGAGGCTGCAGTCCTGCGTGAAGCAATGGAATCTGGAGCCAGACCCCATGCATTAGGTTCTGTATCCCGGGGCTGGAGAGATGGCTCAGAGGTTAAAAGCACTTGCTACTCTTCCAGAGGTCTTGAGTTCAAATCCCAGCAACCACATGGTGGCTCACAACCATCTGTAATGAGATTGGATGCCCTCTTCTGGTGTGTCTGAAGACAGCTACAGTGTACTTACATATAATAAATAAATAAATCTTTAAAAAAAAAAGTTCTGTATCCCTCATTTGTACAATTAGTTTAGTGCTATCTTCTTTTGAGGTTGGTCAGAAAAGTAAATGGGATAATGGCTGTGAAAAGCACCTAGCCCAATCCCAAACAGACACTAATGACCCAGTCTTGGTTTTCTGCAGGCTGACCCTGTGCCAACAATTTGGGCTCAGAGGCTGGAGAGGTGACCCCGAGGTTAAAAGCACACGTGGTGCAGAATTCAGCTCCCAGCACCCACTTGAGGCAGTTCCTGTAATTTCAACTCCAGAGAATCAGATAGCCTCTTCTAACCTCTGTGGGTATCTTCACGCATGTACACACATACATATACACACACACAGAGAGAGAGAGAGAGAGAGAGAGAGAGAGAGAGAGAGAGAGAGAGAGAGAGAGAGAGAGAGAAGGCTTATATATTTCAAAAGCTACTTTAATAACACTTCAACCTCCCCTTTAGCCCACAACTTACCAGGGGAAGGGGGGAAAGAAAGGTAAATGGGAAACAGGGGTTAGGGACTTGTTTAAAATTAGTTCTTTGGAGGAGATTCCAATCTTCATTGTCAGCAAGCCAGTCCACTAGCAACACACCAAACATGAATCAGCAGTGGCTCAATCCAGAAGAAACTTCAAGGCTCTACTGTTGGGCACGAGTCCGGTGAAGCAGCAACAAGCAGCCAGAACACTACTAGAAGTTCTTTGGTGAATTTCTCTCTGCAAAGTCACAACAAATGAAGATCAGCAAAGAAAGCAAGGCGAACCAACGCCAGAGCCTGGTCTGCTGTCTGTTGGGTTAGACTACACTCTTCCCAAACACCAGGTGTTCTCTCAGGCATTGCTCCAGCAAAACATCACACGCCCTTTCACCAGACAGCTTCCAGAAAAATATCATGTGACACAACTGAGTCTCTAGAAATTTCCACTGAGAGAGAGAGAGAGAGAAAGAGAGAGAGAGAGAGAGAGAGAGAGAGAGAGAGAGAGAGAGAGAGAGAGAGAGAGAGAGAGAGAAAGGTGATGAATTTGGGTTTGAATAATATGCAGATGTCACTAAATTGTCACTAACGGTGTTTCTTTTCTTTCTTTCCTTCTTTCTTTTCTTTCTTTTTTTAGTTTTTTTTTGTTTTTTTTTTTTTTGTTTTTTTTGAGACAGGGTTTCTCTATATAGCCCTGGCTGTCCTGGAACTTACTTTGTAGACCAGGCTGGCCTTGAACTCAGAAATCTGCCTGCCTCTGCCTCCCAAGTGCTAGGATTACAGACATGAGCCACCACGCCTGGCTAGGTGTTTCTTTTCTTAATTGTTTTATTTTATGTACATTGGTGTTCTGCCTGCTTGTAGTATGATGAGGGTGTCAGATTCACTGAAACTAGAGCTATAGACAGACATGACCTGCCATGTGGATGCTGGGAATTGAATTCGGGTCCTTTGGAAGAGCAACCCATGCTCTTGACCGCTGAACCATCTCTCCAGCCCCTAAAAGGGTTTCTTAATTTTTCTAGAACACATCTTGGAACTGAGTATAGGAAGTTCCTCCAGAGGAACCAGGAAGCTGCAGTATTCGCCCCCAGCTCCTGCCCCTCATCAGTCGAGGGTTGCTAGAGGGTACTAGCTCTCCATCATTCTGACTGGCCTTAGCTGCACAGCCAAGAATGCTCCAGGAGAGAGATGCAAATGGGAATTAGGGTCAAAAGCTGTAGCATCCTAGCCTGCAGGTGACATCCAGGCTAAGGCTGTAACACCCTAGCCTGCAGGTGACATCCAGGCTAAGGCTGTAACATCCTAGCCTGCAGGTGACATCCAGGCTAAGGCTGTAACATCCTAGCCTGCAGGTGACATCCAGGCTAAAGCTGTAACACCTAGCCTGCAGGTGACATCCAGGCTAAGGCTGTAACACCCTAGCCTGCAGGTGACATCCAGGCAAGGGACTCATTTGGATGAGAGCAGACAGCACTGCCAGCACCTGAACCAGATAGGAGCCTAGTCTGGGCCCTTTTCTCTGCATTCTATCGATCCCTACCTTCCTATCTGGTATCTCTGTGGATCTCCCACTCCTGACTGCCCATACCAGCTCCCCACCATGCCTTTCCTGGCCTCTCCCTTCCCAGGACCTTACTGCCATGTTGTCCACCCATTTCCACTCCACCCTGGTTTCTTTGTTGAGAGCTCTTCCATATTAAGCATCAAATGTCTTCCAGCCCCAGCTGGGGTTCAAATGTCCTGCCTCCCTCCTTCCCACACCTTCCTGCCCTGATTAAGGGGTCCAGTGCCTAAGGAGGGCTACAGGTGTCAGAGGATGGCTCCTGGTCTTTCCCATGCCTGTGTGACTCATCCCACCCTCAATGCCCTCCCCTTTGGAATGCCCCCTCCCCAACTTTCTAGGAGAAGGAGACATTTGTGATCTGACAAGGGCTAGGCAGGCACTTCGCTTTGTGTCACCTGGTACCCAACAGCCTGGAGCCCAAGCTCATCACTTCTCCATGGGTACTGGATTTACACTCCAGTAGCTGGGGCCAGGGATGGGGAGAATTCCAGAAGGAGGGCTCCCGTGGACCTGGGAGGGGGTTGGGGGTGGGGAGGGGGAGATGCTGATCTCTCCCTGAGGTGTTGTTGGACTCCTGCTACTCTGCATATAGCTCCCCAGAAAGTCCTTGTCCCACACAGGGACCTTCCATCGCCCTTCTCAACCCTTTCCAGAAAAAAAACAATTCACTCTGTCCCAAGGATGCTGCTCCTTCTTTGTTCTTCTCAGAGGGTCTCAAGCTGATGTGCTGATGTCTGCAGCTTTCTCCTTCCTCCAGCCTTGCTAGCACACGCATGCACACAGTGCAGGGGGAGGGGTATTTGCAGATTTAGAAGTGAGGAAGGAAAAGTGGGGCATTTTCACCTCTTACTTTACTAAGGACATTGACCCATTTATCTTTCTCTTCCCTCAGACCTTCCCCAAGGCCACTCAGCCTGGACATCTGTCCCATGCAAAACCTCACCTCCTACTGTCCTTGCGTGCAGCCCAGTCCGTGCCTTCCCTGAGTCTTCTCTCCCTACACAAGCTAGAAAGCTGGTCTGTAGGATGCCTTGGTCCACCCTAGGGTGGCCTCTCTAGCGGCCTCGGTTTCCCTACCTATTAACTTGGATCAATGACGCCTGCGCTCGGCACCCAGAGGATAAAGCTTAGGGTCCAGGAATGAGGAAGGGTCCCGCTGCACTCAGCGCAGGCTCGCTGCGGTGCCCCAGGCCCGGCTGCTCCGCGCCCCTCCCTCGTCCTCCGCTCTCCCCTCCGCCTCCCCTGCTCCCCGCCCTTGCGCTTCTCCGCTTCAGCTTCTGCTGTCCTTCCCACTCGCTCACGCCTCCCTTGCCCGGGTCCCCACTCGTCGCCGGCTAAGCCCCCCCCCCCCCGCACCCCCGGAGGCCCGGTCAAGCCGCAGCGCGGGCGACCAGTGCGCAGCCCGGCGTCCTCGCCTAGCCGGATCGCCGACTGGGACCGAAGCCGACCGCCCGCCGCCAGCCAGGTGAGGGCAGCCCGGAGGAGGCGGGGGCGCAGGCTTCTCTTCTGTGCGAGCGGGGGCGGCGGGAGGCACGAGGGACCCGGTCCCTTTTCCTGGAAAGGAGGACCTGGGCGCTTTTTCATGAAAGAGGCTCAGGGGCTTTTACTCCAAAGAGAGGGGTGGAGGGCAGGGCTCATGGAAAAAGGGCTTGCTGGGACTCCTTAGTGGGCATTTCCCCCCCCCCCCCACGAGAAGGGATTTATTGGCTGCTTCTGTGAAAGTGGGGTTCACATTCTTGGAAGGATGCTGACTTTCAAGGAAGATACAAGGGGGTTCTGGCATGGCTTGAAAGCAGTGTTAACTGGGGTATGGGAACAAGGCGCTGGGGGCTTGAAGACACCCTTAGTCTGACATCGCTGCACCTTCTCCATTGGTTCCGTGGCTCTGGGTCTACCCAGCACTGTCCCAGTTTTTCTCTTTGAAGATGACTATTTTTGAGCTTCACCTGGACAGAGCTTTGTGCAGCCATTTCCTTTCCTGGAGCTCTGAGACCCACCTGACGCTTACCATCCTCCTCTGACCTGCTGGGGAAAGGGATTGTTGGAGCAAAGGATGCAGGGTTCAGGGCCATGTGCAGTGCAGTACGGAAGGTGGGAAGGGTATTGGACACACAAGAACCTTTGGCACTAATGGTGCATCTGACTTGGTGGGCAGGAGCCTCGAGAGCAGACCTGGCAGGAAAGCGGCAGGGCAGAGGGAGAGCTCCCACCTCTCAGGAGACGACAGAGGCTTTGCTTGTCTTTGTTGCTAGCTTCCGCAGTCACTGTAGATTCCCACACTCATTCCCCTTGTCTCTTCTGTTTTTGCAAAAGGGGTCACTGAGGCGGGAAACACATTGACTTTTGTGTAAGAGGGAAAGCTGATAGAAAAGCACACTGAATTTGAAATGAAAAATAAAAAATCAAAAACCCCTCTGTTTAAGGCTTAGAGTTCAGTGGATGACCTTGAGCCAAAACGTGTACTCCTTGTTTAGACACTAGATTTCTCATCCATAAAATGGGAGAGGGCTTATCTATATGTCCAAAAGAGCTTTGTATGAAGAAACCGATGGACTGGACACTTGCCAGGTGTAGTTTTCACCACTACAAATGGACCCCTTCCCCCTCCCTACCTTCACCAGGTAAGCCATAGGACAGCTTTGTGAGAATCAGAAAAGTATCCTCTGGAAGGAGTCCGTGTTCAGCTGGACTTGAGGTCTTTCTTGTGAGAATTACAGGGCAGTGCGGTTTACTCTAACCGCTGGGCAGCGGACTGCATGGGAACATCCAGGAGTGGGCCATGGCTGCACAGCTGGACCTGGCAGCTCTTACAGCCCCTGGAATCGCTAAGAGACACAAGGCTACACACATTTTCAGGTACTTCCCAGAAAAGCTCACATCCTGACTTCTCTCTAGCTTCCTGCCCGCCTGCCGCCATTTTGGAGCCTTTGGGTGTTCAAACTTCAAAGGCTCTGCCCCACTTCAAAGCCTGATCAAATGCCACCATTAGAGACTCCAGGGACTGGACAGTGCTTCGCCAAGCTCTCCACTTACTGACGCTCTAACCTCTTTTTGTTAAGAACTTGGCCACATCTCTTTTCCCAGGGGGGAAGAACAGTACAAACCATGTTCACAACTGCTATCTGGGTGTGCTGGCCACCAGTTTGTGTGGCTATCCATCATGCCATTTACACTGATGAAGCCTTACTCAGAGAGTTTAAAAAACAAATCGCCTAAGGTGACTGGGGCATGACTCAGTGTCAGAATGCTGGCAGATCTGTGTCTGCCACTCCATTCTACCACCACCACCAAAGGAAGCTGGTGATTTCACCATCCCGCCAAAGCACTACCAGAGTTTTATTTTGTCCTCCGAGCCTCAGCAGCCATGGCTTTCTCCTTCCCACAGGAGCCAGCCTCCGAGCACAGACACAAAGCAAGTTATCCATATCTCCCTGAATAATTAAAACACGTTTTTAAAAAAAAGATTTCATGTATGTGGGTACACTGTGGCTGTCTTCAGACACACCAGAAGAGGGCGTCGGATCCCATCACAGATGGTTGTGAGCCACCATGTGGTTGTTGGGAATTGAACCCAGGACCTCTGGAAGAGCAGTCAGTGCTCTTAACCACTGAGCCATCTCTCCAGCCCTAGTTAAAAGAAATTTATGTGTATGGGTGTTTTGCTTGTATGTATGTCTGTGTACCACATGTGTGCCTACTGCCAATGGAGGTCAGAAGAGGGCGTCAATTCTAGAGTTATAGATGGTTGTGTACTTCCATGTGGTGCTGGGAAATCAAACTTGGGTCTTTTGGAATGGTAGCTAAACTCTTAACTGCTGAGCCATCTCTCCAGTCGCTTTTCCTCATTCTGTTTTCAGAGGGAAGGCGCTAACTTAAACCCCAGGGAATCCAAAGATCCTGTGGGACCCTTGAGTGGAGCAGAGTGCAGCTCTCTCCGTTCATCCCAAGAGAAGACTTAAAACACTGTCCTGGTGGAAACGGACACAAGAGCCAGTGTGTCTGTCGTGAAGGGCAGGCCAAGGAGTAGAGAAAAGCCCCAGCAAAGTGCAGAGGAAGGCCTGGCTGGCTGTTAGAAATTTAACGCCCAGAGGGAAGAGGGATGGGGAGAGAGGACAGGACTGTAGGCTCAGTAAACAGGACATTTCAACATGTCTGTGGCACATGCACCAGGTCTTATTTGCAAATAGATTCTCTCATACTTAAAAACACAAGTTTGGAGAATTACTGGTCTAATCCAGTGGTTCTGCTAAAAATCTCTGGACCAGCTAATCGGACCACTAAGAACCCAAATTCTCAGGCCCCATTCCAGACTCAACAAATTCGAGGGTGGGGGACAAATATGGGTGCTGTGATAAGCCCTCCTGGTGACACTGAGACCCTAAGTCCTGGCTTAGTCTAAGTGTGAAGGAAAACGGAGAGAAAGTCATGGGTCAAGAGCAAGGCTAGGAAGAGAAATTACAGGTGGAGGCTGCTACTGTCCAACCCTCTCCGCTGCCCGGGTCTTCTCTCCCCTCCTAGGTGCCATGTTGCTGCTCCTGCTGGGCTTTCTAGGCCCGGCGGCCTGCTGGGCACTGGGTCCGGCTGGCCCTGGCTCGTCGGAGCTGCGGTCAGCCTTCTCGGCAGCTCGCACCACCCCGCTGGAGGGCACGTCGGAGATGGCGGTGACCTTCGACAAGGTGTACGTGAACATCGGGGGTGACTTCGACGCAGCCACCGGGCGGTTCCGCTGTCGCGTGCCCGGCGCCTACTTCTTCTCCTTCACGGCCGGCAAGGCCCCGCATAAGAGCCTGTCGGTGATGCTGGTGCGCAACCGCGACGAGGTGCAGGCGCTTGCCTTCGACGAGCAGCGGCGGCCAGGCGCGCGGCGCGCCGCCAGCCAGAGCGCCATGCTGCAGCTCGACTACGGAGACACGGTGTGGCTGCGGCTGCACGGCGCCCCGCAGTACGCGCTCGGCGCGCCGGGCGCCACCTTCAGCGGCTACCTGGTGTACGCGGACGCCGATGCCGACGCCGACGCGCCTGCGCGCGGAGCCGCGCCCCCGGAGCCGCGCTCGGCCTTCTCCGCGGCGCGCACGCGCAGCCTGGTGGGCTCGGACGCGGGCCCCGGGCCGCGCCACCGGCCGCTGGCCTTCGATACCGAGCTGGTTAACATAGGTGGCGACTTCGACGCGGCGGCCGGCGTGTTCCGCTGCCGCCTCCCGGGAGCTTATTTCTTCTCCTTCACGTTGGGCAAGCTGCCGCGCAAGACGCTGTCGGTGAAGCTGATGAAGAACCGCGACGAGGTGCAGGCCATGATTTACGACGACGGGGCTTCGAGGCGCCGAGAGATGCAGAGTCAGAGCGTGATGCTGCCGCTGCGGCGTGGCGACGCCGTCTGGCTGCTTAGCCACGACCACGATGGCTACGGCGCCTACAGCAACCACGGCAAGTACATCACTTTCTCCGGCTTCCTGGTGTACCCTGACCTCGCCGCCGCCGCCGCCGCCGGCGTCCCGCCGGCCCTCAAACCCCCGGAGCTCTGAGCTGTGCTTGGAGGAGCCCGGGAGAGCCGTGGGGCATGCATGCCGAGCCGGGACCGCGGCCCGATCGCCCCACCGGTCCGAGCATGATTGCCTGCCCAGCAGGCCTGGACTCTGCCAATAAAGTGGGGCTGCCTGTCAGCCTTATGGCCCTGCCCTGTGTCATGACTGTGATGCATTTTCCTCCTCTCCTCCCTGGGACTGGACCTGCCCGCACTGCACTGAGTAGGACAGCCCATAGGACCTAAGTGGGGGTCAGGGCTTGTGAGAGTGAGAAGGTTGGAATTTGAAGCATAGTCTTCTATATTCACCTAGGCTTCTTCTTCTTCTTGTCTGTGTCCAGTGCGCCCGCCCCTCAGTCTGACTTCTCTTCAGTGGCCAATGGCATTCTTCTTTGGTCCCAAATGATGCCTTTCTGTGAGGGGGAATAGCATCCTACAACTCTAACACACTAGAAACATGTTCCCTCTTACAGTAGGGCATTGGACAGAGATGTAGGGCTGATACCTGGTTGTCCTGCCTCCTGCTCTCCCAAAACGAGGACATTCCTCAGAACACAAGCTAGAGTAATTGGTCTTCAACACAAAAATGAGATGGACTCTGGGAGGCCAAAACAGAGCTACACAGAGTGGGGGCAACACATATCCTACACTGTCTGAGCCAGTCTCTCTGGGAGGGTCTTCTACCAACTTTATTCCTAACTCTGAGATGTACGTGTGAGGCTTGTTTGAGATGAAACAAAGAATTTTTTTCTTTCCTCTCCATAAACAGGTAGTGTTTCTCCACCTTTCCCCTTTACTACTCCTGTAAGTAGAGCTATTGAAGACTAATCTATATTCCCAGTCTACAAGGGAACTTCGCAGTCTAATGAGAATGTTACGGCTGGGTGACAAGCACACAGGGCTCCTTTATTTCACAGCACTGCCAAGACAGGAGTTAGAGGACACAAATTTACTCTGGGGGTAGCTTTTCTTTTGGCATGTATTAAGCAGACTTTTCGTCCTTGATTTCTGGACATAACATGCATGTAACCACTGCACTGTGCCTAGACCCAGGCCTTAGCTAGGTGTAGGAAACAAGATCAGAGAGAAAGAAGCCTGGGGTGTCAGGAGCCAGGGGCCCAGCCAGGCCCAGAGATCTGAAGAGGAAGGACCAGGAGCCAGATAGAGCACTTGCCCAGGATGGGGAAAGGGAGAAGAACACGGCAAGTGAAAGGGAAGGGTCGGGCTAGGTCAGGGATGGAGGCCCAGGGCCCCAGAGAGGGGTGCTGGCCCTGGGGCAGAAATCCTTGCACAGAAGTCCAGAGTGTTTCCTGTGTCAGGAAGACAGAAGACCTAGGCCCAGCAACTGCTTTCCTCAGCTTTAGTAGCCCTGTGGAGTCAGGAGACAGGGCAAGGCCTGTAAGGAACAAATGCTTGGGAACCCAAGGGCTAAGGGGAGGCCCTTTCTGAGGGTCGAGTTGCCACAGCCATTGCTGAGCACACTTGTAATCCCTGGGCACATGGTCCTGCAGGAGGATCCTGAGTTGAGGCCTGCGAGTGTGGTCCAGTTCCAGCCCAGCCTAGAGCGGCTGCAGGGGAGCTATTCTAGGGTCCAGGTATGGGAGGAAGAGCAGGCACGGAGCTGAGGAGGCTCTAAGCCGGTAGTGGGGCACATATCGGCTATTCCCCACCCTCAACAGGCTATCCTTTTTTTTTTGTTGGTTTGTTTTGGTTTTTTTGAGACAGGTTTCTGGGTCTTGGAACTCACTCTGGAGACCAGGCTGGCCTCGAACTCAGAAATCCACCTGCCTCTGCCTCCCGAGTGCTGGGATTAAAGGCGTGCACCACCACTGTCCAGCCAGGCTATCCTTCTTAGCCCCCTTCCAAACCCTAAACTTGGGATGCCTGGACCTTCCAACCCCATGGTACAGGCTAGGAAAAATGACTTGAAGCGTCACTTCCAGGTCGGTCCTCCGCTTCTGCAGGGCACCTCCCTCAATGGGCAGTAGAGAGGAATCAGATCCCTGCTGTCCTCCACTCTGAGTACCCAGCCTCCCAGAAACGCCCTTCTGCTGCAGTCCAGCAGACACCTTCAGCAGAAAAGTGCATGGATGCCATGGATACTGCACAGGATCTCCCCTCTTCCAAATGCACACATATGCAAGCTGATATTCACCCTTCAGGCACGCTCTTTCCCCAGCGCATACCAAGCCTCAGTCCCCTCTTGGCAAATACCTAATATGACTCCTGTAACTTGCACACTGCCCTGGTAGAGTTCCAGGGCAACAGCAGGCACCAGACACCAACCTCCACAGGCTTCCCACACCCACCAGGCCCACAGTTCCTCCTTTGCCATGTGAGGCTCAAAGAGCCAACTGTACCTGCCTTCAGCCATCATTCAGCCTTTTCTTGGCTTCTAGCCACCCATCACAAAGGCCCTGTACCTCCATCATCCTGGCCAGAAGTCACTCAAGGGAAGAGACCAATGGCTACCACTAGACAAAGCAGGAACCACAGTGTTCCAGCCCTGTTATCTGACTCCCTCCCCCACCTCCAGCTCTGCTCCTTCTGCCTGCCACAGCTCCAGCTTTCCTGCTGCAGGCTATGCCTGCATTACTTTATGTGTCAGTCTCAGTGGCTGACTGAGGGGCTGACTACGGCCTCATTCTCCTCTTCGGGGCTATTCACCCCCAAGAGTTGGGGACTCTTTCGAGACAGGGTTTCTCTGTGTAGCCCTGGCTGTCCTGGAACTCATTCTGTAGACCAGGCTGGCCTCGAACTCAGAAATCCGCCTGCCTCTGCCTCCCAGAGTGCTGGGATTACAGGCGTGCGTCACCACCGCCCAGCTAGCATGTTTGTTCTTGCTCAATGTTTAATAAGAAAACATCTCAACTTGACCCTCCCAAGGCCTACATCTCAGGCAGCAATGCTGTCCAGGGCTCCTCTGCTGCCAAAAGCATCAGCTGCACGTCCCGTTCTCCAGCTGCATGGTGGGAGACTAGGAGTACCTGTGCGATGCATGCCATAAACAGGGAAGCGAGCATTGTCTAGAAGGCAGACATGGGCCTGGAGCTCCTGAGTGGTGTCCCACAGCTCTGGTAAATCTACTTGTTAACAACTTTTTAGATTTAGACCAGAAGCTGGGAAGATTCCTTTAGCCTAAGAGTAAGTGGCTCTTACACTTGGCTTATAGAACCCTATGGACGTTTAGGCGGGAGGACAATAAATTGGGGTTTTCCTGGCTCCACTCAGGCCCCTGGATCTATCAGCTGCCTCCACACAGTCTGCTGAGATAAGGGCTTTCTTCAGCAGTTTCAAGGCCCTCCAGTTGTCACTAGAGTCTGTGCCATACCCATTCTTAAGGATTATGAAAACCGAAGAGATCCAGAGCCTTCAAGAAACATATTCAGGCCCACAGATCCGCAACATCTCTAACTGTGACGTCTCATACAGTCCCATTAAGTAGACGGCTTTGGCAGGGACCATCACCGCCACCACCATCCCGCACCTGTCCTCTCCTGAGTCAGTATCATTATCTGCCCATGAGTGACTGCTGCAGGGAGTGGCCGGCAGATATGAGCACTAGCTGCCAAGCCTGACGGCCTGAGTTGGATTCTTAGAACTCAAATGGTAGGAGAGAAGCACTCCTGAATATCCTCCTCCTACCTCCACATGTGCTGCCACCCCCACTAAATAAGTAAATGTTTTAAAAACACACAAAGGCAGCCCAGTGGTGAGCCATGACTAATCCCAGCACTCAGGAGGCAGAGAGAGGCATATCTCTTTGAGGCCAGCCTGGTCTACAGATGGAGTTCCAGGACAGCCAGTGCTACAGAGAAGCCCTGTCTTGGAAAAAACCTAAAAAGGAAAACAAACCACCACAGAGGAAGGAGTGAATGTCCACTGGAGTTTATTTACAGACAGCCTTAGGTAAAGACATTCTCCTCTAGGATCTACACACTTTTAAGGTTACTTGGCTTCAGGCTTCTTCTCTCCAGCTTCAAGCCTGAGACTCTCAGGAGGCTGACGATAGGCAGGGAAAGCCTCCCAGGGGCTGTTGAGGTCAAACTTGCGGAATTCTTGTGCCAACTCCACTGGTTCAGCCACGACCCGCTTCACCTCATCGTCATACCGCAGCTGCAGAAGCATAGGGCTGCTGACTGAGCGCAGTGGCCCACTCTGTGCTCCCCGGTGACCCCTCCAGGCCCTCCCGCTCCCTGGCTGCTGTTTGTTTAGTACTCCTTATACTCTATATGCAGACATACTACCAATTTGGTCACACAGTAAACTAAAACGTACAGGATTCCACAATGGCCTTCACCTTTTACATGCTGCCAACCTTGTTGACGGCCCTGACACACCACACCTTGTGCTCCTAACATTGCTAGCAGACTTACTGCACACCCAATCACACACTTTTGAAGGTAACAGCAAAAACTGATCTCAATTACAGTCACTGGCTGTGGAAAGTAAATTTAGACCAAGTATGGGAGTGCTCGCCTTTAGTCCCAGCAATCAGGATGTGATCAGCCTAGTCTACAGAGTTCCAGGACAGCCATGGCTACATACAGAAGCCCTATCTCAAAAAACAAAACAAACATTAAAAGAAAAAAAAAAAAGACTAAACTGGCCATATGGTGGTGGCATACATATTTAATCCCAGCACTCTTGAGGCAGAGGCAGGCAGATCTCTGAGTTCCAGGATAGCCAGGACTACACAGAAAAATCCTGTCTGGAAAACCAACCAAGCAAGCAACCAACCAAGCAACCAAACAAAAACAAACCTAAGCTTCAGACCGTGGCCTTAGCATTATCACTGTAAAGAACTAAGGCTGCAGGAGCTGGAAACTTAACAGTTACTTGCTACTCTTGAGTTCCCAGTCCACATGCAACTGACAATTGCCTGTAACTCTAGCTCCAAGGGCATGAATCTTTTCTGCCTTAGAGATCCTGCGGGTGTTGGGGGGGGGGGTCTCCCCATGCACTGTTATTACTATAATGGAAGAACTTGAAAACCTTAGGCAGAATCTGTGACTGTGAGACCAGCCCAGGATAGACCTTGAGTCACAGATCCCCACCCCCAAAAAAGATCTAAAGCGAGAGGGCTGCTGCAGATGCAGCTTAGTTACAGACAGAGCGCAGCACTTGCCTTAGTATGCCCAAGGCCCTGGGTTCAGTGTCCAGCTATGCAAAAGAAAAAAGCCTAGAACGAGACACAGCATGGCTTTTCCTGATACTGCACAAGCAGCTGAATAAGGAAAGAAAATGATGAGGTAATGGGATGAAGAGGCACCATGTAGGGAGACAGTGGGGAAGCAAGACACAGAGGAAGGGAGGAGCCTCAGCAGAAGTAGCTCAGAGGGACAGGAGACACACAGCACTGAGGAAAAGTGTGAGCTCTGGAAAGAACCAGGGCTAGCTGGATGTGGATCCCAGCACTGGAGGCAGAGGTAGGCAGGGCTCTGGGTGTGCTAATAATGTGCCAGGCCACTGAAATTATGATCCCTCCTCGGTGGCCACCCTTTGTGTATGTGTGTGTGTGTGTGTGTAATATATGTACATGTTCATGTAACTGTGTGCACACAGGGAGACCAGAGGTCTTCTTGGCCATTTTCCACGTTATTTAATGTGTATGATTCATGTGCATAAAATGTGTATGTATGCCGTTGTTTGTTGCTATGTACAGGCTGGACAGCCCATGAACTTCCTGGGATTCTCCTGTGTCCACTGCCCATCTCGCTGCAGGAGCACTGGGATTACAGACATGAGGTGCTGTGCATCACTTTACACGGGTTCTGGGGATTCAAACTCGAGTCTTTCAGGTGTGTGACCCACTGAGCCATCTCTTTGGCCCTTGGTTTTTTTGTTTGTTTGTTTGTATTTGGTTTTTTTTTGAGACAGGGTTTCTCTGTATAGGATGGACTCAAACTCAGAAATCTGCCTGCCTCTGCCTCTGCCTCCCAGAGTGCTGGGATTATAGGTGTGCGCCGCCACCACCACCCGGCTCGGCTTTTTTTTTTTTTAAGAAAGGGCCTCCCACTAAGCTTAGAGCTCACTGACTAGACTAGGCTGGCTGACCAATGAGCTCCAGGGCCTACTTGGTTATAAATATACCCAGCTTCTTTATTTTAAGTCAGGGTTTCGCTGGGTAGGCCTGGAACTCACTCTGTAGATCAGGGTGGCCTTGAACTCACATCAGTCTCTCTGCCTCTACCTCTGAGTGCTGGGATTAAAGGTGTGAACCTCTGCATAGTTTTGTTTTTTTGACAAAGTCTCACTGTGTGGCCTTTGGAGCTCACTATGTACACTCGGGGGTCTGAACCCGAGAGAGCTGCCTGCCTTTGCTTCCTGAGCCCGATCACAGCGCTCTCCGCTGGGCTCGGTGTACAGCTGTCTTTTTACATGGATGCTCAGGATCCAAACTCAGGTGCTCATGCTTGTGCAGCAGGTGCTTTATGACTGAGCCAGCATCCAGGTCTCCACTTCCTAAAAGGCTCTTGCTATGCCCAGGATGGCCTTAAATAACATCCTCCTGCCTCAGCTTCCCTAATGTTGAGAGTATAAAAATGCTCCAAGGGATGGAGAGATGGCTGCTCTTCCAGAGGATCCCGCACCACATGGCAGCTCACAACAGTCTGTAACTCAGTTCCAGAGGCTAGGACACCCTCACACTGATATGCATACAGGCAAAATACCAATGCACACAAACCAATAAAACCCATTCTTTATGCTATTGTTGTTTTGTTTTGTTTTTCAAGACAAGGTTTCTCTGTGTAGCTTTTACTGTCCTAGAACTCGCTCTGCAGACCAGGTAGCCTCAAGTCACAGAGATCTGCCTGCCTCTGTCTCCTGAGTGCTGGGATTAAAGGCTTTTCTTTTCTAACTTTTTTTTTTTTTTTTTTTTTTTGGTTTTTCGAGACAGGATTTCTCTGTGTAGCCCTGGCTGTCCTGGAACTCACTCTGTACAAATCCGCCTGCCTCTGCCTCCCAAGTGTTGAGACTAAAGGCATACGCCACCACCGCCCGGCTTTGTTTTGTTTTTCAAGACAGGGTTTCTCTGTGTAGCTCTGGCTGACCTGGAACTCACTCTGTAGACCAGGCTGGCCTCGAACTCGGAAATCCACCTGCCTCTGCCTCCAAAGTACGGGATTAAATGCATGTTTTACCACTGCCCAGTTTTCAATAGCCATTTTGAGGGTTTCTTTTCTGTCCAATCCCTTCAGTGATAATTCTTTACTTTTCAAAAGAGATTGGGGTAAGCCAGGCGCTGGTGGCACATGCCTGTAATCCCAGCACTCTGGGAGACAGAGGCAGGCGGATTTCTGAGTTCGAGGCCAGCCTGGTCTACAGAGTGAGTTCCAGAGCATACTGCATCTTTAAGGGTGCCTTGATCATAAAATTATCATTACATGGCAACCCATTTTGAGGAACATCCCTCCCTGCGTCAGAAATTTATTCTAATCAATCAATAAAACCTTGTTTACAAGCCAGTGGTGGCACAGACCTTTAATTCCACCATTTAGGAGGCAGAGGCAGGCAGATCTCTATGAGTCTGAAGCCAGCCTGGTCTTCAGAGGAAGTTCCAGGACAGCCAAGCCTACACAGAGAAACCTTGTCTCTATGTGAAAAATATACATACATACATACATACATACATACATACATACATAGCTTTTTTTTACAGCCAGGCCAAAGGAAAAAAAATAAACTAAAAATAAGCTAAAAAAAAAAAAAGCAAAATAAAAATAAAATAATCTTGTTTGCTTTCTACAAGGGGCTAGAGAGATGCTCTAGTCATTAAGAGAACTGGCTATTCTCCTGAAGATCCAGGTTCAATTCCCAGCACCAACACAGTGCATTATAACTCCTGTAACTCTGGTTTCAGGGGATCTGGCATCCACAGGTACCAGACACACACATAACAGATATACAGGCAAAGCACTCAGACACATAAAAATAAATCTTAAGAAATAAGATACAGGAGCTGGTGAGATGGCTCTTCTGTGCTGGGCAATGGTGGCACACACCTTTAATCCCAGCACTTGGGAGGCAGAGGCAGGTGGATTTCTGAGTTCGAGGCCAGCCTGGTCTACAGAGTGAGTTCCAGGACAGCCAGGGCTACACAGAGAAACCCTGTCTGGGGTGGGGGGGGGGGGGGGGAGAGAGATGGCTCTTCTGAAGGTCCTGAGTTCAAATCCCAGCAACCACATGGTATCTCACAACCATCCATAATGAGATCTAATGCCCTCTTCTGGTGTGTCTGAAGACAGCTACAGTGTACTTACAGATAATAATAAATAAATCTTAAAAAAAAGATACAATAATTATTACAATATTGCTAATTTTAACTAACATTTACAACATGCCAGGCTTTACACATCACTTAATACCATAACATATTTGAGTGCTTATTGTTTCCATTATATAGATAAGAAAACTATCCTTAGCTAAATCAAACAACTTGCCCCATTACCAAAATGCAACTAGGATTACAGCTCAGGCTCTTAAACCACCATAATCTACAGATACATTCCCATCATGCTCATGCTCTCCTAGGCTCCATAACTGTACCCCAGTTTTAAGGTTTCTACCTCAACATAGCCAGTGAGGGGAAAGTCTTTCCGGAAAGGATGTCCCTCGAAGCCATAATCTGTCAGGATCCTTCTTAAATCAGGGTGGTTAAAAAAGAAAACTCCAAACATGTCCCAGACCTAGAAAAGAGTGGCTCTCAGAAAACGCATCCATCGGGCCAATAGCAGAGGAGCTGTACTGTGGCATACCCCATAGTTACAACGCTGTACTTCTGGCCCAGAAAGGCAGGGCCCGCCACATCCTGTGACTCACCTCCCTCTCATACCAATTGGCAGCGATGTGCACAGACACTATGGAGTCAATGGGTGTCAGCTCATCTGCATAGGTCTTCACACGAATCCTAGAGTTGAACCGCAGAGACAGCAGGTTGTAGACAATCTACGGAGAGAAGAAAGAGCAGGAAGAACAAGATGGCTATAGGTAATAGGTCTGAACGAGGGCATCAGTTACTACTGATACAGCAAGGCAGCCGTCCTGTCTTTGGCTGTGTCACCCGCTGTGGAGGATCTCCCTGCCCACCTGTCCTAATCCTCACTAGGTTAATTTCTGCTATTCCGTTCATCTCTTAAGATCCAACACAATAAAGTACTGAGAAGGCTGAGGCAGGAGGACTGTGGGGCTCAAGGTCTGCATGGCAAGCCATGGACTACATAGAGTGACCCTACCAAGACTTGGCACAACTGCTCTCTGTATCTAAGAAGCCTCTCGGGCTACAAGTCCTTCTGCGTATGCTTGACCTTCTTTATATGTGGTGATGTGAGTGTGTGCACAGCTTCTGGAAATCAGTTCTCTTCTTCTTTGGGTTCTGGGTTGAAATAAAGTTTGTCAGGCTTGCAAGCATGTCTACCTGCTGAACCATCTTGTTGGCTCCTGTTTAACTTTTTGCCAAGAGTTATTATAGTATAGCTTATTTCATCTAACAGGTACTTTTTAAAAAAAATAGTTTTTGTTTTTGAGATGGGTATAACTATATACACCCTTGTCTGTCCTGGAACTTGCTATATAGAACAGGCTAGCCTCAAAATGTGTATGTCACTATTCCTGGTTTTTTGTTGTTGTTGTTTTTTTGGTATTTTTTGTTTTTTGGAGACAGAGTTTCTCTGTATAGCCCTGGCTATCCTGGAACTCACTCTGTAGACCAGGCTGGTCTTGAACTCAGAAATCTGCCTGCCTCTGCCTCCCAGAGTGCTGGGATTACAGGCGTGTGCCACCACTGCCCAGCTTTAACTATTCCTATTTTAATAGGTATTTTATTTGGCTACTGTACCAATGCTCATGTTTTAAACAAAACTGTCACATGATTTGGGGGGAGGGTTGGATTAGTTTTTTTTTTTTTTAAGACAGGGTTTCTCTGTATAGCCCTGGCTGTCCTGGAACTCACTCTGTAGACCAGGCTGGCCTTGATCTCAGAAATCCGCCTGCCTCTGCCTCCTAGAGTGCTGGGATTTCAGGCATGCGCCATCACCTCCCCGCCAATTTTACCCCCCCCCCCCCCACCCCATAGGGTTTCTCTGTGTAGCCCTGGCTGTCTTAGAACTCTGTAGACCAGGCTGGCCTTGAACTCAGAAATCTGCCTGCCTCTGCTTCCCAAGTGCTGGGATTAAAGGCATGCGCCACCACCGCCCAGCCATAATTTTTAAAGTAAAACATACTTATTACCTTAAAATTAGACTATAATTTGTAGTTTACTGATGGCTTTTTTACATCAAAAGTTTCATGTGGTAGGTCTCACTCAGCCTTGTTCATGCTGACTGCAGAGATGTTCTGATTCCCCGAGGCCATGTGTGGTTAGTTGTTGCTGCTGCTATTGTGTTCTATACTAATACATATGTTACAAGGTACAGGACCACACCAGAAACCTGGAGATTGTGTTATTTACTGGAAAGACCTGTTTCTAGATATGGTGTGGCTCAACCTTAGCACACACCTTTAATTCAAGAATTTTCTGCTTGAATATTTTAGACAGGATTAAAGTCAACCATAGGTTATGAGGCAGAACAAGCAACCAATTGATAGAAATGGATTATTAAGGAAAAAAATCATAGAGAGTAAAGGGAGTCGGGAGGATAGAGAGACACACAGGAAATAGGAAGGAGGGATATTAAATCGGAGGGTTTTGAGGTGTGGGAGAAGGCATTCCTTCTGGGACACTGGCTGAGGAGGAAGGCCAGCTGGGTGCTTTCTCTGCCTCTCTAAGGTAGCAGGCTTCCACCACAGCATCTGGCTCCCGAGTCTTTATTGGTAAAGTTAAATGATTGAGATTTTGTTAAAAACAAAGATAACAACAGTGTCTTCTTGTTGTTGGTAGTGGGGGGGGGGGGGTAGTGCTGAGATTTAACCCAAGCCTTTGTACATGTTTTTGCTTGTACATGTTTCTACCACTGAGCCATACTGCCAGCCTCCCAAAGTTATTTTCAATTGTTTCTCTAACAATTCTTTCCTGGGTTCTTTGCTTTGAGCAATTATACCTGCAATGATATAAGCATTCTAAAGTCACCAAGCTAAATTCTATATTTTAATATTATATGATCTTCTAACTGTGCTAGTTAGCAGAAAAAAAATACAAGGCCGACCACAAATATCCTCTTGAGCCACATAATATCAAATCTCCAACTGTGGATATAGCTCAGTGGGGGCGTGGAGCGCTTGACTAGCAAGTGTAGGGCTCCAGGGTCAAGGCCCAGTGTACGCACATACACACGTGTATAACATTATTCATTTATTTTTTTGAGACCAGGTCTGGCTGTCCTGGAACTTGCTGTGTACACTAGACTGGCTTCAGACTCACAGGGATCTGCCTACCTCTACCTCCCAAGTGCTGTGTGCATGTGCCAATTACACCCAGCATAAATTTACTTTCAGGAAAATCAAGCAGATCAAACCATTGTGACATGGACCTATAGTTCCAACTATTCAGTAAGCTAAGTAGTTCCAGGCCAACACAGTGGGATCCTGTCTCAAAACAAGAGAAAAAGAAGGAAAAAAAGAAAAGAAGGAAGCCAACAAACAAAACTAGGCAAAAATTCTGCTTGTTCTGTGTGACCTGGGCTGAAGCTACACCTTGGAAGGCTCTGGTCCATAGCTGTCACTCAGGAAGTCATCTATGCCCTTTCTCACCTTAGTCCTCAAATGCCACCTATCTTTTTTTTTTAAGTTAGCATCTCCTCTCATATTGCCATAGTTACATACTCTCTATGTAGCAGTAGGTGACCTTGAACTCATGATCCCCCCCTACCCACACTCCAAAGAACTAGACTTGGGTGTACCAAGGACTAGAAGTATACCAGTACACCTAGTTTTATGTAGTGCTCAGATCAACCTAGGGCACTGTGTGGGGTAGACAAATACTCTACCAAATCTCACATTTAACTGACCTCAAAACGGTTCTGCCGAGTGGGGACATCCACTGCTGTCAAGTCAGCCAAGGATTTGAATTGGGCATTGGTGTGATCCCTGAGAAAAGTCAGCGTTGGGATGACTCCATCGGGATGGATACAGATTTCTAACTCATTACAGCTGGTCACCTGCAGACACAGAAAGATGGTGTGGAGAGAAGAATAGCTACTGAGGGAGTAGCGTACTTCAGGAAGAGTCACTTGGTTTAAGTCAGTGGTTTACAACATTCCTAATGCTGTGACCCTGTAATAACGGTTCCTCATGTGGTGGTGACACCCAATCACAGTATTTTCATTGCTACTTCACGATTGTAACTTTGCTAGTTATGAATCATAACATAAACATACATCTGTGTTTTCTGATGGTTGTAGTCAACCCCAGAGGGGTCACGGCCCACAGGTTGAGAACCACTGACGTAAGGTGACATGGTGGATTCCTGGCCCAGCCCCAAGGACAATGAATATTACCTGAACGTGCTGGACATACTTGGGTAAGATTTCAGCCACATACTCTCCAAATGCCGAGAGCTGTTTGTGGGTCACCTCATTCCGGGGTCTGACAGTGGCTGGAAAGAAAAAAGCATGAAGGGGAGGCGGCAACCAGCCCCGCCTCTAGTTCTCCCACTGCAGGGAGAACCCTCTCAGGACTGCCTGAAGAACTCTCATTTTAAAAACGTTTACTCTTATTATTTATTTTGGTGTTGTGCCTCCATACATGTTTTATGCACACATGACTGCCTGATGCTCACAGAAGCCAGAAGACTGGAATTACAGATGGTTGTGAACTGACATGTCAGTGTTGGGAATTGAATCTGGGTCCTCTAGATCAATGTCCAGTGCTCTTAAACACAAGGCCACCTCTCCAAACCCTCCCTGAAGAATCTTAAGAGGCATAGGCGTAAAGTACCTTCCAGGAATTAGGAAGTGATTAAAACTCAGGGAGAGGGGGCTGGAGAGATGGCTCAGTGGCTAAGAGTACTAACTGCTCTTCCAGAGGTCCTGAGTTCAATTCCCAGCAACCACATGGTGGCTCACAACCATCTGAAATGGGATTTGACGCTCTTCTTCTGGTGTGTCTGAATACAGCTACAGTGTACTCACATACTTAAAAATAAAAATATCTTTAAAAAAAAGAAAGAAAGAAAGAAAAACTATGAGGAAACACCACTTCTCAGTCCACACTCTCTTGTTACTGCATGGCGATCTCTGCTTCTTTTCTCCACTGTGTCCTCCACAGCCCTTCCTCACTTCCTGTACTCACGAAAACAATGCAAGTGTCAGCTCTCCTATCAGACTCAGAGCTCTTTAAGGATGGAAACCAGAGTTCTGTTTCTATTTCTCTTTCTTGGTATTTGTAAGTTGTTAATCAGAGAACTTCAGGGCTGAAGAACCCAGAAAGATTATCTCATTGCCCACACTCCATTCCCAGTCACTTTGTGTAATAGATGTCCAGAAATGATAAAAAGTCAGGCTTTCCATTTCCCAGTGTGATTCCGCTGACTGAACATAAAATCACCACATGGTCATTCAAGTACGTTAGCACCCACACATCATAGAATCAAGGATTAAGTATTTTCTGCACTTAGAAACAGGCAGACCTGTTTTGTCATTCACTGGAACTGTGATTGAATAATTATCGGAATGGTTTCATGATCTATAAATCTATACGGACAGTAAAATACTATGCTCTCATTAGCTCTTATGAAGTCCAATGGAGACCATTCACTATACAGCCTAAAGCTTTAAGGTTCCTAGTAAATACTAAATTAATATGAGCTACAATTATTCTGGACTTTTCGTCTCAAACGTTTTTATTAACTGCTCTCAAAGACAATTTAATCGGAGGACAAAAAAAAAACAAAACAAACAAAAAACAAAGGGCGAACAAGATCAGAAGGGAACAAATATCTAGGGCACAGGAAGTACTCAATTCTAACAGCAAGGTGGAGACCTTAGTAATCTCCAAGGACAAGCAGAGATTTGCCAGGAGGGAAGGACTTTCCAAGGCAAGGACAAACATCTGACAGAAACAATGAAAGGCCCCTGCTAACGTTGGAGAGAAGACCGCTATCCGCACATACTCACGGCGCTTGTCAGCCGCCGCGCTCTCCCTTCTCACACGCTGCAACAGCACTGAGGGTCGCCCAGCCCCTGCACAGGGAGATAAGAGGCACAAAGGCGCGGGTGAGACCCAAGGAGGTCTCCGTGCTAGACGTGCCTCTGCCGCTGCCCGTGGTCTCAGCCTGCTGTTCCTTGCTCACCCCTGGCTACGGAAGCGGCCCCCAAGAGCCCACGCCACCAGACCCTGGCTGCAGCAGCCGCCATATTCTTTAGGGTGCCGACTAAGTAGCCGGAGAACACACAGGCCACGGAGCCCCAAGGGCACGGACCGGAAGTGGAAATGTGCAATGAATCTTCTTCCGGGCGGACGCGGGGCGGGAAGCAGAGGTTCCGGATCTGAGCCCTGGCATGAAAGGAGGTAACGCAGGTAAGAAAGACCCGCAGGTGGGGAAACCGTGAGGTGTACGTAGCCCTATCTCGGTACAGCGGAGGCCGAAGAGAAGACGACGCAAGGACTCGGACGGGTGAGAGAAAGGGGAAGGGTGGGCGTTCTGGGTTCTAAGTTCTACACCGCTCTCCAGCTCCTGAGCTAAGCTTTTAATGGGGGGCGGGGGTGGGGGAGACGATGGACGGTTTCCTTGGAGACCGTTTCCTAGGCGACTCTAGGTGGCGCGGTCCGATTGCACAGGGTTATGGACTTCCTTGTGCCCCCGGCCGGGGACTGCTGGGCTCTCTCGGGCTTCTTTAAGAACTCATTGGGGCGAGCAGGTAAGTATGAAACAGCAGCTTAGAAAAGAGTAAAAGTGGAAGTAATGGATGTCCAGGCCCAGGCCTCAATATCGGAGGGTCTGCACTTTTTGTTGTTGTTGTTTTGTTTGTTTGTTTTTTCGAGACAGGGTTTCTCTGTGTAGCCCTGGCTCTCCTGAAACTCACTCTATAGACCAGGCTGGCCTTGAACTCAGAAATCCGCCTGCTTCTGCTTCCCAAGTGCTGGGATTAAAGGTGTGCACCACCACCACCCAGCGGGTCTGCACTCTTATGTCCAGGCAAAGAGGGGATGGAACCACAATACCTGGATGTCTTATTTTATTTACTTTCTCCTTTTTTTCCCTCGGTCTAATTATGCTTCTCCTGAATCTCCTTAGTTGTATATCCAAATTATTGGTTTTAAGATCATAGGCTTCCTCCTTCCAAGTCTTTTGTTACATCATCATCAGGAATATCCGAGTTTACCTCAAGGAAAAACAACAATGTTGGAACTTTAATTGAATTCATTGGAGGAGAGGACCCACTGCAGGAAAACTGCAGGAATGTCATAGGCCATATTGGCAGGGCCAGGAATAGGGCCAGTCTGGACCCACGTTGCTCCAGTGTCTCCCTTCCCCCTTTCTTGAGTTGGACAGTTGGATTCATGGACTGTGTCTGAATTACCCAAATACTTAGGGTGGTATTGCTTTGCAGATAGTTGGCCCAGAGAGAAGTTGACTACCATGGAATCACCAGAGGAGCCTGGAGCATCCATGGATGAAAACTACTTTGTGAACTATACTTTCAAAGACCGGTCTCACTCAGGCCGAGTGGCACAGGGAATTATGAAACTGTGCTTAGAGGAGGAGCTCTTTGCTGATGTCACCATTTCAGTGGAAGGCCGAGAGTTTCAGCTCCACCGGCTGGTCCTGTCAGCTCAGAGCTGCTTCTTCCGATCCATGTTCACATCTAATCTGAAGGAGGCTCACAACCGGGTGATTGTGCTGCAAGATGTCAGTGAGTCTGTTTTCCAGCTCCTGGTTGATTATATATACCACGGGACTGTGAAACTTCGAGCTGATGAGCTGCAGGAAATTTATGAGGTGTCAGACATGTATCAGCTGACATCTCTCTTTGAGGAATGTTCTCGGTTTTTGGCACGCACAGTACAAGTGGGAAACTGTCTTCAGGTGATGTGGCTTGCAGATAGACACAGTGATCCCGAGCTCTACACGGCTGCCAAGCACTGTGCCAAGACCCACCTGGCCCAGCTGCAGAGCACAGAGGAGTTCCTCCACTTGCCCCACCATCTCCTCACTGATATCATCTCAGGTGAGTTCACTGGGGCTTATCACACCCAGCTAGGCAAGAGTGATGTTCAGCAGACCTTCTGGCTCAGGAGAGCCCCAACTTTATGTAACTGACAGTTGTTAGTTTATATTATCCCCTTCCTGCTAGAGATTTTAGATTGAGGTTGAGGCTCAGTGTTGAGAATCGGTGTAGCTACTGCCAGAGACAGGTGCTGTTCAGTACAAAGAGCTCCAGTGAAGAATAAAGAGCAGCACCGCTTTCCCACAGAAGGAAGCAGTGCCTGATGTCTCATCTGCCCTGTGCCTTGAAGGCCTATAGGACTTCAATAAACGGATGAAGAGGTGATGAAACAATATATCTAAAATAGCCAGGTGTGGTGGCCCATGCCTTTAATCTCAGCATGCGGAAGGCAGAGGCAAACAGAGCTCTGTGAGTTCCAGTATAGCCTGGTCTCTGTGATCTCTGTGAGTTCAGTATAGCCTGGTCTACAGAGGGAGTTCTAGGACAGCTGGAGCTACAAAGAAAATCCTGTCTCTGAAAAAAACAAAAAACAAAAAAACCTCAGATAGGAAACTTTTGGGTGCTAACCTTAGGTAACAAGTGAGGTGAAACTGTACTTCAAATGTGCACTCTATCATCTGATTGTGACTACGGTGGCTTATTGTGTGACCTACTCTTTTTTTTTTTTTTTTTTTTTGGTTTTTTTTGGATTTGGTTTTTTTGAGACAGGGTTTCTCTGTGTAGCCCTGGCTGTCCTGGAACTCACTCTGTAGACCAGGCTGGCCTTGAACTCAGAAATCTGCCTGCCTCTGCCTCCCAGAGTGCTGGGATTACAGGTGTGCGCCACCACCGCCCGGCTCACTCTTCTTCTTCTTCTTTTTTTTTTAAAGATTTATTTATTTATTATATGTAAGTACACTGTAGCTGTCTACAGACACACTAGAAGAGGGCATCAGATCTTATTAAGGATGGTTGTGAGCCACCATGTGGTTGCTGGGATTTGAACTCAGGACCTTTGAAAGAACAGTTGGTACTCTTAACCACTGAGCCATCTCTCCAGCCCCCACTCTTCTTTTAAAAAGCAAGGCAGGACTAGTGTGCCTCAGTGACATAGTGTTTCACTGGTGTATGTGAAACTCTTGGTTGGGTCCCAGTGCTGCAAAATGTCAGTGCTGGAGCAGTTTCAAGTTAACGTCATCTTTATGTATGTATGAACAGATATGTATAATGGCGATCTAATAAAATGGCTCAACTCTTTTTTTTTTGTTTTTTTTTTTTTGTTTGGTTTTTTGTTTGAAGCAGTGTCTCTTTATATGTAACTCATGTAACTCACTATGTAGACCAGGGTGGCCTTAAGCTCACAGAGATATACTTGCCTCTGCCTCTGCCCTTCTCTCCCTTTGCCTCCCTGCCTTCCTTCCCCTCTGCCTCTGCCCTTCTCTCCCCCTCTGCCTCCCTGCCCTCCTTCTCCTCTGCCTCTGCCTCTACTTTCCAAATGCTAGGATTAAAGGCATGCTCTACTACAGACAGCTGTGGGTCAAGTCTTAAGAGCCCCTTTAGGATTGCCATTGGTGAGACTGGATAGATGGCTTAGTGGTTAAACCACTCGTCTCTCTTATATTTACAGAGGACCGTGGTTCAATTCCCATTAGGAACGCCAATTCCAGGGCATCTGATACCATGGCATACATGTGGTACACAGATATATGCAAACAAAACACAGCACACACACACACACACGCACACAATTTAAAAAAAAAAAAATCAATGAAACAAAACCCAGTACTATGCCATTGACTGTGTTCCTCCTTTGGCTCTCATAGATGGGGTTCCATGTTCCCAGAACCCGACAGAGGCAATAGAGGCTTGGATCAGTTTCAATAAAGAAGAAAGAGAGGCGTTTGCAGAGTCACTCAGGACTAGCTTGAAGGTGGGCACTTTTTATTCTTAAGGATTGGGTGGCACAATCTCTCTGCATTCCAGCCCTCAGTGGCCTTCTCTCTGTCTTGGCAGGGGGAAATGTGTATCTTTTGGTATATGTGTGGAGGTCAGAAGACAGCATGCAGGAGTCAGTTCTCCTTCCACTATGTGGGTCCCAAGGATCAACTCAGGTCCTCAGGCTTGGGGCAAGGAGCTTTACTACTGAACCATCTCATTGGCCTGGCCTGGCCTGACTGGTGTGTGTGTGTGTGTGTGTGTGTGTGTGTGTGTGTGTGTGTGTGTGTGTGTAAGTGTGAATATGCAGACAGTAAGCTATCAGAGGTCTTCCTCTGCCACTCTTTTCCTTAATGCCTTGAGTGTCTCCAACTGAAGGCTGGCTCTTCAGACAGCAAATTCCCAGGACCCATTTGTCTCTGCTCCCTCAAAGCTGGGGTCACAGGCATGTCCAGCCATGTCCAACCTATTACATAGATATTAGAGATTTTGTGGGGATGCTCATGTCATCACGCTTGTATAGCAAATCCTTCAGCCCCCCTGAGCCACCTCCCAAGCCTCTGGCCTGCCTCTTTTGATAGCCACTGATTACTAGCTTGAAGTTACTAAGAATTGGGGAGTTGGATGTGTTTTCTGGTCCCACAAGCCATCTCTCTATGACCTTCAAAGTTCATAGTTTTTGCTCTCTTCTTTGACGCTATCTTTTGAAAGAACTGCTTTCATTATGGAGTTTACCACTTCTAGCCAGATGAGGTGACTCAACACTTGGAGAGATGTACATGAAAGTGGGAGGACCGACTCAGCTACCTAGGTCAAGGCCAGCATAGGCTGTATAAGATCCTGTCTCAAAATAAAAACAAAGCAGAGACGACTTGGGACGTAGTTCGTTGCTAGGAAGCTTGCTTTGGGTCATGAAGTTCTGGGTTTAATTTCTAACACTGCAAAACAAAAGCAGTAAGAAGCAGATGTGCATCCCATCATCCCCCTTGGTAACTGATGCAGGGCAATCTAAGTATGAACAGTTTGTGCTACACAGCAAGATCTTGTTTGAATAAATATGTAAATAAATTAAATTGCAAGGATGAACAAAACAGTTCTCTGCCCCTGCATATCAAGGGAAAGTCAGAACCTGAAGCCTGGACCTTTAAGGGTACCTGTCTTAGTAGAGTCTTCACATGAGCTGATGTCAGAATTTCAATTTTGCCAACAGGAAATTGGGGAGAATGTGCACATTTACCTGATCGGGAAAGAGTCATCTCGCACCCACTCATTGGCTGTGTCCTTGCACTGTGCAGAAGATGACTCCATCAGTGTAAGTGGCCAAAACAGCTTATGCCACCAAATCACTGCAGCCTGCAAGCATGGTGGTGACCTGTATGTAGTAGGAGGGTCCATCCCTCGACGCATGTGGAAATGTAACAATGCCACTGTTGACTGGGAGTGGTGTGCTCCTTTGCCCCGGGACCGCCTCCAGCACACCCTAGTATCTGTGCCTGGGAAAGATGCCATATATTCACTGGGTGGCAAGACACTACAGGATACCCTCTCGAATGCAGTCATCTACTATCGGGTAGGTGATAATGTGTGGACAGAGACAACTCAGTTAGAGGTGGCTGTATCTGGGGCTGCTGGGGCCAACCTCAATGGAATCATCTACTTACTAGGGGGTGAGGAGAATGATCTAGACTTCTTTACCAAACCTTCCCGACTTATCCAGTGCTTTGACACAGAAACTGACAAGTGCCATGTGAAGCCCTATGTGCTGCCCTTTGCAGGCCGCATGCACGCAGCGGTGCATAAGGATCTGGTGTTTATTGTGGCTGAGGGGGACTCTCTAGTATGCTATAACCCCCTTCTAGACAGCTTCACCCGGCTATGTCTTCCTGAGGCCTGGAGCTCTGCCCCATCCCTCTGGAAGATTGCCAGCTGTAACGGAAGCATCTACGTCTTCAGGGATCGATATAAGAAGGGAGATGCCAACACCTATAAGCTCGACCCTGCCACTTCAGCTGTAACTGTCACAAGAGGCATTAAGGTGCTGCTTACCAACTTGCAGTTTGTGCTGGCCTGAAACAGTGATGAGAAGAACAGCTGACTCCTTTGCCCTCCCCTTGTCGTGTATCCTCGGTCAAATCTGAAATCCCCCAGTTCAGAGAAATGTGTTAGTTTGGGCATACATGAGGAAGGCAGCACCCCAAGGCTCATGGGGTGCTCTGTGTAGGGCTCTTCATATTACTGCTGCTTCAACTCTGCCGTTATCCCCTGTGATCCTGTGCCTCACTGCAGACTGCTTAGAGCCAGCCTCTTCTCAGACTTAGGCACAGCCTCCCTTACCAGATCAGTGTTAAAAAGAAGCTCCTTGACTCCCATGCAGAAGACAGAGGCCATTCCTTTTGTCTATAGCCAGCAAAGTGGCTAGTTGTCACTTTTCCACAAAGAATTAAGTATTAGAGTTTTCCTTCAGGATTTGGATGGGACAGTGGACTAAGCTAAAAATGTATTCACCAGCAAGAATCAACTGTAGAATTCAGGCTATTCCTTCAAATGTTTTCTCATCTATCTGTCAGGAAAAGAAACTTTGGTTGGGTTTTTGGCTTATACAAACAGATAAGCCAGAAAGTAGAAACAATTGTTTCTGATTCATAGCAGAAACTGTTTTCCAGACTCACATACAACAGTCTCTGGTCTTTTAAAGGCTCTAAGCTACATAAAGAGTTAGGAACTGTTCATACAAATAAATGTTTTTGAAATGATTATGTGTGTTGACTCCTGAATGGGTGATTACTGAAGGGAAACTAATTGTAGACTTCTTCCTTTCTGACTCAGCAATCCTGCCTGCACCCCATACACTCTTTAACATTTGATCACTTCCCCAGAAGTGTGAGGCGAGCCCCACAGGGCCAGGGGAAAAGTTTATTTTTATTTTTATTTTTGGAAGTGCTAGGGACCAGATTCGGGCTTTCTACATGCTGGGCAAGCATTTTTGCCAAGTCATACAATTAAAGTTTGATTCTGACACTAACAAAGAACAGACCTACATACTTCTCTCCTCTTCTAGCATTAAATGTCTTTGATTTACAGTGCAATTACACATATCAGAAACACAATAGATTCCTGTTAAAATTAATATTTCCTTATCCCTGTCGAAGAAAATAAGATTTAGCCAGACAATCTTGTTCTCTGTAGCCATCCAAGTGTTATTTCAGGAAGGAAGGGAGAGGAGCACATTATCTACCACTCCGCACATCTGCAGTGTGGCCGGCTTAAGCTGCTCTGTCCTGTAAACTTGTTACTGTATCTCAGGGACATCCAAGTTCTTTGTCATCCACAGACTTCATACTCTTGAGTCAGCATGAGACAATCAGGAGTTAATTCTTTGCCGCCCTTGCAGCAATCTCCTTGTGGAACTCTTTGAGAACTTCCAACTGGCTGGGCCTGATGGAGATGTGTGACCGGATTTTGGCGATGGCTTCTATAGCCTCCTCTGGGCTCCAGTTGTGCACCTGAAGCACAAGGTTAGAAAATCAGGCAAGAAAAGAAGGAGCAGGTGTAACAATGCCCTTGGCCTATGTTAATTGTAAAACGATTGGGGCTGGCAAGGCAGCTCCATGGGTACGGGTACTTGCTGACAAGTCTGAACCAGAACTGAGAGTTTGGTTCCAGGAATTCCCGTGGTAATATGAGAACTAACGCCTGCAAGTTGTCTTCTGATCTCCACATGAGTGCAGAGGTATCAACATGCTCACTCTATCTACCTGGTTGACTCATGGAATGCAGAGCGGTTGGCTTTAAACTCAAAGAGATCCTTTGTTTCCACGTCCAAAATGCCAGGGGTTACAGATGCACACCACTACACCTAGCTCCCAGCTGAATCTATTATAATAGCATTGGCATAGCTCAGTCACACACAGTCCATATTAACAGGGCTAGGCTGGTTCTTCTAGTTTCTTAAATTACCTACTTAACTGAAAATACTATGCAAGAACCACACTAAAGCCAGGCAATGGTGGCACACGCCTGTAATCCCAGCACTCTGGGAAGCAGTAGCAGGCAGATTTCTGAGTTCGAGGCCAGCCTGGTTTACAGAGTGAGTTCCAGGACAGCCAGGGCTATATAGAGAAACCTTGTCTCGAAAAAAACAAATCCAAAAAAAACCAAAAAAAAAAAAAAAACCAGACTAATGGCCAAAACTGAGTCACCTGGAAAGGGGAAGCCAGCAGGTAATGATAATGGGCTATAAGACATTTGCTTCTAAATACTTTTAAAGCATCCAGCTTGTCAATAATTCTTTTTCCCCCAATCAGGGAATAAGGTTGGGGCTTCATACATTCGAGGCAGGCACTCTACCACTGAGCAAAGTTCCCAGCTGTGTACACATAAAATAAGAAAATATGGTAAAACAACAAAAACTCCTGTCGGAGCTTTATCCTGATCCTGAAATGCCACAAAGCCAGAAGTGACCAGCACTCTATCTACAACACTGAGTGTTCTGACCTGGTATTCTGGGCTGTGGGCTCGATAGCCCGGGATCTGAGGATACCTTCCTTCCCCCTCCCTCCCGTGTACATGTCCTCACACTCAGCTTGTGTCTCGTGCACTCTAGCCAAACACTCTACACTGAATTAGCCCCTGCCATGCTATTTAAACCGGGCCAGGTGTGGTGGTGTACTCTGTGATCCCAGCACTCAGGAGACAGAAGCAGGACGATTGCTGCAAAACTCACTTACATAGCCCAGCCTCCATAATGAATTCCTGGCCAGTCAGGGCTCTATAACAATAGACTATCTCAAGCAAACGGTCAGGCTCTTCCAGTCTTCTGCTGGGCTGAACACTCTTGAAAACTTTTGGTTTGGTTTGGTTTTTTGGAATTTGTTTTTTTCGAGTCAGGGTTTCTCTGTGTAGCCCTGGCTGTCCTGGAACTCACTCTGTAGACCAGGCTGGCCTCAAACTCAGAAATCCGCCTGCCTCTGCTTCCCAGAGTACTGGGATTACAGGCGTGCGCCACCACCGCCCGACTTATTTAAAACTTTTTTTAAAGGCCTGTGTAGGCAAGCACTTTGACATACCTTCTCATTTAAGTTTCCTGTCACATTTAAGCTAAGGAAACAACATCAGAGAGGAGAATTTCATTCATTCATCCTGACTAGTGAAGGCAGGGCCAGACAAGCTGGCTGGCCTGTGCACAAAGCACAGCTGCTTGGCATGACGCCATACTACCTCTGACAGCCTAGAGTGAGTCCCGGCTTTCTCCAGCCAGGCCTGCCAGTAAACAATGCTACTGAATATCTGCAAAGCTATACCAAGACCGCTCAAGTGGTGCTCTTCCTACCTGAATCAGATAGGCTGCCACCATTGTGGCACTTCTGGATCGACCAGCCTTGCAATGCACGTAGACACACTGGCCCAGTGACTGGTACTTGAGAGCAAACTGGACTCCTTTGTGGAGGTTGGCCAAGGTGGGGACCCCAGTCATGTCGACTGTGCTGAGCCGTAGCTGCTCAACTCCTGCTTTCTTCCATTCCTAGAAACAGAACAAAAAGGAAAGGAAAATCAAAGAAGCTTGAGGTGATGCTTGCAGCAAAGCAGCAAGCAAGTTCCAGGGCATACTACAAGGTGACTCTTTCCGAAAACAGAAAGCTGTTGAAGCAGCTCACCGTCCACTAAGCAGACATGCTGTTATTCCAACTACGGTCAAATAGTCTTTAGCTGCTTGGATCTTTAGTTCTTTTATTAGCTCCATAAAATCTGCTGTGGGTCTGGAGAGATAGTTAGTAGCTAAGAGCACTTGCTGCTCATGGAAGAATTCAGCTTCTAGCACCCCCATTGGGAGGCTTAGAACCATCTCTAAGCATCTACCCACATAGTCAGGTGTAATGGCGGAACACTAACCCCAGCATTTGGGAGGCAAAGGTACAGGATCTCTATGAATTTGAGTCCACATAAGTTCCAGACCAGCCAGAGCTACATAGTGAGACTCTGTCTCAACAAACCAAAACACAACAACAAAATAAGTTTTAAAAAATTCAGCTGCAGAAGTTATGGGGCCTGAGGATGTAGGTCAGTGGTGTAGTCCTGCCAAGTGAACCTGAGATCCCGCCACTTAAAACAATGCTGGGAAGCTGTGTTTCTGTCTTTGTTAGGACCTGTACTGTGACCCAGCTGTACACAAGGATCGCTGGGAAAAATAGGTTTTACCATTAGTGCATAAATATTTTTGCCACTTTTTGAGGGGTACATACTAAAAGAAATAGGGTTATTTTTAAGTTAAAACAACATACTTTAGACAAGAGTGGGGGCTCATGCGAAAATCCCAAGGCTAGGATACTGTGAGTGGAATTCAAGGATAGTCTAAGCTATAGAATAAGACTTCCTTCACCCCTTAAAAAACAAAACAAAACAAAACGAAAAACCTGTTTTTGTGTAACTTTACGAAACTAGAGAAACGAAATAGAGCCTTTTGCTATATTAGACAACAGTCTTTTTGCTTTAAGACTTCCAATACATTCTTGCTCCTTTTACTCTCTTCTTTGTGGTTGTTGGTTTTTAAATACGGTTTCATATAAGCCAGGATGACCTCAGTTTTCACTGTGTACCTAAGGGTGCCTGTGAGCTTATGCTCCTGCCTCCACTTCCCAAGTGCAGAAATTACAGGTGTGAGCCTCGCGTTCCCTGCTATTTTTAGCAAGTCCCTGCAACTTAATGACTGCATGAAAGCCAGGTTAATCCCACCAATCAAATTAACAGAACCTGAAGGCACATTTTTGCTTGTATATCGATTGAACCAGAACCACTTTCAGAGTAGTTAAGTATGCAGATAAATCCTGGGTCAGAATATCAGGGTTGAGGGAGTAGAATTGGGGATGGCTGGAGGTAAGGAGTGTGCTACGTTAGCAAGGCGGCCGGAAGCTCCTTAGGCAGCTCTGGATGAAAAAGCTCCATCTTACAAAGGCATGCCTCACATGCCAAGCATCGTCTGTGTGGCGTTAGCGACCTCAGTTTATACAGTTGATCACATTAGTGAATATTAACTCTGACAGCTAATGATCCCTTGAGACCTGTGACAATATTTTGGGAAATCCCAGGAACAGTTATGTTCTTTTTTTCTTTTTCTATAAGCGTTATACACGATGCCCCAGGTTAGCCTCAAAGTCCTACGTGGCCCAGGATGAGCTTGACTATCTGATCCTCTTGCTTCCTGGGTGTTGGGAGATAGCCTGAGCCACCATCACACTTTAGCACTGTGCTTCATGGATACCAGGCAAGCAGTTTGTCAACTGAAATCCATCCTCGGCCCACACTGCGGTTGTTCAATGATAACTATTAACAGCATATACAATAAGGTGTGTTGTTCTTTTCCACTTTCCCTTGAGGCAGGGGTTTCAAGATAGGATTTCATTATGTAGCGCTGGCTAACCTTGAACTCACTATGTAGATCAAGCTGGCCTCAAGCTCACAGAGATCTGCCTGCCTGTCTCCAGAGTGCTGGGTTAAAAGTGTGCACCACTATGCCTGGCAGGAAGGGGGTACACTTTTCTTATCTGTGATTTTGTTTTTAGACACAGGCTCATGTAGCCCAGGCTGGCCTCCACCTCACTACACACTGTGGCTGGTCTCAAGTTCTTGATCTTCCCACCTTCCCTCACGAAGTGCTAACATTACAGGTCTGAGCCACATTCTCTCTTCAATGCTTTTCTCACAATTGGCCTTCATCTCCAAAGCTAACAAACACATTGCCCAATTCAAACTTGACGCTAACACGTGTTGAATGAAATCAGCAAGGCACATTGTATTAGTAAGGGTTCTCTAGGTGCACTCCCTGAGCCAAGCACATTCAAACCACCACACACATAAATCACGATTTTAGTTACTGAGGTTAGTGACCAAAATCACAAATACAAAATGGGTGTATTAGCACATGCCTGTAATCTCAGTACTTGGAAAGTGGAGGCAGGAGAATCAGATCAGGACTTAAGACCCCTGTCTCGAAATAAAGGAAAAGTAGGATATACAAGTACAGTTTTGTGCACGAAGAACTGTACCCCCGTCCCGATTTTGAAGCAGGACTTCATTGTGTCCTGACTGACACAGAGCTCACTACATACATCAAGCTGGCCTGGAGCTTACCCTTCTTCTCGCCTAAGGGTGCTAAAATTACAGGAGTGAGCCACCCACAGCGGGCGAGCTCGCTCTTTTCAGACAGTGGCCAGGACACATCGAACTCCTGGGCTCAAACGATCCTGCCTCTGCCCCCTGAGTCGCCCGCCCGGGCTCCTGACTCGCAGGACTTCTTTCTGGCTAATGAGCGTCAGCGTCTTTCCACCTGCAGCCATTTGAGCTCGACGCGGATACACAGTGCTCGGAAGCAAGGTCACCCACAGCGGCCCTCCTCCCCCTAGCTTTTCCAGCTTTCCCAGGCCCGAGGACTAAGCTAGGCCAGAGGGCCCGGGTCCTTACCTTCGAGTTGTTGCACAGGAATCTGGTCTCGTACTCCTCGTTCATAGTGATCACTCCGCGCACGTTCTCGTCCAGTACCAGCTGCCGAGGCAAAGAGGGGGCTCAGCGAGGGCCGCGGGGCGCCCGCCGAGGCCCGGGGCCCGCTCCCGGCCCGGCCCGGCGGCCTCTCTCACCCGGCGCGTCATGCTCCTCAGCGGCAGCGCGCCCAGCAGCACCGTGTGGTCGATGCGGTGGTACCAGTCGCGGTGCGCCGGGCCGCGCACCCTGCCCCGGAACACTGTGTAGAGCAGCGTCGGGTAGAAGAGCACCCGGGCCAGGCCGGCCTCCAGCCACGCGGACGCCGCCATCCCGCCCCACCCCGCCAGGCGCAGAGGCGAGCCGCCCCACCCCGCCAGGCGCAGCGGCCAGCCACCGGCCTCGGGGCTCGCGGCCAGCCACCGCGAGAAGGACGCGGAGGACGAGAGCTGAGAGCCACCAGATGCCTCCCGACTCTCCGAAGCTGAGTCCCCGCAGTCCGGCCCGGGCCCGGGGGATCCCGGGACAGGAACCATGGCTCCAAAGGACAGGCGCCGCGAGGGGTGGGGTAGGGGGAGTGGAACGGCTACGATAGGGCGAAACTGTGACCCTGCCTAGGGAGCAGGGCCCGCTCTCCAACCCCTGACCTCAGGGAGGGGCCGTGACCCCCGAGTGCACCCATCACCAAGGGGGAGGCTGAGCGGAGAGGCGCCTCCAAACAGGGGAGGCTCTGGAGGACCGAGTCTGGGTGTAAGAAGAGTGGTAGCTGCTGCTCTTGAAGGAGCAGGGAACCTGAACCTAAGTGGTGATGGCCTACTGCCCTGTCTGTCTGTCTGTGTCTCTGTCTCTCTCTTTCTCCTCTCTCCTTTCTCTCTTTCCGTTTTTGAAACCAGCTCACACTATATAGCCCTAAATGCCTTTTACTGGCTATCCAGGACAGCCAAAGCACACAAAGAAACCCTGTCTCAAAAAACAAAAAACAAAAACAAAACAACAACAACAACAAAACCCACCAATATGTGTATGGGGGGTTTGGGGGTGTGTGGGGTGTGATGTGTGATTTGCCTGTCTGTATAATGTCTGGGCATCCATCATCTAGGTGCAAAGTCCAAGGAGGCCAACGAGGATGTTGGAACCCATGGCCTGGGATGTGACTGGAGGGACAGGAGTTCCCGCCAAGAGAATGCTGGAACTCAAACCCAGGGCCCCCTGGAAGAGTAGCCAGTGCTCTTAACTGCTTAACCATTTCTCCAGCCACAAGAGAATATTCTTCACGTGTGTCTACTGCTATTTTCCTCATTTTTGGTTTTGGTTTTGAGTTTTGTTTTTTTTTTCAAGTCAGGGTTTCTATGTGTGGCCTCTATGTGGAACCCTCTCTGTAAACCAGGCTGGGCCTCGAACTCAGAACTCTGCCTCCTGAGTTCTGGGATTAAAGACATGTGCTACCACTGTCTGACTTTTGTTTCCTTCTTTTAAAAAATAAACATATTTTATCCTTATCAAAGAGATACTCCGGGATCAAAGTACCCATGGTTCGCAGCCAACCTCTGGACACAGGGACACAGGGAGGAGGACACAACCACAGGGTCCCCAATGGAGGAACTAGAGAAAGGACCCAAGGAGCTGAAGGGGTTTGCAGCCCCATAGGAGGAACAACAATATGTACCAACCAGTACCCTCAGAGCTCCCAGGGACTAAACCACCAACCAAAGAGTCCACATGCCTCCATGGGTACACACGGGTCCAACCAAAGAGAACCGCATATGTAGCAGAGGATGGCCTTGTCGGACATCAATGAGAGCAGAGGCCCTTGGTCCTGAGAAGGCTCGATGCCCCAGTGCAGGGGAATACCAGGTCAGGAAAGGGGGAGGGGAGGGAGGTTGGTGAGCAGGGGAGGGGGATGGGATAAGATGTTTTTGGAGGAGAAGGGTACAACCTTTGAAATGTACATAAAGCAAATATCTGCCAGCAGTGGTGGCCACACCTTTAATCCCAGCACTCTGGGAGGCAGAGGCAGGCGGATTTCTGAGTTTGAGGCCAGCCTGGTCTACAGAGTGAGTTCCAGGACAGGCAGGGCTACACAGAGAAACCCTGTCTCAGAAAAAAACAAAAAACAAAAAATAAAGCAAATATCTAATAAAAAAAAATTTAAAAACCAGACCCTTAAAAAAAAGAGAGATACTCAGTAGACAAGAAGGAAAGAGTCAGTCGGACAGAGTGAGGGGGAGGGGGAGGGGATGGGCATTAGTACATGTATAAGATTCTCAAAGAATCAATAAGTATTAAATTAAAATGGAAAGTATAGTAAGGATTGAGTCTGCACCATGATGGCACGCCATTTTGTCCCAGCACTCAGGAGGCAAAGGCAGGCTGATCTCTGAGTTAAAGACTAGCCTGGTCTACATAGAGAGTTCCAGGCCAGATGTCTGTCTCAAAAAAATAAACGATCCGCTAGCATTATTATATCTTTTTTAAGAAGGAGAGAAAGAAAACAAAACAAAAAAAAATGCCGGGCGGTGGTGGTGCACGCCTGTAATCCCAGCACTCTGGGAGGCAGAGGCAGGCGGATTTCTGAGTTCGAGGCCAGCCTGGTCTACAGAGTGAGTTCCAGGACAGCCAGAGCTACACAGAGAAACCCTGTCTCGAAAAAACTAAATCCAAAAAAAAAAAAGAAAAAGAAAAAGAAAAAAGAAGAAGAAGGAGGAGGAGGAGGAGGAGGAGGAGGAGGAGGAGGAGGAGAGAAAAAATGTGGACCAAGGAGGCCAAAAGAGGGCATTGGGCGCCCTAGGACAGCGGTTGCTGACACTGTAGCCTTCCTTGGGGGTGCTGGGACCAAAACCCCACTTTTCCCCAAGAGCAGCAAGTGCTCTCAGGTGCTGATCCATCTCTCTAGTCAGTTGGACTGACACTCAAGACACTTGTTCTTTGTCAGCCCTCAGAGAGCTGCCGCCACCTGCACACCACCATGTCTGACTTCTCTTTGTGGTAACTTTTTAGTGCCATCTTGAGATACGGTTCATAAGCCACATGATCTACCTGCACCTGCTTTTACATTTATTTTTGTGTGTTGGATCAGGGAGAGTGCTTAACAGAACATAATTTGTGGGAATCTGTTGTCTTCTACCATGTGGGTTCCAAGGATGGGACTCAGGCTGTCAGTGTTGGTAGATGTTCCCAGCTCCGATTTGCCCTTTAATTTGTACAATTCAGTGAGTATTAATATACTCTTGGGGTTGTATCATCAGTACTATGCAATTTTAGGACTTTTTCACCTTTCATGGGAGCTTTCACATCAGCGTATCTAGTTCCTTCATCAGCTGGAAACCACTAACCTACTTTCTGTGGACCTATCTATTCTGGGCATATACATGGATCCAAGTAACATGTAGTCTATACATATTCAGATGTAAGGAAAGGGTATTGTAATAATCCTTGTTATTGTTTTCTATTTATTATTATTATTTTACTTATTCACTTTACATCCCGATCACTGCCCCCTCCCAGTCACCCCCTCCCACAATTCTTCCTCCACCCACTCCTTTTTTCTTTTTTTGTTAAAGATTTATTTATTGGGGCTGGAGAGATGGCTCAGTTGGGTAAGCGCACCGACTTCTCTTCCAGAGGTCCTTGAGTTCAATTCCCAGCAACCACATGGTGGCTCACAACCATCTGTGATGGACTCTGGTGCCCTCTTCTGGTGTGTCTGAAGAGAGCAATAGTGTACTCATATATGTAAAATAAAAAATTAAAAAGATTTTTTTATTTTATGTATATGAGTACACTGTAGCTGTCTCCAGACACACCAGAAGAGGGCATTGGATCTTATTACAGATGTCTGTGAGCCACCATGTGGTTGCTGGGAATTGAACTCAGGACTTCTGGAAGAGCAGTCAACGCTATTAACTGTTGAGCCATCTTTTTTTTTTTCTTCTTTTTCTTCTTCTTTTCTTTCTTTCTTTCTTTCTTTCTTTCTTTCTTTCTTTCTTTCTTTCTTTCTTTCTTTTTTTCTTTTTTGAGACAGGGTTTCTCTGTGTAGCCCTGGCTGGCCTAGAACTCAGTCTGTAGATCATGCTAGCCTTGAACTCACAGAGATTCATGTACCTCTGCGTCCTGAGTGCTGGAATTAATGGTACATGGAGTGTGCTACCACTCCCACCTGAGGTTCTTACATTTTTTGCTTTGATACAAGTCTATTGTCTGATGTAGTTGGTCTCTGCTACTTTGTGAGTTCTTCTTCTTTTCCCACCCTTTTCTCCCCCTACCTGTTCCACCCCTTAGCACTTAGGAGAGAAAGAAGGCTGGGGGGGGTTCCTGAATATTTTCTTTTCTTTCTTCTTTGACCCTGACTACTAATAAACTAACCAACCTCCTTAAATGACCAACAATTGCCCACCCTGTTTCTAGGGGCTCTTGAACTTATATACCCTCTGAAAAGTTCCCAGAGTTCCAAATATCACACAATCACAGAATTTACCTGTAGCTGGCAAAACCATACTTGGTAGATCATGGAGAAAACCATAGTCAGCTGCTGCAGATGACAGTCTGAAACAGTCCCATATCCCCACACCAGGGATTAAAATGAAAACTTTCTTATCATATTTCTACGTTTTTTAAATAAACCAAAATTCCAATATCCTCTCTACAGTCTGAAATCTTCCCTCCTCACACCAAGCCTACTCAGATTTTTGTACCACAGAACTTTCCAACATTTTCTTATAAGCATTTTCATAATATGCTGAAACATGGGGTAAACTTGCTACTCAAATAGTACAGGGCAGTGCTGACACATGCCTTTAATCCCAGCGCTTGGAAGGCATTAGTGGTTCTCTGAGTTCAGGGCCTGCGTGGTTATGGAGTTCTTGGACATCCGTGCTACACAGAGAAAGCCTGCTTTGAAAAGAAAAACCAACCAACTATCCCAACAAAAACAAACAAACCCTCCTAAAGCAACCATTTAAGTTGTACTAATGCATTGTAGCATATTAGCCCTTGCTGTCCTGGAACTCCCTGTATAGATCACACTCACAGAGATCTGCCTGCTTCCGCCTCCCCAGTGCTGTGACTAAAGGTGTTTGCCACCACGCTCTGCTAGCAGCATATTATTCTTTTAAATTTTATCTATTTATTTTATTCATATGTGTGTTTTATCTGAATGTGTGTCTGTATACCAAATACATGTCTGGTTTCCAAAGAGACCAAAAGGTAGCATTGTATGCCTGGAACTGAAGGCATACAATGGTATGAGTGGTTGAGAATTGTCATGTGAGTGCGGGAAACTAGCCCTGAGTCTTCTCCTAGAGCTACAAGAGCTCTTAACTGTTGAGCCCTCTCTCCAGTCCCCCCATTCTGTTTTTTTTTTTTTTTTTTTTTTTTTTGGTTTTTCGAGACAGGGTTTCTCTGTGTAGCACTGGCTGTCTTGGAACTCACACTGTAGACCAGGCTGGCCTCGAACTCAGAAATCCGCCTGCCTCTGCCTCCCAGAGTGCTGGGATTACAGGCGTGCGCCACCACTGCCCAGGTTTTTTTTATTTAATTTAATTTTATTTTATTTTTTTATTTAGTTCAGCAAAGAGCTAGAAAGAGATTCTCATCCTCTCTTTACCACCTTCAGGAATTTTTGCAGACCACCAACTTTCAGAGACACGGTGTCTTCTCTAATTCCTTGGTTTTATTTATTTATTTTTAATTAGCTAATTATTGTTCCCATTCTGTTTTTAATGTACTTAAAATACATATGTTTTTATAAAAATTGATATTCTATTTACCATTTGGTAACCTGCTCTTTTATTAAAAATCAAGAATACTCATGAGTTGTGTGCCATTTCAGTGCAGATATATAGTTCTCAGTCGGGCGGTGGTGGCGCACGCCTGTAATCCCAGTACTCTGGGAGGCAGAGGCAGGCAGAGATTTCTGAGTTTGAGGCCAGCCTGGTCTACAGAGTGAGTTCCAGGACAGCCAGGGCTATACAGAGAAACCCTGTCTCCAAAAAAAAAAAAAAAAAAAAAAAAGACCAAATCCAAAAAACCAAATAAATAAATAAATAAATAAATAAATAAATAAATAAAAGTATAGTTCTCAAAAGGCTGATCTGACCGTGGTGGCTCATGTCTGTAATACAAATCCTTGGGAGGCAGAGGCAGGAAAAAAATAGGAATCAAGATTATACTCAGCAGTATAAAGAGTCTGAGGATAGGTTTGGACTATATAAAACCCAAGAAGAAAGAGGGGTGGAGAAGGAGAGAAGAGAAAAAGAAATGTGGTGTCGGTGGAGCTGGCCCTGATGGCAAAGGAAGGGCGGGTAAGCAGGTCCCACAGGTGCAAAAGTGGATACTGGTGTTGACTGGGCAGCACAGTGGAGCTGGCTTTGGCTTTGGCAGCTTGAGTGTGTGAGTGCTGGTAGCCACCCTGAGGGTATGAGTGTGTGTGTGTGTGTGTGTGTACTGACCATGCCCCTGCCAGTTGCTGCATTGGGTGATCTAGCTCCCGGCAGGGCTGGAGAACTAGCCCTGGTGGTGTGAATGGGGGAGAACTGGCAGACTTTCCAGCTCATCCAGGGCTTTGAGTTGGCCCACAGCAAAATCCACCTCCTCTACGAACTGTTGGAGCATGTGAAAAGACTGGTCCTGCTGATCCAAAGCTGCAGGACCTGCAGGACACAGAGAGGATGCATATTGTTGGTGTAGCAGAAACCAGAGGCCTCAAATCAGACCAATGACTCAGTGCAGTGAACATTTGCACATAAAGATGTGTGGACAAAAGGGTGTACATTGTGGCACACTGCAGCTTCCATGGTGAGATATTTTCTGTGCTTTATTTTCTTTTGTTTTATTTGTTGTCTTTTTTAAAAAAAATTCTTTAAAGAGGAAGGTTGCAAGGGGAGAGGGTGGATACGAAGGAACAGGAAGATAAATGGGACTGAGGTGAATGATTCGAAACTCACAAAGAATCAATAAATACTTTAAATTAAAAATGTGTAGCATAGTCTGAATGTTTCAGATACTCTTTCTTTGGATTTATCAGTGAACAAAATGGACAAAGATTCCTGCACTCTTTTCCTCTTCGAATTGCATTTCAGGATAATTAAATATCTTTTTTTGTGACAGAAATTTTTCTTTGTGAGGATGAGAAATTAGAAGTTGTTTTTGATTTTTGAGTTTTTGTTTGTTTGTTTGTTTGTTTGTTTTGAGGCAGGGTTTCTCTGTGTAGCTTTGGCTGTCCTGGAACTTACTCTGTAGACTTTAGCGATCTGTCTGTCCCTACCTTCCAAGTGGGTTGGAGATTGGTTCTAATGCTTTGATTCAATTGGGAATCTGCATGTCCAAACGCTAAAGGTCCTTGTCCCCAATTGGTTTTTTATTGATCAATATAAGATGCTAGTGGCCAATGACTGGACAACGGGAGACTGGGTGAGACCCTTAGAGTTTGGTGGGCTAGGCAGGACTCAGGGGGGAGGAGAAAGAAAGGCCATGATGTGGTAGGAGGAGACAGATCAGATTTAGAGCTGCAGGGGGAGAGAGGGAGAGAGAGGGAGAGAAAGAGAGGAAGAGAGAGAGAGAGAGAGAGAGAGAGAGAGAGAGAGAAGCCATGTAAGAGTTCAGGTAAGTGACCACTGCCCACTTCCCTGATTGGGCCTAGCATAGCAGGCAGAGGACTAAAAATGCCCAGCCACTGAGCTAAACAACATATTAAAAATAGACTAATGTGTGTGTGTCTTTGTCTTTCATATGAGGATCCTGAGATTCCCTGGGCTGGTGGCTGGAAGTGCCACCCACTGGGAACATAAAGCAGAGCAGCTCAAACTCCACTGCACCAGTGCAGGGATGAAGGCACGCCCTGCCACTGCCCCGCTGAAAGTTCCTTATAGTAGATGTCCTGTTAATAAATGAAGAAGGAATGGAAGGAACGAGGCAGTTAATAAACTCATCTCTCAGGGAGCGATGGCTCAGTAGTGAAGAGCACTGGCTGCTCATTCAGAGGACCCAGGTTTGACTCTGAGCACTTGCGTGGGATCTCAGGACAATCATAATTCCAGTTCCGAGGGATACACACGGTTCACATATATACATACATGCAGGAAACACACCCATACACACAAAATAAAACAAATCTTCAAATTCAGTGTTTGGAGCTGGAGAGTTGTTAAGGAGCACTTGTTGCATGTGTGGAGGTCCTGGGTTCAGACCCTGGAGCCTAAGTGGCAGATCACAACCTTCTGTTATTTCAGTTTGGGGTGGGGTTGTGGGGATCCAACATCCTTCTGATCTGTGTGGGTACTGGGTACACGCTAGCAAAACATCCGTCCATATAAAATAAAAACACATACATCTTTTAAAACTCAGTATTTTGTATCCTTTAGTAAAATAATTGATGTAGTCAGTAATCTTCAATGGATTAGAGTAGAAGAAACATCTGAGTCTGAGGCTAGCCTTGATCTACATACCAAAGTTCCAAGATTATGTAGAAATACCCTGTTTCCAAAAAAACAAAACAAGATAAAACAAACAAACAAACAAAAACTATCTGGACATGATTGAACTTGGGAGGTAGAGGAATAGAGGAAGCTAATTCTAGGACCGTCTAAACTATGGAGGGTTTGGAAGACAGCTGGAGCTACATGAAATTCTGTCTCAAAACAAAAGTTGGGAGTTGTTAGTGGCTCAGTCTGGGAGAAGACTTACCTCATTTGAATAAAGACCTAAGTTTAGATCCCCAGAACACCTAAGTTTAGATCCCCAGAACCCTTATGGAAAAAAATACTGGGCACAGTAAGGGCATTTACATAAAAATGGGAGGCCAAGGCAGGCAGGTCCAGGGAGCTCCTGGCCAGGAGCTTTACTTCGCTAAGTTACAGGCCAATGCAAGCCCGTCTCAAACAGAAAGTGGAAGACTCTTGAAGAACGATACTCAAATACTGAAGAACGACACAGTGCATGCACAAACACACACCTACAAGTGTGCACATACACACATGAAATGAACAGGTATACACACATGCGTGTATACACACATGCATGTATACACACATACATACATACACACACCTATACATGCATATACATATAGGAAAATATTCAAATTAAGCGAATGTGATTTTTTTTAACCACAATGGGAAATAAGTAAATCTATTTTTAATTTTTTTAAAGATTTATTTATTATATGTAAGTACACTGTAGCTGTCTTCAGACACACCAGAAGAGGGCGTTAGATCTCATTAAGAATGGTTGTGAGCCACCATGTGGGTGCTAGGATTTGAACTCAGGACCTTCGGAAGAGCAGTCGGTGCTCTTACCCGCTGAGCCATCTCTCCAGTCCCCTATTTTTAATTTTTATTAGCTTATTATACAGGATATTACAAAAGATACCGATGAACACACAATGAAAAGATGGCTAGAGTAAGATTTGTTGGAAGAGCCGTGAAACGACCATCTTTTTCTAGCATGCAATACTCCATGGACCTCCACATATTCAGGCCTCTGAAAGCTTTTAAATAATTAAACTTAAAAGGCTGATCAAGTTATGAGAAGCAGACATTCCCAATGCATACAAATATAGCCATATTGAGAGAATAACCATTAATATTAAAAATATTCATCTGGCCAGGCAGTGGTGGCGCATGCCTGTAATCCTTGCACTCTGGGAGACAGAGGCAGGTGGATTTCTGAGTTCGAGGCCAGCCTGGTCTACAGAGTGAGTTCCAGGACAGCCAAGACCACACGGAGAAACCCTGTCTCAGAAAAAGAAAGAAAGAAAGAAAGAAAGAAAGAAAGAAAGAAAGAAAGAAAGAAAGAAAGAAAGAAAGAAAGAAAGAAAGATCTCTTTCTCCGTTTGAGGCCAGCCTGGTCTATAGTGTGAGTTCCAGGACAGCCAGAGCAACACAGGGAAACCTTGTATCAAAAACCAACCAACCAACCAAACAAACAAACAAACAAACATCACCTTGAGCCAGTAAGATGGCTCAGAAGGTGAAAGCCTTTGCCTCCAACCTGATGTCACTTCAGGCTATGCATTTACATGGGTTGTGCACTGTTCCCACATATCTGTATAGACAACACACATGTAACACACATAAAAATTCATGTCTAGTTATATGGAGTTATACAAAATACTCATTAATCAATAGTATAATTGTGATTAGGAGAGATTCAAGAAGAAGTTACTGAGACAGGGAATAAAGGAAACTTTGGGGAGGGAAGACTATTTCATTAGGCTGGAGGTTTCACAGGTGTGTATACTAATTAGAATTAAAGCACACACACACACACACACACACATCTATAATTTTTTGAGACAAGAGTCTCACTTCGTAGAGACGCTTAGGTGTTCTGGAACTTGCTCTGTAGACCAGGTTGGCCTCTAACTCAGAGATCTGCCTGTCTCTGCCTCCCGAGTGCTAGAATTAGAGTTATGCACTTATGCCGTAAAGCATATGTTTTAATTATATGCAGATGTTTATCCATTCACTTGAGAGATAGAACCTCATATAGGCCTCTGTATATATAGCCTCTGCTCCCTGAATGCTGGGATTAAGGATGTGCACCATTACACCTGGCCAGCTGTTTGTTTGGTTTTTTATTACACTTATCTGTCTGTATACGTGTGTGTGGTGTGCGCAGGTGTATGCCTGATGGTGTGGTTACCGTGGAGGTCAGAGGACACTTTACAGGAGTCAGTTCTCTCCTTCAGCCACATGTTCTGGAGATTGACCTTGAGTCATCCGGCTTGGCCCGCTTACCCACTGAGCCATCTGATAGCCCTAATTTTTTTAAAAATAGAATCTCTCCATGTAGCTCTAGACGACTGGCTGTGTAGACTCTGCAGGCCTTGCACTTGTACAGTCTTCCTGCCTCTGTCTCCTTAGGATGCAATCCTTGGGATTATAGTCAAGGCCCAGCAGGCCTCAGTACTCAGTGCTGAGGACTAAGCTGGCCTATGGTCTGTGCATGCTAGCTAAGCACTCTAACACCTGAGTTACATCCCCAGCACCCTCTGCATCTGACAATCTTAATTATTATGGAGTTAAGACTGAACATCTTATTTTGTGTTGTTTTGTGACAGTGTCTCACATAGCCCAGGCTAGCTTGAATTTCTGATTCTCCTGCCTCCACCTCTCAAATGCTCTACCTCCCGAAGCACCTGTGTGCATGTATGGAGAGCTCTGGCCAGCCTCTGGTTTCAGTCTTTGGGATAGGGTCTCTTTCTGGGACCTAGAGGTCACTGATTAGTTACACTGGTTGTCCAGCAAACTGCAGGGACTGACTGGCTGTGTTTTTGCCTTCCTAGTGTTGGGATCACTGGGCCTTTGAAGCAGATTCTGGGGATTGCATTCTGGTGGTCGTGGCCTGGAAGCTGGCACTTTACCCACTGAAACTATTTAAGCCCCTAACTCTTTTGTTTTTTGTTTTTTGTTTTTTTGACAGTCTTACTATGTAGCCTAGGTTAGCCTGGAACTCACTATGTAGCCCAGACTGGCTTAGAACTCACAGAGATTCATTAGTCTGCCTTTGTCTCCCAAAGACTGGAACTAAAATTTCATGCCCCCTTGCCTGGCTCAGCCCCTTATTCTTTATAGTGATGCTGTTGGGGCCTCCATAGCTACAGAGATTCCATCTTGTATTTAGTCTCCATTTTGTACTAAGCTAAATTCCCAGGAACAGCATCCAGCTCAAATGTTCTGGATGAGTCCAAGCCACCTGTATCCTGTGTCCTGTGCTATACTTCACTGGTTGGCTCCCAGCCAGGACCAAGACCACAGTTGCCATGGCCTCTGATAGGCTGGCCTCAATCCAGGCCAAGCTATCAAGTAAACCACCTGAGACACTTGATATGCAGGAGACTGCCTAAAATAACAGGTGTGAAATACCCAATGTGTGCGTGGACCTGATTAGACACCCCCTAGCCTGTGGTTTTTGTCTTAAAAAGTTGTTCTGTTCTGCCCCTGACTGACACAGTTTGGATCCTGAGCCCAGAAGTCTCCCTGATATATCACTCTTTGAATAAAGAAAGTTTTTGCTGGCTCAAACTTGGTTTTCGTAGTGGATTTTTCCCAAATTCTCAGACCCTAACATTTGGGATCCACTATTTCAAGCCCTAGGACAGGCAATTTGAACTCAGAGTAGCCTCCGGAGGTGAGTACTGGGAATTGCTGAACTGTTAGCACCTGTTCAGTGAACGAAGAACGAAAAATCAGACGCGGTTTGGCTCCTAGGGTCTGCGTGGGGAGACAGGAGGAGAGCGGCTGAGACTCTGACCCTGCAGGCTCTGCTTGGGCTTCTCTGGGAGGGCGTGACTGAGAAAGCTGGTAGCCTGTGGACTCCCTCAGAGGGCATAGCTGAGGCTCAGGCCACAGGCTCCTCTTGGGAGAGCAACGGAGACATTCTGCTCTGGCGACAGACTTGTCTTACTAATAGCTACCCTGTCTGTACCCTTTCATCGACTTCTCCTGTGTCTTTGTTTATGGCAGGCTGAACGTTCGTTGTTGTCAAATCTGTTTGGTTATATACTTTGTTGTTTGTTCTTTGGTCTTATACTGTATTTTGACATCATAATAACAGTCACCATCTATTGATCCTGGCTTATCCCTCGACCTTGCTCTTCAGTCAGCATTTCAAGGATTTCCAAAAGAAAGCCCGGGAATCCCGACACTCTGTCTTCTCTGGGAAACTTCGTATCCTCTGCCAACCCTTGGCGTGGATTGGCCCGGAAGGGCACCTTTACTTACCTGTTTCCTTTGCGGTCAGAACCGCAGGACACCCAGGACACCCAGACTATATATGCTACCTATATTGTGGCCTGGGTCCCCCTCCCTGAGGGATCTCCGAAATGGTTCCTCCTTTACTTCCAGGTGAGGCTAACAAGAACCGCCCCCTACCCTCTGCCCTGCCTAGCCTCAGGCACCAGTCCCACTCTCCTTTGAGAAAGAAACCCTGCTGGTCCTTTGGTGGCCGCGAGAGACTCCTTCCCCTCTCCCAGTGGGCCTCTTTATCCCAAAATTCCTCCGGATGCTGCTATAACAATTCTCCTGCAATGGGTTCCTCTCTTCCCCTCACATCCGATGCAGGCCCCTCAGAGTTTGCAGTTCTTCTCCAGGCTCCTCAGGTGCAGGGAGGAAGATAGGATGAGGGACTGAGGGGCGAGGGTGGTGGTAGAATGGAGACGTCCAATTGGTTTACATCCCTTTTAGGACTAATGACAAATATAACTTGAAAAAAATCAGACTTGCTGGGCGGTGGTAGCGCACGCCTGTAATCCCAGCACTTGGGACGCAGAGGCAGGCAGATTTCTGAGTTTGAGCCTGGTCTAGTTCCAGGACAGTCAGGGCTATACAGAGAAACCCTGTCTTGAAAAAAAACCAGAATCCAAAAAAACAAAAACAAAAAACAAAAACAAAACAAAACAAAAAACAAAAAGAAAAAACAAGAAAAGAAAAATCAGACTCCCCCTTCTCTGAATCATGGTTTCTCTTTGGGAAACGATTTTTTCACACTCACCAGCCCACCTAGGACAATTGTCAACAATTACTACAGACTCTCTTTACATATGAAGAGAGAAAGGGTCCTGAGAGGCCAGGAAACGTGCTGGGACAGAGACGGATGTCCATCACCCTTCCTGTGGTCATCAAGGCAGTCTTCCATGTCTTCTGGCCAAGTGGAACTCCAATTCTGAGGAAGGTAAGGAGTCCCTAAAGGTCTATTGCCAGGGTCTATTGGGTGGTCTCCAGACTGCTGCAAAGTGCACCACAAATTTATCTAAGATTAGCTAGGAAATGCAGGAACTTTGCATTGATGGATGCCCTGGCACTTGCCCATTGATCCAGACGCAGAAGAAAACAGGAGAGCTATTAATATTGCTTTTACAATTCAATCAGCTCCAGATATTAGAAAGAAATTCCAGAGTATGGAGGGTTTTGAATGCTAGTTGAGATCCCTATCAAAGTGTCTAACGACAGGGAGGATCAGGGGAACAGACAGGAGAGAAAGACTGCCAAAGTCATGGTGACAGCCATTAATGAGGATGCCAGCCCGAGACCTTGGTTGAGGAAGGCCCAAGGAGAAATGGTCTATGTGCCCCCAAGGACAAAGAAGGGAGGGGCCACCTCTCCAACAAGACCAATGTGCCTATTGCAATGAATTTGGTCATTGGCATAAATACTGCCCCAAATGGGGAGGGGAGAGCCCCAAACCTAGGGTTCTCCACCTTGTGGGGACTGAGGGTGTCAGGGCTGGATTTCCCTCCCCAAGCTCAGGGTAACCTTACAGTGGAGGGAAAGCCAGTTAGCCTCTTGGTTGATAGCAACTATCAGACTTGTAAAAATCAGGTGGGCTGCTGACCTTCCAACAGAGTTTAATACAAGGCACAGGTACTAAACCCTACCCATGGAATACTGACAGAGAGGAGGACCCTAGGAAAGTCATTTATAGTGATCCCCAAACACTCTTCCTCCCTTCTGGGTCCAGACCTGTTACTAAAGGCCCAAATAATCTAGGAAAGAGAGATTACGGCCGGGCGGTGGTGGCGCACGCCTGTAATCCTAGCACTTGGGAGGTAGAGGCAGGCAGATTTCTGAGTTCAGGGCCAGCCTGGTCTACAGAGTGAGTTCCAGGACAGCCAGGGCTACACAGAGAATCTCTGTCTCAAAAAAACCAAATCCAAAAAACCAGAGAGAGAGAGAGAGAGAGATTACTATAGCCTTTCCTCATGAGGGGAACAACAATCCAAGACCAGGCATAACCTCACCTCTGGAGGAGGAGTACCTCAGGAAATCCTGAGGCCAGAACAAAGAACAACAAAGAAAACTCACTGTTAACAGAATTAAGTCCAAATTCCTACACGTCCAGGCTGAAAACAACCCGCTGGGTCTAGCACATCTACCCCAGTGGTGTACAAATGATACTAGGGGCTGAACACATTTGGGTCAGACAGTATCAAATGTCTCTGGAAGGTCCAGAAGGCCAAAAAAAAAAAAAAATCATATCAACTATTTCAGAAATGCAGGAAAAAAATTTTTTTTTGATATTTGGATTTGGTTTTTTATCGAGACAGGGTTTCTCTGTATAGCTCTGGCTGTCCTGGAACTCATTCTGTAGACCAGGCTGGTCTTGAACTCAGAAATCTGCCTGCCTCTGCCTCCCAAGAGCTGGGATTACAGGCGTGTGCCACCACGCCCGGCTATTTATTTATTTATTTATTTATGCATATGAATATACTGTAAGCTGTATAGATGGTTGTGAGCCATCATGTGGTTGCTGGGAATTGAACTCAGGACCTCTGCTAGCTCCAGCCCAAAGATTTATTTATTGTTATATCTAAGTACACTGTACCTGTCTTCAGACACACCAGAAGAGGGCATCATTATGGATGGTTGTAAGCCATCATGTGTTTGCTGGGATTTGAACTCAGGACCTTCAGAAGAGCAGTCAGTGCTCTTAATTGCTGAGCCATCTCTCCAATCCCCCAAAATGAAGGAATTTTAATCCCCTCCCAATCTCCTTGGAATACCCTCCCCACTTCTGCCAGTGTGAAAGGCTGGAACCAATGACTTCAGAACAATCTAGGACATAAGGGAGGTAAATAGACAAGTTGAAGACATCCATTTAATTGTGCCTAACCCTTACACCCCGTTTAGCCCTGAGAAACAGGTCTATAGTGTCTTGGACCTAAAAGATGCTTTCTTCAGCATCCCATTGGCCGAATAAAAAGCCAGCCCTTGTTTGCTGGAATGGACTAACCTGGACACTGGATTTCATGGCCATTTGACATGGACAGGCCTACCATAAGGGTTTAAGAATTCCTCAACCCATTTCCATGTTGCCTTGCACACAAACCTGAGCGAGTAAGATCTTTGTCTCTCAAAAGCAAGCTATCCTTGGGATCACTACACCCCTCTCCAAGAGGCAGATGTGCAAATTTTTGGGAACTGCAGGTTACTGCCAGTGGTGGATCCCTGGGTTTGTAGAGATGCCAAGCCACTTTATGAGGCTACCAAGGGGCCTTAAGGTGGGCCCCCATGGACGGAGACAGAGGAAAAAAAATTAAGATATTAAACCAGCCCTACTCTCAGTGCCCTCATTGGCACTGACAGATATTTCTAAACCCTTTCATTTATTTGTTCATGGATGAAAAGAAAGGGACTGCAATGGAGGTGTTGACTCAGGAGACATAGACCCTGACATCGTCCAGTGGCATTCTTCCCCCACCCCCACCCCTACCTCCACCCTCACCCCACCCCCACCCCCAGACAGGCTTTCTCTGTGTAGCCCTGACTGACTTGGAACTCACTTTGTAGACCAGGCTGGCCTTAGAAATCTGCCTGCCTCTGCCTCCCAAGTGCTGGGATTAAAAGCATGCGCCACCACCGCCTGGCTGTCCAGTAGCATTCTTGTCAGAGAAGTTGGACCCTGTGTGGCTGCTGGATGGCCAGCATGCCTGAGAGTCATAGCTCTTCTAACAAAAGACTCTGATAAATTGATTTTGGATCAAAATATGATTATTAGTGCCCTTCGTACAGTGGTGAGCCTATTAAAAAGCCCACCTGATAGATGGCTGACTAATGCCCGGTTAACTCATGACCTGGCTCTTCTACTAAACCAGCCTAAAATAACTTTTGCCCGGTCTGCAGCTCTCAACCTAGCTTCCTTGCTGTCTGAAAATATGGGAGAGCCTTCTCTGACTGCTTTGAGGTGATGTCTTATTTCCAAAGTTTATGACCAGATTTTACAGACAACGCACTGATCTCCCTGGACTTGGAGATGTGCACTGAAAACAGCAGTTTCATGGAAAAGGCTGACTGGGGCGGCCGCAGTCACCCCCTTTGGGCCAAGGCCCTTTCCCAGGAACATCTGCCCAGAGGGCCGAGCTGATCGCTCTCACCATGACCCTTGAACTGGACAGGGAAAAGAGAGTAAACATCTACACTGGTAGCCACTAAGTTTTTGCCAGCCTCCATGTACACAGGACAATTTACAAGGAAAGGAGGCTCCTTACCACAAAACAAACAGGAGGTCCTCAACCTAGTAAAAGCTGTCTGGGATCCCAAACAAGTCTCCTTGATACATTGCTCTGGACACCAAAAGGGAGACTCTTCAGAGGCCATAATCAAAGATTGGACCAAGTTGCCAAGGAGACAGCCCAAAAGTCATCTGACACCACAATGGTTCTGCTGCCAGCTCTCACCCTGCCAGGGGTATCACCTACTCACCTGAGGATGATGACTGTGCCACATTTCCACCAAGAAAGGATGGTGGTTCATGACTGACAACTACATAATCCTGCCCCAATCCCCAGGGAGGACTTTGGTCAAACAAGTACATGAGGGTACATATCTCAGTAAAACTACGCTAGCCGCTTTCCTGTCTAACTTACAACCATGCCTCGCTTGAATCCCATTCTCCAAGACGTTGTTTCCAGATAGTCAGCCTGTCAGGCCACCAATACAGCATCTAGACCATGACAAGGACTTGGAAGAAGGGAGAGAGGTAGAGCACCAGGGATTTTTATTTTGTTTTTGTTTTTGTTTTTGTTTGTTTTTTGTTTTTTTAAATAGACTTCACTGAGGTAAGATGTTCTGGCTACAATATTTGCTAGTACTAGTAGACACTTTCTCCAGATTGTTGGAGACATTTCTTTGTTTTTGTTTGTTGTTGTTGTTGTTGGTTTTTTTTTTTTTTTTTTGAGACAGGGTTTCTCTGTACAGCCCTGGCTGCCCTGGAACTCACTCTGTAGACCAGGCTGGCCTTAAACTCAGAAATCAGTCAGGCTCAGGCAATGGGACATTCTTTGTGTGATTCAGGGTCTGTCAAAAATACTGGAGACCAATTAGAAACTTCATTGTGCATATCAACCTCAGAGTTTAGGACAGGTAGAAAGGATGAATCAGATCTTAAAGGAGACCTTAACCAAATTAGTCCTAGAGACTGACAAGGCCTGGATGGTGTTCCTCCCCTTTTCTTTTCTTAGGATTGGGAGCACCCAGTATGCTCAGGGACTGACCCCTTATGAGAGTATGTTTGGTAGACCATTCCCTCTCTGTCCTAAGTTCAAATTAGTGATGTTGACTGAGTTGTCTTGTGTGAACTATCTCCTTTAAAGTCACACAACCACAAACTGGGGACCTTGTCTGGGTCACATGCCACCAAAAAGAGATGCTGAATCCACACTAGAAAGGATCACACACCGTCATCTTGACCATTCCTTTAGCAGTGAATGTTGACAGAATCAAGTCTTAGAAAAAACCACTCGCTTCTGAAGCCAGCTTCTGATGGACAACCCAAGATATGGACTGTTTGGCCACATCCACAAGAACCTGTAAAGCCAAGACTTGAACCATAGGGTTCTCTTTCCTCCTTCTCTAACCACATACCCAGCCCTGATGCTCTGGACCTTAACTAGAATCACAGATGATGCCAACATCACTTCCTATGTGCCCTCCTCTTTTTCAGACAAATCTTTATTTCATCTTTGAGTCTGGGTCTGGATATAATACCTTGGAAGCTAACCCTCGTATGCGTGGAGAATCCTGGTGTTGTGAGACAACTGTCAGCTCATGGAGAGTAGACTTACCAAAGAGCTACATCTTTTTGTTTTTTCCCAGAGACAGAGGTAGTTAGCTAAAACTCAGTTAGGAGAGGGGAACCCAATCTAGATCTTCATCTTTTTTATTTATTTTAAAAGTTTTTTGAGACAGGGTTTTTCTGTATAGCCCTGGCTGTCCTGAAACTCACTCTGTAGAGCAGGTTGGCCTTGAACTCAGAAATACACCTGCCTCTGCCTCCCAAGTGCTGGGATTAAAGGCACGCATCACCACTACCTGGCAAGATCTCCATCTTTTCTTTCCTTTCCTTTTCTTTCCTTTCCTTTTCTTTTTCCTTTCCTTTCCTTTTCTCTTCTCTTCTCTTCCCTTCCCTTCCCTTCCCTTCCCTTTCCTTTCCTTTTCTTTTCTTTCTTTCTTTTTCTTTCTTTTTTTTTTTTTTTTTGGATTTGGTTTTTTCGAGACAGGATTTCTCTGTATAGCCCTGGCTGTCCTGGAACTCACTCTGTAGACCAGGCTGGCCTCGAACTCAGAAATCCGCCTGCCTCTGCCTCCCAGAGTGCTGGGATTACAGGCGTGCGACACCACCGCCCGGCTCTTTCTTTTTTTTTCTTTTTTTCTTTTCTTTTCTTTTTCTTTTTTTTTTTTTCTTTTTTTTTTGAGGCAGGGTTTCTCTGTATAGTCCTGGCTAACCTGGAACTCACTCTGTAGATCAGGCTGTCTCTGCCTCCCAAGTGCTGGGATTACAGGCGTGCACCACCACTGCCCGGCAAGATCTCCATCTTAAATGATCAGTCTGACTCTAGGTGGGAGGATGAACCTAGGGCCTCAGATTATATATACAGGGCAGGGATCAGGGCACACTGGTCACTTTCTAAAAGTTCCCAGTCCAGATGGAAAAGTAGTAATTCCCATTGTGCCTAATAAAATTCTGAACCCAGGCTGGAACAAGGAACAGGAAAATAATCCAGTGGGAACAATGTCTTCATCTCCTACATCAGGAGGGAGGCCTGGTATGGGGGAATGATCCCCGACCCACCAGATCAGGATATAGCTGGCTTATCCTTGTTTTTGAGATACATTTTTGGACTCCTGAGCTCATTTTCCCTTAAGTTGACAGAGGACTGTTGGTTATGTCTGAACCCTAGATCTCCTTGCTATACCAGAGTTGACCTCCTGGCAAATTTTGGGACAGGGCCAGAGATATCAAAAATCTACCCCTCAGGATTGTTCAAAAGAGGCACAAATTACTTTCAGAAATAGCTAGGGACAGGGACCATGATTTTACTCTAGTATCTACAACATTGTAACAAAACCCATGAGTTGATGGGCCAGGAGCCAGGGGACTCTCCCTACTTCTTGGTCCCACCCTGAGGGTCCCAGCTTGCCTGCTTCTCTGGCCTCACCTCTTGCCTTCAACCTGGAAACTTCTTCTGAATCATGTGGCATCTGTCTTCTGGGTAAGCTCCTTCCCCAGGTTTACTATTATTTAGGTGAGGGTGGGTGAGAGCATCTCACCTTTCCTTCCCATCACTGGGGAGCCCAGGCAATCCTCATCCTGATTCCCATGCTCCTAGATCTTGGGCTAGCTGGCAGTCCTGGAGTTGGGACAGCTTTCCTTATCACAGGTGACCAAAACTACAAGACCCCGGGAAATCAGATAGACAGGGACTTAGCCACATTGGAAAAAAAATCTCTCAACCACCTGACCTCCTCCCTAGACTCACTGGCATAAGTGGTCTTACACATCAGGAGGAGCTTCAAACTACTCTTTAGTAACAAGGAGGCCCTGGTGTAGCTCTAGGGGGTAATGTTTCTATGCCAATCATAATGGAATAGTTAAGGAGAGCCTAAGATTGGTGAGACAGGTTGAAAGAGAGGGAACAGGCTAGATTGGCTAAACAAGGCTGATTGGAGTCCCTCTTCAACTGGCCACCCTGGGTCTTTAATAACTGGGCTGATAGGCCTTCTGGTAGTTATTCTGTAGATAATGCTTTGCACCCTGTTAAGGCCTAGGTAAAATATTAAGGCCTAGGTAACTGTTACCTGGCTAGCCTGCTATTATAAGGAAACTTTGTCATAAGTTTCTGCTGTTACTAGGAAACTTTCTCATACCCAAGTTGATTACATAGTCTGTTATGTTCTGGGCCCTTAGAAACCAATCATGATAGAAGTCACAACTCCTTTGTATAGTTACCCACAATAAGCTTGGACCCAAACAATCACCTAGCAGCACTTCCTGCACCTATGTATTAACTTTTATGGTATTTGCCCTTATAAGTTGCCCCTGGAATGGATTCTATCATAAGAGAAACACCTGTACTAAGAAACTATTTGGAATAAGACTTCCATTTTGAGTAGGGATTGAGTAAAGTTTCAGTTCCCAAGACCTCCCTGGGAACTGACATCTTATCTTCCAAAAAGAGATATGCATGTTGGTAACAACAAGTTAAGACATGAATGTTAGTGAAGTCCTATCCTGGTGGACAAGTTAAGACATGAATATTAGACAAGGTAAGTCCCTTGCTACTGTTGAATATTCCAACCAATAGGAACAGGATAAGAGTAACAAAGACATGTTCCTAAGAAAACCCTTATTCCAAAATCCTGATTGGTGGAATAACTTGGCACAGATGTTTGCATATCTCAGGCTTAAGAAGCTTTGTAGGACTTTAACTTGGAGTCATGGTTCAGCTCCTGGGCCTGAATTGTGTTTCTGGTCAATCAGTCACAGGGTGTGGCATAAACTATCCCTAGTAGACTGAGATTGGTGTCTAAGTGATTTGTGCAGTGATTCCCAGACCCCAACACACCCTTTGCCTATCAAATTTCATTTCCCACTTTGTGCAAGATAGGCTAAAAGTTGTTAAGCTTATGGTCCCGAGGACCCAACGTAACGCCTTATATACTGACTAAGAGTTATGACATCAAAGGTTTGATGTGTTACAAGAAAGAGGAGGGATGTTGGGAGTCTCCATAGCTACAGAGATTCCATCTTGTATTTAGTCTCCATGTTGTTCTAAGCTAAATTCCCAGGAATAGCATCCAGCTCAAATGTTCTGGATGAGTCCAAGCCACCATATCCTGTATCTTGCGCTATACTTCATTGGTTGGCTCCCAGCCAGGACCAAGACCACAGCTGCCATGAGCTCTGATAGGCTGGCCTCAATCCAGGCCAAGCTATCAAGTAAGCCACCTGAGACACTTGATAGGCAGGAGACTGCCTAAAATAACAGGTGTGAAATACCCAATGTATGCGTGGATGGGTATTTCATCATGCATTGGATGAAATTGATTGGATGCCCCCTACCCCACCTAGTCTGTGGTTTTTGTCTTAAAAAGTTGTTCTGGGGCTGGAGAGATGGCTCAGCGGTTAAAAGCACTGACTGCTCTTCCAGAGGTCCTGAGTTCAATTCCCAGCAACTACATGGTGGCTCACAACCATCTGTAATGGGATCTGATGCCCTTTTCTGGTGTGTCAGCTACAGTGCACTCATATACATAAAATAAATAAATCTTTAAAAAAAATACAGGAGCAAAAAGTTGTTCTGTTCTGCCCCTGACTGACACAGTTTGGATCCTGAGCCCTGCAGTCTCCCTGATGTATCAGCCTTTGAATAAAGAAACCTTTTGCTGGGCAGTGGTGGTGCACGCCTTTAATCCCAGCACTTGGGAGGCAGAGGCAGGTGGATTTCTGAGTTCAAGGCCAGCCTGGTCTACCGAGTAAGTTCCAGGACAGCCAGGGCTGCACAGAGAAACCCTGACTCAAAAAACAAAAAAAAAAAAAAAAAAAAGAAAAAGAAAAGAAAAAAGAAAAGAAACCTTTTGCTGGCTCAGACTTGGTCTTTGTTGTGGATTATTCCCAAATTCACAGACTGTAACAATGCAAACATCATTTTCATCATTATCCCTCCTATGAAATAAATTCTCTATAATAACCCTCTTAGAAATCTTCCATTGCCAGCAGGACTAACTTTTTTTCCTAACAGATTTTTTTTTTTTTTTTTTTTTTTTTTGCCAAGAGTCTTATTCAAGAACTAGTTAAAAGTATCAATTTTCTATTTTTCATAACCGCTCTGGTTTTCCCTCACTTATCCATCTATATGCAACAAATTCACGTTACATCTCTAACTCCATTCCCATCAATCAACAACTTGAAGGTAGAAAACAAATTTGGAAATTGGAAAGAACAAGCTCGCTTTGGCAATACAAGCCTTTAATCCCAGCCTTCAGGGGAGGCAGAGGCAGGTAGATCTCTGAGTGTGTTTGAGGCCAATCTCAGTAACAAGAGCGAGTTCTAAGACAGCCAGGTCAACACGGAGAAATTCTGTCTCAAAAAACCCCAAAGCTTTACAGTACTATTAGGTAATTTGATAATGGACAAGCTAGGGGCTAGTTGTTTTGATCTACGTGATTGATTGTGCCTCCAGCACATGAGAAAATCCTTGGCTGCTGCTTGGGGCAGGGGTGGGGGCTGCCTTTATGAGTGTGGTAAGGTAGGGTATAATCGGCATTTGTGGGTATATAGATTTTTTTGTTTTTTTTGTTTTTTTTTTTTGCTTTAGGAAGCTAAGTGATAAAGAAAAATAATTGCCAACCCATGAGTAATTTGTAAATTAATGGAGCCCAGACCTCCCAGAACTAAGTTTTGTTTCTCAATCTGCAAATCTGCATTTCATTGTCTCACATTTCACTGTCTAGACTTTGTGGAATAAACAACACACTTAATGTGTGAATCCATCTAGACCCAGGGTAGGAATACTGAATCCTAAAAGGGGTGTGGAATCTTAAAAATGTTTTTATTGTTCATTTTTTTTCTAAGAGTAGGTTTGGACTCTTAATAGAATACTTAAGAGCTTCCTGGTGCCGCAGGGATTTTTGCCAGATTGCGTAGGCATGCAGTAGATCATTTCTGTACAAGGCACTTCCCTAACTCTGAAAGCTTGTAACAAACATTCCACAAGAAGGAAGACCTGGTTGTAGTTGTCTGTATGCTGGTGTGCAAAGAGAAGGGTGTGCCCTGTGTCCAGTGTTAGCCAGGCACCCATCATTCACTCACTCATTCATTCATTCATTAGATATGTATTATGTGTACTTTCATTGCCAGGTTGCGTTGCTTGCCCACCAGAGGTACAGCATGTGCGGTGCGCAGAGGCAAGAACTTCATATTCCCAGGCCGGGGGTCTGTCTTCCCTCCTGTACAGCTCTGAGACAAAGAGATGCACCCCCGCAGCTCCCAGGGCTGAGGGCTCCGCCCGCGGCCCCCAGGGTTTCAGAGAGGCTGCTCCTCCACTCCCCGGCCAGAGGGGGCGCTGTAGCGCCGGCCCTCGGCCCGCCCCTGCGCGGCGCTCAGCTCCGATCCGCGCTGGCGGGCGGCGCCGCGGTGGTACGTTCCCTTTAGCCGCCCGCCCCCTTCTCCGCGGCCCTCCCCGCCGGTGGTAGGTGCCGGAAGTGCCGCCATTTTGGGGTGTTCTGCTCTGGCGGCGGCGGCAGCGGCAGAGGCGGCGGCGGCGGGACGCAGAGGCTCCCCCGGGATTCAGCCTCAGCAGCGAGGCAGCGGCGGCTGCGGAGGCGCAGGCAGCAGCTGAGGCAGCGGCAGGCTCAGGTGCAGCCGCTGGTGAGTGCGGCGGCCGCAGGATAACGGGCCGCGGGATGAAGGGAGGGAAGAGGGAGGCTGGAGGGAGGCGCCGCGGGGCGGGTCCGGTTCGGGCGGCTATGGGTCACTGGGCCCTCCGGGCGCGGTCGCTCCCGGTTCCCCGCACCCCGGGGACAAGGCCGCGGACTGCTCGGAACTCGGGGCCCATTCGCGTCCGCCTGGCGCGTGCCCCTGCTCCCAGGGAGACCCGCCCTCCTCGTGGCCTTGCCCCGGCTCCCTTGCCCTTTGCCTTCACTCTCCAGGCCCCGAGGGCTGGGTTCCTGCACGGCACCCGAGTCCTCCTCGCTGGGTCCGCTGTGCGAGATCCCAGCTGTCTGCCCGAGCTGCCGCTTCCCTGACCCTGTCGCCCCACGTGTTCTTCGTGCCCACCCCTGGGGGTGTCCTAGATTCCCGCCCCTAGAAGGCAGCTCTTCTCTCGAACCTCCGGAGTTCGTTCAGTTCTCGCCCTGGGTCCGCCTTGGCTCGCCCTACCCCCCACATCAGGTGCTCACCCAGTCAAGGCCTAGTAGCAGGGCTCGAATCTCGCACCCAGGAGCGCGAACAGCTCTCGAATCTGCCTTCTTCGCTAGGTACCAGGCTTTGGATTTAAAGTCGGTGGTGTCTCGGTTGTGGTGGTTCTGGCAGGATGTTGTTTTAATTTTTTTCTCAGACCATCATTGCATATGCTTTTAAGGAGCTTCTCATTGGTTTAGAGACTGATTCCGGAGAGAAAGTGTGAGATTTTGGTAAGAGCTTGCTTTGGCAAAACAGAATCTCTTTCTGGTCCTCAGAGTTAATGCTGTAAAAAAAGCTGTTGAACAGTTTTAAAGAGCATAGAGGCTGTTCATAATGTCTGCATTGTTTAGAAGGTTACAAACACCCTTCACACACTTAAAAGGAACTTAACCTTTAAAAGATCTTGTCTCTGTCTTCTAGTCTCTGAGTTGAAACGGTTTCAATTGTACTTTTTTCACTTTTTCCACAGTTAGTTATGTTTTAGATCCTTAGAATGACGGTGTCTTCAGATGGAATTGCTTAGAGTTCTTTTTGGTTTTGGTATTAAAAAGTGTACTTGGAGAATCATGGAGGTTAGAGTAGACAAACTGCAACTACACTGAGTTTTCTCTCTATATTAGTTTTTATATTAGTAGTTTATTGACTGAGAATGTGATTTCTGATCATGACCTAGGGAGGATTGAAGTCATGGTAAAGCAAAGCTGGAATTTTGAGCTGTTACTTTAGCAAGCTTGTGGGTCCTCTTGGTTCCTTCTTCACCTAAGAATGGTTCTTGGCTCTGGAGTGTAGATCTCCATTCTCTCATTCATTCTTTTGGGTTTTCTTTTCTCAAGGCTCCATTAGCAGGAGGGTCTGTTACAGACTGTTGGAAGGTTTTCTTTCCTTGCCATGGCTTCCTCATAAGGGAAAGTGACTTATTTTGCCCAAGGTTATTGTAGCAAGTGCTTTTAAAACATCTCCCACCAAAGGTTTGCTTGCTTTGCCTTTTTAAAAAAATTCACAACATTGTCATGAGCAATGATGCAGATTTAAGATGTGGTGGAATAGGAAGGGCTCTGGGCTTGAAGGTAGAAAGTCTACGAGATTTTCAAATCTTTTTGCAGTAGGTTACTAGTTGGTCAAGTCATTCTTTCATTATGATCCTTGTTTTAATCTTCACAATCCTCTAGGAATTGGTGTCCATTTTGCATGGTGTTAGTTCCCTGTGAATGTACCTGTGGGCTGATGGTCAGATAGTGAAAATTGGAGCTAGAATGACTTTTTCTAAAGATATCTGCAAACTTTTCTTGTTACAGAAGTTACAGATTCATTATAAAACATACAGGTCATTCAAATGGGAAGAAAGCTTACCTTTCAGAGATTGTTGTTAAAATGGGGGAGAAGGTGTACAACTTTACCCTGTCCCCCCAAAGACAGGGTCTTCCTATGAAGTCCTGACTGGCTTGCCTCCCAAGTGCTGGGATTATGGTGTACACCACCACATCTTTCCAACTTTCTCTCCATCTCTGTGGGTTTTTTGTTTGTTTGTTTGTTTGTTTGTTTGTTTTTTGTCAGTGTGTTGTTGGGCATGCAGTTCTTGGCCTCCTACAATTGATAGGCATGCTGTCTTCCCCTGGGTTTTTTCCCTAGTCCACATTCTTTTATTTTTTCCCAGGGGTAGAGTCTTCGTTTTCTGCAGCTCAGGTTGACCTTGAAATTCACAGCAATTCTGCCTCAGTTTCCCAAGTGCTAGATTACTGGTATATGTCACCATGCCTGTCTTGGTGTCTTGGTTGAGAAGCATTTAGTATTTACTAGAGTAGGCTTATCCTAATCAGTTTGGTCATGTTGCCCCCTTCTCCCATCTTGCATTCCTGACCTCCTAAGGCCTCTATGGCCTCTGTCTCCTAAGTTATAGGAAAACAAGTGTGTCACTATGCCCAGCTGTGATGTAGAAGTATATGGTGTTTTGTCAGCTTGTTTGTATAACACATGTGTACTGCCAAGGTGGGTCAGAAGAGAATACTGGGGACCCCCCTCCAGGAGTTGGAGTTAGAGAAATTGTTGTGAGCCACTACATAGATGTGATTCAAACTCAGATCCTCTGAGCCATCTCTGCAGCTCCCAGTTGCACTTTAAATAATTTTAAATAATGATCTGTATTTAACAATTTCTGCTCATAAAAGCCAGTAGATTCTCCATCCAGCATAGGAGCAGAAGAATCCCTCATTTAAACATATGGGTCAGAAGAAAGGGTAAGACAGGAAATTAATAGAGACCTAACATTCATTGTGTATATGTCCATTTTGTGTGTGTGTGTGTGTTTTAAATGAAGTTGGGCTCTGTTAGCAAATGTAGAGTGTGGGCACTAAATTTGGTGCCCTCCTTTTACTGCACTGTAGCTCCTCTAACTGTTTTACTGGAGACTGGGCCTAATAAGGAATAGGTTGTTAGATGTCGCACTAGTGGATGCCTTGGGGGAAACAGCTGTCATTTAGGGGAAGCACAGCATAGGCTCTTCTGGTCTTCCCAACAAATAGCTCTGCACCCCTGCTTCTCTAAGACAGGGCGTTTCTCTGTAACCCTGGCTGCCCTTACACTCCCAGAGACCCACTTGCCTTTGCCTTCAGAACTCAGGGATTAAAGGTGGGTGCCACCACCCGGCTAGCGCTGTACTCTGTAAATCAGCAAGTAATAGGATTTGATTTAAGTTCTTTCATCTGCCTTGTGAAAAAGTGTCTTTTTGAAATACAATTCATACACCATATAATTTATCCATTTAAGGTATACAAGTCAGTGGTTTTAAATTTAGAATTACTGTTTTTTTGTTGTTTTGACAGTAGCCTGCCTTGTAGCTCTGGGGCCAGCCTCAAACTTACTATGTAGACTAGGCTGGCCTGCCTTCCAAGTACTGGCCCTAATAGAAATGTGTCACATGCCTGGCCCATTTTTGTTTATATTTCTTTCTTTTTTTTTTTTTTTTTTTTGGTTTTTGAGACAGGGTTTCTCTGTATAGCCCTGGCTGTCCTGGAACTCACTCTGTAGACCAGGCTGACCTCGAACTCAGAAATCTGCTTGCCTCTGCCTCCCAAATGCTGAGATTACAGGCGTGCGCCACCATGCCGGCTTTGTTTATTTCTTTTGCTTACAGGTTCACTATCCCATATTCTAAATGCTTGAGTCCAGAGGTGCTCTGGGGTTTAAGGGGTTTGTTTGTTTTTGTTTTTTTGGACAGTGTCTCACTATGTAGTTCAAACCAGCTATGTAGACCAGGCTGCCTCAAACTCAGAGATCTACCTCTCTCTGCCAGATATTAAGATAAAAGGCATGTGTGTAATAACCAACTGGGGTTTGGTTAAAAAAGATTTTTGGGGTGGGGATATTTACATGTACATAATGAGATATCTTGAAGTACCAACATGAGCTCTATTTAACTATCCTGCATACTTTTCTACATGTAGACTTGGGTGTCAAGCATGTGTGTGTGTGTGTATTCACAAGTAGGCTAGCCAGCTTATGTGGTAACTATATTTGAAAAACCCTCATGCTAGTTCTGTAGCAGCTATACTAGTTTATTTTTATGTATTTTTTACTTTTTGGGTTCCCCTCCCCCCAAGACAGAGTTTTTCTGTGTAGCCCTAGCTGTCCTGGAACTCACTCTGTAGACCAGGCTGGCCTCGAACTCAGAAATCCATCTGCCTCTGCCTCCAAAGTGCTGGGATTAAAGGCATGTGCCACCACCGCTCGGCTTTATTTTTAAATTTAATTCATTATTTATTTTGATAATGGGCCTACTGTAGCCTTGGCTGGCCTAGAACTCAAGTAGACAAGTTAGGTGCCTGTCTCTGCTTCCTGAGTATTGGGATTAAAGGCATGTACCATCTGGCTATTTTAGTTGTGCATTCTTGTGTTTGTGGAGAGAGGGAGAGAATAGATATGAATATGTATGCATTTGTGTGCAAAGTACCCATAGAAGCCAGAAGAGAGCATTGGATCCCTCTAGAGCTAGAGTTACAGGCTCTTGTGAGCTGATATGGGTTCAGGGAACTGAACTATATATCCTGACAGAGCATGAAATGGTCTTAATCATTAAATCATCATGTATCCCAAGTTAATCTTGAATCTGCTATAAATATGAGGATGACCTTGGAAGTCTGATTCCTCAGGCTCTACCTTCAAAGGCTGTGATTTCAGAGCTATATCATTAAGTCAATTTTTTGTGGTACTGGGGATTTAATCCATACTCAGAGCTTTGTGTATAGTATATAAAGCCAGTGCACTCCAGCTCAAGCCCACTGATGCCATTTTATAATCCCATCAGCAGTGATAAGCAGTCCAGGTTTTTCGTACTTTACAACACTCATTTCTGTGATTTTGTTTAAAATATATTTGTGCGGTGTCTCTATGTATATAGGTGTGTGCTTGTTGTGGTACTATGTGGAAAAGAAGCTGGGAGACAATTTTTGAGATTCAATTTTTCTCTTACCATACAACTCTTGAGGAGGGAGTTGGTTCTTCTACCAAGAGGGTCCTGGAACTCAGCCTGTCAGTCTTGGCAACAGGTTTCTTTACCTGCTGAGCCATCTTGCTGGACCTTGTAGCCACACTATTTTGATTTTATAACTTATTTTTATTTATGTGTACGAGTATGTATTTGTGTTTGTCACATGTGTACCCACCCATGCAGACTAGAAGAGGGTGTCGGATGCCCAAAAGCTGTAGTTACAGGTGGTTGTTGTGAGCTGCCCCATATGGGTAGCTGGGAATGAAATTTGGGCTTGGGTCCTTCGGAAGAGCACAGCAAGCATCCTTACCTGCTAAGCCACATCTTCAGCCCCCTACAATCTTTTTGTGTTTAATTAAAAACACATCAAATGAGGTACAAGAAGAAAGGAGGAGTGGCCCCTGGTTCTGGAAAGACTCAGTGAAACAGTATTCAGCAAAACCAGAACGGGGAGGTGGGAAGGGGTGGGTGGGAGGACAGGGGAAGAGAAGGGGGCTTGCGGGACTTTCGGGGAGTGGGGGGGGCTAGAAAAGGGGAAATCATTTGAAATGTAAATAAATTATATCGAATAATTAAAAAAAAAAAAAAAGGAAAAAAAAAATTTTTATGTGTATGTGTGCACCTGTATGTATGCATGTATGTGTATCATATATGTGCTTGGTGTCCTTGAAGTCAGAAGAGGTAGTCAGATCCTCTGGAACTGGAGTTATAGATGGTTGTAAGCTGCCACATTGGTACTAGGAACTGAACCCAGGTCCTCTAGAAGAACAGAAAAGTGCTTTTAACTGCTAATCCTCCACTGGGCAGTGGTGACGCATGCGTTTAATCCCAGCACTTGGGAGGCAGAGACAGGTGGATTTCTGAGTTTGAGGCCAGCCTGGTCTATAGGACAGCCAGGGCTGTCAGAGAAACCCTGTCTTGAAAAATAAACAAAACCCCCCTGCTGATCCACCTCTCCTGTCCCTATTTTAGTCTGCCTTCACCTCCCTTTTTCGTTTTGTTTTGATTTCAAGACAGTCTTTTGTATCCCAGGCTGGCCTTAACTTGCAGGGGCATGGATGGCTTGAACTTCTGATTCACTTGTCTCTACTTCTCAAGAGCTAGGGTGGCAGATGTGTACCTTACCATATATATGTGGTCTGGAGATTGAACCCAGATTAACTTCCCCCTCCCAGCACCTAGTTTGCATTTTGTTTTGTTTCTTTTTGGTTTTTCAAGACAGGGTTTCTCTGTGTAGCCCTGACTGTCCTAGAACTCACTCTGTAGACAGAAATCCACCACTGCCCGGCTTTGTTTTGTTTCTTGATACAGGATTTTGTCCCAGGCTGTCCTCAACACTATTTGTAGCTGAGAGTGACCTTAAATTTTTTTTTTTTTTTTTTTTTGTGACTTTAAATTTTTTTATTGTTTGAGACAAAATTTCTCTAGGTATTCCTGGCTGTCCTGGAACTCTCATGTAGACCAGGATGGCCTTGAACTCACAGAGATCCTCTTATGCCTTCCAAGTGCTGGGACTAAAGATGTATGCCACTAATGCCTGGCTATCCTGCTTCTTCTTTAAAAAAAATTGAGTTTCCAGGTGTGCCATTATGTCTTAATTCAACTGCCCTTTGGGCCCCCTCCCCCCCTTTAGACCAAATCTTCGTACTTTGTAGTTGGGGCTGGTCTGGAATTCATTATGTCACCCAGATTGGCCTTAAGCTTATTTGAATCTCCTATTTTATTTTGTCTCTCAAGTTGGAATCTTAGGCATGAGCCCACCATGTTGAATTTCTAACAGATTCTAGAGTTGGTTGCTGTTGATTTACCCACTCTTGTGCTTATGATATGTCTTGTCACACAGAAATAGCCAACAGGCAAGTAAAATAGAAACAAAAAAAGTTGGATAAAAATCTGAGACTCTGTAATTCAGAGTCGATGTTTCTTTCTTTCTTTCTTTCTTTTTTTTTCTTCTCTGCAGTGCTTTATTCAGGACCTTGCTTTTCTTCTCTAACACGGGGCTGATGTTTCTTTTTTTAATTGTAGAATCCTTTTTTTGGGGGGGGGGATTGGTTTTTGGATTTTTTTTTTTTTTTTTTTTTTTTGAGACAGGGTTTTTTTGTGTAGCCCTGGCTGTCCTGGAACTCACTCTGTAGACCAGGCTGGTCTCGAACTCAGAAATCCACTTGCCTCTGCCTCCCAGAGTGTAATTATAGAATCCTTAATGTAGAAGCTTAATGGTTTGGAAAAAGTGATTTGTCTTTCATTGGACACTGCTTGAGAGGAAAGTTGTGATAGCCTGGCCTACTGGGCTTATAAATTGTTATCACCATTGTGATCTTTGTTTCCAGTCTTTAAAGATAATTAGAGTTGGAGAGATAGCTTGGGCTAAGAGCTCTTGCTGTTCTTCAGGTGGACCCAGTTTCAGTTTGCAGTACCCATGTGTTAGCTCACAACTGTCTAACTCCAGTTCCAAGGGATCTGACACTCTTGGCCTTTGTAGGTCAGCGCAGCTCTCTCTCTCTCTCTCTCTCACTCTCACACACACACCCTTAAAGATAATACTCTGGACTTAATGCTAGAATTAACTTATGACTTGAGCAGTGTTGATAATTTCCTCTGTTATAGTATTGTACTGTTTTTCTAAATGTTTTTCTTTTTTGAGAATTTTATACAATATATGTCTTAGGGTTACTGTGGTGAAATACCACTAAAAGCAGCTTGGGGACTAAAGGGTTTTTGGCTTACACTTCCACATTGTAGTTCATCATTAGAGATGAGGACAGGAATTCAGACAGGGCAGGAATCTGGAGGCAGGAGCTGATGCTGAGGCTATGAGGGCAGGCTGCTTATTGGCTTTTCCCCATGACTTGCTCAGCCTGCTTCTTACAGAGCCTAGGACCACCAGCCCAAGAGAGGCAGCATCCACAAGGAGCTGGGCTCTCTCCCATCAATCACTAGTGATGAAAATATCCTACAGGCTTGCCTGCAGCCCCACCTTACGCTGGCATTTTGTTAGTTGAGGTTCTCTTCTCTCAGATGACTTTAGCTATGTCGAATTGAAATAAAGCTACCCAGAACAATATATTTTGAGTATATTCTTTCCCCTTTTCCATCCAGTACTATTCTTATCTCATGGGTAAGTAATGCAGTTCAACCAAGTAAAATAAGCCGCACAGCATAGACGAAGTGCCTAGCAGTGCTACACGTGAGCAGTAGCTACTGAGTGTTCCTTTCATTTCCTCTTTTGAGTATATTTTGATTTGCATATTCCTGTGCCTGTGATGTGGGGTAAGAGTCTTTAATTAAGCCCAATTAATTTATACATTTAATTTATACATTTAAAATGTTTTACTAAATAAGGTATTCTTTGCTCGTAGAATTATTTGTGTATATGCATGTGGACATAATGTGGAGGCCAGAGGACAGTTGTAGGAGTCGGTTCTCTCCTTCCATGTAGGCTCCAGGGATTTAACCCTAGTCAGACTTGGTAGCAAGCATCTGTTGAATGATTCTATGGGTCCTGACCCGTGGAATTTTTTAATGTATTGTTCCTTGTGAAATACTTAATATGGTTTCTAGATCCATCCTTACTATTTCATACTTAAATCTGTTGATAGGAAGTCTCTGTGTTCATAGAAAATATAAACATATCTATATAAAATATATACAGTTGAATATATTGAATTTGTAGCAAGCTACTAAGGGTTTCTTACTAGTTTACTAAGTGGTAACTAAGAATTAAAAGTTGGGCTGGCTGATGGTGGTCCACACCTTTAATCCTAGTACTTAGGAGGCAGAGGCAGGTGGATCTTTTGAGTTTGAGGCCAGCCTAGTCGGACTTACAGAGCTAGTTCTAGGACAGCCAAGTGTACACCAAGAAACCCTGTCTCAAAAAAAAAAGTTGTAAATGAGTAGTCAAGTAATGTATATGTAATGTATATGAGAGAATTCTTAGCTCAAGGCTTTTTGTTTGTTTGTTTGTTTGTTTGGGTTGTGCCTGGGATTTGAATATAGGCAAGCTCACTCATTCTCTTCCTCTTCCTCCTCCTCTTCTTCTTCCTCCTCCTCCTCCTCTTTGTCCTCCTCCTTTTTTTTTTGGTTTTTTGAGACAGTTTTTTTTTAAATTATTTATTATTATATGTGTAAGTACACTGTAGCTGTCTTCAGACACCAGAGGAGGGCATTAGATCTGGTTACTGATGGTTGCGAGCCACCATATGGATGCTGGGATTTGAACTCAAGACCTCTGGAAGTCAGTGCTCTCAACCACTGAGCCATCTCTCCAGACCGAGACAGGTTTTTTTCTGTGTTTTTTCCGGCTGTCCTGGAACTCACTCTATAGACCAGGGTGGCCTCTAACTCAGAAATCCCCCTGCCTCTGCCTCCCAAGTGCTGGGATTAAAGGCGTGTACTACCACTGCCCTGCTAAAAGTTGTTTTCTTGATGAGATCTTTACGTTTATCTCATAATGTTCTTTTATCTTTGTCTTAAAGCTGGCTGTTAGAATTCCTTAAATGACATTTTCTTTTCTCCTTTTTTTCCCTCCTCTTCTTTAAAATGAAATGATTTATTTTCTTTTATTTATGTGTGTATATGTGTCTGTGTCTGCCAGTATTAGCAGGGGCCAGAGAGGGCATTGGATCTACTGAAGCTGGGGCTACAGACAGTTCTGAGCTGACTGACATGGGTGTTGGAATTTGAACTAGCATCCTCTGGAAGAGCAACCAGTTCTCTTAACTGCTGAACCATCTCTCCTGAGACATCCCTTGCTTTGGAGACAATCTAATTCATGTAGCCTAAGTCCAGTTTTGTATGTAGCCAATGATGGCTTTGATCTCTTGATCTTCATGTCTGAGCTCTTCAAATGTTGGCACATACACTTGACAACCTTTTCTTGGCTTTTTAAAAACTTTATTTTGTGTGTGTTTATATGTGTTTGCATATGTGCCATTTCTTGAACAAGGAGAACAGAGGGTAACTTGTGGTAGTTGGTTTTCTTTCTTCCATCTTTATGTGGATTTTGGGAGTCAAATTCAGCTCACTAGACTTGTGTGGTATATTTGCAGCTAGTTCTACCTCCTTTTTTAAAACTTGGGGATGGTGGTATATAGTACTGGGGGTATAGTGGTGGTGTATAGTGGTGCACCCTTTAATCCCAGTACTTGGGAGGCAGAGACAGGCAGACCTCTTGAGTTTGAGGCTAGCCTTTTTTACAAAGTAAGTTCCAGGATAATCAGGGCTACATAGTGAGACCCTGTCTTGAAAAACAAAGCAAAACAAAACAAACCCTTTATTTTAGGGAGCTGAGGCAGATGGGTCTCAGTGAGTTCCAGGCCAGCAGGCTATATAGTAAGATTGGCTCAAGAACATTATCACCAACTGCCCTCCCCTCCCCCCTCCCCCATAAAATCAAAAACTTGACTCTCATAAGTTAGAGAATGAATGTTACATTTTTTTCTCTAGGCAAAAGGATACATAGGTGGTAATTTTTCTTTTCGTTAAACATAATTTCCGCAGTGCAGCTTGGTCTGGTCCAGGCTGGCCCTGAACTTTGAAGCCTTGTACCTTACCCAAGGGTTGTTTGTTACAGACGTACTTCTATTCTTGAAGGTTTTCTAACTTGTAAACAAAGGGCTTGAATTTCATAGAAACTTTTCCTTTCAAAAATCGAGAGCCTAGTCAAAGGACATGATGTAAATATAGTTCATTCCATGATTTAAAGCATTTTAACTTTGAATTTAAATGTAAAGTTTTGTGACTTAATTCTGTGTGATATCAAAGCAAGGACTTTGACTAACCTTTCAAGAAAAGGACAAAGGTTTTTCTGAACAGTTTCTATTTTTGGTTTTTTCTTTCCCTACACTGAGAACACATGGTAGCAGATGATGAAGAGGAGTGTAGTCTAGTGGTTATATCAAAATTGAAGGTATTAGAATTGATTAGAATGTGTTTCTTTGGTATGTGCTCAGTCTACTCACTAATTTGTGCCTTTGATGTTCATCTCTAATAAAATGAAGTTGACTAATTTTTTTCTTCTCCAGGTTTGTTTGTTTTGTGTGTGAGAGGTTGTCTCTATGTAGTTCTGGCTGACCTGCTGGCCTGCAACTAGCAATATAGTCTAGGTTTCCTCAAACTCAGAGATCTGCCTGCCTCTGCTTCAGGAGTTCTGGGATTAAGGTGTGCACCACCACTCCAAGCCCAGCTTTCAGAGCTGTTAAGTTTGGGTGAGTGGGTCTGTGTATCTTTCTTTTTTATTGATTCTTTATGAGTTTAACATCATGCACCCCAGTCTAACTCATCTGACATCCCCTTGAATCTGCCCTTGCAACCTCCCCACTCAAAAGAAAATGAAAATACACACACACACACAAAAACCCAAAGTATAGAAAACATCTCGTCGTGGAAGCTGTATGTCATATGTCCCACAGTATACCACTCTGTCTACACATCTTTTGCTTGCAAATGTTCATTACAATGAGTCCTTGGTCTGGTTCAAAGTCTCTGGCTTCTGTGACACCATCAACATCGGATGCCCACCAGTGCTTCTCCGTTATTGTCCTGTGTCATGGAGATCCTGCAGCTTTGGACTAGCAAGATTAGCTCTTTTCACATGCTCCAATGGTTCACAGATGAGGTAGATTTTGGGGTGGACCAATTCAAAGCCTAGATGTGGGCTTGTGTGGAAGGTAGCTAAGCTGGTCTGCTGAGGGTAGTAGTGAGGGAGGGGCACCGTCAGCCCTCCCACTCTCATCCTCTTGGTCCCTCTCACTTCACTCATGCCTCCAGAGCCAGCCACTGTGCTGCCCCGTTGAAGCATAGGGCCCACTTTTCCCTCTCCCAAGTGCTGCAGTGGCTAAGAGGCTAGGGCAGTCTGAGGACTCTCACAGCTCTGTTTTCCTTATCAGAGCCAGCTCAGTGTGTTGCCCCAGTGAGGGGCAGGGCTAACTCTCCCAACTACAGCCGTTGGGAAGAAGGATGAGGGCATCACCTTTGAGCCCACCTACCTACTTCATGCTTCTGCTACTCACTAGTCGCTGTGCTTGGGGTCCTATGCCTTGCCTGGGCAGCACAGCACAAGTGGTCCTGGTGGAGGGGGCTCCGGTGAGCCTGACCTACCATTCATGTGCTCTGAGGTGTGGACATAGGGGTAATGCTCCTCCCAGACCCCTGCCTCCACCCACCACTTTCTCCCCACCTGATGCAGGCAGGTGAGCTGGCTCAGAGAGCATGAGCTGTCTGCTGAGCTATTCAGTTTTTAGTTAGTGTCAGGTCTTTAATTTTGTAAGGTCTTTTTTTTTGGAGTAACATTCAGTAAAAGAATCTCCAGGTTAGGAACTGTTGCAAGTTTCTCTTTGTTCTTTTACTTTTTTCTTTTCTGTGAGATGGAACAAATTTTATCAGAGAATAGGGGAATGTGATACTTGGTGATAATGTAGGACAACTAATAGTCTATTCTGAGTAGACCTTTTCTGTTTCTATTATCTATGTCTGTCTTTTTTTTTTTTTTTTTTTTTTTTTTTTTTTTGAGACAGGGTTTCTCTGGCTGTTGTGACTATCCTGGAACTTAACTGTGTTAAATAGGCTGGTCTGAACTCTTAGGGATTGGCATGGGTCGTTATATCCCCACTATGAAAGTTCCTGTTTTCTTTTCTTTTGTTTGTTTGTTTTTGAGATAGTTTCTTTGTGTAACAGAGTCCTGGCTGTTCTGGATTCTCTTTGTGAACCAGCCTGGCCTAGAACTCACAGAGATCCACTTGCCCCTGCCGCCCAAGTGCTGTGATTAAAGTTGTGTGCCACCAAGACTGGCCCCAGTTCCTTTTAATTTTAATGAGCAGGAATTAGAAGTAAATAAGTAAATGAATTTATACAGTAAGATGTAGTTTTGTAGTGTAGAAAAAGCTACAAGACATCTGCTATTGAGTCAAAATGTGATTAAATGTATTTGTGTAGGTCTAGAACAGATTTATAAGTGGTCCCTTTTGTTTTTTCCATGTGTCTGGGGTAGTGCGTGTACAGTATTGACCTGATGATATGCACAAAGGAAGCTCCACAGTTCCTGCTGTTTACTTGGTTCCGGGCCTTGCCTGCAGTAGACATTTTCTCAGTACTCCAGTGTCTGGCAGATGACACTTTATGTTTGAAACAGATCAATGTTAAGGACTAGGAAGAGGAAGAAGAGCCTGAGGTCCTCTCACTTTACATTACTGTCTTCTGAAGACAGAGTACATTCAAGCCTCAAGCAACTTTGAAAATAATGTAAGCAATTCTTAACCCCCACCCCCCACCCCCCAGACAGGGTTTCTCTGTGTAGCCCTGGCTGTCCTGGAACTCACTCTGTAGACTAGGCTGGCCTCAACTCAGAAATCCACCTGCCTCTGCCTACCAAGTGCTGGGATTATAGGCGTGCGCCACCACTGCCTGATTGCAATTCTTTTTTTGAAAGATACTACTACAGTGACTAGAATTTGTGGTGTAAAAGCTATGAAGCCTTATATAATCTTGAAACATTATATACCAACTTAAAGTCAGAAGATAAGATTTTGACTGTTTTCTGTAGTGTGAAAAGAAAAAGATTGACATACAGCTGAGAGTCTTAAGTTCTTTTTTCTTTTCTTAGACATTACAAGATATTTTTTTCAGGGAACTGTAAACCATTAGTAAAAATGAAAAAGAACTTCTCACATTTTATAGACGGAATCTCCTTTTTGTTTCTAGATTGTGTGCTATTAAACTGATGTAGCAAGACTGTCCTCTAAGCTTTTCTTCCCTTTTCAAGTTTCTGAGAAATCATGAGACAACACTTTATTATATATTCATTGTTTTTATTGTATGCTGTTTCTTTCTAATAGCTCCTGGATATGTTTTCAAGGGCAATTAAAAAAAAAAAGCTTGCAGACCTCTTTACTAAACTAATTTGGGTTATAGATGGGAGTTAGGAAACTAGAAACAGCCTGTGACCAGCTACAGCAGAGCTGAGGTGAGCACATGACCCCAGCTGGATCCCAGCTGCTTTCTTGATGCCTAATTCCTACCTCTTAGCTGACATACTTTCCTTTGAACCACCCTCTCCCCTTTTAGCTTGTAAATTTGAGATTGTTGTTTTACTTTATAAGATAAAGGTGTTTTGTTTTCATCATCTTACAAACCTATTTAGACTCTAAAATTATTACTATTTGAGATCAATGATAGGCTTTTATGGACACAGACATTTCTTGAACTTTTCAAGATATTTTTCTAGCTTTCATGTCTTGTAGTTTTGATATTAAAGAGTGTTGCTATGAAATCAGGTACTATTTTAAATTATTACAGTTTTTTGTTTTGTTTTGTTTTGTTTTTGGTTTTTTGGTTTTTTTGGATTTTTAGATTTTTGTTTTTTTTTTTGAGACAGGGTTTCTCTGTATAGCCCTGGCTATCCTGGTACTTACTCTGTAGACCAGGCTAGCCTCGAACTCAGAAATCCGCCTGCCTCTGCCTCCCAAGTGCTGGGATTACAGGTGTGTGCCACCACTGCCTGGCAAATTATTACAGTTTTGAGACAGAATCTCATTGTGTAGCCTTGGCTGGCCTGAAGTTCATAAAGATCCACCTGCCTCTGCTTCCCAAGTATTATGATTAAAGTATGTCATCACATCTTGCTGCTATTTTTTTTAAATTTAATGTTCATTTATCTGGTGTAATTTCTGTGGAATAAGAGACATCTGTAGGAAAACTTTAGTGTTCCAGGAAGCTTACAAATTAGCAAAATGTTTTCTGTAGAATTCTGACCACTTTATTTTTCTGAATAAATTATATCAGTACAACAGGTTAATAAACATTCTATTTCTTTTTTGTCTTGTGGTTTGTTTTGGTTTAGTTTGGTTTTTGTTTTTTCTAGATAGTTTCTCTATGTAACAGACTATCCCCGACTCAATTTGTAGACCAGGCTGGCCTTGATCTTCCTGCTTCTGCCTTCTGAGCGGTGGAGTTAAAGGTGTGTGCCACCATTCCTGACTGACCTGTTTTGTTTTTAAAAAATTCACACACACACCCCCATGGTTATTTTGCTTACACAGATGACTTTGCACCTCATGCATACCTGGTATCTTCAGAGGCTAAAAGAGGGCATTGGATCTTCTAGAAACTAGAGTTTTAAACTGTTGTTTGTTGATATGTGGGTGCTGGAAATTAAACCTGGGTTCTCTGGAAAAGCAGCCAGTGCTTTTAGCTGCTGAGCCAGTTTTCAACCCTAGAGCTCTGGCTCAGTGGTTAAAAATGTTTGTTGCCGGGTGATGGTGGCGCACACCTTTAATCCCAGCACTTGGGAGGCAGAGGCAGGTGGATTTCTGAGTTCGAGGCCAGCCTAGTCTACAGAGTGAGTCCCAGGACAGCTAGAGGTACACAGAGAAAAAACCCTGTCGGGGAGGGGGGGAACCAAAAAAAAAAAAAAAAGAGGAAGAATGTTTGATGTTTTTTTAGGGACCCAAATTCAATTCCTAGCACTCACAAGGTGGTTCAGACCTCAGTAACTTCAGTTCTAGGGGATCCTATACTACCTTTTGACCTCTGCAGACACCAGAGGTCTGCAGACAACACGCACGTTGTGGATATACATGCATGTAGGCAAGATACTCATAAATTAAATAAATATAAAGAATAAATGAGTGAATGGTCTAGGGCTGTAACTCTGATAGAATGTGTGCCTATCTATAGGTTCAATTCCCAATATGACAAAAACTAAAACAAGAATGTAAAAAAGGAGTCTTCTGGGAACTAACTGGCACTGTACATTGGTGGAGAGTGGTAGTTCTCTCATGTAGCACAGCCCTCAAATACTGGCATGGTGTGCACCACTAGTGTCCAACAGGCTGAAATGTTTCTAAATATTGTGTAAGGAAGCTAAGTTTCTTGAAACTGGGAGAACTTTAAACTTTTGTTGTTTATTTTTTTGAGCCAGGATTTCTCTGTGTAGCTCTGGCTGTCCTGAACTCATTTTGTAGATCAGGATGGCCTCAAAGTCAGAGATCTGCCTGCCTCTGTCTCCCAGAGTGTTGGGATGAAAGGTGTGCCACCACCACTTAGCTGAACTTTAAACTATAACTTATAAGACCAACACTTACATAACGTAGACACTGTGTGAAAGGAAGTAGAAACACAAATTGTTGAAATGTCGATTTAGTTTCATTTCATTTTTTGGAGGGGGACTTGGGGGAATTAGGTTAGGGTCTTGTGATATAGCCTAGGTCAGCCTCAAGCTGGAAATAATTGTAAATCAGCCTTTTAGTGCTAGAATTACATTACTGTTGTGTGCTACCATACCCTATTTGTTTTTATGAACAGAAGAATTGAGTCTTGAAAATCTGAGTCTTTCAAGAAAGAGCTAATGATAATTTTCAGTATTTATTCAGAATTGTATGCTCTGTGGTAGTACTTAAAAGCAGTGTACTAAAGAACAGTAGATCAGCATCCTGAATTCTGAGATTGAGAACATCAAAAAATGCTTTCACAAAAGAAAAAAAGCCTGCTGGATCCACCCCCAGGAATCCTAGTGAGTCTCCATGGCAACAACCTCCTTGCTTACAACTTGTCACTGTGTAGCTGTCACAGGGGTTCAAAGCAAAGCCAGTATCAAGAACTGTGTGGCATTAACCACTGATAAAATGCTGTTGCACATTTGCAATGTACCAGAAATAGAAAACAAAGTTTAAAGTTTTAATTTCTTTGTTCTGTTAACTAGAATTTTTTTTTTTTTAAAAGCTGCCTAATTATGGTAAGGTGCATCAGTGGGAAGTGGGTGGGTGACAGAGGAGGTTAGAAATCTTGAGAGAATTTTCTTTCAGTTTGCAACTGAGGAGAATGAAATGCTGTGCTTAAGTTCATATAGAGACAGAGGCAGAATTTAGTTCAGGCCTTTAACATTTACTTTTCTCTGTTCTGTGCTTTCTGTAAGTAATAGAAACTACATTTCTATTGCTTATTTTAAGCATGTACCCGTAGACACACATGCATGGTGGTTGTCAGTGTGGAGGTCAGAGAACAACTTGGGGAGAGCTAATTCTTTCCTTCAGCCATGTGGGTTCTGTGTTAGGTTGCCAGGCTTAGTTGTAAAGGCCTTCATCCGCTGAGCCATCTTGTTGAGCTTACTGCTGGAGCTCTAAGAGAAGTCACTTTTTGTGGATTTTCCATTTAGAACTAGGTTCTTGTTTTGTTTTGTTTTTTTTTCTCTATGTATATAAGAGTAATTCTCTCTTTAAATTAGTTTATTTCTACTTAAGTCATGCTTGTCAGTCATGAGAAGACAGGTAATTCTGTAAAGGAATTATGCCATGCCTAGACTCTAGAACTTTGAAAAGATAATACCATATTTGGAATAACCCACTCCTTTAATAAGTAGGAAGGAATGCGATAATAAATGCTATATTAAGCTTAATGTACTTTTAAAAAATAGTCAATAAGATGACTCTGAGCTAAAGAGCTCTACTCCCTAAAAAAGCCTTCAGTTTTTCCCCCCTTGAGCCAGTTTCATGTTGTCTAGTTTGTCCTCAAACTATATGGTAGATGTGGTTCTTAATTCCTTTTCCTGCTTGCTGTCTTACCCTCCAAAATTATAGGTTTACTTTATCTATCCTGACTCCCTCCCACTCCCACCTCATTGTTCTCACAATGTAGGTCTCTCTAGTCTGGAATTCCCTGTGTAGATCAGGCGTGAACTCCCAAGACTTACCTGCCTCTGCTTCCTGAGTGCTGGGACTCAGGTGTTTGTCATCACACCTGGATTTGAAATATATTTAAAGCAGAATCAGAAACCAATCAGGCAAGTTATTCTGTGTTTTTATGTGCTGCTTAGGTGTTTTCATCTTTGTTTAAAGATGGATACATTTAGACTGAATATGTTGTTATATGCTGAAATCCTAGTACATGACAATACTGAGGCAGGAGGATAAGGAATTGAGGGCTAGCTCCAGCTACATAGGAAGTCTGAGGCCAGCTAAAGTAGGTACATTTATTTTTTTAAAAAAGGTTTGAGAACAAGTTAAATCAGGTAATTATTAGAATTGTTGACTGAGGTAGGGTCTTTAGGTCCAGTTTTGATTGTCACATCATTTATTATGCAAGTCATCTTAATAACCGGATCAGTGACGGTTTCTGCTTTAATCCATGTTTCTTGTTTAGAGCTGCTTGTAAAGGTACAGTAAGGAAATAGGGCTATGTATATCTGCTACCTTAAACAAACACGGATATGTGTTTATCTTTTTGTTATTGAAAACCAAAGTGAAAATGCAGTTGGCAGTCCTGTCTTCAATAGAATAGAGAGTGCTGCAATTAAAATGCAGCAAGGCTAGGAATGTATCCAGTGGTTATAGCGGTTATCTAGCATATAGAGGTCCTGGCTTGGACTACTAGTACTATAAAAAAGAGAAGAAAGGTGATTATTATTCAAGAATCTTGTTTATGTAGCCCAGGCTAGCCTCTAATTTAGGATGCTCCTATCTCCATCTCTTGAGTACTGACTGGGGTTACAGGTGTGTGCCAGCAAACCCAGCTTTGAAGCTTTATGGATTTCCGATCCAGATTATTTTTTGTTGTTGTTGTTTTGTTTTTTTTCCAGACAGGATTTCTCTGTAGCCCTGGCTGTCTTGGAACTCCCTCTGTAGACCAGGCTGGCCTTGAACTCAGAAATCCGCCTGCCTCTGCTGGGATTAAAGGCGTGCGCCACCACTGCCCAGCCCAGACTTTCATCTTCTAACTCTGGGACAGTCACTGTGCAGCTTAGACAAGCCTCAGACTGCTAAGAGCCTTCTGCTTCTGCCGATGTATTCAGGTTTGGCTTTGTTGTTAATTGTTTTTGTTTTTTGAGATAGGGTATCTTGTAACCCAAGATAGTTTTATGCTTGGCTGTCTTAGAGTTTCTATTCCTTTGCAAACATCATGAACATAGAGCAAGTTGGGGAGGAAAGAGTTTATTCAGCTTACACTTCCATTCTGCTGTTCATCACTAAAGAAAGTCAGGACTGGAACTCAAGCAGGCCAGGAAGCAGGAGCTGATGCAGAGGCCATGGAGAGATGTTTCTTACTGGCTTGCTTCCCCTGGCTTTCTCAATTTGATTTCTTATAGAACCTAGGACTACCAGCCCAGGGATGGCACCACCCACAAAGGGCCCTCCCCTCTTGATCACTAGTTGAGAAAATGCCCCACAGCTGGATCTCATGGAGGCACTTCTCCAACTGAAACTCCTTTCTCTGTGATAATTCCAGCCTGGGCCAAGTTGACACATAAAGCCAGCCAGTACACTTGCTTTGTAACTGGGGCAGACCTTGACCTCCTGGTCCCCATGCTTTCCTCTCCCAAGTGGTGACATTATAAGTAAGTGCCACCACTCTTGGCATTTTAAATTTTAAAGATTTTGGAAGTTGATGAACACAGCACTAGTCTTGTGTTCAAGGTAATTGAATACTTTAGTTAGATGCAGTTGTGAATTTAAAACCTAACCTTCACCTAAAGTGTTCCTTTCCCAAACTCTAAAATACCATTAGTCTTATTTGACCAATGAGTTTTCTTTTGGACATAAGATCTCCCTAGTAAGCTGGACTGGAACTATCTACCTCTTTTTATTACATTTATTTATTCGTATGGATATGTAAGTGTTAGTGTGTGAGTGCCAGTGGAGACAGAGGACAACTTGAAAAAGACGGTTTTGTCCTTTCACTCACTGTGCCATAATTTGGGATCTTATTCAGGCCATTGGGCTTTGTGGTGGGGCTTGGTTTGGTTTGGTTTGGTTTGGTTTGGTTCAGTTTCATTTTTTGAGACAGAGTTTCTCGGTATAGCCCTTGGCTGTCCTGGAACTCACTTTGTAGACCAGGCTGGCCTCGAACTCTGCCTCGCCTGCCTCTGCCTCCCAAGTGCTGGGATTAAAGGCGTGCGCCTCCACCGCCCACCTACGGGGCTTTATTTTCTTCCCCTTTTACCTGCCAAGCCTCAGCAGCCCTGTCTTTTTGTTTTGTTTTGCTATTTGAGACAAAGAGTTGCCATATGTTCTAGGCTGGTCAGGGACACTTAGTAGCTCAGACTGGGCTCTTAATTTGTTCCTGTCTGTGTTGAGGGAATGGATACTGGGATTATAGATGATTATAGGTATGTGCTCCCATACCTACCTCTCTTTGAGCTCTTTTTAGGTAGGTGGGTGGATTAGGTATTGTGACTTATTGGTTTCTTAGTGAACTAGGGTGTGCTATCTCTTGGCTCTGTCTTTGTAGTCCCAGTAGTTCTCCAGTGGTGGTAGGAGGTCCTGGGGATTGAGCTCTTGGCCTCATCATGTTTGTTAGGCAAGTGCTCTACCACTGAGCTTCAGCCCCAGCTGTTCTTTGTTCTTTCTCCATCCTCCTCCTCTAACGTCTTCCTTTCCTTTTCTAAGATTTATTTCCTTAATGTCTATGAATGCTTGTTTTGCTCCTATGTAAGTCTGTGCCATGTGTGTGCAGCACCTGTGCATGCCAGAAGAGGGTATCGGAGTCCCTGGAATTGGAGTTTATTAGACTCACAGAGGTTGTTAGTCAGTTCTGGGAACTGAACCCCAATCCTCTGAAAGAGCAGCCAGTACTCTTAACTGCAGGCCATCTCTCCTGTCCTCACCAGTTGTTCTTAAAGCTTGAGCCTCCTAATCCCACCCATCTATACTTACTCTTTAGCTCAGGAGCCGGCTATCTTTCCTCTTCCCTTTCTTTTTCCTGTACTGGGGATTTAGTTATACTTTTGTGTTCTATTACCAGGGTCAGCTGATACTGTGTTTGAATTCTAAACAGCCATGTGCTATGAGCTTCTAGAAAGAAAACACCATTTTCTCTACCATATAGTTAGCCATATTTGCTCTATTATCTGGACTTTGTGCCTTCTTTTGATTGGGCACACACTGAAGAATATCCTAAAGGATATCTTGATATCTTCTGCCTATTAGCCTTGACTTGAAGCCTCCATTTACAGGCTGATTCACAGTGAGAGAGCCACATTTGAAATTTATTTTTCTGATAATGTGAAATTTCTTATCTTTCATTTCTGTGCTTCTTTTTATTTTTTGTACCCCTTGCTTGAGCTTGCACCTTCTGCATAGTTGGCTATTATGTCATCTTTGGGACTGTAAAATGAAAGTTAGAAGATTTTAAAGTTCTCAGAATAATGTCGCCCACATCGCACATATGTCATATTTTGAATTTACTAGCTAAGCCTCCAAATATGTGCTTTATATACAGTATGTTCAGCATACTGGTTTAGGTTGCTATGAGAACCCCAAAATGTTAGGGCTTAAATCCCTGGGTACTTTTTTTTGTTTGTTTTAGACAAAGGCTGGTGTGTGTGTGTGTGTGTGTGTGTGTGGTGTGCCTGGTCTATCCATCGTCCTGCTTGTCCCCGTGTCCTTATGTACCATGTCCATCCATGTCTCCATCCCCACCCTCCACCCCCAGGTTCTCAGTATATGGTTCTAGTTGGCCTGGAACTCACATATGTAAACCAAACTGGCCTCTCCCTTTCAAATGCTGAGATTGAAGGCATGTGCTACCATAACTAGCTTTGGGTTTGATTTGGTTTGATTTTGACATTTTCTCTTTCTCTGTATTATGTAGCTCTGGCTGGCCTGTAATTTGCTGTCTAGACCAGGCTGGCCTCAAGTTTACAGAGCTTCTGTAAGTTTACAGAGTCTCTGCTTCTTGGGTGTTGGGAGTAAAGGCCTGTGTCACTATGCCTGGCCTAAATTTTGGTTTTAAGTATCTTTTTCCCCCCTAGAGACAGGATCTCAAAGAGCCCAGGCTGGCTTCAAATTCAGTGTTTAGACAAGGCTGGCTTTGAACTCCTGATTTTCTTTCCTCCATTTCTCAAGTGCTGAGATAAGGTGTGTATATGCACAGCTAATAGTTTTTATTAATTGAGGTATGGAACACTTTTTTTGTTCATAGCTTTCTTTCCTTGCTCATAACTTTCTTTTGCTTTTTTATTAGTTTCTTTCATTTTAGTTTCAAGCCACCCCCCAACCCTCTGTATTGTCTTGCGTTACTTATTTTATCCTGGGACAAAATTTTATTGTACAGTAGCCTATGCTAGCTTTTAATTCAGAGCAGTTCTTTTTGCCTTCTGAAAGACATGCATGGGTCACCATTCCCAGTTTACTTTTTTTGCTTCAAGGCAAGAGTAGAGTGACAAGGGTGGCCTCAGGCTTGCAGCTGCCTCGCCTTTACCACCAGTCTGCTGGAATTACAGGTGAGCTCATCTTGCTCAAGCTCCGTTGCAGGTTCTGAAATCTAGTTTTGAGTCTCTCCTGACATCCCTCCCCCTATTGGTATATTATGTAAGTAATTTTGAGCGTAATATGAGGGAGCTTTTGGATTATTTGAAGTATCTATTAGTAACAAGTCTGTGGGCTTTCAGCATAGAACTCTGATATGGTCTTATCCTATTTTTCACTGAGGAAATAAGTTCAGAGAGACGAAATGACTTCCTTATGGCCATTTTGATTTTGAGATTATATTTTAATTATCCTTGCTGTATGTAATTATGGGCTTTTGTGTTTAATTTTGCTTAATTGCTTACACATAGCAAGATATGTAGTGATTAAAACTGCATTACATAAAATATAGCATATCCACCATAAGCTACTGTAAGTAACCAAAGCTGTTAAAGCTGTTCAGATTTTTTTGTTTTTTTGTTTGTTTTTGTTTTTGTTTTTTCAAGACAGGGTTTCTCTGTGTAGCCTTGGCTGTCCTGGAACTCACTCTGTAGACCAGGCTGGCCTCAAACTCAGAAATCTGCCTGCCTCTGCCTCCCAAGTGCTGGGATTAAAGGTGTGCACCACCATCGCCCAGCTGCTGTTCTGATTCTTAAAAATTAAGTACTCAAGACACTCTATGTTAAGAGATATCAGTCAGCGATTGAGATATAGTGGGATTAGGAATTCAAGTTTGCTGTTGTTTCATCTCATTAAGTTATCAGTGAAAAATAAAAGTTCAAAATTCCAAAAACTTAATTTGCAAATAAATAAGTAAAGATGTTGAGCTATTATGTCTTAATTTGATATTTTCTTTGTAAATTTTAGGGAGATGTTTGGCAGGGGGCGAATGCTACTTAGGATTTTTATGATAGCCTAATCACATGCTCACCTGTGTTGAGAAGCTAATACTCTTTCTCAGGAGTTCTTTTCTGACAGAATGATACAGTAATGTTTCCTTACCAAGGACTATCAAGTCATCAGTGTTTCTAGTGTTTCTAGTCCTTCCAGGTTGGCCTCCGGACTTGGTACAGCTGTGGATGACCTTGAGCTCTAGAGCCTCCTACTTCTACCTCAAGTAGTTTATTCTTATTTTGTTTTTTGCTTTGTTTAAAATAGTGGTTTGAAATTTATTCAAAAGACTAATTAGTAATGTTGGAAGTGGAAGAATATTTTCCTGAAGTAGTAGGTGAGAAATGTTTGAGTGAATGCTGAATTACTGTCTCTGTCTGTGTGTGTGTGTGTGTGTGTGTGTGTGTGTGTGTGTGTGTGTGTGTGTAGGGACTGCTGAGTGCCAGGATTATAACATGCCCAGTTTTCTTTTTCTTTTGTTAGAATGTTTTTCTCTAAAGTAGTCAGGAACTGTAAGTAATATGATATTAATCTCATAAAACATTTTAGGTTGACATTACAGACACACACACACACACACCCCAAAAAAAATCCAGGAACAGAGGAACTTAAGTCTATTCCAAATCGGCATTTCCCTATGTTTAAGACACTGTAGGTGAACTTAGTGAAAGTGTGTAGGTGGGCTCCATGGAATAAACTCTTAAGGCTGCTTTTGCTCTCTCTTCTGTCTCTTTTTTAAAGATTTAGTTATTTTATGTGTGAGTGCTCTATTAGCATGTACACCTGCATGCCAGAAGAGGGTACCAGATCCCATTGCAGGTGGTTGTGAGCCACCATTTGGTTGCTGGGAATTGAACTCAGGATATTTGGAAGAGCAGCCAGTACTCTTAACCACTGAGTCATCTCCAGTCACTACAATTTTTTTTTTTGTTTTGAGACAGGGTTTCTCTGTGATGTCCTGGCTATCCGGGAATTCACTCCATAGACCAGGCTGGCCTCAAACTCTGCCTCCTGAGTGCTCTACCACTGCCTAGCTGCTCTCTTTTAATGTGGGTAGCATTGCTCCTCCTGCTTTGGCTCTAGTCAAATAATGTCAGCCTTTACTATCCTGAATATTGGTTGATCTTATCCTGGAGCGACATAGGAAGTGTTAGAGGTCGTCAGTGTTAGTACAGTTTCCATTTGTAGTATAGCAGCTCCTGTATAAACACTATGCTCTGGATACCTGCTTAGTTGCCTGCTCCATTTCCTATCTGTAGTCAGAAATTGAGTATTCATGGATTTCACAGTGAGGTGAATCTTAATTGCTTTGTGAAACAATTTTGGAAACAGATACTGGGCTTGATTATATAAGCCAACATCCTGAGAAATGTATTTAAATAATTTGTATCAACCAGAGCAAAAGTTATCAGACCATCCCCAACAATTTGAGAGTTAGGGTGATCAAAGAGTAGTGCAGGTTAGTTGTTACTTAACTAACAGTTAAGGCTGGGAGGTAGCAGCCTGTTTTTGTGCATTTCATTTCTCGATTTAAATGATAAATTGAGCCCCATAGCTGTTGCTGTTCTAGCAATAATCTGACCTAGTAAAGTTCCTCCCCCCCACTCCCCCCCCCCCAGTCTTTTCAGTTCCCGAAGCTGAGGATCTTAGAATAGTGACTGTAATTATTGGGGCACTCATTGACTGAGATAGAACCTCTCAAACCTTCCTTTAAGCCCGAGTGCTTCTGTTTTTTATATGGTATGTGTGAACAGAATGCATGTGTGAGAGATAATTGCCCCTTCACTGATGGCCCCCTTTCAGTAACCATGTATGGGTAAAGCTGCTCAGTTCCCTGCTCCTCCCTCAGTGTGGAGCAGAGGGTGCTCTGCGGAAGCTGCTGCTCCACTTTGCAGCTTTCTATATTTGTACAGCAACAGCAGGAGCAGCCCACTAGCTAGGCGGTGCGGTTATCCTGTGCACCCACATTGCTTCAGACCTGCTCAGGATTCAGCCAGGGCTTGAAGTTTGTGTTCTTAACGTGCGTCCATCTGTCTGTCTGTGTACATTTCTATGGAGGACTAAGGTTTTCAAGTAAAAGAGGTGACTTACTTGTCTTTTTTGGTTTGGTTTGTTTAGGATTGTCAGTACAAATTATAGAAAATTGAGAATTTCGGAACTGGGTAGAGAAAAGGTCTGTAGCCAGCTAATAGTATCTTGAGCAGATGCCAGGCTGGTGGGTTTAGTGTCAGCAGGTTTCTGAGTTGCTTTGGAAGCATGACTCACTGAAGAAGTCCTTTGTGATCAGTCACAAAGTTCAGCTCTTAAGAGTGGGACTGAACATAATTTTCTGATGTAAATTTTGAGTATAAAACTGAGAAACTAGCTTTAAAAGATTTCATGTGCATCTCTTTGGAGTGGGTACAGTAGGACTATTAATTTGCCTTTTGCTAAGAAGAGCTGTAGAGAATATCTGGCTATTTTTGGTTTCCCAGATACCTATGCTGTTGTCTAGATTCATAGTACTTTGCAAAGTTTTGCCTGACATGCCTTGTAATGTCCTGTGACATCATACCTATTTAGGGAGTAGAGGAGAAGCGATCGATAGCTTTCAGGACCTTTTCCAAGCTACTAAGGTTGATACTGTTTAAAAAGAAGACTTTTGTTGGCTTGCTCTGAGATTATTTTAATCAGGTAATTCCAGTCTTGATCATTCCATCTAAATAAAGAGAAGCTCTTTGTTTTCCTGGTTTCTTTGACTTCCTTCCCCCACCTCATCCCTGTGAGTCACAGGCTGTAGAGCTGGGAATAGAACTTGTCAGCTGAGTGGGGACAAGACAGTTTGCTGCACATGTTTATAACTATGGCTTATTCGGAGATGAAAAGACTTTAAATGCTGGATAAACAGCTTTACTGAGGTGACTCCATATGCGTCTGGGTTGGAATACATGCAGAATTATGTGGCTATTCACTGATGTGTATTCTGTCTTTAAAGACTAAGTCTGGTGGGGTCTCTGGGTCCTGTATACCTCGACATTCTAAAAGTATTGACTATAACAGCATGTTGACTTAATCTTCCTCTTTGTACTCATCTCATTTCTACTGTTTTCTCATTGATATCATGAACTATTAGGTAGGGGCTCTTGTTAAAGATCAAAATCAGTGACAGCTCTTTGTTGTTATTGTTTGAGACAGGGTCTCATATCATAAGTAACCCTGACTGCCCTGGAACTCACTATGTAAGACCCAACTGGCCAACAACTCAACTTTTTCTTACAGCTTAGTCTCCTCAACGGATACCATAGTTAGCACATTCACGCTACATTACAGTGGTTTCTTTGTTCTTGGTCTTTTAAATTTTTTGTAATTTTCTTGCCTTTATTATTGTTCTTGGTGGCTATTTATTTATTGAGAAAGTTTCTCTCTGTAGCCCCAACTATCCTGGAACTTGCTCTGTAGACTGGGCTGACCTTGAACTTAGAGATCTGCCTGCTGCTGCCTCCCAGGTCTTGGGAACTAAAGGCATGTGCTCCTATGGCCAGTTCCTGGCCTTATTTATGTGTATCCATTTTGAAAGCTTCTACAAGCTTATTTGATATAATTAAGGGGATAAATAAATTTCAAGGAAGAAGAGAAAATAGGCTGGAGAGATAGCTCAGTGATAAAGAGAACTGGCTGTTTTCCTATACCATCTGTGTTTAATTTCCAGGCCTCACATGGCAGCTCACAATCACCTGCTGACAACCTCTTTTGACTTCCATGAGCACCAGTCACATACATGATGCACATATTTACTTGTAGACAAGACACTCATGAAATAAATTATTATTATTATTATTATTATTATTATTATAGAGCTGCACTTAGGACCAGTGGTCAATATTGAGTAATGAGAAACACTGTATACCTGCTGGATGCTAACAGACACAGTTGGGGGCTGGTCTATTAGCCAAGCATTGCCTTTTTACACATTCTCCCTTTCCTCTTTTTTTTTTAAATTTTTTTTTTTTAAAGTTTTTTTAATTTTTAAGATTTATTTCTTGGGAGGCAGAGGCAGGTGGATTTCTGAGTTCGAGGACAGCCAGGTCTACACAGAGAAACCCTGTCTCGAAAACAAAAAACAAAACAAAACAAATTAAGATTTATTTATTCATTATATGTAAGTACACTGTACCTGTCTTCAGACACTCCAGAAGAGGGTGTCAGACCTCCTTAAGGATGGCTGTGAGCCACCATGTGGTTGCTGGGATTTGCTCAGGACCTTGGGAAAAGCAGTCAATGCTCTTAACTGCTGAGCCATCTCTCTAGCCACCCCCTTTTCCTTTTCTTTTTTTTCTTTTTTCTTTTTTTTTGGATTTGGTTGTTTTTCGAGACAGGGTTTCTCTGTGTAGCCCTGGCTGTCCTGGAGCTCACTCTGTAGACCAGACTGGCCTCGAATTCAGAAATCCGCCTGCCTCTGCCTCCCAGAGTGCTGGGATTACAGGCGTGTGCCACCACCGCCCGGCTTCCTTTTCCTCTTTTTAATGAGAAATATTGCTACTGAATTTATTGACCTCACCTATTTTAATTTTAAACTGTTGGATATTTTGCCTGTATGTATGTCTGAACCATGTGAATGTAGTATGTGGGGAGGCCAGTAGAAGATGTTCAACCCCTTGGAACTTGAATTGCATAGATAGTTGTGAGCTGCCATGTAGGTGCTAGAAAATGAGCCCAGCTAGAAAATGAGCCCAGATCTTCTGGCAGTACACCCAATGCTTGTAACTGTTGAGCCATTTTCCAATCTTAACACTACTGGCTTTTCCATGTTGGTTTTTGTATCCTGTTAATTTTGCTAAATGTATAGCAGATCCAAGAGTATTCTGATGGAATCCTTAGGGTCTGTTAAGTATAGGATAATATCCCTTACAAATAGAGGTACTTAACTTCTTATTTGTATCTTTTCTTTCTACACATGCAACCATTTTGAAGAGATATAATAATCTGGCTAAAGATTAGAACTTTCTAATCTTTAGATACTTATAAGGTACTTATCTTCTACTGGTGCCATATTTAACATGTAGAAGCATAACAGTAATGAATACTTATTTGAGCATTTTCTGTGATTTACATGTTATACATTCGAGTCCTAACAAACAGGCTGTAAATACATACTGTTTTTGTGTCTACTTTTTTTTTTTAAAGATATATATATTATATGTAAGTACACTGTAGTCTTCAGACACCAGAAGAGGGCATCATATCTTTTTACAGATGGATGTGAGCCACCATGTGGGTGCTGGGATTTGAACTCATGACCTTCGGAAGAGCAGTCAGTGCTCTTACCCACTGAGCCATCTCTCCAGCCCTTGTGTCTACTTTTTATTTTTTATTTATTTATTTATTTATTTATTCATTTATTTATTTATTTTTAGTTTTTTTCTTTTCTTTTCTTTTTTCTTTTTCTTTTTTTTTCTTTTTCTCGAGACAGGGTTTCTCTGTGTAGCCTTGGCTGTCCTGGAACTCACTCTGTAGACCAGGCTGGCCTCAAACTCAGAAATCTGCCTGCCTCTGCCTCCCAAGTGCTGGGATTAAAGGCATGCGCCACCACCGCCCAGCATGTCTACTTTTTATATAAGAAAATACATAAAGATGTTTAACAGTTTCACAAAGCTGACTAGGAGTGTGGCTCAGTTGTTTGAGTGCTTATCTGGCATTCAGGAAACCCTCACCTCATAAGCTAAGCATGATGCTGAAGGCCTGCTTCTAGCACCTTGGTAGAGATAGAAGGTTCAATAGTACAGTGAGTTAAAGGCCAGCTGGGATACATGAGCCTATATTTCAAAAAGAAAAGAGGCTAGCAAGATGACTCAGTGGGTAAAGGTGCTTGCTGCAGAAGCCTGTTGCTGGGTTTGATCCCTGGAACCCATGTAAATGTGGAAAGAGAGAACCAACCCCACAGAGTTGTCTTATACCTACACACACTTGCATGATATGCAGCTTTTCCTCCCAGTGATGATAAACATTTTTAAGAAGAAAAATCAGTATTCACAAAGTTACCTGGTTAGCACCAAAACTGGAAATAGACAATGCTATTATGACTTAGAGTTAGTGGTAGGTTATAATAAATATCTATGTCCGTAGGTTTGTAGTAAATATGTTATGGGGTGGTTTTGTTTGGTTGTTTTTTGTTTTGCTTTGTTTTTGGTATGGGGATTGAATTGAGGGTCACATGCACTCTAGACAAGCACTTTGCCATTGAGCTACAATCTATGACACAGATACACACCTTTATTCATTTTTTTTCCATTGAGACATAGCCTCAAATTTACCATGTAGTCAAATATGACCTTCCACCTGGTCCTGCAGCTACTTCTTTCTCATGATGGGATTATATGTAACGCCATCTTGAGCTTGTGGATATTGGGGATTAAACTCGGGGCTTTGTGTATCTAGTTAAGCATTCTACCAACTGAGCTATATCTTCAGCCCTTTCCTTCCTTAACCTCCCCCCAATGCCCCAGTCTGTATTATATAAATCTCTTGAGAGATCATGGAAGGACAAGCAAGCTTTGCCTAGTCCAGAACTATGAATTTTGTTAGGATAACAGGGATCTGTTCACAAGAAGTGATACTAAAGGAGTTTGTAGTTGACCATGTGATAGCCATCCAGAATAACAAAAACATCATTCTATCTGGGATGTTATAAACAAATACCATAAAGAATGGATTTAGACAGGTAAATAATCAAATAATTGTTTTTTTTTTTTTTAAACAATAAGAACAAAATCCCAAATAGCCAGATGTGGTTGCGCATGACTGATTTCACCACTTGGGAGGCTGAGGCAGCAAGATCTTGAATTAAGAGGCCAGCATGGAGTAAATAGCAAGTTTCAGGCCAGTCTGGATTGTGTAGCATAACCCTGTCTCAGATAAATACAAAACAGAACCCACTCTTGTAAAAAAAAAAAATTTAAAAATTATTTATTTTTATTTCATGTGCATTGGTGTTTTACCTGTACGTATGTCTGTATGAGGATGTCAGATCCCCTGAAACTGGAGTTAGAAGCAGTTATGAGCTGCCATGTGGATGCTTGGAATTGAACCTGAGTCCTTTGGAATAGAAGCCAATGCTTTTGACCACTGAGCCATCTCTCTAACCTTAGATTTTTTTTTTCCCCTCAAGACAGGGCTTCTCTTGCTTTTCTAGAACTTGCTCTGTAGACCAGGCTTGCATTGAACTCAGAGATTTGCCTGTCTCTGCTTCCCAAGTGCTGGAATTAAAGGTATTCAAGTGTGCCACCACCTCCTGGCAAAATATTTGGAGTTCTAAATTAAAGATTGCACTTTCCCCTTGGATGTATGTGGTTTGTTTCTAATGCAAATCATAGATGATTAGCTAATTCATAACAACTTAAGGCAGAGAACAGGCCCTTTCAGGTCCTTTATGTGTGGTTTCCTTTGTTCTAAAATAGTGGACTTTAAAAAATATGTGTCCTGTCCCCCCTCTCACTATCTCTGTGAATGTGTATCCCATGTAATGAATGCTTGTGGAGGCCAGAAGAGGGCATCAGAGTCCCTGATTTAGTTACAGACCATTATGAGCCACCTAGGATGTGAATGTTGGAACCAAACTCAGGTCCTCTAAAAATGCCCCAAGGGCACGTAACCATAACCATCTCTCCAGCCTTGGGTTCTCTCTCTCTCTCTCTCTCTCTCTCTCTCTCTCTCTCTCTCTCATTGTCAGAGCTCCTGTTTTCTAAAGAACTAGTTTTTGTGAAAATGAAATCACTGACAATTTTAATTTTGTAAAACAGCCAAGATATTTTTAAGGGGTGATTTGAAGGAGATGTTGCAAATCCTATATGAGTGTTTACATGTGAGAAGCTCTTTTAGGAACATAATTGGAAAGTGATGAAGGCATGATAATTGAATGTACTTTTCAAAAAGCAATAATGTAGAAAGATACTCAGAATATGTTCTTCCAGTCTTCATCCTTAGAAATGCCCTACTTACTGATTAATGAAAGCAGAGTTATACTTTTTCTTTTTGTTGCTGGTGTTTGAGACAGTGTCTCTATAGCCTATCATGTCTGGGAACTCACTTCATTAGCCCACCCAGACTGTCTCTTAAACTCACAATTTTCCTGCCTCATCCTACTGGATGTTGAAGATTACAGGTATGAACCACAAGAGGTAGTGGGACATTATAAACAAATACTACAATTTGTGTAAGGGAAAGAGGGGCGTTATTTATTTGGATTTTACTGAAATGGGCCAAAACAGAAAGACTGAATGAAGTTTCCTGCTTCTCAGCAAAGATAAGACCATATGGGAGCATCCTGCTTGAGTGCCTGTGCTTGGGAAGAGGTGGGAGCAGATGGTACAGGCAGGTTTCTTGGCTGCTGGCTTGGTCAGGGTTTGGGAGATGGTAGAAGTTCTGAGGTAGGTTCTGTGGAAGAGTGGGTACGTGTTGTTTGCTTTGCACATGCCTGCCTGAAAGGTGAATGAGCAAGTGTAGGGAGAAGATCCTGTTTTGTTGGGTAGTATGGGAGTAAGTGAAAGGAAAAAACAGGATGATAAAGCCTACAATTGAATCTAAACCTTCCACTGAGGTTAGGGAGAGCAATATGCAGTGTGAGAAACAGGATTCCAGGCCTTTTCCTGCTTCTAGAGCTGTATCATATTTCTGTACTATTTGTTTGTTTGTTTATTTGTTTAAACTTAAAGCTGCTTTGATTTCTTCTTGAGGGAGTAAGACAAAAGCTTTATTTATAGAACTTGCTTTTTAAATATGAACTTAGCCAGTCCTTTGCTTTCCTTACTGGAATTCAGCTAATGTTGTACTTTGCTTTTGCAGGAAAGACTGAAGAAAATGTACATGTAGATACACAGCTGAGTGATTGAAAACAGCTCTAAACTTTTAAAATAGGCAAGACTTAAAGCTTGTAGTTAAGGTTGCCTGAGTGTCAGGTGAGTTGCCAGAATAATTTCAATCAGCGTGATACAGTTATCCAGTTCACATGTGATATATATAGTGCTGGTTTACTGGACAGTGGCTGGTTGTACAAATGAGTTTTAGGCAAAGCAAGAAAAAAGTACAAGACCAAAATGTTTGTTTGCAGCACTATATAAGTTGGGATGTTTATATTATACTGTATAGTTTGTGTTTTTAAACAGCATGTGTGCACCACACTGTAGTTCTCCATGGAAACCAGAGGACAGCTTGGAAGAGCTGATTCTTCATGTCTTTCAGGATCAAACCCGGACTATCATGCTTGGTGGCAAAGTACTTTTTCATGCTAAGCAGTCAGCCATCTTGCTAACCTAATGCTTCATGGAATCTTTTAAGAAATTTCTGTAGGTGTTAGGGTACTGGTAGCTTACACCTTTAATCTCAACACTTGGGAGGCAAAGACAAGCATATCTCTATGAGATCTAGGCCTGGGCAGGCTAGGATTACCTAGGGAGACCTTGTACACACACACACACACACACACACACACACACACACACACTATCTGTTGACTAAATGATACAAGTCATACATCTACTTGCAAACAATTCAACCAGTAGTCCACTTCTACAACTGTTTATCTTCCCATAGATTTTGTTTTTATTCAAGCCATGTGCAATCCTTTTCCATTATATAAATAGATCCTGATCACCTTTTTTTTTTTAAAATATTTATTTATTTCATGTATGTGGGTACACTGTAGCTGTCTTCAGACACATCAGAAGCGAGCATCAGATCTCATTACAGATGGTTGTGAGCCACCATGTAGTTGCTGGGAATTGAACTCGGGACCTCTAAAAGAGCAGCTGGTGCTCTTAACCTCTGAGCCATCTCTCTAGCCCATCTTTGGGCTGTTTTGTTTTGTTTTTAATTGAAAAGGGAAGTAAAAACACTTTATAATAAAATTAAAGATTTACATGGAAAAATATTTCAGATAAACACATTAAAATTGACAATTTTAATGGAAAATTAAAGAGTAATTAAAAAAATTAAAAATTAAAAAATTAAAAGTGGTAGACATGTAAAACATTGCTAAATTAATTGAAATATAGAATAGAAACATTTTATGATAGAATTGAAGATTTATGTGGAAAATATTTCTGATAAAATTGTAAAAAATGTAGAAAAACATGTTAGAATTGAAGATTATCATGGAAAATTTTATATAGATATAATAATGGTAGGCATAAAAGGATTCCTAAGTTGATTGAAAGTGGAATTATAAACATTTTTTGATAAACTTGAAGATTTATCAAAATGGAAAATATTTCTGAAATAAATTGAAGAAAATAGGTAGATAAACATGTTAAAATTAAAGATTATCATGGAAATTATACAGATAAAATGATAGGCATAAGGATAATTCTAAGTTGATTGAAGGTGGAATTATGAACATTTTCAGATAAAATTGAAGATTTACGTGGAAAATATTTCTGGTAAAATGGTAGATATAAAAACTTTCTAAATTAATTGAAGGTGGAATTAGAAACATTTCTGATAAAAGCAAAGATTTACATTGAAAACATTTCTGATAAAATAGAGGAAATATATAGAAAGACATTAAAATTGAAGATTATCATGAAAAATAATATAGATAAGATGGAAGACATAAAAAATTACTAAATTAATTAAAAGGGGAATTACAGACATTTTCTGATAAAATTGAAGATTTACATGAGAAATACTTCCGTTAGTCTATGTCTTTTTATTGGGAAGTTGAGTCCATTGTTAAGAGATGTTAGGGAATAGTGATTGTAGCTTCCTGTTATTTTTATGTTTGTATGGGTATCTTCTTTTGGGTTTGTTGGAAGAGGATTACTTTCTTGCTTTTTCTAGGGTGTAGTTTTCCTCCTTGTGTTGGCATTTCTCATCAATTATCTTTTGTAGGGTTGGATTTGTGGACAGATACTGTGTAAATTTGGTTTTATCATGGAAAATCTTGGTTTCTCCATCTATGATGATTGACAGTTTTGCTTGGTATAGAAGCCTGGGCTGGCATTTGTGTTCTCTTAGGGGCTGTATGAGATCTGCCCAGGATCTTCTAGCTTTCATCGTCTCTGGTGAGAAGTCTGGTGTAATTCTGATAGGTATTCCTTTATAAGTTGCTTGCCCTTTTTCCCTTACTGCTTTTAATATTCTTGCTTTGTTTAGTGAATTTGGTGTTTTGATTATTATGTGCCGGGAGGACTTTCTGTTCTAGTCTAGACTGTTTGGAGTTCTGAAGGCTTCTTGTATGTTCATGAGCATCTCTTTCTCTAGGTTAGGGAAGTTTTCGTCTGCAGTTTTGTTGAAGATATTTACTGGGCCTTTAAGATGTAAATCCTCGCTCTCGTCTATACCTATAATCCTTAGGTTTGGTCTTCTCATTGTGTCCTCATTATCTCTCTAGCCCATGCTTTGAGCTTTTCAATAAAAATCTTTATATACTTTAAAGCTATAACATAGTGACTCAAGAAAGCCCAGCTCCACTGCCTAGTTGTGGAATTAATTACTGAATCCATTCTCTGGTTTACTTATCTGGAAAATGAGGCTAAAAGTACTGAAGAATTGCTTTTGAAGCCAGCAGTTTACCACGTGTCTGTGCTCTTGGAAGGTTGAGCCAGGAGCATCTCAACTTCAAGTCTAGCCTTAGCTGCATAGCAATAGCCTGTCAAATAAATAAGCAAATAAATGCAAAAGAAGAAATTCTCTGACCTTACTTAAAAATAATTATGAAACCATTTCCAGGGGGTTGTATGGGATAATTCCTTAGAGACATCAGGATTACAAGGTAATTTTGAGAGCAACTTTGACAGTATTTTTTTGGTAAAAAATTGTAGCCAGGTGGTAGCACAGCACCCCTTTTAGTCCCAGATCCGGGGTCTGCAGAGGCAAGCAGAGCTCTGTGAGTTTGGGGCCAGCATGGCTTATAAAGCGAGCTTCTGGACCGCCAGGGCTGCTACACGGAGAGACCCTGTCTTGAAACATCCTTTCCCCCCAAAAAGAAAAAATATTATTCATATTCTGCCATATTCTACATGGCACCAACATATGGTGCAGACCTGATGAGCCTCACAAGTGGGTGGAAATGAAAATGCACCAGAGAAGAGCAGTGATGACTCAACTAGATTTGTCCTTCTCATAGATAGGACAGAGAAATAAAGAGCATGTCAGAGTTGACTGAATAATACAGGATATTGTGGAAAAGTCTAATGTTAGTCTTTGTTTTTAGATTAAAGCTTTGTCTGTCATAAGTCTCTGTAGAGCTTTTCTTACCTGGGTTCCACGGGTAAAATTCACATTGGTAGGGTTGCATGGCAAGTACTTTTTTACAAGTGAGCCTTCTTACTGGTTTATGAAAGAATATTCTCTCTCTCTCTCTCTCTCTCTCTCTCTCTCTCTCTCTCTCTCTGGATGTGTGAGTAGGGGTGGGGTGGGTGCATGCACCTGTCTGTGCACATGTGGAATGTGCCCATAGGGAACAGAAAAGAATGCTTTTGCGGGGCGGGGGTGGGGGGTGGAGAGATGGTTCAGTGGTTAAGAGCACTGACTGCTCTTCCAAAGGTCTTAAGTTCAAATCCCAGCAACCACATGGTGGCCACAACCATCCATAATGAGATCTGACACCCTCTTTTGGTGTGTCTAAAGACAGCTACAGTGTACTTACATATAGTAATAAATAAATTAAAAAAAAAAGAATGCTTTTTGCAAGTCTTTTCTATTATTTCTTACTTCCACCTAAAAATTGGTGCAACAGGGCGGCTGGAGAGATGGCTTAGCGGTTAAGAGCACCAGCTGCTCTTTTAGAGGTCCTGAGTTCAATTCCCAGCAATCACATGGTGGCTCACAACCATCTGTAATGGGATCTGATGCCCTCTTCTGGTGTGTTTGAAGAGAGCAATGCTGTACTCATACATAAAATTAATAAATAAATCTTTTGGGAGGGGTTGGTTTTTTGGAGTTGTTTTTTTCGAGACAGGGTTTCTCTGTGTAGCCCTGGCTGTCCTGGAGCTCACTCTGTAGACCAGGCTGGCCTTGAACTCAGAAATCTGCCTGCCTCTGCCTCCCAGAGTGCTGGGATTACAGGCGTATGCCACCACCGCCTGGCCAAATAAATCTTTTTTTAAAAATTGGTGCAACAACTTGATTGCATTTGGTCTCTTTTGTGATATGTTTAAGCTTCTTTATAGATAAAACAAATTTAGAGAAATGAATTTATTGTGAGCCAAGTCACACCCCTGTTAACAAGAGTTCTGGCTGACCTTATTATATATATTTTAAATTAATGTTTTTATTTGAGAGTATGTAGCTGTTTTCAGACACACCAGAAGGGGATGTCTGATCTTATTATAGAAGGTTGTGAGCCACTGTGTGATTGCTGGGATTTGAACTCAGGACCTCCAGAAGAGCAATCAGTGTTCTTGACTGCTGAGCCATCTCTCCAGCTGGAAGCTGAAGTAACTTTTTCTCTTTTGTGCTAGGAATTGAACATTAGACTTTGCCTATGCTGAGGCTATCTACCTCTGAATAAGTCCCCAGATCCCTTTTTAATAATGTTTTGTTGAGTCTGTCTCATTTTGTAGCTCAGGCTGGCCTTGAATTTAAGCCAGTCTTCCTATCAAATACTAGGATTATATGTTTGAGCCCCCAGATCCTACTTTCCTCTTAATAGCTTTTGATGGTATAGTACAGGCTTAAGCTGCCTACTCCTCCTTCCAAGTGCTAGGGTTAAGGTGTGCTCCATTATGCCTTGGTTTTACAAGTTTTTTGTTGCTACTTTTAGTATGAGTTTTGCTTTTATAATTATTGGAAATATCTTTGCTTTATTGACTATAAATTAATTTGGTCGATATGGAAACAGAGAACTCTGTTAATCCCAGCTATTTGGGAGGATGAGGTAGGAGGATTGCAAGTTGGAGGGCAGCCTGACTAACTTATTGAAACCTTATTTCAATTTTTTTTCTTTTTAAAAAATTGTTTAGTTGAGTGCTTGACTAGCTGAATCACTGAAAAAGAAATTGAAACAAACAAACTTGAGCACATGTTTTGATCTAGTTAAGAAGAACTTTTGTTTTCAGAGAAAGTAGTTCTAGGTCTAGCTTGTTGTTTGAAAATTCTTACACTTGTCAGATAGACATTGTCCTTGATGACTTTGAGCAGTACTCTGACTGTATCTAGACAAAAGTGCAGCTGGGAGGAGTTATAAATGGAAGTTTGTAGGAACTGGGGCAGTACAGAATCAATCTCTACTTGTAAGTTGTTCAATAATGTTTAAAAATAAGGCAGATTGGTTTTGTGGTTTCTCTCTTTGCTTTTACCTTCAATTACTTTCTCGTTTTCGATTATTTTGGTTTACCACCACCCTAGGGCCACCAAAATACATTTACAAAGTCAGAAACTTGGCTGCCTTTAAAAAATTTATGCCAAGCACCTACCTATTTAGGGAATTTGCTTTGGGGGAAATAGTGTTCTCTCTATTTTCTGTAGCCTCCTGCTCCATAAATAGTTCACTTGAGAGAGTGCTTGTCTAGAACCTGTAGATCACTAATTTCCATCCCCATCACCCTATAAATTACACTGGCTTGGCATGACTACCAGTACTGGGGAGGTGGAGGGAGGTAGGCAGGTCAGGAGTTCAAGGTTATTTTTCCTACATAGTTTCCAGGCTAGTCTGGGATACAAAGACCCTATCTCAAACACAAAAAGAAAACAACAATGATTATTCTAGTTAATGTTGTAATTACCTAACTGTACTGACTGAAAGTCAACCTCCAAGACTTGTTATTTGTTGTGAGATTTGGGGGCGAAAATCTTTTGCAGACTTTTAAAACTTTGATTCTCCAACTTCCAGTTGATGTTTTAAAATGACCCTTGAGCCTAGCACTCAAGAGGCTGATAGATGCAGGAGAATCTTTTGAGTTTGAGGTTGCCTAGTCTACAAAGTGAGTTCCAGGATAGCCAGAACTACACGGGGAAACCCTGTCTCAAACAGCAAACAAGCTGGGGGGAGGCGGGAGGCAGAGACTAAGCAGAGAGCAGGCTCTGTTAATCTTTGTATTTAGTGCTGATCAAGAAGGATGAGAAGAGGAATGATTTAAAAAAACAGGAAGGAAACAAAACTATCATTTTAGAATAAATTCTGGTTATTCTGCCTTTTCATATTTTCTAAGTATATAATTCATGAAAAATTTACCAGCTTGCACACTGAACATTTCTTCTTATGCATTATTTTAGATTTGAGGTAATTTTAAAAATGTATTTCTTTTCACTTTACACACACACTCCCCTTCAGAATTCCACCATTGTCTAATTCCTGTTAAAAACTCAGAAAGGCCTTTTGGTCTAAAGTAATTCTTTCACATTTTTACTACAACAAAACCACACACACAAAATAAACAAAAATTATTCTTTCATAATTTTGCAAAAAATAAAAGTAAGATGCTACAGAGGTAATTACTAACACAGGTTACCTTAATTTATACATGCAAGGTACTGGGTTGGGAGTCCTAGTAAAGTGTCTAATTATGTTAAAAAGTACTCAATTAAAAAAAAAGATCATGTGTGCATACTTGTACTCAGATCAGAAGAGGGCGTTGGATTCTCTGGCTTTAGAGTTACATGCAATTGAGAGCTGTCAGACAAGAATTCTGGAAACCAATCTGCAGTCTCTTAAGCCCCAGGCCCTTTTCTAGGCCCCAGAAGTACTACTCAATTTCTGAGATGGAAATGTTTTCTAGTGTGAATGTTTTAAGTTAAAGGTTTCAGCTCTCCTGGCTGAAGTGAACTTTGAAGTGAACGTCAGTTGCTTCTTTTCTGTATCCCTCTTGTCATCTAATGATCAGCAGGTAGTCTGAGCTCATGGCTGTTCTAAATATTTTCATTTTTAGCTTTCCTTATATATAAGTTGTGGTTTTTAATGATGTAGGTTTTCTTTTTAGAATTCAGTGTCAGTCCTTAATCCCTTCTGCTCTTATATAACCAAACTTCATGCTGTTGCTCTTTCAAAGATAGATTATTGGAGCAAGCATATAAAATACGATCACCTATCATTGTACTTCCTATTTATGTCAATTAAGACAGCTATTTGGACTTGTCTCTTAGGTGTTTTTGTTTTTCATTTTTTTGGTTTTGTTTTGTTTTTTGCTCAGTAATGGGTTTTACTCTTACAATTTTCTCTATTAATCTAGTTTTCCATTTTTATACTAAATTTATTCATTGAGATATTCTAAATGCAGGGTGTGCTATTCTCTAGAGTCTGCTTTCCTCATTTATATTGCTTAATACTTATTGATTTTTCAACCCCACCCCAACCTACCCCAAGACAGGGTTTCTCTGTGTAACAGCTCTGGTTCTCCTAGAACTCACTTTGAAGACCAGGCTGGGCTTGAACTCAGAAATCTGCCTGCCTCTGCCTCTCCCTCTGCCTCTTGAGTGATAGGATTGAAAGCGTGCTTCAGCACACCAAGTGCCTGTGTTTAATGCTGCTTGTTCCAGCCATGTCAGAATCAGGCATTGGGTTGTTGTCTTTAAAAAAGAGCTAGAAGGGCTGGCATGGTTCATCGAGGCCCCGAGTTCAGTTTCCAGCAACCACATGATGTCTCACAACTATCTGAAATGGGATCCGATGCCCTCTTCTGGTGTGCCTGAAGACAGTAACAGTGTATTCACATATATAAAATAAGTGTGAGAGAGACAGAGAGACATTAGAAGCTTAGTGTTGGTGCTTACCTTTAATCCCAGCAATCCAGAGGCAGAGACATGTGGATCTCTGTGAGTATGAGGCCAGCCAGGGCCATACAATGAAACCCTGTCTTGAAAAACAAACAAACAAACAAAAGGGCTAGAAACCTGGGCATGGTGGGACTCCTTGAATCCCAACACTTTGGAGGCAGAGGCAGGTGGGTCTGAGTTTGAGGTCAGCCTGGTCTACAGAGTGAGTTCTAGTATTCAGGGATAAGAGAAACCTGTCAAAAAAACAGGTTAAAAAATGTTTAAGACAAAACAGACATAAGGAAATAAGCCAAGTTGGGAATTAAGCCCAACACTAGGGAAGCAGAGGCAGTTATCTGTGAGTTCAAAGCTAGCCTGATCTATAGAGTGAGTTCTAGGACAGCCTCTATTACACAGAGAAACCCTGTCCTAAAAACAACAACAAAAGGAAATAAGATATATCCAGAATGAAAGGCATAGGAGGCAGAGGATAGGTTAACCCTCTTAACAGCAGACCCTGAGTTAAACTACTTCTGCCACCCTGTCTCTCATGGGAGTATATGTAAACTGATTGTTTTTTCAGTTAAGAGTCATTTTCTTTGAACAACTGACTTTTTTTAGTTATTAATTTCCTTAATATCTGTATGAATATTTTTACATTCATAATTTTTACTATTGCTTAGTGTTATAAGCCTTTAAAAACTGAATTAATTAAAAATTATTTCTTTTTCTTTTCCTACAAGTTCATTTAATTTAATTATACTGAGCTAACTCTTGGGACATGCCTAAAAGAGACACTTCCCCAAGGAGTAACATTTACATATTAGAGGATTTTGAAGCAACAGTGCTTTGTAAATCATAAAGTGGATTTTAATAGCAATGTAAGAAGTACAGAAATTGTAGGGCCTCTACTCCCTGCTTTCTTTAAAAACTTAAGCAGCTCTCAGAGAACTTTTTGTTGGTTTTTAGAGACAGGGTTTCTCTGTATAGCCCTGGAACTCACTCTGTAGACCAGGCTGTCCTTAACTCAGAAATTCGCCTGCTTCTGCCTTCCAAGTGCTGGGATTAAATGCGTGTGCCACCACTGCCCGGCTCAGAAAATTCTTTTGAATAAAAATTCTGTCAGGAGTGTTAAAAATCAAGTCTTTCTTAGCCCTAGGTTTAATGGAAGTATCATAAGAAATATATATCCTTTCAGAAATTGGGCAGTACCCGGAGGTTCAGTTCCATCCTCCATGTTTAAGTACTCTTCTCTTTGGTAGATAATGCAATTCTAATTAAAGTGACATATATAGAATTTTTTAGTTTTGATTTGGTTTTTGCTTTCAAGACAGGATTTGTGTAATGTTAACTGTTCTAGAACTAGCTCTGTAAATCAGGCTGGCCTCAAACTCACAGAATTTCTGTTTTTAATGAATTAAAGAAATAGAGCAACAACCAGCAGAATTCCTTGAAACTTGAGTCTTTTTTAAATTAATTCTTAAATTAAAAAGTCTAATTTAACTTTAGATTCATCAAGTTATTTCTTGGGCCATATAACTTTAGGATCAGGGATAATACCAGCTCCAGCAATTGTAAGAGAACAGACCTTCCAGCTGGGGTTCGTACCTACAGTCTACAGGGCTGGTGGACTGGACTGTAGTATTTGTAGACTCTTCTGGGTAACACTTCTTTATGTTTCACCTTGTAGTGGAGTTGGGTGTACTTTTACTACTTCCATCTGCAGAGTTGATCTTCAGAGACCTTTGACAAAGTATGAAAACCATTCTCTGTTAAAGATCTAGTATTGGAATGGTTGTGTGTAAATTTTGGGGAGAAAACCTAGCTCCAGCTTTCCTGGGTCAGGTGTAAATAGGCATCAGCTATTGTTACTGATTAGAACTACCTTGTAATATGCTATCCTTCTGTGATTTAAGAATTTGTGAGTTTTTACTTCGATTGTTTGAGACAGGGTCTCTTGTTGTTCCTAACTGCCCTTGAATTTGCTATGCAGCAGAGGGTCACCTTGAACTGCCTTTACCTTCCAAATGCTAGGATGACAGGCATGTAGCACCAGCCCCATTTCATTTTACTTCTTTTATAAGTTGAATATAGCATTCTTCAAAGCTTCTTGTGTTGTGAACTGAGCTTGGGCGACCTGAAATCTTTGAAGTAAGACAGCTCCAATGATAAAAATGGAAAGGAAGCCTGTGAAATTTGAGGGCCCTTAGAATCATTGCCTAAATATTGAATTTGTTGTTTAGGAGGACATAGAGCTAAATTGAGAAGGGAGCACACATCTGCCTTGGTTGCTAAGAATATCCATCTCAACAGCTCACTCATACTGGAATTTTATTCTTGCTTTTATCCAGCTTGGTTTCAGCAACAGTGTTTTTACCCTTTGACACTAGGGATTAAAGCCGTGTTGTTACACATACATGCTAGGTAAGTTGGCACTGAACTGTTATAGCCCCTAGGCCTTACAGAGGTGAGGGGGTGAAGAGTTAGCTTACATTCAGCTCTCCTTCCTTGTGGTTTGAATTGGTGTCCTTAATAGGCACCCTAATAGACAGGGTTTTTTGGTTTTTATTTGATCAGAAAGGCCAGTAGATACTGGCATTAGTGGTGGGGCACATGTTTAATCCCAGTACTTTGAAGGCAGAGGCAGGTGGATCGCTGAGTTTGAGGCCAGGCTAGTCTACATATCAAATTCTAGGACAGCCAGGGTTACATGGTAAGGGTGAGGTTGGGGGCTCAGAATATTACTATTATTATATAATACATTATAATATATAATATTTACTGTTCCTTTTGATTTCTGCTAAAGATTCAGAAGTAGTAAACATTTTGCCCATGACTACCTAATGAGTGATACTAAACCAGGGTTTTTAAAAGGCTTGTCTGATGAACGACTGATTGATCACTTTACCCTTAGTACTATAGATGGCCAGTTCCTCTAGCAGCTTGCCTCTGGCCTGCTTCTCTTGGTCTTATTGTTCCTCCTTTTGTGGCTGTTCTGGAGTTAATTTGGACCCTGTTTGTTGCTATCTTCAACACATGGAGACTAAGTTTAAACCAAGGCCAGCAACTAGCTCTTTAACACTGTTTTCACCACATGAGGTGAGGTGGGTTTTCTTGGTTGGTTACTTGTTGTTGCTGTTGCTGTTGTTGCTGCTGCTGTTGTGTCTATTTGCCTTTTCCTTCAGGTACTTTTCAATATGGACCTTAAATACTGATTTATAGGGAGGAATTGGATGATGTGAAACAAGTTTGTGTTTCTTCTGCTTTGTTGGCTACACTATCTTCATGAATCTGACACACTATTTATCTGACAGTGCACTTAGTACTGCTTCGCCAGGGAAAATCACACAAAACAAGCCTGGTGCATCAGCATTTTCATTGTGTGCTGAGCTGAGCCTCCCTTCACATGGTCGCATCCCCATTTTGTCCAATACTCCCTCTCCCTGCCCCTTCCCCAGACCTGCCTCTTTCTGTGGCACTTACTGCTGGTTTCCCTGAGCTCCGTTTCCACTTTGTGTTTTTTGTGGGGCCCAGGAAGCTAAAGCTGTGTGTATTTGTGGATCAGACAAGTGCAGCAAGTTATTATCATTGGCTTCTGAAGGGGAGAGTGAGGTGATGGCTGCGTTTAAGTTGGATTTCCTTCCAGAAATGATGGTGGATCATTGCTCTTTGAATTCCAGTCCTGTGTAAGTATTTTTGTTGTCTAATTTTTATAATAAGCAGAGGGAACTGGGCTATTATTATTATTATTATTAATTGTTATTATTATTATTATTTGGCGAAATCGGTCCCTTAAAGGAGACATCTTTAGGAAGCCTACATTTAATTTTAATTAGTCTAATTTTTATAACTGCTAATTGCTTGCAGGATGAAACTAAGTTCTTTGCATGAGGGTACACTTGATATATGACTAGCAACATTAGTTCAAGTGTACTGGTTCCCATTTCTTCAAACTGTAGAGTGTCTACTCATATGATAGATTCCAAGGTGTTTTTTAACTGGCTTTACTGCTTTGAGTGGGTATGTAATAGTTCAATAATCCTTTGGGAATTAAGTATTTGTTATTCATTGTTTTTATTTTTATTTACTTACTTTTTTTTTTTTTTTTGAGACAGGGTCTTGTGTAACCCAGGCTGGTCTGGAATTCCCTCTGTAGCTGAAAAGATGGCCTTGAACTCCTGATCCTCTGCTTCTACTTCCTGAGTGCTGGGGTTGCAGGCATGAGCCACAAAGCTCAGTTTTGCCAGGCACAGAACTCAGGACTTTGTGTATATTAAGCAAACACTCTGTCATCCTCAGTCCTGATTGCTATTTTTTGAGCTCAGGTCTCCCTGTAGCGCTCCATTGGCCTCATGATGCGCTCCATAGCTTCGTAGGTGCTGTTTGTAGACATGTACCGTCACGCCCCACGAGTTTTAACTATCATATTCTTAAGCTCTTGTCACAGAGAACATTGGTAGTTATGTATGATACTACTTAGTATTACATATAGTGTATTTTACATACATTCTGAAGGATAATTCTGAACCTTAATTTTCTCCTCCTATCTTCTTGCTGTTTGAAAATACAATTCAGCATGTAATTTCAAAAATATCAGATTATCCACATCATTAAAAAAAACAAATCAGTAAAACAAAATTATATCACTTTTGATTGGCAGTTTGTTCAAATAACTTGTGGTTGTAGAAATGGAAGATCTTGCTAGCTAGCCAAAATGTTAGCCTGACCCTGAGCTGTGGCTAGGGAACCGGAGTTCTGGACTTTGTAGAGAAGGGTCCCATTTACAACCTCCATTTCCTTCCATCAGACCTCAATCCTGTATTAAATATATAAAATATCTTATATCTTAATCAGTGTTCTTGGTTTTATCAACTCTAACATACTCAAAAACCTTGAAACATCAAGTAAATGCACCTTTATTGAAAATCAAGAATGTTAAGTGGAAGAACATTTCCTACATGTGAATCTTTGAAGTTTGGCCTCCACAATTGCTCTTTTAAAATGGTTTGTTTGCCTTCTCAATAGTCCTCCAGATAGTAATTTAAATGCACTTTTAAAAATGGTAGTTCTTTACTACCAAATATTATTTTTAGCAATAGTTAAAAGGATGATTTACAGTGTTACTATCAAGATTTAGCACACAAAGTGTGCCTGTATCTCAGAATCTATGATAGCTAAAATTGGAGTTTGTGGCTCAGATCATCTTTGTTCTAGCAGTTTCTTTCTTTTTGTTTCCTCCCTCACTCTTTGGCCTTTTCTTTTTGTGCTAGAAATTAGCTTACTGAGCAAACATGTTCTGAGGTACACTCCAGCCAGATAGCCTTTTCTTTCTTTTTTCCTTCCCTGTTTTCTTTCCCATGTACCCAGGCTGGCCTCTTCAGTTGATGTGACTGTCATTTGCTTCTACTTCCAATTTATACAAAGTTTATGCTGGGGATCAAACTTGAGGTTTCCAAGCACTCTCTCTACCTGTGGAGCTCCCAACCTCAGTCCAGTGTTTTTTAACTAACCGTGATTCTATCTATGAAATCTATGACAGAACCATTGCATGAGCATCATCGGGAATTTAAAAATCCAGGTTAATTTTTATGTTAAAGTAAGGTTCAAGACTGTATTTTGAGTATAATGTGTAGTTTTTAAATGTACATTGAAGTTTGAAACAAATGGATTTACTGTGGGTATTTTTAATTAGCCAAAGGTTGTGGTGTTTTATATCCAAAGTCATGTGCATCTGTCTTTTGTGGTCTGTCTTCACCAAAGCTTTGTAAGGCTAACTGCTTTGGCTTTTGCCCCTATTCTACAGATGAGGAACTCAGTTGAGAGAGGTCATGACTTGCTGAAGATAAATGAGGTCGATCTTGAACCTAATACTCTCTTTTTGAAGGGGGGTGGCTAGACCAGGTGTCAGTGAGTGGCATATGCTTCTATGTCATTAGATCCCACTTCCATATGAATGATATGTTATAATAGAATGGAACTTATAAAGAAGGGAGGGAGGGGAGAGAGAGAGAGAGAGAGAGAGAGAGAGAGAGAGAGAGAGAGAGAGAGAGAGAGAGAGAGAGAGAGAGAGAGAGATTTTGTTGGAAATTAAATCCAGGACCTTCCTTGTGCATGCTAGGCAAGTATTCTACCCCTGACCCACATTCTCAGCCCCAGAATAAAGAATTCTTGAAAATGATGCATGCTTGCTACCTCTTGAATTCATCACTGAAGTAATACTTTTTAACCAAAGGTTAAGAGAGTGATTTATGACTAAAATTATTTTGTCTAGGAATGTGATTGATCAGTATATCATTTAAAAAAAATTTTTTTAAAACAACACAGAAGTGATGAGAGAGTCCCAAAAGCCTCAGGGAGCCCTGTTTCCTGTTCTGCTCAGTGTCTCTCTCTGCTTCTTCTTTGGTCATGGTGAAATCTTCTGGTAGCTCTTCTTTTCATTTGCTTACTCTTCAAGAAACAGAGCTCAAAATCTCTGGCTCTCTCACTGGTTAATCTCCTTTCTTAGCTTCTATGTTTCTCAGGACTCTACATTCTTTAAATGCCCTCAGTCCCTTGATTCTAAACCTGTCTATTGGATATCTTTGTCTGATGGCTTCCTTACAGAAGAACAAATTGTCTATATTGGAATCCATGACTCATAGTCTTTCTTCCTTACTTACAGTTCCTAAAGCTGCTCATCCTACTGGGTCATGATTAAAGGTGAAAATAAATGGCAGCAACTTTATATAGAATTCCTCTGCTTTCCATATTCTCTCCCCACCCTGACTTATTTCTTCTAAGTTATTCCCAGGATTTTTCTTTGGATTCACACACACACACACACACACACACACACACACACACACACACACTTGTGCAAGGCCCACGTTTTAGCCCTGGTTGTCCTGGAACTCACGGTGTAGACACAGCTAGCCTTGAACTCACAGGTGCCTGCCTGCCTGCCTGCCTGCCTGCCTCCTCCTGCCTCAGGAGTGGTGTCATTAAAGTGGTGTCTGGCTCATTTTATTTCTAGTTTTGAGACTGTCAGCTATTTAGCCCAGGTTGGCCTTGAGTTCATGGTGCACTCCCCTTTGCTTGCCTGGTCCTGGGGTTACAGTTGTGCAGTTTCACCTGGCTTGCCAGGTGGGGGTTTTGTTTTTGTTTTTGTTTTTTAAGAAAAATCTGATCATTTTCTTAATTAAGATTTAGAATAGCAGAAAATGGTAGTATGTAAAATTAAAGTTAATCCTAGTAGTTGGAAGCTAGAGGCTAGAGAGAGAAATGGGAGTTCAGAATCATTCTCAGCAACATAGGGAGTTCAAGGCTTACCTGGGCTATATGTGTTTTAAAGGCAAACGGAAAGGAAGAAAAGCTGGGCTGTGGTGGCGCATGCCTTTAATCCCAGCCCTTGGGAGGCAGAAGCAGGCGGATTTCTGAGTTCGGAGGCCAGCCTGGTCTACACAGTGAGTTCCAGGACTGCCAGGGCTACACAGAGAAACCCTGGATGGGGGTGGGGGAGATTTAAAAGGAAGGGAAGAAAAGAAAAGATATTGGAAAAAGAAAAGAAAAGAAAAGATATTGAAATAAAATCCAAACTCTTAGTGTATTACAGAAAATTCATCTTCTAAATTGGTCCAACCTGCCTCTTCTTTATCTATCTTGAATCTTAATCATTTCTCTTCCTTCTGTTCTATTAATTTCTGTTCTCTAACTCCCAAGTGCATTTTCTTTTTCTTTTTAATATTCTCTCTTCTTTCATCACTCTTATGTGTTCAGTTCTGCATTCCATATATTATTTCTCCTAGTTCATCTCAAATCCATGGCCTTCTCCAAATCAAGCCATGTCATTAGCCACATCTTTTACTTTTTTTTTTTTTTTTTTTTTTTTAAAGATAGTATCCTATAAGGTAGCCTTGGCTGGTCTGGGACTCACAGAGGTCTGCTTGCCTCCTGCTTTGATAATGCAGGGATTGAAGGTGTGTTTAGCCATCATATCAATTAACACAGAATTTTTATATTTATTAAATACTTTGTTGAGTGTGGTGTTTTGACTTGTTTAGTATTATTCTCCAAGGCAGATGTTGCTCAGTCTTTCATAGAACCATATAATGGTGGGGTTGGTATTCTAACACAATAGTAAGAGCATGAGATATTTTGTTTTGCTTTGTTTTGTTTTTTTTAGGAGGGGCAGCTAGAGGGAGATCTTACAAATCAAAACCTTGACATTTTCTCCAACCTTTAGGGAAGAGGACTGCTTAAAAATTATATTATCAGCTATGCTGTTACAGGATATTGAACTAAAAACTTTTTTTTAGTATCTAGTGACAAGTCTCCCTTTATCCAAATTAAAATTATTTCCATACATCATACACATTTTCTGTCTTGTTCTCACAAGAAAAATACCTGTTCAGTAACACAGACTTCTTTTTGTGAACCCTTTAAATTTACCTGCATTCTCTTTCTATCTTCCTTTCCATAGCACAGTATATGCTGGGGACTTGTTGAAACTGGGAGGTAGCTAACTTTAGGATGTAATATGAATTTATATTTGCTAAAAAGGTAAATGGATGAGTGTCTGGAATTTTTTTCTATTTGTATAATGAGCAAAGGGGGGAAATCAACTACTAATGACAGGAGAGTAACAAAATAATGAAGCCTGACAATTAATGAGGGGTGTGTGTGTGTGTGTGTGTGTGTGTGTGTGTACATTCACACAGGGTTGTATTTGGCTGGGCAAAACCTGTTTGAGTGTATGTGGAGGCCAGAAATTTATGTCAAGTTGTCGTCCTCTCAACCTCATTTTTTGAAGGAGGGTCTCTTGCTGATTCTGAAGCTCATCGTTTCAGCTAGACTGGCTGACCAGTGAGCTCACTCTGTCTGTCTGTTCCCCAATGCTTGGGTCATAGAAGTGCTGTCAATACTCAGCTCTTTACATGAGTATAGGAATCTGAACTCAGGTCTCCATGCCTGCATGACATGCTGGGCTACACACACACACACACACACACACACACACACACACGCCGCCCCTTTTAAATCATGATAGGGATTGAGACCTGGTTTATAGCATGCTAGATGAATATTCTACCTGGAGATATTAACCTACAGGGAAACTAACTTCCTTTCTTCTCTCTTCTCTCTTCTGTCCTCTTCTTCTTCCTCTCTTGTCTCCCCCCCCCCCCCCCCATGGTCCTGGGAACCATATCCAGTGCCTTAGGAATACTAGAACACTGAACTCCATTTTCACCCTCAGTGATTGATTGATTGATTGATTGATTGATTGATTGATTTAAATGCAGTGATTACCTACTTAAGTATGCTTCCTGAAAGCACATGTGCTAGGAGAATGGAAGGCTCTATTGCTCATCCCTTTATATCGATAACCATTGAAGAAGTTTGAAACTACTTATTTGAATATATATTTATTATGTGGTTGCTTCTCTCATATTTTAAATCTCTCCTTTTTACTGGTTTCCCTGAGTGCCAAGAAAATACCCCAAGTTTTTCTTTTCTTTTATTTAATATTGTGTGTAGGTCAAAGGACAACTTAATTAATTTGGAGTGAATGTTCTACATGTAGATTCCAGGGATTGACCTTGAGCACGCTGACTGGACAACAAGTGCTTTAACCACCCCCCATGGCCATGTTTAAAAGGCTTTCTTTATGCATGTGTGTGTGTATAGGAACGTGTGATGGGAGTTGGTTCACTCTAAACATGAATTCTCGGGTTTGAACTAGGGTTGGTGGCTGCTACTTTTACCTACTGAGCCATCACATCTCACCAACCTCCTTTTAAAGATAGTATATAATCAAATTAATTAACGTTTTGTAGACAGGATTTCAGTGTAGCTCTGGCTAGGCTAGAATTCAGTATAGGTTGGTCTGCTTCTGCTTTCCCCTGTGCTAGGGTTAGAGGTGGATGCACTCCCTGCTTGTGGAGGTCACAGGACAACCTGTGGTGGTACTTCCCTTCTCCACTCTGTGCACCCTGGGGAGCAAACACAAGCTGTCAGGCTTGGCAGCAAGGGCCTTTATCCACTGAGCTGTGTCATTGGCTGGTCCCCCACCTTGTTTTCTTTTTTTCTAGTCTCTCTCTTTTTTAAATCTCTTTAGGGCCAGAGAAATGGCTCAGCAGTTAATTTGCCTTTCTTCCAGAGGACTCAGCTTCAGTTCCCAGCATTTCTATCTGTTGGCTTCCTAGATCATCCATACATGTGAAACAGAAAATTCTTAATTTGTGTATATAAATAAAAACAAAGTTTTTTTTTTTCAAATTAGCACACAAAATCATGGGTTTTATTTTGGCATTTTCAAATGTATACAATTATGTTTTATAAAATGCTTTTGTTATTTACCAATGTATACCATGTCTAACAGTATGTTGACCTGTAAATACTGGAAGCAGAAATAGGTCAGTGAATGATTGTAGCTCATGATATCTACAGCATGTTGAGTCTGTCTGAAAAATTGAACCAACTAAGTAGTGCTTTCCAAACTGGTGGACCACCTCATTCTTTACTCCATGGTAAAATATAGTAAACAATATTTCCTTATAAGAAATTAGATGTGGCCAATCACTGGTCCCAGTTCTTGGGAAGCAGAGGCAAGAGGATCTTTGTGAGTTCCAAGACAGCCAGGACTACACAGAGAAACCCCATGCTGGGGGAGGGAGTGTTAAATAGTGAGATGTAAGCTTACTTTGTATTTGTCATTATTATCAGGGTGTTTATTTGGTTTTGGTTTTTTGAGACAGGGTTTCTCTGTGTAGCCTTGGCTGTCCTGGAACTCTGTAGACCAGGCTGGCCTTGAGCTCGGAAATCCACCTGCCTCTGCCTCCCAAGTGCTGGGATTAGAGGCATATATGCCACCACTGTCCAGCCATTATTATCAGTTTTAATCCACAATTACTTAATTTCAATTTCTGTGAATAGGCAATTCTAAAAAGTTTAAAAGTTGGCTCTGGTCTTTGGGCCTTGGTTCACTTAGCACTGACCTAGTTAATTCTTGCAGATATGGAGTTATTATACAAAAAGGCAAAGGCTGGTTACAAAGGGGATGGGCTTCAAATTTTTTAAAGGACTTGAAGCTGGTTCTGGAGATAAAGGCACTAAGGTCTTAAGTCAGGAGGAAAACCAGCCATGCTCTACATCAGTGGTTCTTAACCTTCCTAATGCTGTGACCCTTAATGCAGTTCCTCATGTTGTGACCTCCAGCCATCAAATTACTGTTGTTGCTAATTTATAACTGTAATTTTTTATACTGTATGGATCATAATGCAAATATCTGTGTTTTCCAATGGTCTTAAGCCACCACTGTGAAAGGGTCATTCGACACCCTCCACCCAAAAGAGGGTTGCATCCCCACAGGCCACAGGTTCTATTCTGTAGAACTACTGTTCTACAGAGTATGTTCAGGACTGTCTTGAACAACTTACTGAGACTCTGCCCCCCTCCCCCTCCATGAGGCAGAGGAGGTACATAGTCTAGTGGCACAGTACTTGCTTAGTGTGTATAAAGCCTTAGGCTCAGTCCTCCCAGTATCCCCCTCCCCTCCTCCCAAAAGAGGATGAGATAGAGAATTTGGAGAGAAAAAGATTTGTCTAGGATCCTGAGTTTCCACTAGTTTTAGTTAAGTTGTAATTTGTGTATATTATCCATGTTTTTGCTTCTTTATATGACACTGAATAGGTCATATAATAAAGTTAGAAATGATGTCCACATATGGAAGGAAAGGACAAGCCCGTGTAGTTGCAGCTTCTATTGTAATGTAAATGAACAAACCTCTTCCTCTGTAGAACGAGCTGTCATCTTATTTTTCAAACATATCCTGAGAGCCACTGGAGTTCAGTTAATCTCTGTAATAGAAACATAATGGAAGATCAGCAGCAATTTAATAAAATGCTACTAAAACTGATAAAGTTGTTAGGGTCATGCTGTAAGGAGTGACACCATTGTTTCACTACTTAATGGTGCCTCTTTAAAAAGATCTCTTTATTTTTATGTGCATTGGTGCTCTACGTGTCTGTAAAAGGATGCTAGATCCTCTGGAACTGGAGTTAACAGACAGCTGGGAGTCGCCATGTGGGTCCAGTGCTGGTTACCACTGAGCCATCACTCCAGCCCCTGATGTCTTTTTTTTTTATTTTATTTTGGATCATGAAAGCCTGCTTTCTGTTGAGACAGTAAGGTTATAATGCTAAAAACCCGTTATAATTTTACAGTGACCTGCTGCATTTCTTCCTTCCACTCCTTGTCCTTTGTTTTCAGATAGTGTCTCTGTATAGCCTCAGTTTTCCTTGAACTCAGGATTTTTGCCTCATCCTCCCTAGGTGCTGGGACACAGGTATACCACCAGCCTCCACCACCCATAGTTTTAAATTAATAATGTAAAGGAAAGCCAACAAAACAGTATATTCCAAGATGGGTTTTTCAACATGTGTGTGGTATATAGGTACCCATGTACAGATATGTGGAGACCAGAGGTGGCTTTTCTATCGCTCTCCACTTCATATTTGTTGTTCAATTAATTTATTGAGACAAGGTCTTGCAATATATAGCTCTGACTGACTAGTAACCTCTGTCTCTCAAGTACTGGAATTAAAGGTTACACTTCCATGCCTAGTTGCTGCTGCTGCTGTTGCTGTTGTTGTTGTGAGACAGGGTCTCTCACTGAACCTGTAACTTGTCAATTAGGCTAAACTGGCCAGCCAGGCAAGCCTACAGAATGGGATCTTCTGTCTTTTCCCACTTTGGTATGCCAGGCTTTTTCTGTGGATGCTGAGTATCCAAACTCTGTCCTTGTGTTTGCACTTTAACACTAAATTCACCTCGTTTCCTTCCAAAATAACTTTTTAATAGCTTGATCCTGTGGCAACTGTATAATCATAGGAAGTGGTAGCTATTGTTTGTTGTTGTTTTGAAACATGTTCTTGTATAGTCATCACTGGCTTCAACAACTCTCTGTAGCCAAAGCTCTTCCTGAACCTCCTGCCTTCACTTCCCAAGTGTCAGGATTATGAGTGTGTTCTACTACAGCTGGGTATAATAGCTGTGCTCAAAGATGAGAGTCCTCTTTGTGTATAACATTCATTTTGGTGAGATTAATTGCTTAAAAAAGAGGATTTTGAGGGCTAGTGTTAGGGCTCAGTGGTTAACGGTACTGGCTGCTCTTCCAGAAGACATGAGGTTCAATTTTTCAATATTCACATACATGCAGCACGTAACTGTAAATTTAATTTTAGGGGCTCTGATGTCCTTTTCTAGCCCCTGCTGGTACCAGGCACATATGTGGTACACAGGCATACATGCAGACATCACACACCCACATACATAAAATTTTTTTCTCTTCTCTCCTCTCTCCTCTCTCCTCTCTCCTCTCTCCTCTCTCCTCTCTCCCCTCTCCCCTCTCCCCTCTCCCCTATCCCCTATCCCCTATCCCCTATCCCCTCGCCCCTCTCCTCCCCCCTCCCCCCTCTCCCCCTCTTCCCCCTCCCCCTTCCCCTCTCTCTCCCCCTCTTCCCCCCTCCCCTCCCCTCCTCTTCGACACAGAGAAACAGACAGGGTTTCTCTGTGTAACCCTGGCTGTCCTGGAACTCACCTGTAGACCAGGCTGGCCTTGAACTCAGAAATCTGCCTGCCTCTGCCTCCCAGAGTGCTGGGATTACAGGCGTGTGCCACCACCGCCCGGCTTCTTCTTCTTCTTTTTTTTTTTTTAAATAATTTTTTTAAAAAAGGTAAAGGAAGAGGATTTCTTGGAACTATTAGCAAGAAATGTCTTTACTTCACACAACTGTGAACCAAGCCCACTGTACCAGGTGTACTAAAGGAATGAGTAGGAACACTATGCATACAATTCAGTGGTAGAATGCTTGCCTGAGAGCCTGAGTTCATTCCTAAGACTACCTTTACCAAGGAAATAGAAAGGAATAAGATTAGCTGGGTGTGCTGGTGCATACCTTTAATACCAGCAGAGGCAAGTGGATGTCTGTGAGTTCGTTACCAGCCTGTCTCAAAATACAAAAAGAAAAGGGATAAAAAGATTAAAATCATTAATACCTTTGAAGAGTTACCAGTTCTTGGGAAGGTTATTTAGAGCCACATGATGACAAAAGATTTTGGCTATGTGATAGAGCTGGAAATTTAGTAGTTTATATCCTAGAATAACCCTGACTAATTAAAGTGGAGAATTATAGAGAACCATTAGTCAGGGGCAAGTGTTGGCTGTATGTCATTTTGATTTTTGTTTTGTTTTTAATGATAGGATCTTTGTATGTAGCCCAGATTGGCCTTGAACTTGAGGCAATACTGCTGCATTTCAAGTATTATAATTACAAGCATACACACCACACCTGATAACTACTTAGTGCTAGATTCAATAAAGGCGAAAAGAGAAAGGCCCTCTGTGGGTGCTCACTTACAAAGGATGTATACATTAAGGCATAGAGGTTAAATGCTTTCATAGATTCAACATCCCTTGCTAGTTTTTTAGAATTTAAAGTGTTAGGTTGAGATGTTAAATTCAAATGTAAGATCTTGAAATAGTGGGAAAGACTTGGAAATGGATAGTACCTTCTGAAGAAACATTTATGATCTAAGAGTGCCCTTAAGTTCTTGACAGTTTTGCAGGGTAGGAATACAGTTATTCAAGTAGGAGTGTTTGGTGTCATAGGACTAGAAGAAGTTGTGGAATTTGAAATGGCTATAGTTGGTGGGAAATCCAGTGCAAGGTCTCAGAGAAACAGCAAGTACTAGTTACATAATTCAGAAAAAGACCTCGGATGACAGTAACTTCCATTACAGCTTGGCAGTTTATTAAGAGATAGAGCTAACTTATAAGCATCATATGCTTACCTTTCAAAGCTGTCATTCTGGTGAATTCTTAATTTGGATTTTGGAAATTAATACATCTGTCCTAACATCTGCTTAAAGGAGACTGTCTTTATATATGTTTAAAAGTCCCTAACCTTACTTGTAATTATTAATCTTTTGTTACTATACAGACATTTAAAAGGCCTTATTAGGCTGATGAGATGACTTAGTAGATAAAATACTTGCCCACGACTTAGATAAAATACTGGCAACAAGAATTCAATTTCTAGAACCCACATAGAGGAGAGATAGCCCGGGCTGTGGTGGTGCATGCCTTTAATCCCAGCACTTGGGAGACAGAGGCAGGTGGATTTCTGAGTTCAAGGCCAGCCTGGTCTACAGGCGAGTTCCAGGACAGCCAGGACTACACAGAGAAACCCTGTCTCAAAAAACCAAAACAACAACAACAAAAAAAAGGAATGACAACAAAGAGGAGGGTAGAACTGATGCTGCAGAGTATCTTCCAACCTCTGCTACCCATAACACATACAAATAATAAATAAAGATTTTAAGAGATTTATTTAGTTGTAATCAGATATTATTAAAATTTGATGTAGGGCCAGGCCTGGTGCACTCGAGAGGCACAGGCAATCCAGCCTGATGACGTACAGAGCGAGTTCTAGGACATCCAGGGATACACAGAGAAAACCTGCCTTGAAAGACCAAAACAAACAAAACAAAAGCAGTCTTTGAGAACTTTACATGTTATGTTCTGTGATCTTTCATATTAGAAAAGACATGTAATGTCATTTTCTTTAAAACTCAGTGTGTCTTAATCACAATGGTAAATTTAGTTTGGTATCTCGCGTAGAATGGGCAAAATTCTAAGTTAAGTGGGAGTAGTTAATGAAGTAGATTTTTTTCCTTCTATGTTTCAAAAGGTTTGAAAATCTTTAGAGAGAAAAAACCCTCTGGTATGCAATATAAATAATCTCTCACTTTATCTCATACAGCTCAAAGAAAATGAACGGCACCCTGGACCACCCAGACCAACCAGATCTTGATGCTATCAAGATGTTTGTGGGCCAGGTTCCAAGGACCTGGTCTGAGAAAGACTTGAGGGAGCTTTTTGAACAGTATGGTGCTGTCTATGAAATCAACATCCTAAGGGATAGGAGCCAAAACCCTCCTCAGAGCAAAGGTAAACTCTTCTTATTTTATTTTATTTTTTTATATGGAGGTCAAATGCTAGGTTCTTTCCATTGTGTGCATCCCAGGAACTGAACACAGGTTAGACTTGACAGGAGCCCCTTTACCACCAGCAAGTACCTTTATCCATTGAACAGGCTTGCTGGCCAGGGTTTTGGTTTTTTTAACAGAGTATTATAGATGAGCGGGTTTTGATTTTTGTGTGTGTGTGTGTTTATTTTGTCTGAGACAGGGTGTAGTTCTGTTGGTCCTGGAACTTGCTGTGTTGAACAGATTAACTTCCAACTCAATCCCCCACCTCTGCTTCTGAAGTGTTTGGATTAAAGGCATGCACCATCATACATAGGCGGGTTTTTAATTCCTGTATTACACTGTGCATCCCATCTCTGGTTGTCAGGATATTTATGATTAGATGGGATGGTGTCCTTTTATATTAACTATTTTGTAATCCAAAACACATTTAATGGCTTAAAAGTATAATATTAAGGTGACCACATGAGTATGATTTATGAGCTGCATCTGGGTAGTTGATGGTAAGTGCCCACAGAGAGGCCTTACAGGAAGTCTGTCAACAGAAGAGCTTCAGTTTAGGTAACTTGTTGGCAGTAGTCTACAAATGGATAGGAAAAGAAAGGAGTTTCTCTAGAGATGACAGCAGCATGTGCATTTCAGGAGACCGATAGTAAACAATGTTAGCTTTGCTTGTACGTGAAAGCCTGCTCTTATTCCCCAAATCACCAATTTTAGAGTGACTTTTTGGAGTAGCTATTCTATAATACAGATGTGAGGAGCATGGTTGTCATGTTTATACAAAAAGTAAGTCAGGGATCTAGAAAAAGAATTTTCTCTGCATGGCATAATTAACCCAAAATAAAAATTGTTATTTCTGAAAATGTCTGACCATACAACTTGAATTTATAATCCTAGTGCTATATAATTTTGAGAGAAAACTATTGTATTTTATGAGACTTTACAAGTATCAGAACACGAAAGCCCAAGATTAATAAGACTTTTGAGACTCTAATTCACATATAAAACAAAACACAAAACCTTCAATAATCTAGCAGTAAGAAGCAAAATTATTTGAGAATGAAGAGTTGAAAGAAGATTCTGGTTTTATTTGTTTGTTTGTTTTAAGTATTTGTTTATTTGTTTATTTATTTATTATATGTAAGTACACTGTAGCTGTCTTCAGACACCCCAGAAGAGGGCATCAGATCTCATTGCAGATGGTTGTGAGTTAGTCACCATGTGGTTGCTGGGATTTGAACTCAGGACCTCTGGAAGAGCAGTCAGTGCACTTAATCTCTGAGCCATCTCTCCAGCCCAGAGATTCTGAG